>NW_024103563.1:303580-1503580 GCF_003945595.2 Pipra filicauda | reverse complement strand
TCCCCTGAGCATTGGCTTTCATCATCCTCCTATTGCCCGTTCTCTTTCTCTCCTTAGAATCTGCTCCAGCCAAGCAAAGCAATTTGCTTTTCCTCTTTGTGTTTCCTCCTCCATCTCCTCTTTTTCAACTTCTTTTCCCCCACCTACTTCACCCCATCTCCTCTAATGTCAAGAAACAAGATGTAGAGGACTTGGCACAGGACTGAGAATCTGAAGACTCATATCCTGGTCCCACCTCTGCCATCACTTTGTCACAGGATTAATTTTAGATTAGTAATCTGATTTCCCTTGTGCTTTGGTGACTACGATACTTTGACACCTTTGTAAAACACTTTTGAATGATCTAAATACAAGATATTACATTTGTGTTCCCCTCAATCGTTTTTTCAAGGTTAGGAGGCCCATTTCTTAGCATAATTCACATTGCCAGACGTTCCTTTACATCTCCTCTTTTTTCTGAATGCTTATGTTTCATAGCCCCCCTTTTCTTGCCCAAACTATTAATATGGAGACAACAGGCTCTGCTGGAGAGATGCAGTGTAAAGCACAATACCACAACCTAGTCCAGGGCAGACAAAAGAACACACAGCTGGTAGCATTAGTTTAATTGGAAGTCCTACAATGGCAAGAGCTGCCTGTGCTGCCCTGGATGAGCTTGGCATTCTTCCAAGCATAGATATTATTGAACAATACTGTTCAAAATAAGACCATCCCCCAAAGGAAGAAAAATCTGTGAACAGCAATCTGGGAATGCTTTCTTTCCTACGGTGCAAACAGCAAAAATTCAGGGAATGTTCTGCTAAGGGGACAGTCAAGCAAATTTTTTTTTTTTAATGTGACGTTGTAGACAGAATAAAGTCTTCTCATAACCTAAAAAAGGCACACATTTAATTCTAAGAAAATCCAACCCCTCCCCCCCAAAACACCCCAACAAAACCAAAACAACAAACAAAAGAACAGAACAATTTGAAGAGCAAACAATACTAAGGTCAGATCTTGCATTTGCCACAAAAAAGGGAAACAGACTCTACATCAAAACAAAGAGCTTTGTATGGGAATAAGCAGAAGGCAAGGAAGACAGTACATCAGTTGCAAAAAATACATAGCTGCAAAAAACCTGAGAATTCTGTAGGAGTTCAGAACATCAGTTCCATTAGAAACTTAGCCACTCAAGAAAACCTCAGATGAGTCAAAACAACTATCACCATTATTATTTGCTAAGAATAGACATTGTGCTTATTTTGCTGACTGACACACAGAATAACAAGCGTGATAGGAACTAAAAAAAATAAACTACCTTTTATAGAACACTTTTTATTTGCAGCTCTGAAAATGCTCTGCAAAGATGCTCAACATCTTCATCTCCATTTCACAGAATAAAAAAAACAGATGTGCCAAGAGGAGTTTCTCACCCAAGGTTAGAAAGCAAAGCAGGGAAATTGTTTTGCATGCCAAGCTCAAACATGCACAAAGGCTGAAAACAAAGTTCTTTGTTGCAACTTTTCATTGTTTGTTTTGTGCATTAGTGTGCCATTGAAAGCATTTTATGTTCTGAGGCCAATATAACTATGCTTTATAAAAAAGAAAGATGTTTGAAGGCAAAGCGAGGCTGCCTACAACAACAGGATAAAGTGATAAAGAGTTCCAGGTCCACAGCGACCCCAAAGCACTGTTGATTACGAGAAATGGGGGGTTTGTGCCACAATATTGAGACACAAGCATGCATGTAATGGGGAGTGAAAGCAGTAAAAGAAAGCAGAGCTGTAGGTGGGACACAAAATATTGACGGATAACACAAAACGCTAGCAGACATGAAGACTGTATTATAAGCAGAAATATTCAATAAAGGATGAACATTTCACAAGGAAAATTACAGAATAAAGTGTTCAACTGAAGGGAAATTGTAAGGTATTGAGGTAAGGGTGGTGGTAGGACAGAACCATGCACGGAAAATTCAACTCTTGGGAAATAAACACTCATGATCAGGAGTTTTGAAAAAAAAAAAAAAAAAGACATATACTTCTGTCAGAGGAGTCTAGCATCTCAACTCACATTACTTACAAACATTCTTAACATGGTTTCATACCTGATGTGGATGTGGAGTGCTACTGGTTCTAACAACCTCAGATAATCTACATATTCACTAACAACTATATAACGTGTTGAAACCCAGAGCAACACATTTACAAAGGGCTGAGGGTTCAATGCTTACATGGTGACGTAAGAATTCAGAAATGTTAAAACAGTACTAGTGGAAAGCATGTGGGTAACAAAATAAGGGAACACAGGTTTTTGCAAGGAACAGCAATAAAGGAATAAAAAGAATATAGGTATGTAATCACAGCTTTGAGGTAATATAGAAGAATGTTACATATTAGTGGGTAAGTGATGAGGAGGTGAGATTTGCAGCTGGGAAGTTATAAATCCTTTTAGACATTGAGGAGCAGACTGCAGGTTGCTGCAATGTGGGAGTAATGGAAGAGAGCAGAAGATACAGCAAGGAGGCTGGTGACAGTGATACTGTATTGTATTTACTGTGCAAACAGTCAATACATTGACAAAGGTCTCAGTTAAAAGGGCACTGGGGAAAAATCAACTTGGTGCATGTTATAGACAAAGCAGCAGCTGGGCTTGGCAGCAGCTTCAGCATGTGAAGAGAAGGAGAGAGAAGACAAAATGTGCCTAAGTCTGAGAGTCTATTTTTGTTCTCTTACTCCAGGAATAATAATGGTGCAGTGTTCGTTTAGTGCCAGTTGCAAGCTTTTACTGAGATTGCTTTGACTGTAATGGCTGCAAGAGATGCCAGGAAAAGAAGGTAATGCAGCTTTTCTTTTCCCTTGACTCTTTCCAATGTCACAGAAAAAGAAATTTGCATAACTCCGAAATGGAAAATATACATTTTTGACAGGAAGCATTTGGGTAACACTAAACACTTAACCTTAATTGGAAGCAGTAGTTGTTCTAAACCATGCACACCATGGTAAAACAGGATTGAAAGGAGATTTAAAACCCATCTTGGACAACAGAGAGAGACAAATCCAAGAAAAACATGCCCAATCAATTATCAGAAATCAATTGACACAAATCCTATTTGCAATCAGAGGCAAAGCTTCCCTTTGCTTTTAAGTAGCATTTTAGAACTGTATCTCTCCCTTACAAACACAAAACCATGTTGGGAGTGAAAAAAAGTGGTCTCTGCTTCCAAAGCTGGAGCAGAAGTAGTTTTCCACAGCTTTATAGCACAAGACAGCAGTCCCATGTGCAGGAACACCATGCAGAGTGAAGCAGTAGAACTACTGAGTCTACTCACTTGCTTTTCCCTGAAATGGAAGTTACAATTTTCTTCCTACATATCTTAAAAGCTTTTAATTGCTATTGGATCTAAGCATCAGTGCTCACTGCGTTGTTTCAGATACCAGTGACTTTATTCCTTCATTGAAGTCTTCACTCCTCTGGGTGCAGCATTTCCTGTATTTACTGACGTGATTTTTTGCTCCTTTCTCCAGCTCTTCCATGAAATGCGCTGACACTATAACTCTGCAAAACAGGAGTATTGACTCCACTACAGGATTCTGTCTTCTTGGCACATTTACACATTTTGCATTGGTATCACCTCTCAAGTTGCAAGCGAGTTGGCCTGTCAACACTGGATGTGAAAGAGAGGGGAACCAGGCTTACTGTGTGTATCATGAGCTCCTGGTTGTGGATTGCAAATAGTGTCATAGAATCATAGAATCATAGAATTGATTGGGTTGGAAAAGACCTCCGAGATCATCGAGTCCAACCCTTGGTCCAAATCCAGTCCATTTACTAGATAATGGCACTCAGTGCCACGTCCAATCTGCGTTTAAAAATCTCCAGGGATGGTGAATCCACCACCTCTCTGGGCAGCCCATTCCAATGCCTGATTACTCTCTCTGTAAAGAATTTTCTCCGTCTCCAACTTAAATCCCCTGGCGGAGCGTAAGACCCGTGCCCCACTTGTCCTATTGCTGAGTGCCCGAGAGAAGAGACCAACCCCCACCTGGCTAGAACTTCCCTTCAGGTAGTTATAGACGGTGATGAGGTCACCTCTGAGCCTCCTCTTCTCCAGGCTAAACAACCCCAGCTCCCTCAGCCTCTCCCCATAGGACTTATGCTCCAGTCCCTTCACCAGCCTTGTTGCTCTTCTCTGGACCCGCTCCAGCACCTCAATATCCTTTCTGAACTGAGGGGCCCAGAACTGAACACAATACTCAAGGTGTGGCCTCACCAACGCAGAGTACAGGGGAAGGATCACTTCCCTGCTCCTGCTGGCCACGCTATTTTTGATACAGGACAAGATCCCATTGGCCTTCTTGGCCACCTGGGCACACTGTTGGCTCATGTTGAGCTTCCTGTCAATTAGTACCCCCAGGTCCCTTTCTGCCTGGCTGCTTTCCAGCCACTCTGTGCCCAGCCTGTAGCGCTGCAGGGGGTTGTTGTGGCCAAAGTGCAGGACCCGGCACTTGGCTTTATTGAACTTCATCCCATTGGAATCAGCCCATCTCTCAAGTCTATCCAGATCCCTCTGCAGAGCCCTCCTGCCTTCCAGCAGGTCGACACTCCCTCCCAGTTTGGTGTCATCAGCAAATTTGCTGATGATGGACTCAATCCCCTCATCTAAATCATCAATAAAGATATTAAACAGGACTGATAAAGATATTAAACAGGACTGAAAGATATTAAACAGGACTGTGTCATTCCCTTCAGCTTGCTTTTTCTATGCATTTAGCTTGCATAGCTTTAGGGATGCCCTAAAACTGGCAGTAAAACAGAGTATTACATACCACCTTCTCATCTGCACTACTAGAGATATCATGTTGTAGGAGAGTAAAGAGGCAAAAAAAAGAACTGACATGAACAGTATTCTTTTCATTCAGGTATCTCCAACACTTTATGAAAGCAAGGAAGTATCATTATTCCCATTTTGTCAGAGTATCTGAAAGATATAACAGATTTAGCAGCACATCTAAAAAACTGAAGTTACAAAAAACAAGTCTTTTTCTGCCCAGCACTCAGATAAGAAGTAAAAGGCTGGTCCACATATATGTAAGTGTCACTTTTAATGCCTATTTGCTGTTTGAATCCTATGTGCACAACAGAAAAAAGCTGAAGTTTCCAAAGTGTTTCCTTAGGACCAAGTAAAGCACAATTTTCTTAGTAACATGAGCACTGCCAAAGGACACTGTACTAAAGCCTATGTGGTCTTTCTGCCACTGGTCTGGTCTGATCAAAGCACAGACACTGCCTACCTTTCCTACTGCATCTCATTAGTGTGTTGCAAGAGACATTCCAGAGAAAAAAAAGAAGGTCAGTTTTCAGAAATTTAATTACAGCTGACTTGCTGCCAAGAGTAAATAATTTGAAAATGCATTTTAAGACATGAGTTTGCATAATTCTAATACATTATTCCACTGTCTGTAAGACTGTTTCTGCAGAACTTGCATAAAACAGGAGCTTTAAACTTAGCAAATAGCTCTGATCTCATTTCACCAGTTTTGAAAGGTGTGAAGTTTTCTGACTTTTCCCAGAATTATGCCTGATCTTCACCTATGAATTAGTGAGGAGAGAGTCAAGTACACCTCAAGTTCTATACAATCAGTTATCTTCCCTTGTTAGCAGGGGAAGTTCAGACAGCTAAATACTAAAGTCCTGTTAGTTAGCCTGTATTTTTCATTCATTCTCTCCCCCTTGCTGCTTATTTTTAATTGCAACATAGTGAATACACCAGAGATAATTTTTTAGCAGTTAGGTGCATGCATTTTCTTATTTGGTCTGTCTGCTGTACCCATGCACACAAATGTGTCTGCATACACAGAAAATACCACACAACTGTCTCAATCATCTCCTTGTATGCAGCAATATTCTGTGACAAGATGCATGGGCCAAATGCAAAGCCAAGGGAAAAAGACAGGCTTCAACTTTAGGAACATTAGTCTCTACCATTTATGGAAGCTGCCTGCATTTCTAAACCTTTAAGACATCCAACCACAGAAAAACTCTAAGGTCTAAGTGCTTTGTAAAGCTTCAAGTGACACAGGAGAATATTTAGTAATAGTGCAAGAGATGATCCAAAGTGATTTTGCCCCCAAAATAGAAAATTAAAGCCTTGTTTAACTCGCAGTTGACATTTGAATTAATGCAGCTTTCATTACTTGTTATTTTGTCTGAAGGCAGATGAGCAATGTCAAATACCACAGAATAAGATAACTTGCACACATATAAGGATTGTCAAATTACCACACTTCCCAAAGTAAGAAATAAAAGGGGAGAAGAGCAGGATGGGGAAAAAGAAAATCTTCTTATTCTCAGTATCACTGTCATTCCTAGAGCAAAAGCCAATCAGTGTTAAAATTCAGGGATGTCAAATAAAGATTGGTGAAGAAAAGCCTAATATCTTCATGCATCTCCAAGATTTGCAAACAACAGAAACTGATGGAGTATTCAAAACAGGAAAAAAACTTCCCACAACCAACAAACAAAACCAAAACAAAGAAATGACCCAGCCCTATTCTGAGACTTCCTCTATTTGAAAAATAAGGACAGAGTCCTGGAAATGCAGAAAAAAGTCCTGTTTAAAGGGATTTTCTTAAAATTTTCTTCCAGTGAGAAAAATTTTTTTTCCTATCACCTCATATTTTTTGGACTACTTTTTGCCAATTGGCACTTAGAGCATACCAAGGTTCTGAGGTTTTGATGGCAATCTAGAATTGTGATTACAATTCCTTTAAATGCGTTGGGAATGCCTCCCAGGACTGGCATCATCACCATTTCTTATCCCAACTTCTTCTTGAAAGGTCTTGCTTCCCCAAGACTTCCTTTTTCTTCAAAAGAGAGGCAGGTATAGAGCCTTGAAGAGACCTATATGAAGTGCTTCAGCCTACTACCCATTTTTGACAAAATGGGCACCCACCCTCCCCAATGGAACAAACTGCAGCCACAGTTTCAACACAGAGCTTGTGCATTAACCTCACTTCTGATGTTTACCGTAAAGACAATTAGCTACATAGATATTCCTCTACCTATACTGTGATATGGAATAGAGTCCTCAACGTGAAATTCCATGGAGAAGCCTGAGAGCTCAGTTCCTTTTCATTTCCATGTAGAGATTCCTGGGAAGGTGTCCAGATCTACCACCCAAAGCTAGATTTGCAGACTTCATTGGAGAACAACAATGAAATATACCATAAAAACTCTCTGAGGTGGGAGGAAGTTTCAGGGGGCTGGAGACCTTAAACCATCCTCTTATACCACCTTTTCTAGAATCCAATTCAGCTGTTTCTCAAAAACAACAAATGTGCTTTGCAGAAGGTTAGTTCTGAGAATACAATTCCCAGTCTGACATATCCGACTACTTTGTGATCATGAATACACTGAGATGTCACTGTATCGCATGTTTATATCAGCTAAAGGACAGCTTTCTTCACATGCAAATTTTCTTATACCTGGGAGTATAACAGAAATAGAAACTCCTCTGGCTGCAGAATATGTAAACTGCCCACTGCCTTCAGTTACTGTCTTTTTGCTGTTAATAGAAGCTGGCACAGGCTCAGGGATTCACACTAGCATATCCTGCTGCAGAGTTAGGGACTGCTGCTATTTGTAAAGTGTCTTCTCCTTTCATGAAGGAAGACTGTAGCACATAATACTGTTTCAGCAGACTGATACCATTGTTTTATTTTTAATAGATACAACTGCAAGGGGAATTGTTAACAATACTGTTGGTATGAAAAATAGATTAGACAAAAAAATACATTTTATAGAGAACACTGATCACCTGAAGAATGATAAAATTAGTAAAGCAACTGTTTTAAAATACAGGCTACAACCACTTTCCTGGAGCTGAAGTTAAGAGGATTAGCAATTCTGTAAATCAGAAACCTGACCATTTCAAGAGAGGAGATTTTCAAACAGCATGTCCCTATGATGCTATGTAAGCCTGAACAAACTAGACCAGGAAAAACTCCACATGAAGACAGACAGCCTGACACTGAGGATGCAGATATCTGTGAGGGAGAAGGAACTGGTGGCTGCCAAGGATCACTTTTTGTCTGACTTTGCCATTAGTTGCAGAAGGCCACACTTTTTTACACATTCAATTAAACACCAGTCAAGAGCATTCCACCTTTCCAGATTTTATTATTTTCAGCGTACAACTTTGAAATACAGTACCACTCGGTTTTTCAAGATGGTATGAACAGGAAGTGGTCACTGAGAGATATACTATAAATTAATGGCAATTTAAACAAACCAAAGACCGGCTTTTACAAATCAAACTAAGCTAGCACATACTCAAAGCAATCTAAACTACAGGGAAAAAAGAATCCAACCAGTCCAATGCAGGCACATTGTGGCATGATATTTACTTTGTATGCCATGCATTTCCTCTGTAATATAGTATTAAAAGAAGGACTATTATAGTTCATAACAATTGTATTATTACTCTTACCAATTCAAATCAATCAATACAGATTTATTTAAGGGTATATGACAGAGACTGGAATTGAAAGTAAAGGATGGATTTCATCTTTTTGGGAAATCTATCACTAACATTAGAGTTGTTTCAGGCAGGATGAGTAAAGTCCTAAAACAGACGGGCTGTTGAAGGATTTTAACTATCATACTACACAGTATGTTAGAAGACTTCAGAGAGGGCCTCAGCATAACTCTTAACAGCATTTGTCTCTGCAAACAAAGGTCACCAGTTTTTCAAGGAGAAGGCTGCTGATGCCTTTAAATTCCAGAATTAAGTTGGTTCACCTGAATCTGGGCCCATAAACCCTTCTCTTTACCATATGCTCTGCCACAGTGCTAATTTACTATTCCTTCATGTGATATAGCCCTTGCAACAAAAGCAGATACTCAATGAGGGTCTGGAGTACTGGGAAATTTTTTTCTTTAATTATAAGGTTGCTGGAAACCACAATTGTTGTTGCAGTGCTCACTTGGAGAGACTAACCACTTGAAATCCCTACAGACACAGTCAACACATTGCAATTAAAGCAATCGCTCAGCATGTGTAGGATTTAAACCCAGTTTTCTTCTTCACTTAATAACACCACCTCATGTGATCCTGATCCCAGGGAGACTGTTGTTACTCAGAGAGGAGTATTTTGGGTAGCGAGGTCCCAGCCTGCCTCTCTGACCATTTCACTATGCATAGGCTGTTTAAACATGTAATGAAACATGGACTATAACCCAGGGGTCCAGCAGCCTGCTAGTCTCCTATCAGACACTCTGTCCTTATAGTACAGTGATTACGAGAGATAGAAGTTGAAAACTTTTGAGGCAGAAAAGAATTTTTGCCTCCTATATCCTGACTGTGGGCACAAATCACTCAGCGATCACGTAAAAGAAGAAAATATCCTGCCTTAGGAATTCTGTGAACCGAGACTCTCACCTCCCTTGCTGCTTTTCGCAAAAACTTCAGACAAGACATTTTGCTTTGGATAGAGCAGATACTTGTCAACTGGAATAATTTTTTTCTTATTTTATTCTTTTAATCTCCTCAGCAGTCAAATCAAGAAGTCTAATTGCACGTAGGCATGAAATTCCACATTATCCAAGCAGTCCTTAGTAGACTGCTGAGAAGATATATGGAACATCTAACCAGCAAGCATCTTAAAGGAAAGGAAGTACAATTATGTCTATCTGAAATCTGCAAAAACCCCAACTGATAGAGAATCTTCAAATTCAGCAATATAAAGATTCCTGTGGTGATACTTTACATAGATATTGAAAGACAAATGTGTATTTTTTAATTTATTTAATTTAGGGTATGTGACATTATAAAAGTAAAACAAGTACACAACACGATTTGGTGTTTAACCAATATTTTGTCATTTTTTAGATTGACAGAAAGAATACACTTAGGAGGAATTGTCTATGAAATTGTCAAGAGGGCTCATTTTGTGTCATCCAAATTAAAACCAAAGAAACAAAACAAAAACCCTAAAATTCAACCCAACTAAAAACCTTCCAGGTAAACAGGAAATGTAAACAAGATAGTAAAATGTCTAAGCATAACCTATACACACACACATGCACAAAATCCCCCCAAAAAACAACCCACAAAAAAAAGCAAACAAAAAAACCCAAAGAAACAAACAAAAAATAGTAATACTTTAAGGATTATATCTTAAAATAAAACTCTTTAAAGCTTTTCTTGCCACCCCAAATATTCTCTTACAGAAACTAGGGACACATTGCTGCATACTAATTAAAAAATATATATATATATAAGAAAAGCCTTATTTTAGGCACTTACAGGAATCCATTTCATACTTCCTGTAAATCTGCTATGCTTTTATTCTTAGCTGAACTGAAATTTCTTGGCTTTTGTAGTTTATGAGACAGACATGCTTTTAAGCAGGGACCACAAATAAGTATACAGAGCTTTATTCATGAGACAGTGATAACAGATATTGAACTTAGAGTTGCATGGGAGACAATTTACCTCAGCCACATTTTTGAGATTTCAGTAATCTCTACTGCTTTGCATCTGAGCAATACCAACATATCTAAAAGATTTGCTATCAAAAACATGAAAAACACAAAAAAACCTTCAAACCTTGTCTATATTTAGTGAAAGAGTGCAGGGGAGAAAGGAAAAAAGTTAAAAGGATCAGTAAGTATTTATTTTTATAGACTGAAAATGCTGCACCATGAAAGACTGAACCAGGGTTGTCCCGCAGTAAGTTAGAAATAATATTCATGGCACTCATCTGAGATAAGGGTAAGCCAAAATTTGAGATGCTGATCAAAAAATCCCCAAAAATATAAAGAGAAGAACTATTCTACATCCTGTCAACATGTTAGCCTGTCTGGCTACTTGGGGTAAAAAGACTCCATTGAGGGCCTTCATAAGTATTTTTAAATAAGCTCGGCTGGAGCATGCACAATAGCTCCATTTTTACATATAATGGAAAAAAGTGTTGGTGTAATTCCCATTAGCAATAATTAATTTGTTTTAAGTGGATAAACTAGGGCAAATTCAAAGCTAGTATAAGCAAATAGAACTTCATGCTGTTATGGAATTGTTAAAAAAAAATCCATATGCTTTCATTTGCTCTCTTTTTCCTTGGTACCACTTTTCCTAGGGGAAAGCTGCCTTATCCCATTATACTTACTAGAAAGATAAGAAAACTAGCTAACCTACCTGATAGTACTGTTCTGTATCAATTGGGATATACTGTTCAGTACTCTGAGGTTAAGTAAAGCACTGTGTAACATCAGGAGAATCATATTAGATTGCTGGAGGCAACACTGCTTCGAATCCTAACAGAGAGGCTTCATCACTCCTGGTTATCCCTCAGGAAGCAGAAGATAAGGATATCAAGGTTGCTTTCCTCTTTACTTACTACACACAGGCCATTTCAGGTTGCTGGGTCAAGGAATAGGATCTAACCCTTCAGATCATCCTTAAAATGTCACATTTAATTAAAAACTTTCTTGTCCCCTTACTTCTTTGTCATCCTTTCATCAAAACCAAGCCTAGACATCAAACTTTTTTCCTGCTGCCAAAACTAACGCTGGCACAAGGGATATTTATGTGTCTAAGTGGTTTGGGCATGTCCCTAGTTTAAATGTACTTATTTAAAAAACCTTACAAAAAGAAGCAGAAAATCAATCTTGATTTTTATTTTTTGCAATGATTCTTTAAATGATTGCAAGATACTGCCACTCTTACTGCTTCATAACATCTTTACCAAGGACTTAAAAAGAGAATGTTTGTTAAAAACCCACACACCTAAACAACTTCAGTGGGTTGAGAGAAACATAAATAAGAAAAAAAGTGGAGCAGGGACGAAAATATTTATTTTTTTTCCACTCCCTTTGGCATTTGTAGAGAGGCTTTGGAGGAATCAATATTCTCAGATTTATAAGGAAAGCAAGCAGGGGGCCCCAAATTTCATGGCCTTTACAGAAGCAGACTTACTGTTAGCTCCACTAAGGACATGTCAGATCATGATGACAGCCCACATCAGCAGCTACCCAAGAGCCATCACACTGACTAAATAGCCTGGAATAGGGGAACTGTGGGAATCATCAGCTGGAAAGTGCTAAGAAGCTGTCAAAAAAACAACCCCAAACCCAAAACACATACACAAGACACTATGTTGTTTTTAGCCAGAAGTGAACATAGAAATAGGTCTTCTAGTAATAAATTATTTTTGGTACTACAGAGAAGCGATGTGCAAAGGCAATCTCACTAGATAACGTCCCCCTGCAGAGCAAATAGAGGCAGTAACTACTTTTGCTAGCTCACTGGCTATGCAGTGGTTAGCCATGATGTGCCAAGTTTGACTTCAGGAGCAAAATCTTCTCTGTAGGAAACAGTGACTGATGTTTGACCACAAGCACTATGGTAGCATTATCATAGAGAAAGCAAATAGCAGAGATATTGCATCCCTTCAAAAATAAATCTGAAAGCTGCATTAATTTTCAGCTTATTTAAAAGAAAGAGGGGTTAAAAAAACAAACTGAGAACAACGTTCATGTAGATTAATATTATTTAGAAATGCTCTATTGGATCATCTGGGAAAACCTCACAAAAATAGCAACTTGTGAGAAGGACTATTGGCCCGAATGCAGGCCAATCAATCCATTATAATTTAAGAGCAAGCTGCTCTGATAGAGACATTAGTTTCCTACTACATTGCATTTGCCCATTGCGAGGGGGGGGCATTGGAACCAGAGATCTCTAGGACTGGGACTGGCCACTGACTACAGATATCAGAGAGAACCTTGCTTATCAGATGCAATGATTTGTCAAAATGTCCCATATTTACAGCACATGAGAAATGTTCACTTTTCAGAATGAGTGAGTTCCTGGGAGTAGGGGCATTTAGATTATGTATTCTCATAACATCTAGGATATAAGAAGCTAAATTAAAAAAAAATGTTACCAAGTCAAGACATACTAACTCTTATCAAAATGCAATTTTCAAACAGCACACCACACCCACCAAGATGTAAAAAATTCCTTGCCAGAATGACAGACAAATATTTTTATTTTAAAAACAGAAATTTAAATTGGGGTTGGGGAGAGGAATTGAGAGGAATATAACCAAGTAAACATACTTACTATCCAAAAAAACTTCACTAAAATCAAAGTGCAGAAAGAAACATCCACGTGCCCAGAAGAAGATGGCAGAATATCCCGCATTCATTAACAGCCAGCATATGGCTTGCCAACTACCTGAACTTTTTCCAA
Organism: Pipra filicauda; assembly: GCF_003945595.2. Classification (NCBI taxonomy): domain Eukaryota; kingdom Metazoa; phylum Chordata; class Aves; order Passeriformes; family Pipridae; genus Pipra; species Pipra filicauda. The sequence continues at coordinate 1,490,343 of NW_024103563.1, read as the reverse complement.
ATGCTTTAGCTAGTCTAAATTTGACTGCAGTCCATTTTGGCCACAAATTTAAAAATATGTCCTTCCGTTCATGTATAATGCAATCATTTTGCAAGTGCTAAGGCTAGGCATTACAATTACAACATGCATTACTCAAGCATTTACATGCTCTATTTGGCTATTTTTATCACATTCATGCACGCAAACGTACATCTCAAATAATTCAGACCACATCAATTTCAATTCATTTAAAAAACAGAAAATCTCTATGTTCGCTGCAAAAATCAGTACATCTAAGAGATTCCTTATTCAAAAATGGGAAACATTTATTTAAATGCCTTATTTTTAAGGCAATCTGTGTTTTTTCTTTAGCTTAACTGGCAGTCACAGAGTCACAGAATGGGTCAGGTTGGAAGGGATCACAGTGGGTCATCTGGTCCAACCTCCCTGCTCAAACAGGGTTGTCCTAGGGCACATGACACAGTATTGCATCCAGGCAGGTCTTGAATATTCCCAGTGAGGGAGAATCCACAGCCTCTCTGGGCAACCTGTTCCAGAGCTCAGTCACTACTTACCATAGCACAGTAGCGGTAAACATTCATGTTCATCATGTGCATTGTAACAAATTTCACTTAAGCAGAAGTCTGACATTTTCTAGTAGAAATGCTCAGCTTGCCACAGATCTCTTCCACATCAGTAATGAGTTTCAGCAGAGACAAATTATACTCTCTACAATTTTTTTTCACTCATCTTCTCAATACCTATTTTCTTCAGTATTTCCTGCTGAGTACCCTTTAAAAGTTTAAATAATCTTTTGATATAATAGACAGGCTAGTGTTTCAACAAAATAAATCAACATGAAATCTTGTAGGACAAAAGCTCCAAATACTACTGGAGGAGGCATCAGCTGGCAAATAGGTGGGATGTCTATAACAAATCAAGTTATCTTAGCTTAAAGGCTTGGATAATTATTTATTGAAGACAGAGGCTGATTCCACCTTTAAACAATTTTCAACAGAAAGTATTTCTAGAGCTGAATCATGTTACTTTAGAATTGTCTGTTAAAAGACATAAGTGTGACCCTGTAGAAAGTTGTTTTTTTTTTTTTTTTGCTTTATTCAGTCCTTATATGTACTTCTTTTGGGGTATAAAGATTTAATATTAGTAACCTGTTTTTCATATTTATACACCTCTACACCTCTCATTCTAACAGCTAATACTAAAATGTTTTGTTTCTAATTTGAAACATGATAGGAATTTCAAAGATTACAAAAACTCTGTAGAACTAATTTTGTGTATATTTTTACCTAGAGGTTAGATATTACATAAGATTATTTCCGTTAGCCTATGTCTCTTTATCATGCCTCATTTCAAAGAATATTTCTATCAGCTGGAAAATAAGCTTAAAAATTTGCTGCAATGTACCACAGAATGGGTCACGTTGGAAGGGACCACTGTGGGTCATCTGGTCCAACCTCCCTGCTCAAACAGGGTCATCCTAGAGCACATGGCACAGGATTGCATCCAGATGGTTCTTGAATATTTCCAGTGAGGGAGAATCCACAGCCTCTCTGGACAACTTGTTCCAGTGTGCAGTCACCTGCATAAGAAAAAAGTTCTTCCTCATGTTCAGGTGGAACTTCCTGTGGATCAGTTTCTGCCCACTGCCTCTTGCCCTATTGCTTGGCACCATCAAGAGCCTGGATCTATCCTCTTGACACCCTCCCTTCAGATACAGACATTGATGAGGTACCCTCTCAGTCATCTCTTCTTGAGCCTGAACAGGCCCAGCTCCCTCAGTGTGACCTGGTAAGAGAGATGTTCCAGTCCCTTAATCATATTTGTCGCCCTCCACTGGACCAGCTCCAGGAGCTCCATGTACCAGAACCTATAGAATACCTGTTAACCATGACACTTAAGCAAACAACCACAACTCTTTTCATCCACATCAAACTTATTTAAAACCAGCTCTTACTTTTAACAGATAGTGTTTACCAAATACAGAGCAGGCTAGAAATACAGAAAAGACTGTAAACAGTATCCACGATCAAGTGGCTCTCCACTTGGGGCAAAGTATGGGTACAAAGGGCCAAATTTCCCTTCTGTGTGAATACTCACAGGTTGACTCATTGCATAATAACCTATTTCTCCATAGGTATTTGATTCAGAAAGAGAACTTTCCTACTTTGCTGATATCACTTCAGTTTGGTCCATGGCATATGTAGCCATGGAAATAATCACAATCTGGAAAGTATTTGGCTAGAGAGAGACTTGACAGACAAAACCAGATAGAAATTGGACAAATCAGCTGTTTAGAGTCATGTTTCTGTATTTGGACATGACAAATCTTGTAGCATTTCTGTAATAATAAATATAGTAACTTGCTGTACTATTATATACTGCTGCAAGATTTTACAATTATTTAACTCGGTGTTATTAATGATATTGTATAAACATATCGATTGTCATGAAAAACGCAGCATTTAGAAGAAGATGAAGATCCATGGAGAGAACTCAGTTCTACTGAAGGCAATGGCTAAACTATCCTCCTTTATAGCTCCTATGCCTATCAACAACCATCCTCTTCTTCTGTTTCCTTACTGACAGATTCAGAGTCCACTATTCCAAAGTATGTCTGAAATGCCAAAATCTGTATTCTGTTTCAATGACATCAGAAATTTGACTGAGTTGCACATTAATTATTAAGGGTAGGAGACTTTTGTAAACTGTCATTACTTCTGAATTGCAGTGGTAGCCCTTCCCTCTTTACATGGGTGTAATAAATGCATATGTATTACACAAACACATTAACATGTAGTATGCACTTGACATGTATGTATTATATAGAAGTTTCTGATGATTGATAAAAACAATGCAATGCATAATAAAACAGACAGGATGAGGTGCATTATCAGAACAGCCCTGTGAAAAGTCAAGTCAGGTCTGAAAAACCCAGGATCACAGAATCACAGAATCATTTGGAATCATTTGGTTGGAAAGGACTTCCAAGATCTTCGAGTCCAATCTTTGACCAATCACCCCCTTGTCAACTAGACCATAGCACTAAGTGCCATGTCCAGTCATTTCTTCACCACCACCAGGGATGGTGACTCCTTACATCTTAACATAGTGTAAATCTTTCACTTAAATAGAGTTTTTGATTGAATTTTTTATATTGAAGAACAGTAGCCCTGTCTATAATGAAAAAATTTACTTAATGGTATAAAGTTATGAAATATAAGAAGTTCATGGGTATGTTAGTAATCCTTCCAATACTTTTTGGAACAGTAACTCACCTATCAAATAAAAATTTCTAAAATTTTGCCATCACTTTCCATCTCTGTTTCTTTTCCTCTCCCTCCTTCTACTTTTTTAATTAAAGCTTCTAAGGAACACTTATTGAAAGGTCTTTTATCCTCTTATTGCTTTTTTAATTCTGTACCTCAGTCCTTTTATACTCCTCCTTAATCATGAATGCAAATAAAATTCAAAGTGTAATCAGCAGCTGCCTAAGGAGAGAACTGAGCTTTGTTGCCATGGCAACAGTCAAGTCCTTGACCAGCGGAGGAATCACACCTACCTTTTTGCCTTATTTCTTACACCATCCCTCACCCCGTCTCGTTTCAAGTCACAGATGCTTCCCTGAACATGCCATATCTGACAACAAATATTTTCCTCTGATCTAATCACAAATGATCATCAACATGAAGTTCTTTTATATATAAAACCAACCAGCAGCAGCAGTGGTTTGTGCATTGCTCCTCCACATTGAGCATCATCCTAGGACTCATGGGTATGGGGTAAAGGTCCTGTTTGCCCACAGACAACCCAGATTCTGTATCTCAATAAAGAACACTTCCTCAATCAAAAACGCTACATTTTTTTCACTTCATCATGCAGAGAAACTACATTATTGCCTTCCTATTGAAAGTGTCTAGAAGGGTCTAATTGACCTGTCGAAATAAACTTAAAAGTCCTAAGACAGAGGAATACACACATGAATAGGAAAATTCACATGAACTCATGACTCCTTTTCTACTCTAATTGTCAAAGTATACAATCAATTACATTAATAGTACCCATCACATTTTAGGTGCAGCTAGCAAATAATGATGTTACCAAAGTAACAGAGCACTAGTTTTCAGTCCAGTCATTAAGAGGAGATGAAACTAGACAGACATTCCTGCAGCATTATAAGGCAAATGTTTTTAATTTGAGAGAGAAGTTTCCAATTACAAGACACCAAAACATCTAGATCTTCTGTCTAGTGACTATTTCTTAGTAAAGAGCTCTCCGTGGTGCTGGATCATTACAGGAAAAATAATATCTACAAAATACCAAACATTAAATTTACTATTTGGATGATTTCCAGGTCAACTGTTCTAACATTCTGCACTTCCAGCTGCTCACTGCTTTGATAAGGTTCTTGCTATACTTTGATACTTAGAGCACTTTGTCAGTGTAAACAGCTTAGTCCACTGTTTCCAACAGAGGAGTAAAAATGTGTTTGGATTATAACTGAAAAGCTCCAGACAGGGCTGTTTAAGATCCACTTTAGATAAACTGCAAATATCTGAAGTGGAAGTATCTGATAATGATGGCTACTTTTGTCTTATTTCTGTATTCTGCATCACAGCTGGAGCTTTTGCGCAGCATTTGATAAATGTCTGAATCTTACTTTTTTTTTGGTAAGTGCACTGGGACTCAACAAATTGTAAATATGCTTGAGACATTCAGCACTAATTAAACTTTTCAATAAATAAATAAGAAACACTGTAATCGCACAAACTCAGAGAGAATTCTCAGGGGACAGTCGTTGTCCCGACTGAGACAACTGGGTATTTATAGCACTTACATACATACATTCACACATATTTCAACCCAGAAAGCAAACGAAAGCAAATTAATAAATAAAAATTAATAATTATTTCCTTTTGTTAACCTTTATCTAGAAACTACATTAAATGGCCAAAGTCTAGAATTTCGTGCTTACTTGGTTAATTACACATTTACCCCTTGGCACTTGTTGAAAGCATCTTCATTAAGAGGAATTATAAGGTAAAATATCCCAATTAGGCCACAGTCATCTCCATTCGTGCTCATTATGCCAAATCAGTCTCATCAGAGATGTCCCAACTCTAGTAAAGTCTGTTCTAATGAAACAAAAGTAAATCACACAGGATGCCACTACATACCTTTGGTAGAAGGCAAAACTGAAATGCACCATGTTCCCCTGCCAAGTGAATTTCGTTCTGAGACATTCCCAATTATATCTCTGGGAACAGAGAGAACCAGCTTCCTCCTTCTTTTTCAATTGAGATCTGACAATTAACTGTACACGACTATTTTTTATACTATCTTTATTCCTCTTTCAATCGTTTGAAAGCTGAGTACAAAACAGAGCATACTTGCAAGTAAGACAAAAAGGCAAGTCCTTGAACAGAACCACGTGCTTTCTAATGCTTCAAATAATTAACTGTGTCATATTAAGAAAGGCTTTTATGTATAAACAAAGCTTGACATTTGAAGTGTTTGTTAAACGTTGGCAACATAAGGCCAATGGAGCATAGTATGAGGTTTGTGTTGTGGTTGTAGACAGTATTTTTTTAAATTCAGTTTGTTTTTTGAAACATCCATCACAGCAAGAAGACTTCAAGAGTCTATTTTGAATTTCTATCTTAGTTTCTGCAAAGAAGACAACAGAGAAACTGTCAGTAGAAGAATGCAATCAAAATGGGAGATAAATGAAAGACAAAACCCAAGAAAAATAAGGTCAATCTGTGAAGAAATTGCTCTGCTATCCTGTTAGATTGACACTTGTTTTGGCATCAGGTCTTCCTGGCTTTATGCCAGATGCTTACTCCAAATAAAAATACGCATTGGTAGAAGACTACATGTAAATATGAGAAACAAACTACATTATAATCCAGCAAATTCTTCTAACATTGCAACATCTTACGGACAGCCAATGTCTTGATCACTCAAGACAGATAGCAATAAAAAATTAAAGAAAATTAATTAAAGGGAATGAAAATAGACGGCAATTTGGGAAACAAAAAGAAATATTTGGGAATTACATAGAATGTATAACTTCATTCCTAGTTTCTCTGACTAGGTAGGATCCTCCAATGAAGGAAGCACAGACTATCAACAGTATAAAGGATGCCTTGATGTGGTCAGGTTTCCTTCTTTCTGGCAGACTAGTGGAGATGGAGAAAAAAGGAAAATAGGTTGAAAACACATATTATCTTCCAGTTTTTATTTAAAAACAGTAGTGTATCAACCTCTCTATACATATTTGTTTTGTTCAGACAGGGTGAAGCTCGGAGGTCCAAACTCTATTAACATTTTGAAAAAAAAAATAAATCCACTTAACTCAGGACAACTGGTAATCACAAAATAAATGAGGTCACTCTGCCTTTCTCTTACAGCCCATGATTATTTTATATCTAGAACATTAACATGACAAAACATGATGTCTGTACCTACAATTATGCCAACACTACCTCTGGAGGACCTACGAGGTTCTTTTCTCTCTTACTGTTTACCATGCTGTGTATTTAAAATTCATGTTCTTTAATTACTCTAATAGATTTTATCCAAAGGTTGTTACTGTTGCTCTTATTTTTTTTCCTGTCACTCCTGCTTAATGTATTATTTCAAAAGCAAACCCGGATGCTCATGTCTCTCTCCTAGGTATCAAATGTTAAATCAGGTTTGCTTGCAGTCAGTTGCCAGCCTCTGTTAGCACCATACATTTTATGCTCTTGTGAGCAAGACATGTAGCGCACACCCAGCTCTTGCCATGTCTTTTACTGTTCTGATGCTGTACATTCCCTAAAACCAGTCTTGTGGGAGCACAGTGGAGTTACCTACTTTAAAAGAAAACTGAAGAGAAGCACATCACTAAATGCATTCTGGAAATCACCAGCAGCTCCAGTTGCGTGATAAAGACTAGTGATTTACTCATTCCCTCTGTACACAGTAGCTAGAAACTAAATCCCTTACAGTGGGTTGAATCCCAACCCCATTGGTTTGAGGCACAGACAAGCTCCTGGGTTTTTCCATGGTCTGAGAAAAGGAGGTAGAAACACTATTATTTTTCATTTGAAGAAATTAGTTGGTCTCCTTGAGGAAGACCAACTTACACACCATTTAGCTACTGATATAGCAGCTTAATTAAAAACTAAAGTTCTATGTGTAGAATAATATCCCTTTTCTTTGTTATCTACTTGCATAAAACAGATGTGAAAGATGGTTTGTTCACTTCCCTTTAATATTTTCTTGTGTTCTGAAAACCTAAAGTCAATATGTAGGGCTGCTTTTAGAACAAATGTCTGTTTTTAATTTCTGTTAGTGCTATGCTATGGCATGTGAAATTTCTAGAAATTTGTCAAAACTATTTAATATGGTTGGAAGTAATGAACATACACAAAATGTGTATTCATTATTTGCTTTCTGTTTATTGAGATGGCTAAGAGCTGAATCAAGAAAAAATATTTTATACTTTTTAAAAAATTTATTTTAGGGTTAATTATATTGTGCCCTTTTCAGTTCACTTATATCTCATATAAATGTTTATTTCCATTTAGTCTGTTTTTTAAAAAAAGCTCTCCCTTTTCCCCTGTAAAATCTGATCAGAAAAATTCTCCATCTTGAATCAGAATATGAGGTAGGCTGTGAAGAAAAAACATAATTCAAAATAACATCAGAATGCAATAATTATAGCAAATGCACTTTAGTACACATTTGTCTAAAATATCAAAAGTCACCTCACCATTGTTTTATATCTTCAATTTTAACTTCTGAAATAGTTTTGCTTTCCCTGTCAGTACCAAAATAAGCCAGTAACTCCTTTAATCTAATAGCCTTCAATTTTCCTCTTTAAATAAAATATCACTTTAAAAGCAAAGACTAGTTTGATGAAAAATTATTTTGTTCTATTTTTCCTTTCTGATCAAGCATGTCTCTGCAATGTCAACATGAAATTATCTTTGATCTCCAGGAGTAATCTGAATTGAATGAATTGTTTTAAAAATAATGTATCTATTGTTCTGACTGTGAAATGTAAAGGAGGATGGTACAGTAGTCAATTTTCCACTGCAAAAAAAATAGTGTTGCAAGGTTTTAGTTAATAAATAATTGTGATGTTATTTCAGACAGCATAAATCCAACTGCAAGGTCAAATTAAAACAAACAGGCAAACAAACAACCACAAACAAAAACTCACACTCCAAACACTCAACTTCAAATCTGCATTTTGCAACCATCTGATTTGCAACCATTTTGCAACCAACTGATTCAGAAAAATTACACCTCTCATTTCTCTCTTATGGTTGAAAGTTGCTTTGGTTTCAGACATCATTGCCACTTTCTCCTTCCCCAGAATTAAATAGGATGAAAATATATTGCACTCACTGTGACAAAGAGAGCTCATCATCAACACAAGCCATAACAATGTTAGAATGCCTAGTAAAGCAGTATGGGGTTTCATTGCCATTTCTGGGAATTCAGAGCTTCAATAAGTACAGCAAAGTGCAATGTAATCAGCTTAAGTAATTCTAGTTTAACAAGTCTAGTTCATTTAAATTAAGATTCTTCTAGTTACTTTTTAAAGTCAGAGTTGGAATTATTTGACATAAAAGTAGAGACTGGGGACACATCAGAATCATAAGACAAGTTTTGGATATTTAAATAGCTTTTATATACTCCACCAGTATTGCTAATATGTTTCATCCTGTGTTTGGATACTCTTAGAAGTGAAAGCTGTAATCTACATAGGGAAAAACAAAGCAATTTATTTGTATCTTGTCTAATGTGCCTACAAAAACTGCTAGTATTTTTCCATAGTGGTTGTCTTTCTAGGTTTCTTGTTTATATGCTTCAGCTGTTCTCTTTAATAACAAAGTTAGTCTCTTATTCAGGAAGCAATGACTGAATATGAAATATTACAGATCAGATTGTTTTTAATGTAGATAAAAGTATGACAGAGTAAAATAAAAAAATAAGTTGCAGTATCTCCAATAAAGGAATTTGTAACTCAAAATCACTCTTTGCAGATAATGTTTCATTACAGCTATACTTGCTTTGTTTTAACCGGAAATTAAAGTGGTATTTAAGCATTAAAAGTAAAAATTTCATTACAAGTTAAAGAAGTTAGAAAAGAACAAACACTCTAATGACAAATCAAAGACATCTAGAGAATACACACTCTCCTTCACCAGTGGAGACATTTTAACTTTCATCCCATTAGCAAGTTTTCCTTTGCCTGAACAATTCCCCAAAAAGAGACATTCCAGAATATATAACTTCGTAACCAATAGACTCATGTTAACAGCTATTTCCATAGAAAGGAGGAATTTTACATCTCTCCACTTAACCTGGAAGCATATAAGGAAGTTACCAGGCATAAACATAAACTAAATGTTATTTACAACAAATTGAGGCACACCAAAACAATCAAAGGACATAGAAGTGAATGAACTGCCACAGTACCACAGCCACTAACCAAACTGCAAAGAACAAGTGTAATTTTTTCACACCATGATGTATAAAGAAATAAGTTCTGGTTCGACTGGCCCTGATCATTAGGCGCTGACTTCAATAATGCTTTTTGAACTATTTGAACTAATGTAGTTCTCTTTGCAATATTCCTGATGCAGCAAAGCTTACATGTACCTGTTAGGATGCTCTGCTGAATCAGGCCCTTTGAGCACTTACAGGCACTTAGAGCACTGATATATAAAATGAAAACAAGCATTTGAAGTTACAAAGAGCTAAATGTTACCTGGTATATTAAGAAAACAAAACCAAGAAAAAACCAAAACCACAACAGTAAAAACCAACCAACCAAAAAACCATGCCAAAAGAAAACCAAACAAACCAACCAAACAAAAAAACCCCCAAAACAAACAAAGGAAAAACCTACAAACCACAAACCCCCAAACCCAACAAAACAAAACCCAAACAATCAAAGGTAAATCTTTCAAATCACTAGAAAGATGATTTTCTTTCAGTCAAAACTGTTAACTGCTGCTGGAAGTTATGTAAATATTTAAGCATAATCAACTACTAGCCATGGAGTTCACAGCTGTAAACAATGCAGTGCTTTACAACACTTCAAATAGACCACTTTACATTTCTTTTATACTGTGTCTTATATACAAATTTACCTGTGCTCTTCTGCTACATGATGAAGACTCCAGCTCAGAGAAACAACTGAATGTTGTTTCTGTTTTTCATAAAGGATTGATATGTCTTTATGCTTTGGCCTGTTCTGCCTTCAACAACTCCACAAATATTTATTCATTAAATCTCCAGTGTACTAAAGCTTAATATACTGATTTCCCTTTTACCTACTAGCCTAATGGCCTCTGAAGTTTGTACCTCTAGCCACTTCAGATGGTTCCCTTCAAATCATTTCCCACGCTGACTCTTGGCTCAGCTTACCAACTAGCATCTGCCTGTCAAAATGGTCATGCTAACATAAAGTGCTGTGCTCAAGGTGGATGAGCAACAGTTTCACCCAATTTTTGACAGAGTGATTTTCAGGTTTTATTTAATCAGTCAGTTGAGGTGAAAGATGACACTTCTAACTTTAACATTATGAATGCCTAAACTGTAACTCTTCCTCATCCCTTTAGAAGCAGATCCAATCTCCATGGTTTTCCTCAAACGTGTGAACTATGCACTAGAGGAAAGAAGAAAAGCTTATCTTCTCAAACAACAAAACAAGTAGCAAACCTACTTAACAGATTTGACTTCTCTGAGTCAGAAATATCTTCTCCTAGGGTTGATGTAAGGATTTCTTTGGGTACCTGTTAGCCATCCTAAATCAACACCTTGCTCAAAGGAAGGACACAACACACCTTCAAGTCAAAATGGTATTCACACTCATATTCTGTCAGACAAAATGTAAGCTTGCACAAGCCTAGTAAAACATCTGCAAGGTATCAACAGACAGCAAAGTGTTTGAGGTAGGAATGAATACCTTGGAAATTACTGGTTGGCTGGATATTTTTTAGAAGACAGCCTGAAAACAGAAGCAGTTTGTAAACCCTTTGTAAACATTGATGCTATTATAAGTACAGTACTTAATGCTTTCGTAGTTTCTGTTTGATTTACAGATAAAAATGTTCTGCAGATTTCTCCAGCTGTGCTCCCTTCACAGATTGTGAGATGCAGCAATCTGTCTGAGAGCAGCTGTTAGTTCACATGTAGTTTTATTTGCATCAGTGTAAAATAGCAGCTTGCTAAATGAATAAAACATGCTTTCTCTTTGCCCTGTTCTGGTAGAAAGATTTATTTTTTTAATTTAGTTTTACATGGAAGAGCTTTATTTTTAAAGAAGTTTTTTTTTTTTAATGAAAAATTATTTTCCATTATGTATTTTAAGATTCTAAAAAGTCCATGTAGTCTTTTTGGAATGAATGGTATATCTTTTTGGTCTGAACAGAGATACCTGTGCAAATAGATTTTAAAATATGTTCAGTCAATACTTTGTTTGAAAGTCCATTTCCACACCATTCATCAAAATGATCAAATGCACCGTACACTTTCACAGTTATATGCAGAAATGTGCCATATTCAATAGCAATGGTAACTACATAGTGCTTTGGAAGTTTTCAGACTGTCAGTGGCTGATTCTAAATATCTGGGGAGATATTAATGATGATCCCTTATCCCAATGCCAGAGATGCAAATCAGCACGCAACTTCGGTTGAAATAAGGAATCCATAGGAGACTGTGAGAGAGGCTATAACAAGTTTAAATTCCACTTAAATTGGATTTATGCCCATCACATTCCAGTGGGACTGACCCTGACCTTCCATACTCAGTGATGTCTGTTAATAGACCCTTCCTGTATAAGACCACAGATCTCTGCTCTAGCTTCCCTAGGTTTTCAGTCTCTCCCATCAAACTCAGCTGGGAACAAGACTCCAGTTAGGAACATAAGAGAAACACTCCAAACAGCAGCTGTGGACCATTTTCTGTGCTTTGTCTGAATACTTTCAAGAAAGCTGTGTTTTGTAGAGAACACGTACCCTACTGGTGCCTTAATTTTTGTCTTCTTTCTCTCTTAGCTTTCTTTCTTAAGTCCGTCTTTTTATGATTTAGATATGTCATTTAAAGATGCTACTTCATAGTTCTTACTTCAGTTGTGGAAATATTTTGGGCCAACAACATATGGCTTTTTTTGTGCTGGGATGTTGTGGGATTTTTTCTTTTTTGGGGGGGGGGGGGTTCTTTTTTTTTTTTTTCAGCCTTCTAGTACTTAAGTGAGTTTGTTTAAATATAACTTAAGACCACGCTTCTACTCACAGCTGCTGCATGACAAGACCAGCTGAACTCAGACCATCTCCTTAAAACATCTAGAATGCTACCCATTTGTGTTGCTCAAAACAGCCTGAGAACTGAGGGCAAAATTAAAACATGACCTTTACTGCACACACATTTACCTTTCCTCTAAATGTTGTAAGAGGGCAGCAAGGAGGAACCATCCAACACATTTAATTTCAGACACACCTCTTGAGAAACACCAGGCTCCAAGGAAAAAAAGATCAGTGTTTGTTTGACTGTTTCAGCAAACCTGCAGCCAAACACAAATGTCAGCATTTTATTCTTTTCCATATGAAATAAATCACAGCTTTATCTGATTCCATCAGGCACTGTCCAATGTTTCTTTTATTTGTTAAGATCTCTGTTCTACCTCTCAGATTGCAATTGCTCTGCCATTCATGAGATTACATCTTTACCAGCTAAAGCCTCACCAGCATTTACAATGGCTTCCAAATAGTTTCCACAGATACAGGGCACCAACCATTTGTCATTTTTCTGCAACAGCTGAACTTTCAGATCAATTACAAAGGGAAGCAGTAATAAAGTAAACAAGATATGTCACCAGTTTGGATTTCAGGAACTAGATTTTGCCACTCTGACAAACATCATTACTCTTCCCCCAGGGGGATATAACCAGGCTATTCATAAAACAAGACACCATCTGCATTGAACAAGGACTAAGGACTAGACTCTACATAAAATAAAATAATTTATGTTGAAGAAGACCTTTAAGATCACTGAGTCCAGCCATAAAACTAACACTGCCATGCATATGTCTTCATATATCATACATACATATACATCATCTATATAATCATATATCATGTGTATATATATATCTATACATATATCATGCATGTCAGTCTCTTCTTCCAAACAGCAAGGGATAGGATAAGAGAAAATGACCTCAAGTTGCACCAGGGCAGGTTTAATTTTGATATTAGAAAAAATTTCTTCACTGAAAGTGTTTCAAGCATTGGATCAGGCAGCCCAGAGAAGTGGTGGAGTCACTCTCCTTGGAGGTATTTAAAAGATGTGTAGATGTGGCACTTGGGGACATAGTTTAATGGTGAATTTTACAGTGCTGGGTTAACAGTTGAACTGGATCCTAGAGGTCTTTTCCAAACTAAGCAGTTTTGTGATTCTCTGTACCATGATACACACACAGATCCCTCCAATTATTCAATTCCCATTCTTACACTTCCTTCACATTCATACAAACCATGAAATACCTATTCAACACAATGGTTGGCTGTAGAGCCTTCCATCTTCACTTAAACCTTTGTCTCCAAACAGATTTTTGAATAGATTTTAAAGAGGCATTAGCACACTACTCTGAAAAAGATGCTAGAGAATTTGGATTTCGTAATGGAATACAAATCGGATAAAACCACTAAGTTATTCTCCACTTCACTCTCCAATGAGCAGACTTATCTGCTTTTTCCATATGCTTCTTCCCTCACAGACAACAGGAATTATAGTGAGATAAGCATTAAAAAAGCTTCATATTTCAAATTCACTTTAACTTGTTGCCTGAAAAAGTTCCTGAAGCAATGAGTCCCACTGCCAACTGACCACTCTTTGGTTTCTTTAGACACTCTGTGAGGTGATTTCATGGACTTTTCCCCATACAACCTCATGTGAGAAACAGGGAGTGAACTGCTGAATAATTCTTCACCTTGTCTATACCTCTCGTGATTTTCAATTAAACAATTCTATTCTTCTCAAGAATCCTATTTTATTTTACTCTCTGTAACTTTTTATTAAACTCTCTGTTTAATAAAACCTCTCAGTTTAATAACTGCAGAGTTCAGCTAATCTGAATTTCAGCTGATCATCTTTTTAATATTGGTTTGTTTGAAAAGTAAGCCCCAAAGCCTTATGCAAACCTGACCACATTTGGATACTGCCAGTATGGATTTTACATTCCTTTGCAATGTCTATAAAAAGGCTTTTCCCATTTAATTCCATTGAACCTTAGACTAGTAGCAAAAAGTTGGTATATTCAGTCTTCTGTCCCTACACTGTTTCACAAGAGAAATACACTCTAAATTAAACATATAAGGTGCAAGGCTGAAATTGATAGAACAGCCTATTAACATTACTAAGAGCGATGGGAATAAAATATATTGGTAACTTTAGTCAAATAGTGAAGGATAGGCATGAATTAAAGCAATTGGAAGTGGTCAGTGAGTCAAATAAAACGAGATTACATATGAACATACATACTGAGTAAAAAGGCTGGAAGGTAGACAGAAAAACTAATACAAGTAAGCAAAGGTTAGCGTTACTCAGGGTAAAGATAAGTCTAATCTTTTTACCAAACCCCTCTCTCATCCTTATTGCTGATTCTTTTTGCCATATTTTTCTACCTGCAACATTCAGAAAGCATGAGCTGTAGAAAGCAATCTGCAGTTCACCAAAGCTGACTAAAAGCCCAAAGCTCCTGTCTTGCAGTTTTCCAAGTAATTTCTTATTGTTATTAAAGACATAGTTGCTGAAAGTAATTGAAAATTAGTTTTAAAAATACTCTTTATTTAGCGTGCTTGGGAAACATAACATCCTCAAGAGCCAGGCTGAAAGAGTTAACATATCCATTCCTACTCCATTTTTCAAAGAAAAGGCATTAATTTTTAATTTATTAGCTTTATGAGAAATTAATAACAAGGTTTGAAAACAGGTAGAATTCAAAGTAACAAAAATCTTGTGGAAGCAGTCCACTGCATAAACTGACTGAAATTAGAGCTGAAGGCCACCTGAATGGCTCAAGAGCTTTTTGTGCCCTCCAGTTCAGATCAGAACATTGACACTGACTTCCAAACAAATTTAAACAAAAATTTTAATTCATTTGCTCTCACTTTCTCACTGTGTATTATTATTCAGCAGCCAGTTCTATTTTGAAATTATATTCTTGCTAAAGAGCAGTGTGATTTCCTAAACTCTGAAGAGCATTTAATAAAATAATGCATTAAATATATTCAAATTATCAGAAAAAAAAACCAACAAAAAACCTAAAGCAAAGCAACCAACCAATCAAACGAAAAATCAACCACCAACCCCTCCATCTCCCAGCAAACCAAACAATTCCCAACTCTCGATACAAGCCAGGTGCCAAAATGTTCTGAAACAAGCAGACCTTTACTACAAAATTGGAGTTGCAGGATTTTCCCCCAGCCTTGTTAGATCTCAGTGTGGGTCCCCATTGAAATCTCCATCTCTTTTATATCCGAAACAGCTTCTATGCCACTGACATCCCATCCATCATATTCCCCAGACCTCACAAGCAGCCAAGTGCATGATCCATGGTTTGGAAAGGATGACGGAAAGGTAGATAAGGACCAGGAAAATACAGTGCTAAGTCAATATTTGTTGCTTCCTGCCTTCAGATATAATCTAAAGCTCTTCCATCTTATACACTCCACTGAAAGATTTTTTTAAAAAAAGCTATTCTGACAGCTTTTTTTTTTGGTAAAACTTTAAAGCTTCTAGCTATTGTGTCTGCAAGACTGGCAGTAGAGGAAAGTAAATGTCCTACAGAATTACTTACTGTCACCCTTCCTATAATTATCAGGCAAAAAGAAATACATTAATAGGTACTGAAACCCATCAATAGGCTCCCCCAAATAATTTCAACCAGAGAGAGAAGTGGTCTTATTTTCTATGCATCACTGAGCACAGAAAAGCAGACTATTTGGACTTAGCACTGACAGAGCTACTGCTGCTTCTCCCTCCCTACAGGTTTTAGGAGAATATTTGTAGTTCAACAACGCACCCAGTAACCACATCCTTGGGGGAGTGTGTGTGTGCAACAGAGCTCCTCAGTTCTGAACTCAAATCTTAAACCCATGTCATAGGTCCAGGTTTGCTCCAAAGATGCCAAGTTAACATTTCCTCCTGCTGTAGCCTTTGCCATTTTTCTGCTGCAGCTAGAGTGTAAAGATCAATGTCAAAGGGAATACCTCAGCAAGCAAAGAGGAGATGATACTAGTTTCATTTCTAGTGGCAAGATTCTGCCATTCTGCATCAGAAATAATTGTGTCCTTTACTGGAGAAGACCACAAGGCCATACAAAAGCTTAAGCACAGCTTGTGGCAGAACTCTGTTTTGAGGCAAGGTCAGTGAGAGATATGCTACTGTACACACAGATATGCAGGTTCACAATATCCCATTTATATTATTTTGAAGGATTTCTTACAACTATACCCACAAATAGAGTATTTGTGTGTTTTGTTTTGTTTTTTCAATTAGAAACACTACACAGTAGTAATGCTACATTGCCACACACGGTGCAGAGTAAAAACAACTCAAATTTGCAAACTAAAAATCCATGTTCTCTCCCAAAGTTAATTTAGTAAGATTCTCACAAATATTTCTGCTTTATAATTAAATGAAGTATAAAAACAATAATGAAACCTGGCCTAACTGCAGTGCTAAAATAAACCTGCTTCTGAGCAATGAACTGCTTGGCCATCAGTCAGATGTTACATTTTATCTAAATGCCCGTATTACAACACTTGACAAAATCCCTGTGTACCACTTTCTTCCTTTTATTTCTCCAATAGAACCAAAACTCTCAGAATGTTCCTGTGGTTGATCCCAATAGTTTAACATCAGCTTCACAGTTGTGACTGACTATATATTAAGCCTGGATCTCAGCCAACTTGAAATTACGTACAAAAAAGTGCCGTACATAGCAATAGGAAAATGAGAGAAGCCCATGCTTTTTCACCACAGAATATAAGGTTACATATGCACCACTACATTTAATTACAACATAAATGACTTTCGCAGCTATAGCACAGCCTCCTTCTCCTCAAAGGATGTAGAGATACAAGCAGAAGGTATCAAGCAATGGGCCTTGATATTATAATTAATTAACACCATACTCTAACCAACTGAGTTGGTGAAGCTGCTCTTTGCCTGCTGCTGACTTTAGAATATTTTGATCAAACCAGCTAATGTTTTTATTTGCCCAACATGGGATTTCTTAACGAAGTTTTGTCTTCAGAAAGTATAATTTCTGAAAAGATAGCTCACTGGAGTTTCCGATGCTGCTTACTCTGAGTGAAAATGAAAAACACTATTTAACTTTTACTCTTTACCATGCACTGAGTCTCACACCTCTGCTGTCACTAAAGCATGGGTTTGTTACTATCTGGTACTGCCACAGGTATTTAATTATGAAGCCTATATAAATGAAAACAGTCTTCTTTTCCCCCTCAAACTAGGATTATGACTATAAGAAATATGGAACACAGTAAACTTTTATCAGCAAAAGCAAGGAAAACATTTTCTCTTTCCCTCCTGAGTTATTCTTATAATTACGCTGAGTTTTAAAATAGCACAATTTATAAAAGGTAAAGTACACAATTACTGGTAACAGTGAAAGTAAAGTACACAATTACTGGTAACAGTCTATTTTATACACTGTTGTCCCCTTCTGATCTTTTTTGCTTCCCTAATACTTATAACAACATTAATTAATGCCCAGCCACCCACCAGCTGATTAGAAAGCACATAAGGGAATCATTGTACCTATACTAAACTCAGTGCAACAGTTTAATAGCTGCAAGAGAGATGTCCAGCTGAGATACAACAGAAAAATAAAAAGGAAAAAAGAGAAAGAAAATTCCCTTCTGTGTTCCTCATGTTGCTGAGACAAGTGTTGCAGCTGCACATATATTGCCATCATCAAAATACAAATTTACAATACAAATGCAATACAACTGCATGTTATATAATTACGCATCAGTTTAGTGATTTAAACATTTGAATATATG
The DNA here is from genome assembly GCF_003945595.2 of Pipra filicauda. NCBI lineage: Eukaryota > Metazoa > Chordata > Aves > Passeriformes > Pipridae > Pipra > Pipra filicauda. The sequence goes on along the minus strand of NW_024103563.1, from coordinate 1,472,245 downwards.
GTACTTTGTTAACTGTACTCTTGCTACTGACATACTCAGATTCCTGGCCTAGGAGACAGAATAGCCACAGGAGAGAAGGACTTTCCTCTGATATCCCCACTCTTTGCTCACCCAGGTTTGTGGGTCTGCAGCTCTGGTACATTAGGAGAAGACTTCAGAAAAATGTAGGAAATTCCAAATGGCCAACTCCACACATTACAAAACCAACAACCGCCTAGACTACCACCTTGTTTTCTACTCCAGTGTTGTATTTTGCAGACTAAGACGGTACTTTTCTTCTTTTCAGAATACACAACAGTTTTATGCAGCCCAAATGCATTGGTTGATTCTGGTCATGGTGAGATATGGACCACAATATATTTATTTTCTCAACACTTATTAAAAACTATTTTCTCATTTCAGAAACAAAAATCTAAGCTTTTTTTATCTAATGTATCTCCTGTCATTTCTCATCTAAACCAACAACCTCCTCTAAGCTATTTTATTATCCAATTTTTTTTCCCAAAAGAATTAAGTTCTTTCTTCAGTAATTCCAGAAAGCATAATACAATAATGCTTTTAATCTATTTTAAAGTATTATTTGCAATGAACTGTATGCTTTGCTTTTGAATACTCTAACAGATTATTACTATTTCTTTATATTGAAGACTTCAAAACCAATATGGTTTTTGTCAAATATGTAAAAGGAGATTAATTTCCCCATACTCCTTTCCTCCAGGCTAAACAACCTCAGCTCCCCCAACTGCTCCTCATAAGACTTGTGCTCCCGACCCTTTACCAGCTCCATTGCCCTTTTCTGGACATGCTCCAGCACCTCAAAGTTTTTCTTCTACTGAGGAGCCCAAAACTGTATTCAAGCTGCAGTCTCACCAGTGCTGAGTACAGGGAGATGATCACATTCCTGATCCTGCTGGCCACACTGTTTCTGATACAGGCCAGGGTGCTGTTGGCCTTGGCCACCTGGGCACACTGCTGGCTCATCCTACTATGTATCCATTTTCCCAGAGAGCTTATGAAAATAAAAATCCTTCTCAGAGTACTGATGACCTTTCTAGTGAAAATTATCTAGGCATTCCTATAGTTTACTTTCCAGTTTCTAGCAAGTTAATCATCTATAGGAGAACTTTTTAATCTAATATCTATATCTTTGAATAGCATTGAAGAAAGTTCATCTTGAAGCTTTGTGGTTTTGTGTGTCGGAGGTCTTTTTTAACTATTTGAAAGTTGAGTACACATATGGAACCAAATAATACTTGCCTACCTGCTTAAAATATCTTTAAAGTATTTGAATTATATTAGTGATTTAAGTCTTCCCTCAACAAAAAGTCTATGGCAGCCAAACAGAGGTAGCAGTGTGACAGGACTCGAGAAAACCAGTGTGAAGCTGAATTAGGGCAGGTTTAGGCTAGATATCAGGAAAAGGTTTTTTTACCCAGAGGGTGGTTGAACACTGGCACAGGCTCCCAAGGAAGGTGGTCACAGCACCAAGGCTGACGAAGTTCAAGAAGCACTTGGACAATGCTCTCAGGCACATGGTGTGATTCTTGGGGTGTCCTGTGCAGGGCCAGGAGTTGGACTCGATGATCCTGATGGGTCCCTTCCAGCATATTCTGTGATTCTACAATTCTATAATACACGCGTCATACATGTCTCCCTCTTACAAAATACATAAACAAGTATCATCACCTGAAGCAGTAACTTGCATTCAGAACATCCATGAATAAATATGATACTCATCCTTTCTTTGTGCACATATATTGTAACAGACTGTCAAATTGCCTGATTGCATGCACAAAACATGCAAGTTTCATTTAATAGACAGAACAAGCAATGCTAACATATACAGTTATTTTACGTTCTGTATTTTTATCCTTATTGGTCAACAGGACTTCATCTAGCCAATATTTCCCAAGTTAAAAATTTTATACTTGGATTAAAAATCAACTGTCCCATAAAAGTTAAGGACTATTCCCTTGTCCTTATTTATTGCTTTCCTAGCTTACAGGCAGTGGAAATGTTCCTACTCCATTTAAATGCAGGAAAAGCAGGTTAGCTTATATTGCCATATAAAATCATTATTTAAAAGTGTTGGCTATGTGGGTAGAAAGTCACATGTGATCAGCATGGAGCTTCTCCATCAATAACTGTCAGATATTTTTTCTTTTGATTGTTTTATTTTTACTTTAAAACCAAAGATAATATGTACAATCTGAAAACAAAGAACAGCAAGGTCAGACAACATTAAGGAGCATTCTCTTGAGTTGGAGGAAAATGGTTTTGTATTGCATACAATCTGAACGAATGCATTATTGTAATAGTATCTCTCTTACACTGCCCACACTTTATAGAAGACATTGATAATCTGGAAAGATTCAAGATGTAAACTGATAAGAAATAATAAGAAAACTTGGAAACCAGTCAGTTCCTCAGTAAGATACTGAGAGAAGCTCCATGCCCTAATTTACTTGAACTATTGAGAATAAAAAAAATCAGTCTGTTTGCTCTCTAATATAGCTAGCAGATACAGGTAGAAAATTATTCAGTGAGACAAATCTTAAAAATAAGGTTAAGCAGCATTTTTGAGTAGACGAAAAATGTAAAATGTAAATGTAAAAACTCTTAATTTAACAAAGACACAACAAACAATTTTAAGTGCAGGTTGAGAATAATAGTACTCTATATAACGTGAATAACATAATTAGTTCAAGAGGGAACTTGGACTAAGCAGTGACATCTACTTATTAAAGTCAAACAATTCATCATTAAATGCTTACCTTCTGCAAATCTCTAATCATCCTAACAATTCAGAATATGCAGGTGAGCTAGAGTAAAACACCTCCTTCCCCTGAACCATTCAAAACTTTTTTAAGCAGCTCTCACATATTTCAGCAAACTAGAAGAAAAAATCTAGAAACATGTTCAACCTAATTTTGCAGTTGTCTGGAGTTTGTATTCAAATAAAAAAAAATAAAATCAGTAACTGCTTCAATATTAAGACACACACTGAACAAAAAAACCATCATCAACGATCAAGACCTTAGTAATATTGGTCAAGATACGTCAGTACTATCAGTACATAAAAACAACTCCTGATCCATCTGATCTATAGATTCTTTCTGTTGACATTTTTTTATTCTGCTCAAAGGAATAGCCTGACTACATAACAGGGAGAAACTTTTTCACTATCTCCTTCTCAATATTTTTACAGCCAAAAGAAACTCGTTTCTAAGTTGGCTCTCTTCTCATCTACTGAGGGTAAACAACAAAAATGCCACTGAACAGGACACACAGGAAAAAACCCCAATTTTACCTCAGACAATTATATTGACTATTCAGGAAGTGATTCACTGACAAAATAATTTCTTAAAGCAATGGCACAGTAAATAGTCTCCCCAGAAATCAGTTCCAAAATTATTCTGTACCTGTGATGGATGTATTCCATTTATCATCATCTGGACTAAACTGGCATTCCCATGTAGAGCTTTAGCACAGCTCAGGGAAGTGTCTCACTTTATCTGTCTGCCTCTGAAATTCTGGTACACTAACATAAACTTTCTAGACACATGAAAAATGGCAACCTGTAAACTACTCCATATAAAAGTCTACCAGTCTGTTCCTTCTCTGTGGAGGTGAGGACTATACCAAATACACAGAGGAACAGGGCATACGCAGTCAGGCCACCAGCAATTCTTGCAACTTTTCTGAGAAAGACATTCACAATAAAGACAAACTCAATCAGTGTGGTTATTCTCATGACAGTTACACTGGTTCAGACCAACAAGACCACCCAGCCCAATGTCTTGTCTCCAACTGGCCATTAGCAGGCACTGAAGGAAGAGTAAGAACAGGGTAAGCAATTATGCCAGGTTGTACTGGTGGGAATGGGACTGGAGGATTCATACTTTTTAATTTATTTCAAGAAAAAAATGCCCTTATAAGAAAGCATCAAAATATGTACATAGTGGTGTTTGGTAATATGAAGCACTAAGAGTGACTGTGGTGTCAATGGTGCAAGTCACACATTACCCAAATCATTCCATGTTCACTCTTACTTTTTGGCATGTATTTGTTGCCTGATTGTATATCACAAATATAAGCATAGCAGAGCTCCATCAGAACAAAACAGCACGTCTGCCACATCGATTAAATATTAAGACAGCCTAATTACGATTCAAGTAGGTTATTAGCATGCTGCCATATCTGTTCCTCTTGCCTAGATTGGGAGATGTCAGAATTGCAGCAAGCTGTGGAGTATCACACAGCAGTAGTCTCCAGCTTCTGAGTATCCTTCATCTACAGTGCTAAAACTACTACCCTGTGTCACAGAACAGGTACTTCTGGTTAGATAGTGTGGAAATGCAGAGTTCTCAAAAACAAACAAATCAAGCATAAGCTCCATTTCTTCTTTTAAACTCTGCCAGCAAGCTGACATATATTTAGCATACATATACTGTTTCTGCTAACATTTACCTTTTCATATATTCTGTCCCTCCTTATGGAAATGCACTCTGGCCATCCTTTCACATAATTAACAACATTAGCCAAAGTGCAAATAACATTCCTCTACATGACATCATTTAAAAACAGGAATGAATTACCTCTTTAAGAGAGTAAAGGAATAACTATGGTTTTTGTAGGAATGTGTGCTTCAGTATTGCTTAACAATAAATACCTAAATACAGACTTTGCTGCCTAAATAGAACCATACATCAACATCCCTCCAAAACTCACTACTTTTTCTGTCATGGGACTGGAGCAAATTTCAAAGCACATTATGCAGATAACCTAATATCTTAAGCTGCATCACTAGAAAAGAAACCATTTTCAGTTTATTTTGGATAACAGGATTTTTTTTTACATTTTAATGATGCAGATAAGCACAATGTTCCTTTTACTAATAGCCTTAAAGGACTAGTAAATAAATTCTCTATGTATACCATCTCAAAGTCTGGATATGACAGTCTTTTGCCACAGATCCTATTCCTTCAATCCCTTTTCTAATACAGAAAAAAAAGACTAAAAGCTAAGAAAGACTACAGAAGGTATCCAGCTTAAACAAATTAGCTTAGGCACCAGAACGATTTCAGTCATCAAAACCTTCAGCTCAGCAGAGTAAGAAAAAAAAAAACATGTTTAACTAACCTGCACAGAGTTCTATCTTTTCTATGCACAATTAGATCACTGAAAAGCTGTCATAGGTATTGCTAAAGCATATATTGGTATAGATATATCAGGAAGGCCTAAAGGAACATGTGGATAAGGTACTTTACACAGATGTCTTTTATCGTGAAGCCTACTGAATTTCCTAGCAGAGGAAAGCTACAGTGATTTTCCAAATTATTAGACTGAGTGTATCCAGAGAGGACTGATTCCAGCCCTCAGCAAACCTAAAGCCATCCAGGTCACCAAATCATAGTGCCATCTTTGCCCACTTCTAAGGTACATAGTAGAAAGGAAGGAGAAAAGGATGAAAAGTGAAATAGCTGAGCTAAAAAAAGGACAGAATCCTAATCTGAATTCTGATCCAACACACACTTGCCATTTGCTTCACAAGAAACAATACGAGATGTGCCATGAGAAAATCATGAATTTAAATTACTATTGAGCTGCATTTTACACTGCAGTCAACCAGACTGCTTCCAGTAATTACATAATAGTAGCAATGAATACACTCTGATTTATTATGCAATGATAAATCAAAAAAAGAGAAAAATATTTTGAATTACCCTTTAACTGAAACAACCAGATTCACTCATTTAATCAGTTGCCTCATATTAACAAGAGCATATCTATTGAATAGGACTTATATAACAGTCAGAAAATTAACTGATAGAGGCAAAATCAACAGGATTACAATAAAAAAATCAATACAATAATATATGTAAAATTATTTTAAAAGTAATTTGATATTTTTCTTTAAGCAATTCAGGCAATATCAGAAAATACTAAGTATTTTGGTCACATTCCATTCTTTACTTGCTTGAATGTACAGCAAGTTATGGCACAGCATTACATTATGAAGTCTGTAAATAGTATTAGGATGGCAATGCCTTGGGATTACCCTAAGACAATCAATTCTCTTGTTTTTCAAAGCCCAGGAAAAGTTATGTGATATTTTCTTGAGGACTATGCATCCTGAATAAACATTACAGCAATATCACAGCAGTTTTGTTAGTTTTGGTTTGTCTGCTTGTTTGTTTTTTTTAACAGGTCAATTATGAATTTTTTGTTCCTGTAAATGCAGTTAAGTCCACTGCACATAGAAGACACAGAAGACAACTTCTGACTATGTATAATCCATAGCATGTTGTGTACTGAATACAGTACTCTATATACAATTTTCTATTTAAAAAATCTGAAAAATATTTAGTTAAGAATTACTTAGCATTTGTATGGTAACAAAGCATCTTAAGTTCCCACTAAACACCACTTTACATGGTTTTGGCAAGTATTTTTGGAAGAAAATAATGTTTAAAGCTATTGTCAGTGTGTCCAGATTCAGCAGTAACTAAGCACCTGATCATGCACTTTGATGAACATGAGGGCCATTCATTGCCTTTGGGTAGTGGTAACTTCACTCCCACAGAGTAAGAGGTGATACAGGCAGTTTTCCACGTAAAAAATCTGTGTTAGTACAGTTGGCTCCTTTCTTTTGGTTTATAATCAATGTACTTGCCCTCTTCTTATTGTCATGGCAGTGATGTTTAAGGTAATATAAGGTTGGGAGCACATTATTATTCGGAGGAATTGGTTGAGAGAGGAGGGTCTATTCAATAGCTTCTATAATTTTATGGCTCTTGCTACAGTCACCTATTACTTTTCCTGGATTACATGGAAGACAACAAATGGAAGATGTCTTGTGAGTTCTATGAGTATTGTATCTAGGCATCTAGAGAGGAGATAAACTCCTTCTGGCTCATTATCACTTAAAGTCCATTGAAAAAATCTCCCTTTATCAAGGTGTACCTTTAATGCATCTTTAAAGCAAGATCATGAATCTTCGTGGTATAAATTGCACCAGCATCTCAAGTAAAATCAGATATATGAGCAAAGGCACTTCTTACTGTCTACGTGGTGATGTTCTTCTAATCTATAAACTTCATAAAAAATTACATAAGGCCATAATGCCTGAAGTACAGACCAGAGCTCAGACTAAAAGTTGTAGGCTTATACCCTAAACAAGTTTCCACCATAGCTAATATGCAAACAACTTTGAAGAAGAGTTAAAATTAACCCAGAAATATCTTAACAGTTTCTTTAATCAAGACACTCTCTTACTTGGTTAAATTTTGCTTGTAAAAAGCAATCAAAAATCCTTCTCATGAGAAGCAGTCCAGTTTGTGCTCCAGTGTCATTCAGAGTCCTTCCTAACTCAGTCATGATCTGGATATGAAAAATTTAAAACTCAAGGGATAGTTTATTACAAATAGAGTTGTTTGCAAATGCTCTGTGCAACAATACAAGGCCTGGGTGTGTTTTGAGCATATATTTTACTGGTTGATAAGAGTCAGGGTTTAAAAATTTCAGTGGATACCCAAATATCAGTACGAGTGGCATTCCTTCTCAGTGCTATCTTTCCAGGTTTTCTCCAATATGCAAAAAAAAAAAAAGAAACGCAATTGACCAATCAACTAAAAAATAATTGCATAATCCCATGTAGATCACCATCAAGAAGTCATGAGGAACTTTCAGTCTAACCTTTACTGTGATGAACACAAGATTTATCTTGTACACACTGATGACACAACTCAGGATATTTTTGGATATAGTTATACCTTAAACACCACAATATTTACTGATTGCCTCCCTTTTTAATACTTTGGGCTTTATAAAAACCCAAACCAATTAAAGGAACTAATTCAGTGAGTCTCAGTCACAGATAAATTTTGGTTCATTTAAGTACAAATCAGATGCTTCAGTTTATGTTCACGCTAATAAAATTCAGATAAACTACCAAAGCTGTATCTAATATTGGACAGGATATAGTGTGAGCAGGAAAACAGAAATCCCAAATTGTCTAAGTTATATAAAAGCAAAAGGGGAAAAAGAAAAATTTTATCATCAGAAAATGCTACCAGCAGCAAAATAAAACACATAAATATTCCCATATAAACAGCATCCTTCCCTGTAGCCAGCCTGCAGAGGATGGCAATGCCATTCATTTTATAGTGCCCTAACATCGTGTTTGAATTGTTTCTGTTCTACAGATATGGCAAATAAGTGTTAGAGACATTTATCATACTCTCAAACAAGATTTCCCTCCCTGTTAGACATGAACTGCGTTTAACAATAAATGGGAGTTTGGACAAGCCTGAGATGTTGGGTGAAAGAGCTGCCCTTGCTGCTAGATCTAAGAAATGCCCGAGAAGTTTCCCCACAACTGCCCCTTTGGGAGTTGTGCCATAGCATAACTCGATAAAGTGCTGACTCCACGAGAAGCACAACCCTACAAGTCGTGTGATTTCCTGTTAAAATAACTTCCTTAGTGATTGATTAAACACAGAGCAAAATCTGTCTGCTTTTACTTCTCTTTCTACAGCCTCACTTTATGTAGCACAAAAAAAAAGCTTTATTGCTTTCTTCTTTCAGCAGAAGAACATAAAAGAATCTCCAAGCATGAGTTACCACCATGATGCAGACTAACTAAATTACATAAACATCATAACAGGAAGATAGTTTCCTGAGTTGAGACAACAATTATGTCAGCTTTAGCTATGGAAATTATAGTATGCATAATCTCATCCCTTTTATTTTTCAAAGGAACTCAAACCACTGAAATTTATGTAATAGATTCAATTATTTTATTGAACAAGCTCCTATATTCATCTGTCTTGCTTGTAACAAAGTGACAAGCATACTTTCCATTTCCGCTTTCAAAATTACAGTTACTGGAGGAATGAGTTGCAGTAGATGCAGCTATTATTGCCTCTTCAGTCCTCACTGTGGAGGAACTAAAAGCAAAAATCTGCTCACATACACAGTCAGCTTTATGCTCAGGTATGACTTTCTGAAGCAAGCAGGCACGGGCAGTACACAGAGGAAAAAGAGACAATGCATATATTCAAAAGCTGTGCTATCATTTCACCGGGAGAATTGAAAGTATTTAATTTAAACAGAATATGAAATCATTCCAAATATTGTTTGGAAAATTAATACTGACAGGATAAAAGTGATCACATTTACTTAGCCCCATTTGCTGATATTTTTTTTAAAACCAGAGAGTAAAACGCAATTTAAAAATAAACTCTCTTTGAAATATGATTCTTGAAATGTTAAACATGACAGAGGCACATTAACCAGCAGCCTCAGTAGACTAGTCTGCATTTAAAGCCATTTAATTCTATTAAAAAAAGATAACACAGTTCAGGATTGATATAAATACATCTCCAAACTGTTTGGACAATTCAACAGATATGTGGGTGTTACAAATATGCCCTCAGTTATCTACATAATTATACTTAAATTTCAACTTCTTTATTGCCATAGAATCAAAGGTGTAAGGAAATTTACAACCATATATGTTTACCACAGACTTCTCAACACTGATTAGTTCTTTAAGGCTGGAATCATACGCAGATTTCAGCATAACTTTTTAAAGGGGAAGATGAGAGAATTCAGAATAATAACTGCAGATGGGATCTTGAAAATATATGCTGGAAAAGGATAAACCAAAAGTCTAAATGTCAACAGAGAGGGACAAAATAAAAAGTACTCATAGCGTTCATCCTAAAACTATGTTTTAATATATGGGATTGATGATGTTAAGTCCAGTTCCCTAATGTTTCTTCCTGGAAGGTTCACCATCTGTATGAACTTAACACAGAAAAAGGATTTTCTGTCTTTTTTGAAAAAGATCTTTTTCTTTCCCAATGTCCCTTCTTGTTTTAGACATCTTTCCACTGAGGATTGGTTGGATTGTATTTTAGTTATATAGAAAGCAGGAGAGAAGGTGGTTTCAGGGAGGATATTTAGTAGAAGAAACAGCCAGTTTCTTGCATGCTTCTACTGAGTATTCTCCATGAACCTACTTCTTCTCCTGCTTTCCATACAGCTAAAATTCCTGTTTACTCCTTCATCAGTATAAACTGAGGTTATTGTAACTTCTCCCACCAGAGCCTTCTCTATTATCTCTGTTGCTCTGCCTGCTTAAATGAAATGTAATTGTGAACTTCAACTTCTCTGGAGCATAAGCAAGTCCAAACTTCAGCACCTATCTTTGGCTACTTTCCTTTAATCCTTCTGGCCATTACTTGCTAAGTCCACTACAGATATTGCCTTCCTAACAACAGAAATTGCTTAATCTGGCCTATAATACTGCCTCATTTCTGTGTCCCCAGGCTCCTTACTACTTGGGATACTGCTTCCACCGTTTCCGCCAAGTCAGCATCTTCTAGTTTTGGCCAGCTGCTTACACATTTGGTTGGATGATGGTAGCCAGAGAAGACAAATTAAGCTTTCTGTATTCTTCAAACAAGCCAAGAGAAAACTGAAATCTGCACAACAGCAGTACACACCACTTGACTAAATATTTCTGTCCTTAGAGTAAAAAGGTTTTTACAGCCACAAGAAAAACTTGTAACTCTTTGGGAAATACTGCTGAAATTGGTTTTCTACATAAAGCCTTATAAAGAACCATAACAACAGGCAAAGTTCAGCCCCTGTGGTAAGTAGCTGTCATTATTTTTTGAGTGTAGGAAAGATTTTTGTGTTAGCAGTTAAATATTCGTGTTACTGATGTCATTATTGTTTCTTGCTTGCTGCAATCAGATTAAAGGATTAAAGGAAGTTCTTATCTGATGTTTTCTTATTTTTTTTAAGTAAGTTTCCACACAATTTGCCATAAACTAATAAATTAACATCAAGAGAAAAAAAAAGGCATGTTTATTAGCCCCTACAAAATTGAGAAACGTATTTAAAAATCTTTTGTTGATCACCAGACCCTCATACACAGCAAGCCCAGAAATAATAAATCAAACTCTTTCATTTGACATAGGGATTGGAAGTTAGCATAGCAAATCTACCTCTTGGCAAGTATCCTCTTTTAGGTGCAACCAGTGTTCTGAAGTCAAAAGGGAGCAAGAAATGTGGAGAAAAAAATACATGGTGTAGGGGATGAACAGTGGGAAAATAAGGAAAAAGGTATCATGAAAGTGGGTTTGAAAAAGATGTGACAGTGAATTTAGGAAAGAACTGAAGCAAAGGAAGACACATATACTTTGGAGAGCAACTTATAGGAGACAGTACTGCAAAACAGCAAAGAAAAAATATACAGGGTAGATATTGAAGAACAGTAGAACATGTGAAATCATGGTAATGGAAAACCTAGCAGCCAAAGCAACATCAGAAAGAAAGAATAAGAAAGAGTTGACATTCAGACAAGAAAAAATTAAGAAGAAATAGGGGCTGTTATACTGAAAACAAAAGACAATGAAACTATTGGAAACTGCCAGGAGGGGGGAAGAAGTAGCGTGGGAGAAAACGAGACACTGTAGAGACAATCTAGACTTTCACATTTAAATTGGTTCAATTACTTTTGAAAAGGAAAGTCATGGGCTTATTACTTTCAGCAAATGGAGGAAGAGTGGGGGAGAAGCTCTTCAGAGCAGGATAATTTTTAAATCTGAAGAACAGAAGATTCAATATTCTAGGAACAATTAGTATATTAATCATTTACTGCATCACACAAGAAGTAGAAACAGATAATCCTACTAAGTGAAGAATCCTATAAAACAAGTGGGGAATCTAAGAATTTAATACAACACACTCAAAATCAATTCATCAGGCACAATGGCTGTTTGTTTATGTAAAATAATGTATCAAAAGCTTTATGAATTTTGGCTCAGGGGTTTGGAATATTTGATACTTGAAATTTTAATAGGTTTGAGAAAAGAAAACTCTCCAATGAATAGAGCTGTTTTATCTTACAGGCATCTCATAAACTGTTTAAATGGAATTTAAAATATATTAGCTATTAAAACTAAAACTGTTTTTAAAATGGACATATGATGAGTTTAGGGTTTAGTTTTCCCACAAGAATCTCAAATACCTCACAAAAGGATTGTATAAGATATATGTCAGCTGCTTTTGTAGCTTTTACTAATCTATTTCTTAGCCATTAGAGAACTCTGCTCCTGAAGCACGCACTGCACCTTTACCATAATACCATCTCTGGGTGCCAAGCATTTTTACTATGGGAGGAAGTGGTGATGCATGCAGAATTATTATATGGCTCAATGAGCTGTGACACAAGGTACAATAGTAATACACTCAGGATCGAGCAGTGAATTTTAAGGTAAAGCCCAAATCTGAGGGCAGCTAAGAGCCTTATCACCACATCAAGGAGAGCTCTGAGTAGACGTGGGTGCACTGTTTGGAGGTCAGCCCCTGGCAATTGGCAGTGGTCAACCTGAAGTGATGTTCATCAAGTTTGACCTTTTGCTGCCAGGATGATGCATGCTTTGGGGATGGCGTGCCCACTGCTGCTGGAGTCCAAAAAGAGACAACAACCGCTCCTCCTGTCAAGATGAAGAGTTGACAAGATGCATCTGGCTGTGACAAAACTAAGAATTTTTATAGCAGCCTGAATGGTGCTGTGCTCCAGATTTGTGGCTAGAACAGCACTGATAACACACAAGTGTTTTGGTTATTGCTGAGCAGTGCTTGCAAAGCTTCGAGACTTTCTCTTTTTCCCACTCTGCCACCATGGTTAGCAGGTTGGACTGAGCAAGAAGTTGGGAGGGAATTCTCATGACCAAAACTGACAAAGGGAATCTCCATACTGTATTATGAAGTCATCAATAAAAGTTCAAGAAAAGGTGGAGGAATTCAGGATGTTTGTAGGTATGAGTTTTCCTAAACAACTCATTGTTAGGATCCACTTTCCAGGAAGTGACTGAACCACTGCCTGCAAATGGGAAGAAAGTAATAATTTCCTTATTTTGCTTTGCTTCCACATACAACTTTTGTTTTGTTTACTAAACCATCTTTTTCTTTATCTCTCAATCTTCTTGCCTCCTTTTTATTTACTCCCTGTCCTGTGGGAGCAGGGAGTAAATAGGCAGCTGGCTGGGTCCAACCTCCCTGAGGAACAATGGTTTGGTTTGTTTTCAGAGTTTTTCTCTCACAATATAGCTTGAAATTCAAATCAGGAACAACTTACTACTCCCCCCACAACCCCAATGAGAAATGCAGGAGCTTCTGTTATACCCAGATACTGCAGCACAAATACTGCAACAGGTTGATAATGATAATATAAAAACTCTTCCCCATTACAAAATTGTACACCACAAGGTGCATGATTGCACTTGGAAAAAAAGCTTTAGGTCTTTGTAAATATGTTTAACTTTTCTGACCTATCTGTTTGACAGATATTTGACTACAAGAGCCAGAGGCAGAGAAAAAAAACATGTTATTAGAACTTCTACTGGGTTGACAAAGTTCTGAAATATGATTCTGTGCTGGTCCAAGCTAAGGGCTCAGATTCCCCACAATCTATCTGGAATGCTAATTAATGCTGGAAACATATGAAGCCAGTTTAACATTTCTCCTGGGTGGACTTCCTCAGAGATAAGGATTACTACATCATCAGCCTCATATTTTGTATTGTATTTCTCAAAAATATGGCATCTTCTCAAAAATAAATATCAGCTCGCTGAGCTGCTGTGAACCAGTGCCATTTGCCTGCTGCTATTGTCCTAGGATAGGAAGATGATGAAACAGTGATTGGAACAACAGATCAACGTAGAAGATGAAACTCAGATGAAATCACCAGTTCTCATCTCCACAGTATGTGTGCATTGATCTTAAAACCTTAGATCTTTGATTTAAATCTGGAAAGCACTATAATTTCTAAATACAGCTGTCAGGAGACATCTGCCTGTCTTTGTTTTGAAGACAGTTGGTGTGGGAGACTAAATAACAAGAAAAAATATAAAAGGAACAGAGCCCTCCAATATGATTGAGACTCAAATATTAATATTTTCAACTACAGGCATCTCTCCAATTTACTAACTCTTGGCTGTATTTCATAGACATTTCCTGTTTTCATTTTTGCATGTTTTTCTTAATATGCTCTGGTGCTGACACTGACTTCTGGAATCAATTCCTTGGTACTGTGTATAGGAGAATTTTCTGCTTCTTAAGATTAGTATTTTGAGTTGTCTGCAGGCTTGCCCAGGCATCCTCAGTTAGGACATACATCTTTTATATACACTATGGTGTATATGTATACAGTTTACACTAAACACACAATTGTGTGAGCTAGAGGCCTATCAGAAACACATAGTTTCTGTTGTACAATGTGTTGGCTGCACAAAAGGTGATCATCAATTTCCTAACCTACATTCACATATCAGGGAAGTAATAGAACTTGCCCATTTTGCCACCACCACATGTCACAGTCTGACATGCAGTATATATTAACTAGAGAGAAAGAGCCACATAAAGTGAGCAAGACCCTTGGAAACCTTCCAATTCTGCATATGCTTGGCCCTTCAATTTGTATCAGTAATTTAAAGAAAGGTACGCAAATGAATTTGTGAGTCAATTCAGGAATTACTTTTTAGAAATTACGTGGGACTGTAATGCCTTTAACACTTTACCGAGAATAGCACAAGTTTGATCTTAATGACTTACGGGAGCTATTTACATCTGGGAGCAGAGATTCTCATCAGTCCCAAGACAGAGTTCGATGACTGTTGCACAAGCCTTGCTCAGAAACCCGTGCCATGTCATGTTACTAATCCATAAATTGTAATGCCTGTCTAACAGCTTTTTCTATAACTTACTGCATTAGGGATCTTAGCATGTGTGAAAGGTACTCAGATACCTTGGTGAATGCTGCATTTTAAAATCCTGAATAGGTAATCAGTTTGATTATTTAGCATTACATCTCAGTAATACCCAAGTGCTTCGGAGTTTCCGGAAAAGTTTGCATGTGAAGAAACTTGTATGAGTGTTAGATGCAATGCATTAACTTGAAAATTTTCTTCTGGAAGAGTCTGTTCTGTAGTAACAATCAGATGCCACTGTATCATCCTATAGATATTATCTTTCACTTAATTGTTGTAGGAACAAGTTCACCAGACCATGAAAAACCCCTTTTGAGAAGCAGAAGTGATACAAATCAGTTTAGCACTAGTGATTGAGTAGAACTATACCAATTTACACCAGTTCAAAGCAATAATTTGGGCCTTTTGTTATCGCTGAAACTCATAACTGAAAAATAATTTTACACATATGCTTTAACCAACAAGGACCAGAATCATACTACATACAGCAGACAGAACTGGGCTATTGTCAGGCCCCAAAAAATCTCTAGTAAATCCAACAATGCTACAAAACCTGTCAAAGTGTCTTTGTTGTTTGCTTGTTTTGTTTTCACATATATTTGAAACATGTTTGAGTTTACCATTCATGTTGTTTATGTGGCAACACATACAGAATAATGTTAAGGTGATTTTTCATAAGTATCCACAGAATTCCTCTGGCAATGAGCAACTGTCAGTGCTACAATAACCTCTTTTTAGTGAGATGCCTTAGACATTAGGTAAATTACAGATAACTTACAGTACTTCTTTTTTTCCTGTGCTGGTGCCAATACCCGAAGGACAACTACAGATTCTTACTTTATGGAAGTATATTTTCTACCTTTACTTCATTAGCTGGAGCTACTACAATTCTACCATCTCTGGTAGGAACACTTTCTGGCTCCCTCAGTGCCTGACTACTGCACTTTACAAAGGGAAAGAGGAGGAAGAAAATCTAGAATTTAGAAACAGTTGTAAACCCTCTTTTGCTTCCATTCCAAAAGACTATTAAAATATTTAAAAAATGAATGTCTGAAATAAACATCATTGATGCACCTATAGCAAAAGCATTAAAATAAAATACAATGGCATCTAGAGTGCCCACCAATCATATTTTCAAGCAGTTACAAAGATTTACCTTTATGGATGGACAATCCCTGCCAGAAGTCTTAGCACAGCAGGGTTAGAGAATAATACAGATGATTTGCTTCTTTTTTAAGCATTAAAACTTGTGCCTTGCCACACTGAGAACCCAAAACACACTTATAAAATGTATTATTGTTTCTCTAAAGGATCTTCTTTGTCTCAACAGGTAAGTACGTGGATAACACGGATTTAAATCCCTCTGACTGGTGTATCCCTTTTTCTTAGATTTCTGAAAACATAAAGATTGAACGTTACCCAGTATTACAGCACCAATTTGTTGGAGGTGTTATCTGTGACTGGAAGGGTTTGAAAATTTCATAATTATGGTTTCCAAACACATAAATAAAAGAACACAAAACGTCAGAAGTTTTTAGACAATCAGAAGCAAAGGGGATTCCTGTAGTCTGGTATATTGACATAGGTTCATACAGGTTTGCTATGTAATTGCCTATCTACGTGCTTTAATTCATAAATGAAAGGCTGTGTGTTTTCTACATGCTAATCATGAATCTCTTGATAAGTAAAATAATCAGAATATATAAAAATGTCTGTGAATAATGAAATTGACTGGAAAAAGGAAGTTAAGTTTGAAAATAATAGTTTTGCCTGAACCCCTCAGCAAATCATTTCTGTGCTTTTCATTTCTATCCAACTCTACTTTTTATTTAAATTGTTTTCTTGTGAGAACTTGAATATTATCTCGCAAGGGTTTTTCACAATTCCAGTAGCTCTTTACTCCTATTCCTCCATAAACTTTCCTTTAAGAGTTATTATTAACCTCACTTTTTAATTTTTTTTTCCCCCAACGAATTCCCTCCATCCCTTACGTAATCTTTTTGAGAACATTAGCGTTCCATGGTAAACATCTTATCATCAAAAAAGAACAAAAGGAAAATAATTAGAAATTTATTCTAGATTCTCATTTTTGAGAGAGAAATACCATTGTATTATGCTCTTATTTTATTTGGAAGAAAATAAGGATATCAGAGAGAGAGGATGAAAGCCTTTATACTTGTCAGTCTTGCTATACATGTGGAATTCTAGCAGTGTCATGACCTCAATTTCCCCATGATACTTCCATCAATAATACTAAGGATGTGGGCAGGGTTTTCAGCCTCTTCAGCTCTTTCTGTTAATTTGTCACTCTCCAAGTTCTGGAGCTAAGAAACTCCCAGGTTTCTTCTATTCATATTTTATACAAAAAATCCCAAAGAAGTCAAAAAGCTGAATGAAGTTCAGCTGATTTTAATGTAAGGACAATGAAAGATAATTATCTAATCTACAGCAAATTCAGTGGCATGTTCAGCAAAAGGTTTTAAATATATATCTGAAAGTAGAGACTTGTTGACCAAATACTAATTTCTGAAAATGTTCATCTGATGCAAATTACCCAGCATATGCATTTTCAATATTTGGAAAATACATTTACAATGAAGTAAAAATCTATTTTAAAACATGCATCAAAACTTCATCACCTTCTTTACAACTACATAAGCATATACCAACAGAGCATCTGATTTTACTTTGGTAATATCTCTGATATCTGTCATCTCCTATACTGAGGTACCACAGAGCTCTACATTTTTAATAATCTTTCTAGAATGTAACTTCAGATCTTCAAAGGTGTTTAGATACCCAATTTCCTTTGATTTAAATGATTACTTGACAGTTATACAATAAAACATGCTTGAGTATGAAAAAAAATTGTCATCTTTTCCTGGGAAATATTTAAATGTTTAAAATACACCTGCCATAACTACAACCAAGCAAAAAAACTGCTGTCATAGCTATATAGGAGGAAATTTTCAGCTGGTCAAGATGCTTTCTTTAATGAATTCAGTGGATTACTCAATTGGTCATCGATACCAGGGATCAATTTTAAGGTTAAAATGTCTTGGAGACTAGTTCAGGGAACATCTGGATAATCACTCCACTACCTGCCAGTCTTCCCTTCTCATCTGCCTTTACACAAGATGTCTTTTCCTTTCTCTCTTTCCCCAGTCACCTTTGTGTTACTCCTCTTCCCCTGGGTTATGCCCACGCTAGGATGTGAAACTCCCCACTCCAGCTAGCAGTGTTAAGGGGTTATGAAACGTGCAGGGGTTAAGAAATTCCAGCAGCCACTCCCAATGCGTTTTTATTCAGCCCCCTGATTTTTGGAGACAAAATGAACTCATTGGATTACACTATGGCAAGTCATGTCAGTTGACTCAGTGCCTGAGGACACAGCGTCAGTGTCCTTTACATCTCTATCTATGTTGACACTATTTCTGCCTCCCCTGCTTCGTGTTTCTTCCATTAATTCAGCTGTTACATATATGTGTCTTTCTAGGACAGGAAAGGGAAAGGAAAGGGTGAAGGTCTATGCTTGGGCTGCTGTATGACAGGCAGCACAGGTAAATTGAAAAAGAGTGGAAAGAGGAGGACTGAAAAGTAGTAGAGGTGAGAGAAAAGGTCTTTCTGCTGACACTGGCAAAGAGACGACTAAGATTTCCTCGGAAAAGTCCCTCTTTGTTGCCATACAGGACAGTGGCAGGTGCAAAGGATTTGCCAAAGAAAACATACAGGTTTGGTTGATCGCTTGAAACATCCAAAACTTGTCTGCTCTGCCTTCAGCAACATAGTCAGTCTGCTGCTTCCTTAGTGCTATTGCCTATTTTGTCTGCTGTTTGGAACCAACCTTTCATAAATAAGGACAACAATGTCAATAAAAATCTGAGGAATGCAGGTAGGCTCAAATGGCAACTTCAGAAAAATTATTTCTTTTTTTTTTTCCTTCCAGAAGCAAGTACTACTTATGAAATCATTTGACTAGTCTCAGAAAGAAAGTGTCAACATCTGAATGATATAATGAATGAATATTAGATGAGAAAATTCAAAATGTACATTTGTCATATTGTCTTTCAGTTACATAAAAATCATGCCAGTTGAATGTGAGCCTTTTAATGTATGATGAGTAGGGGAAAAACACTGTTTGAAAAGTTCCAAAATGCGCATTAGCACCAATTAGTCCTCTGTAATAGGATTAAAGAGCCACAGTTAAGGAGAATTTAAGCTTATTTCATAATGATTTATCCTTATACAGCATTCCTCTGAAGTGCAATTTCACCATCAACCTCTCAATTTCAGCCAAACCAACTCAAAGTAAATCTTTAGTAAACTAAAGTTCAGACTCTTTTTATGTGGCATATTATTTATATGCCTGAAAGAATGTACGAACTAACTGAAATTGTGCTATTGGAATCTGTGTAGGTGTGGAAACATAATGTTAGGAATGTGCTTTCATAATGCAACGATGTATAGGTCCTGCTAGTTTCAATTAAACTTCAAGGAAAGTTTACAGAAGCTATTTTAATTGTATAAACCAGGACTAACACTTGTTCGTGGAGCAATATTCAGAAGTGGATCTAAGTAAGCCTAAGTAGGACCACATAAAGAATCTGAAAATTATCATTTATGTGGTTTTCCAGCCCTGAGTCATAAGTGAAATCAACTTGGGCTTCATATTCCTATGCACTTGTTAATGATGCAGGTCATCTGATCCCATTGCCTAAGCCGGTATACAGGACAGAAAGCAGTACAGGGTGAACCACAGAAAAAACTCATGAAAACAATCCAGCTAGCAGAAATTGCTAAAACACACAGATAAAGCTAACATGAGAAGAGCTGAGAATTACCTTCCACCATAATTTTAGGTTTTCTTATTTTATGGCTCAGGTGCATATAAATGACTTTTTGAATAAGTGGAACTCATTGAAATATTTAGTCCAAGTCTTGAACTACTCTTGAACTATCTCAGTCTAAATTCAGCCTCAAAAGACTAGTGTATTATCAGAGTCTTCTATATAAAATACAGCAACTTTCAGAAAAACACCATCCTAGAATAATTTACTCAATGTTTATATGCTGTTTGGATTTTACAGAAAAAATTTGCAACAAGACGGAGGTACGAACCAAACGTTCTCTTTTTAATCTGAGCATACTCCCACAGCATTTATTTTAAGCAGATCTGATAAGTCACGTATTTAAAATATGCCCAAGCTACATAAATCTGTCCAAGACTTTGAGCAACAACATTATATCACAAGAATTGGGGTTTGGGTTTGGTTTTTTTTGAAGATTATGGGGAATAGCTACCTAGTTCTTCTACTTAATTATGGTAAAAGCATAAAAATACACCAATGGTTGAGGCAGCAATAAAAAAATCCCTTATATTTGGCTGTGCAACTGTTTTGAAAAAATTCCTGCTTGTTATATCATAAGTAGCCACTGCATTTTCTGAAACAGAAAGTGCAATGCTTTCATATCTGGCTATATTCCAGTTTCGGTAATTGCATTCTACCTGCACAAATTGCATTGGCAGTTTTCATTAGGCATGATATTATTCTTTATTTCCAACCTTACATTGCTGCTATAGGGTATTAACACATAGTTTCAGTGCTTCAGCCAAGAAGCAGCCATATGCAGGAAGAAAAACCCCACATACTCGTAGTTTCTTTTTCATTTATCCATTCCCCGCTGTTCCCCAAACCACTGTTCTGTCTAAAATTAAGAAGCAGCTATGAAAACATTGCAGTAAGTTTCTAATTTTACACACACCCCACCACCTTTTTTAAGGCTACAAGATAGACTAAAAAAATTAATATTTTTTGATGGTTTTCAGACAATTGTGAGGTAGTTATAGTCTGTGTGTGTTTTGTTACTTTCTGGTTTTAATGTTTAGGTATTTGAGTAGCTTATGGTAAGCAGAATGAAAAATAAAAATGGTATTCCAACAGAATTTCATCCAAAACTAAATATTAAGAAAAAGAAATTGTCCCCTCTGTATAACATAAAACATAAGCCCAAGTCCTGATGCAGAACCAGAGAAAATCAATACCTGTGTTGATGGACTGAAAACAGTGGCAGTAAGGCCTCTCATATTCTAAAAGTTGGAAAACACTTTAAAGGTGTCTGAAATTATAGCCCTTTTAAATTAAAATCACAATTTCTGTCAGCAGAGACCTTGCATTCATAATTAGAGTTCCACTAACTAGTGGAACTAACTAGAGTTGTTCTTTAAGCAACAGATTCCAATGCAGAATCTGTCCCAAGAGGGATCTTTCCATTTATTTTGATATGCCTTTGCAGACTGATATTCATTTGCAAAGTTCTACACCAAGCCAGTTTATTTCCTTTCAGTTACAATACAGTTTCTTTTGCCCACAGTTTGAAAGTAAGCATTTATGACACAATGTTTTTCAACTTTTTGAAGTCAATTAATTAAAAGATTATGTAATTAGATGTGAATTAGCATCTCTTTCAATATAATTGTTGAGAATAAAACTCTGAGGGGATTTGGTTCAGAAAAATAGTCTGTCATTATGTAGCAAAATTCAGATTTTGGTAAGAGTCAAGAAGGCAGTTTGGACTAAATTGTTGCAAAGAATGATTCCCTAGCTTGTTTTTTAGTGCTTTGGGTTTGGGGTTTTTTTTCTTTCCTTTTAACTGTATAGCCTCAATGATGGAAGATGAAGTATGAAGGCAGTGTTATTAGCCCCATTTTGCAGCATCAGCAGCATAAATAAAACAGATAACTAAAAGATGGTGCTCAGTTGCACATTCTTCACTGCCTTTGTTCTGCCCGAAGTAGAAGTTAGATAACATATGGTATGTTCATCTTCATTTATCCAAATATCTTGTTGACATTCCATAAGTTAGACTCATGGAAGACATTTTTTATAATATCAGCCTTGATGAGTTAAAGACAGGAACAAATGTGTTCTCCCATGGCAGCACAGTTTTTCAGATCATCTACCACAATTCCATCATAAATAATATCCAGAAGAGGATCATTATTCTCTCTCTTCAAAATCATTAGACTAGAAGCTATACCCACAGTTACTGATCCTAGAAAAATATATCTTCACATATGAAACCAGTAATAGATTTGAGCAAGGAGGAGGGGACAGGAGTAGAGCTGAAAAGGACAGCTTATGCAGTGAAGTCAACAATTAAGACTTAGGCACTTTTTCTGGAAAAACAAACAAACGAAAGCACCCAAAATTGACTTCCATCTGGTCTTGTTTTTTTTTTCTTTTTTTAAGTCTTTTCAGCAACTTTATCAGAACAAAGATAGTAACTCAATATCCCTTGGAAGATGTGATATTGATAAAAGAGCTCCAGAATGATATGACATCAATAAGGTAATTCCCAGAGCTGAAATGAACAGCAAGTACACAACATGGATCCACACTGGCAAGGTTGTGGCTGCCCATTGTTTTGTTGGATAACTGAAGAATTTTTTTTTCTCTTAGTATTTTGAGGTTCTCTCATAGGTACACTTTTCTTATTTACTACATTTGACAGTCAAGGCAGCCAAAGAAGCTGTAAATCCTCTCAGACAAATTTTTATCTCTACCACTAACTCCTCAAGATTTCTACAAGATGGAGATGCCAGTGAAGAATGGTCATTACCATACCTGAGAAGCACAACTAGCCTTTCTGGAGACACCCCAAATATAACTCAAAGTGATGAACCTAGAGAACTTAATTGTATGACCTTATAAAGACCAGCTAAAATGTTTAAAGACTAGCAGAGAGATTGAGTATTACTGTGAAGGCTTGGTCCTCTTTTGCAAAACCAGAGCAACCATGGCATGTCGTTTTCTGGTCAAAACTAGAAATCAATTCTATTGATTACTTGAATTGGCTTAGTACAAATGTATGATCAAAACTAAATCAAAAAAACAGGCAGAAAATATGCTTGCCAAGGAACACTATTTCACAGGTAGCAAGTCAGATGAGCACTAAGAGTTATGGTGGTATGAAAACAAAGAGGATTAACAGCCTGAAGATCTTGATGACTTGGTTAGCAATCAGTTGCAGTGCCATTTGATCTGCAAATAACTTTTAGCTCCCAGTTCCAAGGAGGCTTCCTTTGGGGTTTGCATCAAAGGTGATAATGAAAGAGGACAGCTCTCTTATTCTAAAGGTTGGAAAACACTTTAAAGGTGTCTGAAGTTATAGCCCTTTTAAAGTAAAATCACAATTTCTATCAGCAGAGATCTTGCATTCATAATTAGAGTTCCGCTAAGTAGTCAAAGAGCTGTTCTTTTAGCAACAGATATGCATCTTCTATTTTTCTAAATCTTAAACCCAAATATAATGAAAAAGTTGTACATTTAGACCCATGCTTTTCAAAGTTTTTACTGGAAAGAAAATAAAACTTTGTATCTTCTATTCATACAGCCAGTGCAAGTCTCCACAGCCTCTGCTTGACAGAGAAATCAGTATGACCAGGGTAACCAACCCAGAATACAGCTGAAATGTCTGTTGTTATTAAATTCTAGTTTCTTTTTTTTTTTTCTGATAAAACCTTTAAAGTGAGCAAAACTACAAATAAAAATCATCATCTTGCACAGGTGAATTCCCAAGGCTCAACTGCCTCCACTGCATTCAGAAAGGATGTGCATTTCCAACATTGCTCCAGTGGATGTCACTGGAACCTGAAATTTGTTTTATTGTGTTCAGTCTATTAAACAATTTAACTCCTAGTTTCCCTATGATATCCAAGCCATGATCTTGTGAGGTTATAGTAAACAACAGAACCATTCAAGTATTTTCAAGTGCAATGTTTTGTGGTTGTTTAAATATTATGTCTGAGAATGATCACAGTCCATTGATTCCTTAAGTCAGGAATCACGGTTCTGAACAGAAAATGCTTTTACCATAGATACACATACTATTTCCAGGATTGTATGAATTCTTTGAAAGTAAAAAAATGAATGATGGTGACATATGGAGTGCATAAAACAGGAACTGTTATTAACAGACAACATTTCTACATAAGTGAGATGAAGGAGCAACGTGACAAAAAATAATATTTAGGAAATGCTTCGGCAGCAAAACTTGATGCAAAATCCCTCCCTATCAAAGAAATTTTAGGGCACTGAGCACGCAAATCAAATTTCACAATTAAAAAGTTACAATAAAACCCTCTTAATGTTCATATGAAATTTTAAAGCAAATACAAAATGTTTCTAGGAGATGTCTTTGTTTTCTCGGTATTCACTTCACATTCCTGACATAAATTAATGAATTTCACTGTCATTCCCTGAGATTGCCCAATTGTGTGAGATAGTAGGCAATATTGGGAACTCTCTCTTACTTCAGAACACAAAAAAATTGACCCTTTTTACAAATTGGGAATAACACACTTGCATCTTTCACTACAATTTCTCTCAATCTCATTTGCGTTTCATTTCATTTAAACCTCTAAGGCATACCATCTGCACTGCCAGCCTACACTCTAGATTTGATGTTTGTTGAGGTGAAGTTAAAAAATAAATCAAAAAGATATTCTAAATACTGAAATGTGATTAGCCTGATGGAAATACCTATTCTTCTTCCAAGTCCTGATGTGATCTGACTCACTGCTCTTGAGGGTACTGGATTTGTAAAAAGTGAGTATTCAACCATTTCACTGTGCTTTTTTTTTGCCTCTTTTGGGTGCCTCTAGAAGGATTGGCCATTCCAAATCTGTAGTACTTTTGGTTTCTGGCCAAATACTAGCATACTCATTATCTCCCATGGCTTGCAATTAGAATATCTTTTTCCTCTTGGGGAAACTTAACCCTTGGCAATAGATGGAACTGGAGCACTTCCATGGCTTCCTGAAGGTAACTGACTGATCAGTCAACCAATGGCTTTATGAAATATCTGTAATCTTTAGAAGTTGTAGGCTTTATGAAGTTTTTTTCACCAACTCTTTCACTTATATTCAACAAAACAAAGCTACAGTAACCATAAGCAGAAGTCAAAATGAAAAGTTTCTCTGTCTCTGTCAGTTTAATCTTAATTAATAGTTTTGTTTTGAATTTATTAATGCAAACACATTTTCACTAGCTGACTGAAATGCTTTGCATCACTGTATAGTAATAATTTTAAAGATTACTAAAACAGCTTTTTTCCATGTGACCATAGTAACGGTATGTAAGAAGAGTATGTTGATTTCAAAGCACATAAGAATTCTTTGTGTACATTTAAGCTATTACTGTTTCCTGAGCTGTACTAGAGATATTGCAAGATTTTTTGAGACAACCTTCAGGCAACAGAAGAACTTTGGCCTGTTTAAGCCCATGTGTATCACTTACTACATTTCTGTCCACTGCCTCTGTCAGTGTCCTAATAAGGAGACAATGGCCATCTGTTGGTGTAACAGCATCACCCAAGCGCTGCCCTACAACAGAGCAAGAGACATTGGGACTTGACTGCTGTACATGGATATAGGAGGAGATGCTCTTCATGGATACCATTTCTTACCAATTGAGAATATCAAATAGCACACACTAAAGTGTTCTGCTATCCCTCTTATCTAAATTAAAAAAGACATTATCTGGAAAGCTGTCACAACAATGTTGCTCTCCCAAATGCACAGAGCAAATCTCAACCCAGACAAGGGGTATCTCTTTATGTAGTCAAACACCACCTCTTTGTTTATGCAGCAGTAGGAAGCTGCTCACTCTTCTTATTTTTAAACTACCACATTGTATCTGACAGAAACTGAATTCCAATATATTCTGGCAAGAAAAAAATAATCAGAGGGATATAGAAGGGATAAAGATACATAAAACGCACATTTTGTC
Organism: Pipra filicauda; assembly: GCF_003945595.2. Lineage (NCBI taxonomy): Eukaryota > Metazoa > Chordata > Aves > Passeriformes > Pipridae > Pipra > Pipra filicauda. Next base: position 1,446,666 of record NW_024103563.1, on the reverse strand, counting down.
TCACACCTGCCACCCTCAGATAAATAATATTTACTAACCATATTGATGCCTATACATTTACTGTCTGCCACCATATAAGCTGAGAATCATGCAAGCAGCCATACAAACAATGACAGACTAAATTATTTTTCAACATAAAATAGTGAGAGCGCTTTATGCACTCGATATACTACAGATCAATTTAATTTCAAGAGTTCTATTAAGCATTGCTCTAATTGTACATCATTTAGAGTTGCTGATCTGTGAAGGGGGATAGTAGATGTCAAGTCATTGTGCTAGTAGCCATTCATTCAATTTATATTTTCAAAATAAAAATCATACACACCTCAAAAATCCTTACAAGCACAATAAAAGCGGCATCACAAAGCCATCTGTTTTAGGCCATGCAGAGCTCAGTAACAAAACAAATGTTGCATTTCATTTTCAGATCCAGGCTTATTGATTATTTTATCTCCTGTGCTGCAGAGTATGCCAGAAGGTCCTGCTCTGGAGGCAAGTTGCAATGAAAAGAGACAAGAATTTTATTAGTGCTAGAAGACACATAGCTCTGCTTTGGGACAAATTATACAGCTCTCCAATGGAAAAAAATAATACAAATGAATGAGGCCTGACAAAAAGCAGAATAAAGCCTGCAGATGCCATAAAATTGATAAAGGATGAAAGGGATCTCACAGATAAGTGTAATGATGCCTAAGCCAATGACATTTCATTATTATCTCTCTGTAGTTGTCTAGGATAGCAGGTGAGTCCTTGATGCATTCTCTACCATGTCAATCACTACTTTGCCAACCAAATTAGAGATGAATCACCCACAGGATCTGCAGAACAGTCTAGTGCAGCTTCTTTTGAGACAACAGCTCCTTTTAACAAAGCAACACCTCCAGTAACATCATTACTGCCAGTTTTATTACCTGCTAACAGCACCTAGAGAATTCACTGCCTTTATACATCTACATTTTTTAACAGTTGTGAATGACACAAGGAAATGTTGAATACTCTGTGAGTGGGTGCTGTTTACAACACTGTGATCTTTAAGAAGACATGGCAGAGTCAGTCCCTGCTTCACGTATTTTCCGATAGAAGAAAATAATTTGTCTGGAGGTGCTTTGATCCACTGTTTTCCACTGACAGAGATATGTCTTCAACAGACATAGCTGGGTACTGCAAATGGACTAATGACCACTGAAACCCATCCAAGCATGCATCACCATTTGTGAAAGGGCAAAAATTAGTGTTGTCTCAGCTGGGAAAGAAAACGTATTTAAGTAAGAGAGTATATGTCCTTCATTCCCAAGTAAGAGTAAAGAAGGTTCCTGAATCCATCTGTTGTTCAAAGGTGATGGCTGGAAATAAGGTCTAATTTTAAGAAACTTTGGTAAGTGACAAACACAGCTGTGCAACCCCAAATTTATCCATAAGTTAACATTTTCAAAATCTAGCTGTTTCCTTCTGGACCAATTTACTCAGTGCTGACTCAGAACATTGGGTCTGTTTTTCACCTACTCTCTGCATAGAGTGATTTCATTTTTTACAAATTAGTTTCTTCTCACTCCCCAAATTCTTAGATATCTTGGTGATTTAATTACTTACCTCTAGTAATAGCATATTAACATCAATCTGGTTCCCTGTCTCCCAGGGTTTTATACACCTTGATGACAGCCCCCTCATTCTAGACCCCCTAGAACTTCACAGATCCAATCTGGCTAATCTTTCATACCTGGCAGACTGTAAATTAGAGGTCTCTGTTGCAAACTCATCTCAGCAATGTCCTTCTCATTATAAGGTCACTGGAAGAGCACAAATTGCTCCAAATGCAATTTTATGATTTCTTCAATTTGTGCCTAAATAATTTAAAATTGAATATAAGCATAATTGTTTAAAACTCTATATCAAGACTTGTCTCTTTTTTCTACTTCTATGTAGTATTCTGTGCAGACTGGGTTACCTACAAATATCTTAAAGTCTACATCTCTCTTCCTTTTCCTGTTATAGGATGTGTATTATTACTTTTGGGTCTTAGTTTTCTTGGTCCATAAACTTTCATGTCTCTAATGAATTAAAATAATCCAGTACTGCTTTGTGCACCAGTAGAAAGCAGTACTGGATTATTGTCATGGATTAGACACATAATGTATGTAAGGATACAACACAAATTCTGAGTTATCAGCATCAGAGGAAGTTTGGGTTTGCCAGTGGCACAATCTTTTTAACACCCTTCTCCAAGGTCATATGAGGTAAACACAATTGTTTCTAAAAATGAGTGATGTTGCCTGGAAATTCATGTAAAATTTACTGGCATTTGCCTATTAGAAGAAACAACAACCAAACCTCATATTTTAAAGCACTTGACATGTTTGTATTTGTATGGTTTGATTTCATTTTTTTGTAGCAGTCCATTTTTTATTACAGTAACAAACTTGAAATTTAGCTGATGAATACCACAAATATCATATGAAATAGTGCTATATTATAACAGCAGAGCTCTGTGCAGAGGCAAAAGAGGTTTTGCAGATAGCAGAACTGATTAGTTAAATTGTGATAAACTTTCTATAGAATCTTTTTATGATTGTTTAGAATCTGACAGGAGGCATTTAATTCTGTATTAAATTCTACATAAGAGTTAAAATATTCAGGTAGATGTAAGAAGCATACTTTGACTTATAAGTGAAATGCCATTCATCAGCAATTATGCCCTTAATAAGTTCTGATTATTGTCAAAGCTTTCTAGCTTGTCAAAGAAGATATGCAAGAACTGATGTCTACAGGAAAACTTATGAATTCAAAAAAACTCTCCACAAAGCTATCAGTAAAATCTGCCTTGAGGATCTACCAATACTTTTTATGCACAGCTTCATGGGAATCTCCCAGTCTGGGGTCAGAGTAAATAATTCAAAGTGAATGCTACTATTTATCTTTTATGAAAATATCTGTAAACAGATCACAGTTTCCCTGAATGTATTCATTACAACAGAGAACTGCAGTAAGCACAAACTCTTCTATTAATTTTAGTGGGCTCTGGATTAGATCCTATTTTAATTTCCTCTAAATGCATTTTAAGTAGGATTTTACTCGCTTAGAAAGAAACTTCTATACAAAGCTCATTTATAGAGCATTGAATATTTGCTGCTTGGTTTATTTGGGTATCACGTTGTTGCTCATGTCAACATGAATGACATGACACCATTCTTTCCCATTGGAGGAACACGAGTCTAATCCTAATGAAAGTGAGCATGTAAAGGTAATGGGATATTTTAATCTCGAGAGAAAGGCTCGAGGATGAACTGGATTAGAGTGCTTCACAAAATTCCTACACCAAGTCAACGTTGCTTATCCCCAGAAAAAAACTACGTAAGTTATAGTTACATCACTATATAACAGCATGCAATCTTTAAATTCAATTTCTCCTGCCCTTCATGGAGATTTGAAGAACAAAGAGGCAAAAATATAGAAGCAATGGTGAGACTATTTCCTTTCGGGGTGAACAGCATCAGAGCTCACACACTTAAGACCTCCTCCTTAAGCAACATCCCACGTGGAAAAAAGTATTAGATACTTACTGATTTTTTTCTTTACCACAAGCCTGTTTCTTACACAAATTATCAGTGTGCATGAAGTATCCACATTACAGTGAACAGAGGATTACTAATACCATGCTCATTTATAAACTTGAGGATGCTTTCGGGTTCCTGGCAAAATTTTTGGGTGTGCCTGCAGTATTCCAATGCCTGTACACTCTTTGAAGGAATGCATTTAGCATTCTAGTCTATGAGAACAGCTGCCTATGACAGCCTACTGGGAACATACACACAAGTATTCACCCACGGCCACAATGGATATACTGCAAAACTTTCTTCTCACTTACCTTAGTTCTGAATCAGAAAAATTCAGTGATCAAGTGCTTAACAACTCAGCAAAACAATTCTTCTCTCTATGCCCTCTTGAAAAATGTACAGAGACAGGAGTAAAGGCAGTATTAATTTATATAAACAAACAGAGACTTGGTTATCCAAAACAAAGCTGCAAGCTGATCATATATCCACAAAGTAACATTTAAGATCATGTATTTTACTATCGACATTGTGTTTCTTAAAGGTTCAAAAAACCTTCCTTTACTTTAGTTGTTAGAGAAATTTGCTTATCCTTTGTCATTCTCCTATAAGTGGAATTTGTCTCTAGATTTCAGAATTACCAACAGGTGTTGATATTGATTTTATCTTCTTTATGAGTGTGTCACATTTCATTTTGTAGCAGGACATTTTTTAATCCTTTCATCTAAAGTTCTTCTCCCCTTACCAACAATGAATTTGAATATACATATGACAGATAATCAATACTCTGCAAGCACTGGTCAATGCAAACTAAACTGCATAATGTTTCCTGAGTCACAATCCTGCAAATCTCAAAGCACCTGCAAAGAATCCAAATTCTTTATCTTAGTGGTTGCCTGTAAAAGTCAGTTCATTTGAACTTTCCTGCAGATTTGAAGAAAAACTGTGCGGAGACTTTCAGGGAGCCGAAGCCTAATTGCACTGTACTCTCAGGACACGATTGCTGAAGTGGAGTGTAGGAGTAGAGTAGCTTTTGTTAGTCTTATTTCCAAAATCACACCATCAGAGAAGCACAGCTAACATCCACTTGCATTTATAACTGCAGACTACATTTCATACTGGAAGCCAGTAACAGCAATAACAAGGGAAAGCATCACTAAATGGAGGTGGTTTGATTTTCCTCCAAAGCTGTGGTTCAGCCATATTCCATAGGTAGATGGACAAGATACAGACTGGTGCAGTGCTCTGCAGTTGGGTTGGCAGCAGCCAGCACTTCTTGAGTATATAGTTCAGTTTGTCTGGAATAACTGTACACAGATTTTTACCACAAAACTATGAAGTGATTCAGAACTGTTCAGGAATCAAATGTGTACATATGCAGCATTTATGTCACAGGACCAAATCTGGGTAAATATACACAAGGGAACCATGGGGGGAAAGGGACAGAATGAATGAAGCCCCCTGGAGATTTTGCTCTTGCTCTAAGTATGAGAAATGAGCACATACTAAAAAGTGATAGTGGCAGAAGAAAACCATGAGACAGACAGGCAGCTCCTACAAATATGTTTCAAATTCAGCAACTCCTACTACATTTTGTGGATACTTTTTCAAATGTAGACTTACTGAAGAGTGTAAGAAATACCCTAGTGGCCCTACTCTTTTGATCTATGATTGCTCTACCCCATATGTAACTGCATATGTCAAGCCACCCCGTTTTTCTGACTGTTCCAGTAAGAAAATCTAGGTAGCAGCAGGTATCTGCAATCTGCCCACTCCCGTTTCTCCTTCCCAGGCAACTCCACTCACTCACCGAGGAATACCAGACAGAAAGACTTCCCTACCCCTTCCTCACGATGTCTACTACGAACCTGTTGCCCACAGGTTTCCCTAATTCTCTGTGAACCTCCTACTCTTGTCTGCATTTTCTGCTCTGGCAACAAATTCCGGAAGTTTAATACCACTGTTAAAGAAAATAAAGGAAAAAAAGTACTTTCTCATCTACATTGTAAATGTGTTTCCCATAGTTTTGGCACAGGCAGCCCTGTTTTACTTCATGATTATGTTCATCTCAGTCATATGCTCAGCACAGCATTTTCTTCTTCAAACCAAGGAGACCCAGCATTTTTACTTTTCCTTCAATAGCTTATTTCTTATGGCAAGAAAATTGTTACTTGGCTTTTTCAGAACTATTAACAGCCTTGCCACATTCTCTCCATCTTGGTCCTGGCCCCAGAGCGTGTGTTTATCAGCAAAAGAGAAAATATTATGGTCTGAGACTCCTGATGGAAGAAGGGTTTTTTTGCAGTCTGGTACAGCTCTGAAATATCAGATCTTTTTCTGATACTTTGGAAGATAGGATGCACAGCTTCATAAAGTAAATTAGAGTAATACTTTCTGCATTCATGAAATAAAGTATTTAAAAGTGAAATAAGCAGAATCACAGTTTCAAGAAATAATTATTATCCCTGGAGTAACTCCAAATCCTCGGGAGCTTTGTGCATTTCTCACGCATTCCAAAACAAGAAAAAAGGTGGATCTTAGTAATCCTGGTGAAGCTGAGGACTACAGAGAATAACTTGGTGAATTACATTATTAGTGTCAATGTTGATAAATACATTAAAATATTTTCACATTTTTGATGTCTCTGTCGATTTCCCATTGGTATAATAGAGGGCTAAGCAGACACCGTATCTGTAGAAAACAAAGATTATGAAAGATACTTAAAGTTGATCAACATAACAACTGTGGGTCCTCTGGGACAAGTATCTATTACGGGGATAATACCTGAAATACAAACACTTTAAGATTAATTTAGTACTTATAGAATATAAAACAAAACTTGATCTCAGAAGACCTTTTCAAGACCTCAACACTACAACAGAAAGTATTTAATAAGTAAGAAATAAAAATAAATGTTAATTTTGAGAAGCTTTCAAAGCAAATAACTATGGGGACAGATCCAAAAAATAATTTAGGTGCTTACTCTGTCAAAATCAATGGATCCATTCAAATCTTGGCCTAAGTGTTATAATTTGGCAGTATCTCAAATATATTTTATTTAATGTGAAATTACTGGTAGTATTTAATTGGTTGCTAATGTCACTGCAAACATTTCATGTAGTCAATTTACCAGTTTGTGAATTGAAACAAAGAAACACAAAAAAGGGTGATTTGGGAGAACTTTGTTTTGCAGGTTGTCAAAACTGGATACAATTTTCCTTAATTAAATCTAACTATTAAATTACGAAGTTTTAATTGGTTATAGATAATCTTTCTTACAAATGTTGAAAGCACCCAAAACATATTACTCATATATGCATTCCTTAGCACAAACTTTATCCTAACTAACGACAACTCATGTAAGATTTTCTTTTCCCCTACTTTTCATTTCTAAAAAAGAATTGATATTCATTGCTCTTTCAAATTCAATATGATGACTTCTGAAAGTAACCTTACACAATACAACACAGAGGAGGTCATGCTGTTGTTTTTTTTCATTTCCATCCTCCACACAGACTCTTGGGCTTTACTTAATGAAATGTCCACTATCTCTCCCTGTGTTAGCCAAGGGTGATCTTGAATAAATTAATGACAGACACTTTCTGTAAGGAAATAAATAAAACTCCTGAAGGCTCCAGTACAAGATATAGTTGTACGCTTACCCCAGAAGAAATGGTTTGTTCCTTGCCAAGATTAAAATCCAAGAGTCCAGAAACAGAACAATTTTAAACCAGAGAAAAAAACCCAAAATTACAAACTTCACAAACAAATCTTCAGCTCAGATTTTCCTCCTAAGGACAGAAGTCTTTTTTACTTGTGCATTTTGCAAGCAATAAAAAGTTACTGGTTCTAAAAATAGCATTATTATTATTATTATTACAGACTTATATACATTCATCATGTCCATGAAGCAAACAGGACTATTGGTGACACAGCAGTTCTAAAACACCAATCCATATACTCTCTTGAGTAGACATAAAGGAATAGAAATAGGACTATGTTAAATTCCTTCACTAATTCCATTAATAATTTACAGAAATCTGACCTACTTATTAGACTGGAACATCACAAAAAAAAAAAATGAAGTGTTGGACCATCAAAAAAGCAGAGGACCCATATCCAAATTGAAGACCATGAAGTTGCTATATTTTTATTTCATGTTTAACAGAAGCACACTGCTTTCTGCTCCCATTCCACCCCTCTACCACTGGGCTCAGCTGTGACCCAATTAAAGTTGAATATATGCTTTTTCAATACCCACAGGTTTGACGGCAGGTGCACATTCCAAAGCACTAATATTCATGTTTTACGTATTTCTAATTCAGTTTAATTTCTATTTCTAATTTCAGTTTCTAATTCAGTTTCAAAATCATTTATTAATATACCATCTTTTCACTTTTGTTTGTTTGTTTTTTAAATGATTTTTTTTTTTTTTAGCAAAATTGGTAATGAAGAAAAGAAAACAGAAAAAATAGAAGAGAAAATAAAGATGAAAGAGGGACACTCTGGCCTTGATGATGTATATTTAGGAAGGAAAAGGCTGAGAGCAACAACTATGTCACTGCGGTCTCCTTTCCTGAGTCATCACTTCTTACTGAATACATTTGTATGGGATCATACCTCTGTTGCAGGGTGGGATTTTAATGCCTTATAGTCCATCACAATCTAAGTTGATTGAGGTACTACAAGAAGGTAGGATTTTACCCAGGAAGACAACCCCATATTATCTTTCATTTAGCTGGCACAAAGACAACAGCAAAACCAGAGGTGTGGCCTTAACTGCATTCACCGACCGGCCAGGTACTTTAGGCTAGAGACTACCAGAATCTGTGCTTTTTTCACTGCTCTCTTGGCAGACTAAAAAAATGACTATGTAGTCTCACATAGGGTAATCATACTAGCTAGACAAATCCTCCAAACTGAAAAAAAAACCCAATTGCAAGAGAAATGGACATCTTTGCCTCAGCTATGCGCTGTCTTTCCAAATGCAAAATGAGCCATATGCACCCAGAACCAGTGACAAATGGATGATCCATTATCTAAAAAGCCTGTAGAGTCTGAAATTGTAAGACTGTGTATTGTAAAAAAGAGAAACACTTCATAAGTCGTATACGTGACGGACATCCTTTCCTTTCTTGAGGATTTAACGCTTGCATTTTTACAGTTCGTGATTATCACTACATTCACCAGTTCTGGATAACCTTTCAGACCTCTGCCTCCAAACTGAGGCAAAGCCTCAATAATTATCTCTACAGACTAGATAGTCTAAAGCTACTTATAATAACAAAATAATAGCAAATGTCTGCTGTTCATATAAATCTATACTTTTGCAAGGTAATATGTAAGTCTGGGATTGGTATCCCAACTGTAGCAATATCCTGGTGCATCTGTACTGTCTCTCTGGTCAGCATTAGCCTTGCTGCCGAAGTTTTGTTCAAGGTGAGTGGCATAGTACAGATGCCAGTGTTTCAGAGCTCAACAACATGTTTTGACTACAGGCCCTTGCTGTGCCGAACAGAAAGTCACTAGGTCATTTTTCTAGCATTTAAGGTGTTTGTATAGATCAAAAGCTTGTTGACCAAACCAGTCCTGTGATATAAAAAAACCAAACAAAAAAATCCTCTAAGACTCAATAATGGGAAACTGTGAGCTGCTGTTCTGTATGTAAACAAGATCCATGACATATAAAAAACTGTCCTGAAAGTAGAGGGGTAATGGAAATAAGCCAAGTGACACTTCAAACCTCTCATTTTTACCTCTATTTTGGTAGTCTCAAAGTATGAATTGAAAGTAAACTTGTATGAAAAGTATATTTCAGGCAGCACCTGATTTAATTGTAATGTTTAGACATACGGTAAAATGCAGCTCTAACTTAGAAGTGAGGTTCATATGTAAATAAAGCTTCAGTAATCTCCTACAGACTAGCTGACAAATAAAATAATGAAATTGAAATAGTATCAGTGTTAATACAAACAAACTTAGCAAGGGTGTATACAATAAAATGTTTCAATGTAGTATCTTCACACATAAACTGAGATCAGTTCACCATTGTCTCAAAATAAACAGAAAGGAGGGCAGAAGGTGGAATTGCAAAGAAATAAAGGCATTTAGCACTGAATTGTTTCATGCAAAGCGGGAAACAGCTTCTTGCTGGAAGAAATACTTTTGTGAAACACAGATGCCATGCTGTTTGTCTAATGACAAAGCAGTTGAACCAGAAAGATGGATGGAGTCTCACTGGCACTTCCTGCTGACCACGTTAAGTACCATAGCTGAGAGATTTTTAGACTTTCCTGGAATTACTTTCCATAAGACTTGATTGAATTAAATGTGCTCTATGCAAATGTCTGTACATAATGAAAACTTGAATCAGTAACAAGGTTTTTCCTTGCACTCACTCAAACCACAATAAACATAGCTACATCACCTAAAATACAGAAATAGTGCTTGCACAAAGACTTCATGGTGGATAATAACCTTTCTGTGCTTTGTCAGAAGTTTCAGGCGCTTTTTGATTTCACCCTGAATTACAGAGGAAATGAGGTTGAGTTTCCACATTACTCACAGTGCAATCAATTATAATACTTTGAATTAAAGCAACTCTCTCTACAAATGCTCATCACTACCCTGCAACATGATGCAGACAGGCTAATTTCATTAGTACATTTTGAAGCCTCAGTTACACATCTTGCAATGCAGTCCTCCAAATGAGCTACTGTCAGATTTGCCTAAAATTGTCAAGAGAACAATCAAAGGCAACTTAGCTATTATAAATCTTAAAGAGGATTGAAAGATACACTGGGACTACCGCACTGCTGAGGTCTTCACCCAGTCAGCAACCCCTCTTCTCCCCACAAACTACAAAAAAATCCAGTGTAGCTTAAATGGAAATAAGCTTCACTCACCACTTTGCAGCTAACTCAGCGGCTAAAGTAAAAACGCAGAAAATTATCTCAAAGGAATTTTAGAGAAGAAAGCATTTGATCGCTGTCATTGTTAGACTGTCAAGACTATTGTTCTCAGAATACTTTAGCCTCACTCAATTGTACCTTTCTGTGTCAGTTTTAAAGTTCAAATTATTTTCTTTTATAGCTGTACTAGCCTATGCAGCCCTTTGCAAAGCAATGGAGCTGTGTAGATGAACTTCACTGATTTACATCATTTCAGAATTTGACTCAAAAGACTTTATGTACCATGCTGAGATCGGATATGTAACATCTATACCAGAGCATCTAGGATTTGATTGCAATATAATGAAGAGTCATTTAAGTAATTACTTTTGCATAAATTACTCTATGCTGGTACATTCCAATCTATAATTGCAGCACATTACAAGCACCATGGTTACTAATCAAGGGGAGAAAGGAATTTGAGACCTGGAAAGAGCAAGAGAAATTAGGTAGAGCTAATGTATGGTTAGACTAAAGAACACATTATTTATCTTACATCTTGACAAGTAGTATGCATATAAGCAGGAAGGTAAGAAAAAGGATCAAAAAGTGACATACCTACCTATCCCATTTCAGGTAACACATATTTCCATGTGTCACAGATTATATAAACAAAGTGACTAGATTAGATCAATATAATAAAGTCCCTCATCATTGTTTAAATAAAACGATAAATCAAGATGCAAACTTCGCCATATTCTCTAATTCCATAAAAATCCAATGTCCTTAAATGAAATGGTTCCATTCATTAGAGAAAACCCTGTGTTACAGATGTAGCAGCCTCACGGCCTTCCTGTGTTTTAGGAAAGGAGTCTTTGGCCACAGCAAAGTCCTTATGCTGATTTCCAGTTTCAGAGGAACCCACTACAAAGGTCCCCTGGCAAATGCACGAGAGTAGCATGAAGTAGAGCGCTGGTAACCTGAGGGAAAGCCCACCCATTTTCCAGACAGAATGGGAACAATAGCAGTTGCTGACTTCTGAGGCATATTTGCAAGCTTTTTATGATCCTGGCCCAAATAGCGTGTTTTTCAGTCAAAGCAGTTTTGACTGGTACTCAATTTTTGTTAGGAATACTCGGCACAGCGGTTTTCTTATGAAACTAAATGTCTTGTGACAGTAAGCGTAGCATGATGGAGGGGGCCTGGCAGAGACATCGAATGATCTTTGGCCCTCACATAGATGTGACATTTCCAGAAAAAGCATTTTATTAGATAAGCCACCAGGGAACAATCCTTCAATAGATGGCTACAGCTATGTTCTTCTGGCAAAGATAAGCTTATGAGAACGTAAACACAGGTTAGGAGGATACCTTCTGCAAAGCAAAGTAGAAATGGAAAAACAGGAAGGGAGAACCGTTAAAGGGGAGTTATATGTGGACTGAATGACTCCTGAGGTGTTACCACACTAACAACTGCCCTTAGCACTTATCCTGGTAAAGTACCGGCACTACCCACCAAGCTCAGCTGTCCCACTATCCATATATCACCATTATCACAAATAATTATTACATACAGACTCTATTAAAGGCAGAGTGGAATGTGATGTAAAAATAGGCAAATGAAGAACAAAAGGAGGCTAACATGATACACCAACATTTTCAAAACAGCGCAACTCCAGATGGTTTTCTTTGACAAACTTCATTTGCAGTCCTGTCTCATATAAAAGTATACAAAGTTACAAAGTCTGTAACTTTACAAACTATGAAAAATAACACGTGGGAGAACATATCATGACACTGATAACACCTTCAGCCACCACCAGAAAAAAATCATTACCATATATTCAGGAAGCCAGGTCAAAGTCTGAACTGCTTTCCTATAATCTGGAATGAAAAGAGATGCAAAGTTTCTGCATAAGGCATGGAGACAGTAATTACTAATTAAAAGACATAATTAATGAATACAACACAGAGTGAGGAATACAGGAAAGAAGAGCTTTTTTTTCCCCCCTCTTCTCCTTACAGGTTGTGTTGGTGGGCTATGTTGTCAAGCAATCTCAAGCTAAAGCTAACAAAGTCTTCTGTGTGGGAATAGATTTATATACACATATCACACACATAGCTACATAAACACATATGCCCAAAACAAGCTAATCCCTTTAATGAATCCAGCCCACAACAGACTAATCATTACAAATTTTCTTTTTAATAGAAGTTATATTCAGTTGCAGAAACACAATGCAATCTCACTTGTAAAGTACTGCAAGCTTTAGCCTTTTTGAACCTGAAAATAAGGCCTATTTATTTTCTCTCTAACTTTCAAGTCTCTTTGGGCCCAGATTTTAAATCTTCCTGATGTTAATTTCTGCAGCTTAATTATGCTACCATGATTCTTCACTCCCACTAGACATATAGTGCACAAACCTATTGAGGAAATATCAATTCCTGGCAAGCACTCTTGGCAAAGGAGTGATCCTTCCCTCTTCACAGAGCCATTTTGAATATTAAGACTATGCACAGAAACACTAATGGGATATCATGGGATGGTTAGGATTTGCTAGAAGCCCCCTTTGAAGCCTGTTTGAGTCAGGTTTTGAGCTTGGCCTTTTCCTTGAGATGAGTAAAAGCGCAACAGAAAGATGCAGAAGAAACAAGAGAAAATTACAAGGATGGAAAAATATTTTATCAGAGTAACACTCCAAACCTCTACCACTCTAAAACTATTCTGAACAGATGGGTAAAGGTGTATCAAGCCAAAGGTGTTGCTTTAGGTGAAAACTGCATTAGATGTAGAAGTTTCTGCTGCTCAGTAGTACTACAAGTTGCACAAAAACTGCCTTGCAATATACTTATAATTCTGAACCCTGCTGGCTAATATTATGTGCATTGGGCCTGCAGAATTTTCAGGCTATGATTAGACTAAATATTTGAACAATGTAACCCAGTTGATGTCATAACCTATATGAGATGAAGGAATTTTCACCCAGAAGGTAAATAAGTAAATGAGATAGTGACAAAAATGAAAGTTCATTAAGCAAGTAATGGTTCTCCAGTCATTATTCCATCTTGTAAAATTATTTGTTTATAAAGACAGACTTCTGAAAATAAAGAAATTAATTTAGACAGGCAGTCATGGAACCTTAGCTTTACCCTCTACTCTCCAAAATTAGTGATAAACAGTGTTAAGGTGAGCTTTGTTTGGGGGTTTTTTTGCAAGCTTCCCAGATGCATTCATTGTTACATGTATTTATATATATATATATAATCATGACTAATCAGTTGCAACTAGCTTAAAAATAACCTAATCCTAGAAATCAGGCTGGTCATGATCAGTGAAAATCATCACTGAGATATATATATATCTCCCAACAGCTCCATCTATGATATAGAAAATTCCTGAGAAATACAGCATTGAATACTTAGATTGTGCTAGTTATCATGCAGAGAAGGTTGTCAGTAGTTGAACGGGAAAAAAACCAAATCAAGAATCCCAAATTTTACTAACAGAAAAACCTTTGCTTTCTTTCTTCTTCCAATGAAAAACACAGTCCAACACTAATAATATTGTTTCAGAAACATCAAATTCACTTATTTAACAGAGGCATTTAAGTAGTTAAATCAGTCATGGAAACTGTTAATTGTCCAAAAAGGATGTCTCATCTCTTTTTTTTTGAGCTGAATTATGGGATCTTCTGCAAACAAATAAAAATAAATTAGACATTATGTGGACTAGATATACTGCAGTTACAGGTATTTGCCCTATAAATTGCTGCAACACTATTTCCTTCTTTCCAATTAGCTAATCACTGGCTAAACAAGATGAAGTCCTGATAATATGGCTAACCTATTAAGGCATTAAAAAACTTGTTATTACTAAGATGTCAAAAGAAAGACAAAATTATTTTCAGTTGCCATTTGTCTTTCAGTGGTGGCAGAAAAAAAATGCTGAATTTTCTCTCAAAACCAATTTCAACTTCCAGATTATGCCACAACATATTGTTGCCTATACAGTATCTATTGTTTTCAATATCCACAATGAGCCACAAATGCTTTTTAGCTACAGATGTTAAGGGTATCTAAGATTTCATTTTAGAAGAGCACAGAAAACAAGCTAAGGTGTTTCACCTCTGTCTCCCTAGAGAACAACTAGGCTGCATGTCATCTCTGCTCATCTCAGTTGTGAGCAGACTTTAATACATTGTCCATGTTACACCTAGGACACAGCTTCAGTGGCCATGCAAAATAAATTTCTGGGCTTTTCTGACTTATATTATATTTTTATATTATATTTATATGCTCTATTACAACTATAATAGTCTGGTCTGACCTACACAAGGATATATGAACTGCCAATGTTAGGTGAACAGAACAGATCAGGGAGCAGCAACATTCCCCCATCTTGTCTGCATTACTCACTTGGATTCAGCATGTGACTTCTTGAATAAATCACAATATCCAGGGTATGTGGCATATTATTTTTTCCAGCTCTTATTATTAACAATGATGGGTGTTTTATTTAAAATAAGCTCATGGAGTACTCAGAGAGAAAGCCGTGAATTAGATTCAAAGTACTTGGTTTCTCACTAAAACAGAGATTTGAATTTTTATCAGAGAACAGGAAGATTCATCATCTAACTCTGAGAAGGAGGATTGAAGTTTTACTTACACACTGAGGCACACAGCCAGACCCCAGAGCTATCACATGGGTATTTTAAAATGCAACACTGCTAGAAATTGTATCATAATAAGTCAGTATAAAGTATATTCTTTAGAAATATCATGCTGGGAATAACTCAATTTCTCAGGCTCTCCAGTCCCAGCTGGTTGAAGATTACCACATAGTGAAAAGGCTTGCTGGAGATTTTGTTGGGGTGCTACCAGTTTAAGTTCTGGTGCAACGAGAGGAAATTGAGGACAAGAAGCAGCACCTGATGTGATCATCAGCTGCCAACCTATCTGCTCTGATTCCCCAGCAGCATGTGAGGTTTGGGCAAAGAGGGGAGTTTTATACAAAATGCAAGCTCCAGTCACTGGAAGGAGATGAGCTTGTCAAAAGAAGAAAAGCAGGTGCAAAATACTGACTTATCTGTACAACTCCAACTAGAAAACACAGCTATATAGAAGTGACATGGGAGCAAGAAAGGAAAGAGAAGGAAGAGAAAATGAAGAAAGGCAGTGCAAAAAGGGAAAAAGAGTGACAAAGATCACTGCAAAGGAGACCTTTTAAACATCTAGGACCCTCATATGACCTGTATGTTTGAAATCTACACATGGCTTTAGATCTAATAGGCTGGAAACACGTGACTCATGACACTTCTTTCACCTCTGTGCATGGCGACATGGAGCAGATGAATGCAAACATCTGAGTGACTGGGCTTTGCACAGGCAACCAACTGCTGAAGATGCAAGGAAACAAAGATGAGAACTTAAACAACCACAGGAAAAGCAAACCAGATCACAATCAAAACATCATGTCCGAGGTATCTATCATGGTTTAATGTGCCAAAATTGTAACAACTCTATTAATCAGTCTAATCAGATTCCAAACTAGAAATATTTCTTAAAAAGATATTTATAAATGTTAAGGTAAGTTTCTTGTTGAAAATTGTAAGGACTTAACACCAAAAAGAGAGAGTCTATGTTGCAAAGAGAGTATGAAAATATTTATGATTCCCAGTTGAAGACCATGTTTAATGAAGCCAGTAAAAATGCAAAATTGTTTTCCGACTTCAAACTCTCCAAGACATTTGAATAAATTTATGTCAAGAACAGCCTGCTTTCAACAATTACTAATACAATCCATTTCACTCCAGTCTTGGAAACGGGCATTTCAGACTTTTATGGCCATATTTTCCAAGTCATATACACTTTATGCTACAAACACATCTGTTTGAAATTAACTCATGAACATGATTATTTAAAGTGTGCAATAAAGTCAAATGGTCTAGCTGGCCATATGCTAACAACAGAACTGTACACCTGCCCTCAACTTCACTATATCAAACTACAAAAGCCTGGGGAAGTTTGGCTTTTTTCTGGTTTTATTTTTTCCCCCTGCATTTGTACACTACTGACTTACAAAATATAACAAACTTTGGGTCTGAGATAAATGTTTTCTTACATGGTTTTTAGCACGTGGAGAATACTATTAGGCAGGGCTTGCTTTTCAAAGCAACTCTGACAAATAATTGCCAGCATGCACTTAAATGTGTGTCAATCACAACGAACCTTAAAGTCTGTAAAAATGTAGAAACCATTCATTGTGTAATTTTATGTGACACTACTCATGATTCACAGGGAAAAAATAAAACAAAAAACCAAAACAACCAATGCCAGAAAAGCTATATCTTGTAATGGTCTGCTACCCAGTTACAATTAATCAAATGCAACTATGTGTGCTATCAAATATTTATGTTGATGTTTCATGTCTCCATGCTGCTCTTAATTAATTTATCAGCAATATTCTTTAGAAATGCTGGTGCTATGCTCAAGAGCTTTGTTCACCTTTTACTACTGAACACCAAATTCCTAAAAACACTAGGAAGCAAGTTTGATGTCTGACAAAATACATGAAACACACTTAAAAAATTTGAAATCCCAGTGTTACCTGTGAAGTGAGAGAATGAACTACAGAATCTTTGGGGATATTACTAAAAAATAAATAAATAAAATGACAGTATCACAGGAGGTACTTATCAATATTTACATTATATTTATCAATTGAATATGAAATATTTTTTCCTTCAAAGTACAAGTGGAATCTTATTATTTCACAAGCATAGAAGGTTATCAGGAATCATATCCAAATGTTTGGTATTTTAGATAATGCATGATATCATACTGAAACAGATTATGTAAATTGATTTTTTGGTATAAAATGAGATGCCCCTTGCCTGACTTTAAACATACTCTCACATTATCATTCAGAAATGAGATCCAGACAAAGCCCAGGACACACAATAATTAGAATGTAAACACACTGCTAGTGTATCTGCTGAACTTTCAACTACTGTTGGTTAAAACCAGAGCTCAAGTCCCTTAGGTAATGGTCCTTGGGGGTTTTTTTGTCCTTGAATTTGTCTAATGGCTTAGGATTTTTTTTTTAAACCTATATAAACTTTATACATCTAATCTACATAATTTGACAAGAAGATTCACAATGTAAATATTTCTTGTGCGAAGAAGTACCTAGGGTTTTTTGTGCAAGATGTACTTGTGTGCAAGTTAAGTAAGTTTTTGGCTCTTATTTACAGCATTCTTAACATGCAACTAGGCCAAATAACAGTAGTTGAGATAATTTTGGTTAATTCTATTCTGGAGAACATATCACTATAAACTACAACTACTTAGAGACTATAGTTAATACCTGGACCTGAATTGTGTGATAACAGCAAATTTTCTTTTTAAAACTAAGACCGAGGAGGATCTTTTGTTTGAAATGATAGCTAATGTATGTGAAAGATAAATCATAATATTTAGCTTACATCAAAATAAATCTAGAAGAAACAGTAGATTGTAATTATCATTGACATTCTGGGGGGACTTGATCCTTTCATGTTACAAAAAGCCACATATCTACAAAGCTGATGTCTTGTATAGCTACACACTCTCAGGTGTTATGCTGTAATGAGGACAGACTTATTTAATATTCATTACTCTTCTTGTTGTTTGCTCAGTAGAGAGGGTATTTGAACTCTAAAGTGTTCAAATGGACGTTACAGACTAATTTCCCCTGGGTAGTCTTTTTATTGAAATTCCTATAAATTGATACCAAATCAAGGGAATAAAAGGGGATGGGAAGAAATAAACAGTTGCAAAGCTTGCTAATGTTCACGAACAGAAGAGTATTTTCTTTTCTGAGAGCACTGACATTTTAGACATCAGAAGATTATTTGAATTTCAGCCCTAAATTAATTTTATCAGATGGTGTTTTCTTCTTACATTTGCACAGGTGAGAAAAAGGTTAACTTTTAAATTATCAGTTTCCTTAACAGAAACAAACTGCACATTTACGAATGAGTTACTCTGTTACAAAACATGAAAAATTTGGAAACAGAAGGCGGTCCTGGCCTTGTACTGACCTAACAGATACAGAAGATTTCTGACAAAAGATCATCTATTGAATGAAGTGAAGTAGCGCAACAGGTTGCCTCTGGTAGTGACCAATAGCTCATGATTTATAACAAAGTATATAAAACCATAATGCATTTAGCCATACACACACTGGTGTGCAGAGAGGAAGGTTGGTTTTTCTTTTCTTTAAAATTGGTTCTTGCATCAATCAGCTCATATTCTGTAACATATGATTTGTTTATTCTTACTTTCACATAAGCAACAATACAAATATCTTGGATGTGGTGGCCTGGAACCCATTTAGAAGACAAATTCTTCACTAATACAAGAACAACACAACACAGAAAAATTAAAATTGTAATCTACTGAAAAGGCAACAAACCAACAGAGCAATATACCACCTTGAACAGATAATAGAGTAATACTTTGAAAGGCTTTCATGGTTATCTTAGTCTGATGGTCTTATGATTGTTCTTATCTTTCAAATTTTTCTTCTATTGTTCCATAATCCATCATTGCCTTTGAAAAACAATTTCTCAGCATTTATAATGCTCCTGCAAGCAAAAATGCTTTTCTTTGTTGCCTAAGATTAATTTTTTTACCCTACCAAGATAATCAGTTAGACAGAAGTCAAAGTTCTCTAAACAATCATGGTGAGCCAACAGGAAAAGAAAAGGCAAAATTGAAGGCAGGGCTGAGGCCACCTCATCAATGTGTTTAGTAGGCAGAAGTTCAAAGTACTGTATAGAAGAGTCTCACCTAACTAAATGATTAAATTTCTAACTGTTATTATTAATGTTGAAACTCCTGAAATGACTTGTAGACAGTTTTTATCCCTAGATTTCCAAATGATGTAATGGATAATGTTGGAGCACACTTAACAGCACCTCCATAGTTGATTCCATACAGCTCTTTACCATCCATTACCACTCAGACCTTGCAGTAAAAACCAACAAAAACATACAAATAAAACCCAACAGGAAATTAAGCAAAAAAGGCAACTGCCTAGGGTTGTAGCCTTTGAGGGAAAAGCTGAGGCATGTCTATCTTACTTTAACACTGTCTTTTTTTATGGAATGAGACACCACACTTCCCCTTGCTCCTTTGCCTTCTCCCATTGTCTGCTTGGGCTACATGTTCTTGTAATGTATTTGTCTGTTGTCTGCCTGGAGAAATGATATCCCAGTATTCTCCAGAGCTCTGCTACCTTCCTTTGACCCTTTACTTGTTCATCATGCTTTGCTAGTGATTCCAAAACTTGGCTGTGATTTATAACAGCAAAATAGCGAGTCTGGGAACTGAGCTTTGATATGAATTAAAAAAAGTTATTTATCAAGCTTCACTAGCCTGAGAAAACCCACAAGAGCTAGCTCTTGTGTAATATGAAGTCCTCACTTTGCCCTACAATCAGAACCCAGAGTCAGATCTATAGTGATGTTGTCAACTCACACTATTTCTTTAGAGGACTATTGATAAAATTTTTCATTTTCACAGAAGGACTATGAATTTTTTTGTTTGGGGTTTTTTTTCAACTTCTATTGCCGTGGTGAAGTTGAGAAAGTAGTTCTGATCCCAGGCTTAATAAAATCTTTATTCTTTAATCTTTAATAAAAATCCTGCAAAAATGGATTTCAGAGTTGTGTGAGACATTACACAGAGGTTAAAGGAGTTTAGTAATTTAAACTAGTCATTCGCCTACATGATATTACAAATATGTTTGCTCTCCACAAATTTGGACTGAGATTTGTGCATAAAATACACTGGTAGGTGTCTTTTTACTTATCAATATCTCTATTGCTCATTCCACTTTCATGTAAGCATTTCTCAAAACTGCCCCAATGACTGAGCCATCAGTGTCTCACTTTTCAAAGGAGACTTCAAAAGAAGTTCTCAAAACATCATAATAGAATTTTGTCCCAAAACACCACTAAATTTAAATCTGAGCTGGTTATTGACCATCTTTCAGTCTGGTCTTAGACAATTAGAAACATATGTGTTCACCTGCCCTACATGCTTAGTCATGGACTAGAAAGCCATGATCTGACATGCTTACAGAATGGTCAGTAGTGCACGACTGACTCTGAAAGCCTTACAGATGAGCATGCAATAATACTATTAAGCCCTTGCTAAGAAGAGCAGCTTAGCCACATCTCTTTCATGGCACAGTTTCCAGCTCCTGAGGTATCTCAGAGAATAGCCCACATTAGCTAGCAGTAAGGTCAGAAAGCACCAGCCTGAGGAGTGACCCAGTCGACAGTGTCTACACTTCCCATGTTTCAGGCAGGGGTTAACTCGGAGCTGTGCTGGGCCTGGGGACTGTGTGCTCTGTAATCAAAGGGCTAGATCTGCCAGCTGAAAGTCGCTTGAAAGAAATCGAGTCAAGTTCATTCAAATTTACTTCTCTAGGAGGTGGATGGGGATGATCAGAAGATGGGATTCAAAAGCTAAATCCCCATCCAAATGGAAAACTCAACAGTGTCTGGCTCCCAGTTTCCTCCACTGCTCAACACAACCATGCCCATGTCCTTTAAAAAACAAACAAAAAAACCCTTAAGTTTTCCACATTCTGCAGTAGATTTACAATTCACATTGATTTTGAAGGATAACCAATTACCAAACAAGTCAAGTCCATCTACACAAGCTGTAGTTGATGTAGTATGGATCCTCTTAAGATTATGGTGGATGGTCAAAAATGTTGAAACTCACATATAACTAATTATTTGAAGCTGGCAGGACTACTGAAAACATGAAAAATGAATCACTTCCTTGTCTGTAGGACCAAGGAAAAGGTTTAGACCTTTCGGTAAAGTTTTTTATATTTGATCCAAGTTCAACACAATGGCCACAAATCCACAAAGACCTCAATAGGATGAAGTCCTCTGGTGAGAAAAGTTGTGCTTCTGGAAAGCAATCATGAAACAGGGCTATGGGAACTATGACCCATAAATTAGATGTCACTGACTTTATCCAGTAGAAATCCTTCAACATAGGAGTGTATCACTGCTGGAGCAATTACTTTTCAATGCTTTGTTGGGGATGTTTTGGTCCTTTTAAGTAATTTTTTAACGCAGCAGAGTCACATTAACTCTGAGTGCTGGTTCTGTTGGAGCTTGTCCAATTGTAAGCTGAAATTCCCTGACCTCTGAGGCACAGAGAAGACCTGATAACATAATCTGCACTGATCACTTTTCCTAATTCAGCCGGTTTGGTTTTTTTCCCCTTCATTTTCTAAAAAACGACCACAGTATGTGTAACAGACAATTTCAGACTCTATAAATTAACCTGGCTTGACCTCCAAAAGAGAAAAATGTTTTAAAGGGAGAAGGAGTAATTATTTAGCTTTTTGTCTATGCTGCCTGTCAATTTGCATAGTATTATCTGTAATGTTTTGCAAACCTCTTTTTTTGGAGGTCATCTTATCCTGTTAAATCTGTCACAGGGCTGCCTCCATATCAGACTTAGGCAATATATTTGCATGACACAAGTCCCCAGCAATGGTGATAAATGTGTTTGTTTCTGGCAGTCCGACCACGCATATGCTTATTATGTGCGTATGGGTGCATTTACATTATTTAATCAGCTTCAGAAAGGAAAAAGAGGTCTCAGGCACCCAAGATATAGTTGGCTTTTGTATGCACTTACAGTCTGCTTGTGATAGTTGTAAGCAAGCATTATTTGCTAGCTGATCCAGAAAGATCATGAACTTCTTAGGGATCCGACACCTTTAGTATTGTCGCTGTTTATTTACAGAGACCTACCCATGCAGATGGAATACCAATAGTATCTTTACCCTGCCTAAAACGCTCCAACTGGAAAGTAAAACACAGTAAGTGACATCAAGTTCAGGGGAAGACAAATATTGATAGCTGCACTTTTTGTACTAGAAATTTCCTTTGGCTAACAAAATACATGAAACTAGTAAGAGGATTGTGCACAACTCAGCTGCTTTTATAAAGCGTGAAAGATTGAATTAATTTTCAGTTTAGGAATCTAGTCCATTGGCTACCAGGACCACAAGGAATTGAGAGGAAAGTCTACAGGCAGAGGTCAATCCTGTAAACCCACACAAGACCGGAAAAAGAAGTTTCAGGCACATCCAGGATTAAACAAGGCAATTAAAAAAACAAACAAACAAACAAAACAACGAACAAACAAAAACCCTCATAAACAAAACAGCTGTTATTCACAATTTGGCAATTAAAAGGTAAATTGCAAGCAAGTCATTTATTCTCCTGCGTATGAGAAAAAGGAGCACATGTGTATCTCAGCATTTCATAAAACCCAAAGCTAGTATCAAATAACCTGTTTTAAGAACAGCATAAGTCCATAAACTGTATAAATTATCCTAAACCATTTGCATACTCAGAAGATACCTCTGAGTCACAAGTTGCAGCTTGAAGAATGACTTGACTCTGAAGGCAGTAATAAGTTACCAAACTCTGTAGATTATTTTTAATCATTTTTCTTTTCAAATCAAGACCATCAAGTAAGAACTTACGGAAATTTAAAGGAAAACAAAATGAAGAACTCAGGTTTCCATGTTACCATATTGGAAAACCTGTTAATAGCAGAAGTTACAACAATGATTAACACAAAACACTACCTACAAAAATCTTCCCTGAAAATATTACTTTCCCTTATAAGTAGCAGCATGAATATTTACATAATTTATACTTAATTGGAGCAAAACTGCTAATTTGAACGGATTTCCACATATTTTCACAGTCGACACCCCTAACACATCTAACAGTTGATTCAAATCTACTTTTTCAGTCTGCATAATAGGTTTCGACAGGATAAAAATCACAACTAATCATTAATTTTTATGAAACAAAATGACTTTCACTCTATTTCTAACATAAAGTTATTTTAAGTAATGTGGTAATATAATAAAAAAAGAATTTTGACCCTTATTGCAAAAGTAAATTTTTAGTTTTCAATAACAATTTGACAGGAATCTTACAAACATAATAGACTTTTAAAAAGAAGTTCCTCAGATAGTATCTGGCACAGATTGCCAGAAAGAGAAGGTGATCACAAGCACACTACTCCTGGTGAGCTGATCTGCCAAAGGTTGTAATGGAATCTGATTCCTTGCTCTCTCATTATCCAAGTACAACATTAATTTGTGTTGCAAGATGAGCGTACCGTAGACCAAGACAGAGGCGTGTTCTGGTTATTTTCATACAGCTAATATACTGTAATAAGTACAGACTGGAAATCAATCTTTTTTTCACTTCTACAGGCCACTGTATTTCTACATGTACAGCACGAGGAGATGTATTTTCAAAAGGAAACTGGGAGATACAGATCATCCACAAATTATGTTAAATGTTAAGATATGACATCCCTCTGAGCACTTTGAAAATTGCCCACATCGAGTGTTTCTACCTCTAAAATGAGAAGTTAAAATTACAGTTTCCAGTATGGCTATCAATCTTTTTCTCTTGGTTATGACTACAAATTTCTAAAATTTCTAGATGCATTCTCTTAAGTGAGAAAATAAATATTCATTGGTCTGAATATACTGGTAAAGGGAAACATATAGCACCTATCATTTGTTAAGAAAAATATTTATTTATATATATACACATATATCACATGTTGGACTATGCAGCATATTGTTTATCATTGCTATTTCTGTTAAAAAATAATCCAACGTATTCAGTACTAAGTCATAAATTCCAAGCCTTCCTTAACCTTACAGATAGTTATTATGCTAATATTGACTCAGATTGTCTCTTAACAGTACTTTCTATCTTGGTAATATTTTAGAAACTAAACATCACAAGAGAAGAAACTCTTGAACTAGAGTCTGTACCTCTTATCCTCATTAAGGTTCAAAGTGACAGAGGAAATGAATGGGTAAATTTGCCAAAAATTCAAGTCTTAGTATTGTTTAGGAGAGAACAACTTCTGTTTGCTATGAGTAAACTTTTGTGTCCAGTTTCATTACAAAAAGGCTGTCGCACTTTCCTCTCAAAAGAAGGTAAGCAAAGAAATCTTAACAGTAATGACAATGTAATGATACTAAGCAGACATTTTTTTTAAAAAGAATACCAACTAGGAAAAAGAATATAAGTACTTACCATTCATTTAATGAACTCTTTTGGAAAGAGTTATTTAAGCAAAATTAGTGGGGTTTTTACACAGTAACATTGAAGCAATCACGTAATTTTGCACGAATATAAAACCAAATTGGAGTACTGCCATAGCTCCAGAAAGACTACTGTTTGCCTCATGGAGGGTCTTCTGTCTTGTAAAGTGTCATCAACTTACTATTCAAATTAATTAACCCTCCAGGCAAGAAATTCACCTCAAAGGAGAGAATGAGGGGTGGAAGGGGGAAAGATAGTTGTGATGGGGGGAAACAGTTTTTCCCCCTGCAGTTATAAAATGGTAAAGCCCCAGGGGGTAGTGACCCTGGAAGTTTGGAAGTTTTATCCAATGAACGCTTCTGCGAAATGTAAACATACCACAAGCAAACAGAAGAGAAGCTTAGTTGTAGTTTAGTTGTAGAAGTGGTAGCCATGTTCTGACACCACTAGGAAGAAGTTCGGAGCCCCTTAGAGCCTCTGGGGCCCCCCAGCCCCTGGCAGCGGGGGGCTGCGGAGACTTGGAACAGCGTATGCTGGGCCAGGTACCTGTGGCCCAAACCTAAAAAAGTCTTCTCCACCGTGAGTGAGCAGAGACAGAGCAGCGACAGAAGCAGCGTCCAGAAACGGTGGCAGGGAGCCAGAAAAGATAAGACCAAGCAGCAACAAAGGCATGCAGCACCGCAGAGAGAATTCCTGGAAGGAGAGAGAGGATGAGAACGAGAGCCAGGAGCAGAGGGAGCAGAGTTGAGCTCTACACAGAGTTTTGGGGGTAAGAACTGAACCAGACCCCCCAAAACTCCTTTGAGACCCCTTTTAAGTTGGGGTAGTGGACTCCTACTGAATGGAAGTCCTAAAATGCAACATGCAGCACCTGAGAGAGAGGAGTTGAGAAGCTC
Organism: Pipra filicauda; assembly: GCF_003945595.2. Classification (NCBI taxonomy): domain Eukaryota; kingdom Metazoa; phylum Chordata; class Aves; order Passeriformes; family Pipridae; genus Pipra; species Pipra filicauda. The sequence goes on along the minus strand of NW_024103563.1, from coordinate 1,421,162 downwards.
AAAGGTGTCCGAAGTTGGACCAGGACGGAGAAGGAATGTGGGGGGGTTGACTTTGGTCCCCCTTGCTGCTGCTGACAAGCCTGACAGCCTGAGACAGAGCACAGGAGCTCTGGTAGAACTCTTGAGGCAAAGGCTTTCAATTGAATGCTGCCCAAGATGTTCTGACTCAGGGGTGAACCCCCCTGAGGAAGGGACTTTCATGAAGATGCCCCTGCATTTCGTGATATGCCCGTGGTGAAGCGAGTTTTGTCCCTGTTGGCAGTCCACAGGTGAGACCTTCGCTTGGAGTCGAAGGAGAGCCAAGAGGGGTGAAAGGAGACCCCCTTGTGTCTTGAAGACCCTCGTTTGGAGACGACGGGCAAGGGGCTTGGAGACCCCCTTGTGTGTATTGAGAAGAGATCCAGCTACAATCCAGTTACAGCTGCTGCATAGAGACACAGAGAACCTGCTGCCTTAGAGACATTGCTGCTCTGAAGAAGGGATCTTTCCTTCTTCCCTCCTGGACTTTTATTTGGAGGGGAGAAGAGATCTGATCTATTGTAAATACTTATGTCATGGTAGAGATAGTTGAGATCGTGTGTATAATGTATTATAATATTTATGTGTACAGTCATTGTAATATATATTCTCTTTCCCGCATTCTGAGTCTCGTGTTTTGTCTGGAAAAAAATCATCCCACATTAGGTTGAGATGTGGGAGGGAGCTTAGACTAGGGAATTAGATTTTTTGGAGCTCTCAAACCATGACAATAGTACACATGATTAAAGAGGCATGCCATACTTTATTTGAAATATCCCTATACCTTTAAATAAGATCCAATTGACAAACAACTTGATCCAAAACTTTGATCACACACAAAGATAATTTTTTGATCTGATCTGCTCAGGAACACTTGCAGGACAATTATCTTCGGACTTATACCTTGGAACAATTTAGGACATTGATTAAAGAGAGAAAAAAAGTCTTCAGTGTTAAGTCTTGTCTATGGAAAACTGGACTGTAAACTAACATAGCTGTGAGCAAGACAGAACTTTGCACCCAGACACACTTCTTTTCCTCCCACAAAGAAGTTGGGTGAGGTTGGAGAATGTGTAACGGAGATGGAAAAACACTGAGCTGTAGGAGAGATGGAGCTGGTAACATTTTTTGGTAACATTATCATTCTCTCAGACATTTAGTTATTCCTAAAATTCTGCTTATATCTGAATTAACCTACCCCAGTAAATAAACTTGATAACAATCCCATAATAATAAAAAAGCCTAAAAGGTAGAAAAAAATCCCTCAAGTCTTCCATTTGTCAGAGTATTACAGAACTGATTCCTAGAGTAGGCTTATGAGCCATAAGCAGAGAAGGGACGGACTATATTTTTAAAAAATTTTGCTTATGTTACAGGTTAAAATATACAGCATCTCAATTTCAAAGTCCCCAAGGAGACAAGGAAAAAACGTGTTCCACTTTCAATCACACAGATATAAAAGTACTGGAAAATGTAAACTCCAAGAAAACTTTAAGGAGGTAATCTTTGGATGATGATGTGAAAATCATTTTGACAGAGATCTCAGTTTCCTAACCTGCTATACTGGGAGTGACATAAGTTGACAAAGTATGTTCCTTTGTGATTTTGAGAACATTGCAACTTCATAAAGAGGTCAGGAAGCACTAGAGAAATCACAGACTTTGTTATTGATCAGGTTGGTGAAGATGCTACCAAAATTAAACTGGAACTGTGAAAGATTTATGCCCAATTTCCAATAACTATTTGTCTACTACAGAGTAGCTCCATGGGATTCAACCTACATTGGCTCAGATAGACAAAGCTACTTACTCATTCCAGAAATATAGCACAGTCCATACATAAATCTGTAAGAGGATCATATAAAATAAGTGAATAATTGAATGAAGAGTCAATTTTTTACCAGATGACTTCACAATGACAAAACTAGGAACTGTAAGAAAGAAGCAAGAAAAGCAAGAACCTCTACACACATTTAAATATTACAAGAAGAAACCCAAACCTTACTTCAAATTACTCTGAGATTAAAGAAAAAGTTTAATTAACTTAGCAAATATTTGTGCTGATTCAGGTTAGCTGCGATCCTTCAGGGGAGAACAGGCTGATGAATGTATTACTAACCTCCGGGTTCATGTGTGCTTAGTGAAGAGCAAAAGGTTGCATTTTCAGAAGGGCACAGCCGTGGCAGGGAGAAGGGAAAGTCTTAGCAAAGACATGTGCTGGTAGTTGTCTAAGTGTGACAGAGAAAGGATTTCAGAGATGGGAAATGGCCATACTGAACTCCATGGAGCTGGACACTATCTCTATTTCTCTATTTTATGTATTCAATATATCTACGGTTGGATGAGAAATTAATGGTCTTTTCCTACCTAAATGATTTTATGATTCTAAACATACTGTTCAGCATGAAGTACATATATCTCACTATACAAAGGTGCCTCTGAACACAAGCCACTTTTGAGTGCTTGTGACAATTCACTTCTGGATTCTGGGAAAATGCCCTGATGCTGTAGGCTCACATATAACAATATTTGTTTACATGTACCATGTGTATATTATTTTTTACTATGCATGTAAGTCCTATTACCCTAAGAGAATACATAATTCTGTACTCCTTGGCATATTCTGTTTCCCTCTGAAGCTCAAATATGGGGGCAGGGGGTGTGGGGTACAGCACAGAGGGAAATCTAGTCTTGGTTATTTCCATCACTGTAAAAAAAAATCAGCAGCAGGATACTTTGCAAAACAAACTGTCCCTGTAAAATTCCTGCCTACTGCAAATTCAATTGGAGGCCTAAGCTTTGAATAAGCTTCTCAATTTCTAAGATGCTTCTTTGGAAAGCTGCCGCATATCAGAGTTTTCAAACCTGCGTGAGACATACAAACTGTTTATTTTTATTTTTCATGTCAAGATTATTGAATTATTAAAATCTGAAAATACATACCAGCAAGATACTCTTGCTTCTTCACTGTTCTGTTTAATCATTTACCAAAGACATTTGATGCTGGAAGTTGTTGATGCTACCAATTAGATGGTGCTTCCATGTCTTAATTCTACCCTCCCAGAAAGCTCTCCAACAGCCTAACTGCCTACATCCTTTCCAAAGACTTTTGGAACCCTCTCCCATTGCTAAGACACTCTAAAATGTTAAACATATGTAAGTGGTCCAGGTCCTTCTTTAATATTTCTCCCACAACTTATCAGTTTTGTGCAGCACAGGCCAGGAAAAAAACAGTGTCCCAGAGCTCTGTGTGGATTTCTCCTCTTCTTGTCCCATAATCTCAAATTTCCTCAAGTATCAGGATCCCTTATTTACTATTGTTACTTGATGCTCTGGGCTACTCAACATCATTCTTTTATCATAGCATTCTTAATTATTTCCTTTCTATATAAAAATATGTTATTTAAATTTATATTTAAATATGAAAAGTTGAACGCTAGTAATGATAAACTAAAAGTAGCAGTGGCTTTCACTAGTTCAATCTTGTTCTGTATCTAGAGTCAATTTTATGGGTGGTGGAATGTGCTATTTCCCTGAATGAATGGCAGATCTCCAGGATGAGCCCCTGTTCGTTTTTTGGCTAAATTAATCTTTATATGCCTTCATATGCAAAGATAACTATAATGCACTGAAGATGACTTCCAATTCACAAAAACACAGATGTCTGACTTTGGATCAGACAGGGATGAAATCATCTCCAAGGGGAAATGCATATTTCCACAGCATAACACATTCAAGGCTCTTCAGCATTCAAGTAAAACCGACATTTACTTCAGCAAAGTGCTGCAAATTCTGGGGAGCATGTCTTTTTGGCAGACCCCTATGATGAAATACAGAGCTTTACAGGATGACACTTGGATATTACTGGTGTGTAAGAGCACCCGCTGGGCAATTCTCGTTAAGATCTTTGTCTACTTTATATCAGTAGCTGATATAATAAATTTTATATGGCGTATGTGCAATACAGAGTTGCAGCTCGCTGAACATTCAGCTTGTAGCAAGTGTAGCATGTCAATAATCCATGTTACTCCGAGTGGAGCATCAACGGATTAAAACATTCCCCAATTACGCCATGCAGCACAATAGACTATAACAGCTGTGAAGGAGCCATTGTGTCACTAGTAAGTGTTTTGTCATGGTCTGTCAGAGAACACTAAGGAAAATTCAAGTCTGTAGATTGCTGGTAAGATAAAATGAAACAGCTCATTCAAATATATATAAAATCTCCTTGTCAGAAATTTACATGCAAAATTCCCCTTATGGGAATTAGTTCTATGAATCCCATACACACTTATGACAGCAGGATAGACCCTTGAGACAGTATAGCAACAAAATATTTGGAAATTTGTTATTGAAAGAACATTGAGAATTACTAGTAGGTAGGCTTGTTGTTTTTCATGGGTTCTTTTCTTTGAATGAAATAGCAAGTTGTTTTTAATCCTTTTGTAATCAAACACCCAAAAGGCACTGCTATTTATCTTGCAACACTTCAATCAAATAACTTCCTCCTCCCTGCCCTCCCAAGACCTCCTTTGAAAAGCATCTATACTCCTAAACCTCTCATGCTCCTTCCAAGTATAAAAGAGAACATTAGTAAACAGGTATATACAAAGGTTTTTAACAAGTTAATTCTCAGGTCTTCCAGCAATGAGAGTATTTCCTGACACAGAAAACAGGACTGACGGAGTGACCCTAGAACAGCAAAACACACTCATGACATCAGTGCAAGCAATACTATCAGCATCAGGTTTATAGGAAGTCCAGGGTGACTGTGCACATTGCAGCTTGTAGCCTTTAACTATTACTGCAAAAGGAAGATATTGAGAGCTAGGGCATGTGAAAAATACCAAAGCAGAACCCAAAGTCGTTCCTGCAACACCTGTAAACTCTCTAAGGTTACCACTGCAATGAGACACAACAACACCTGTTACAGGCAAATATCATTCCAGGGAAGAATTCGGCAATATTTAGATTTATCTTTTTGTCTTGTCTTTGTTGTTTCAGATACAAGAAAACCAGCTGTAAACAAGTCTTTTATATGAGAAAATACTGGGTTAGTTCTTGAAGACCTCATTCATACTGCCTCCCTTTCAATTTGTTCCTTAATATACTAATCTACTATGTTGTTTCATATCATCACAAGACTCCAATAAGACTTAAAAAAACATATGACATCTCTAATGTAATTTTTCCTCTCCTTTAAACAGATGGTCCCACTTTACAGCCCACTCTGTTTAGATTCACACAAAACCTAAATAAATCTTGGGTATCATACTCACTTTAAATAGCACCCAGTCTTAAGACAAACTGAGCTAAGGTAAGATATCTTTTGTGTGCTGTTGTATATCAGATACAGCATGGCAGGGAATTTTTACCAAGTCTGTAACTCACACTGGGTTGGAACTAACACTGGGTGTTTTGCTTTGGGCACCCATTACTATAGGTTTGTGTTTCCTTTCAAAAAAGTTTGTTGCTAAGTCTTCCCATTAAATTTTATGCAAACCAAACACAAATATGTCACCTCATTTCAACTTGTACATTTTTGATTCATGAGAACAATGGAAAAAAGAAAGTTAGTTGCCAAGAGCAGTCTGACAACGTCAGACTGTCAGAAAACACATTAAATTGGAAGTTTGTATAGTTTCTGGCCTCACATAACAAAGCAGAGAACAGCTTTGGCCGCAGGGCCATTCTAATACAGAAAGATGTGTTTTAATAATGGATGCAAAGTATTTTATCAGCACAGCAAGGAAGGATGAGGGTGGGAAGATGATGAATGACTTAAAATTCTGCAGGGGGTTTCTACTGATGTAGTTGTTTAGAAAGATGCCATGCTCTGTCACACTGCTTTCCCTTTCTCCAGGCTATAATGAATTGAGTGCAGCTAGGGAATCATAACCTCATGCAAGAGCACGGTATGGTCTTATCTATCTTTAAGATCTAGTGCTTTACTATCTTCAGACATGTGGCATCAGTTCAGAAGATGAATTTCTTCAAAAGAACCAAGTCAGAGTCTAGACCCTTTGCCTGCAAGAAATGCTGTTTAGATTAGCAATCACAACACGACCTTTTCACTACATTCCGAGACAGAGTCTATTAGTATATACCAGATTTGTTTCAGATTCTTTACATGCATTGCAAAACACCAGGACCTTTTCGTTAACTACCTCAATACTAAATATTCAAGGGACTAATTACCTATAATTACCGCTCATGAACAAGATCAACTACACCCACCTTACATGCTTTTGTTCAAAGACTTCCTTCTTTCGATTTAACAACTAAGGTGCACTTGTCTCTTTTGCAGTTTATTTCATGGCAGTGTTCTACCTAGTGCCTAACCTAGATATTGACCCTTAATATCAGCATTAAAAGCAGTTGAACTTATATGTATGTACATATTCTATTTAAGACCAATTCACATCGCTGTCAGTGACCTGAGAAACGCACATTCACATTTCACTTTCTTTACTACCCAACTAAACTCAACAAAATAAAAGCCAAAACTTCTAAAAGAAATGCCTACAAGTTGGATGTGAAAATTTGAACCTCATTATTCTTTTATATGTAGCCTGCGCTTATGGAATATGGGGACGCTTACACCATTTTAGAATCAACACTTTTGTATTTACTGTACCACAAAAGTCACAAGGGTTTGGATTGTTTTTCCCCCTTTTTTCCTCTGAGAGCAGCTAAAGAAATACACAAACCAGAATGCTGTGTTTCAACAACATGTATTTCTGTTTTATATCACAGGCAGTAAAAGGGTGGACTTTAACCCTGATTTCAAAAGAACCATTGTACATTTTTTCAGCTTACTTCTTGCTCATCATTTCTTAAGAAAAGAGTACTTCACTAGTTTTTAGTAAGGCTATTCCATAGATGTTCCAAGGATACAACTGAAAAGATCCAAGAGAAATTAACTTTGGAACATGTAACCAAAGAAACAGTTTCACATATAGCACCTTGGAGCATGTCACTTTTAAATGATGCAACATTCCTAAAAAATAACAAACTGCAAATGCTGAGGCTAAAGCATACAGGTATTAGATAAAACGTGAAATCAGAGCGGAAAAAAGGAGTAGTTGGTCTTTAGCAGGGAGTAAACCACAGGAACACCAAGTGTTGCTTGCATACAACATGTATCAGGTGTCAGGGACTTCACAGAGCACACGCTGAACGCTAATACTGCTGTCATTATGTGGTGTCTCATTCAGCTGCAAGTTGGAGCAAAATAGCAGAACCTGAGTCACAAACCACAACCCTCATTGAAAATGACACATAAAAGATCAAGGAGGTCACAATCATAGAAGAAAGTTTAACAATATTTGAGACAGAATGATATAAAATTAAGCTGGATTTTGACTTCAAGACCTGGAAACTACAGTAAAAGCTGCATTACAAGCAGGTTAGAGACAGAGAAGAGCTGTAACACAGCCTGAGCCAGCAATGCTGCTTGCAAAAATGAGCGTAGTTCCCAGTCTTTCACTCCAGCTGGGAATCTGACTCCTGGCCTTTCTGAAGGCAGGAGATTCAGCCCATTACGTCCTTTGTACATTTATCTTGCAGAAAGTGCATGAACAACACAGAATCTCTAGTAGCAGGTTATGCTTTTGAGGGTCTAAACAGCTACATGGCCAGCCATTCTCTGACTGAATACATTGTGTTTAACTGGATTTGAATACAGTGGAGGAGGCAGCATCATTTCTATTGAACTGTTAAAGGGCGCTTATCACAATTTTTAGGAAAATACATGCTTATATTAGATTTCAGAGAGTAAAAGGATGTGTTCACAAAGGGCACATTTATTAAAGGAGACCTAATTGCATACTTGACCTTATGTACATGCTGTTTTAATGGCAAATAAAAATATGCCAAGCATTTTATATTTTTCAGAACAAGGGCCAAACACAACAGAAAAATCAAACTCTAAACACAGAGAAACCTTTTCTTTTTTCCTTGTTTCTTCATGGTTAAAACAACCTCTGGATGTCCTCAGATTAAAATATCTGCATACTAATAAATAAAATGTTTTACAGAAGAAGAGCCCTGCTCTCTGCAGTCCCAGTTGTCCCACCCACCACTCTGCATATATATTGCATTCTCATGCATCTCAGTGGCAAAACAATTGTCCTTAGAACTAGTGGGCAATATTTGGTAAAAACTATGTTATAGTTAAACTGTTTCCACCTTCCTATCCCCATGTTGTTGAATTTCCTATGAAGCCTTGCCTTTCCGACCAGTGCATGGCAAAGCAACATGCCACACTGAGGGAAATCACCTTCAATCATTTCCAGTTAACCACTATGCCTCTCAGTTACTGCTAAAATCACAGGGGCTACAAGAACCTAAATTGTCCTTTGAGGCTTTGGAAGGAGAGAATACACGATTATGTATTGAAAAATCCTTTTTGAGGATAAAAAGAAACAAAACAAAGCAACACCTACATTCACTCAAGAACAGAAAACTGAATTGGGAGAAAAATCACAACATTGATCTCTCCTCTGTTTGAACCTGATCACCATAATCATGTACCAGGGAGCCAACTCATCAGTCCCAGAGTCACTCTGCTGGTCTTAGAAGTCCTCAATAAACTAGTCCTCAGGGAAATGAAGGGGATAAAACTCGGCCCACAGTCATGTCCATCTCCATTCAAAAACAAGTGAAAAGGGTGGGTATTTAAGAGGAAACCTACCTGTACCAGGTACCAGAATTTTCCTCCCAGTGTAAGAGGGGAGGATATGAACTGCTTATTTACGGATTAGATACTGTGTGATTCTTGTTCTGTGAGCAAAAATCATGTCAGTAACCAAACAGAAGTGAAAACAAAAATTATGTGGACAAAGAACCTCTGAAGCATCAGCAGCTGTAATCCAAGATGAAACTGGCAACGTGTCTTCCTGGTTTAACAATCAGCAGTTCCTTGGGAAGAAGAAACTTGTTACATTGGTGCACAGTAGCTCCTGACAACCTGGGTTAAAAAAGCCTGCATATAATCCAAAGCAGACACTCACAGAAGATGGGGAACTGGCACATGCATATCTGGATATTCAATCCAACAAATAAGTCATTAGGATTGTTCCAATTTCTTACCATATGCTAAAGATTTATACCAAACCTGGGACTTAATCCCAGAAGATATTTGACTTACTGAAGAATTTGGAAAAGAAGAAACATAAAAGCTACCAAAACAATAAACACATTTTTTTGCTGTATTCCCTCTATTTGCACTCTCTGCTTGTGCATGGGTTGTACGTGGGGCTCAACAGTAAGAGCTCTGTGTGAATGCGTGATTGTAAACTCTCCTGAGACTAGCAGCCACTGAGCAGGTGTGTGCTTTGCATGCCTCCTCCTCTGTTAACACAGAAAAACCTAGAGGCAAAGTGACATATTTGCCACAGTCAGACATTAGAATTATAAAATAAGCAGGCATTTGAATACTAGCAAAATAACTAAAGATCCTACCTGTTTTTCCAACTGAATATTAACTGTGTTTCTTCCTGTGAGAATGCCAATGTACTAAAAATAATACTTTCTTGCCTCGTGCAACACTGGCAGCAGATATACAGACTGAAATTCCAGTATGTGACAGAAATTGTATTTTTGTATTCTCAGAGGTGTGAAAGTATGGAAAACAGTAAGAATCACAAGGTAATATAACATACCGATAATATTTGAGCCTAAAATAGTGTTTTGTATTGTGAAAATAATGCACAAACGTTACTTAATTCTAGGAGCATTTTAATAAGCAAGTACATATTTTTCTTTACAAAGAGAATTGTGCTTTTGAAGTCAGACAAAGACACCCAGACTTCAACTTATGTCTTTTTAAATCTCTCAGTCAGTTGTGTATTAACCAATACCATACATTTATTCTACTATCTTGTATTTTGAGACTTCACAGGGAAGGAAAGATTTACTTGCTTTTAGCAGCCAGTCAGTTGGGTTTGATTTTTTTTAAAGGATTATCTGTAATTTGCATTTATTCTTTCATATTTTATCAGCAGTGTTAGTCAACTCTTCCATCCTGTCTACTTGCCCTTCAAAGTTTATTATGAATGAATGAGCAGCTCATTTAATTAAAAAATAAACAAACAAACAATGGACGATTCCCAAAATGGGGAGGGAAGGAAAGTCTATGTTAATGATCCATGCATTATTTTTCACTTTATGAAACCAGGCCAAACTATGCATTAAGATCCAATGAAAGCTGAAGGTGAAAAACAGACGAGGCAGTTTAAAATATTGTAAGGTTTCTACCACTGCGAAAGGACACAAGAAGAATACGGAACAGCAAAAGGGGATTAAGAAAGAAATTATTTAAGAAAAGATTAATTAAAAGGTTGATATGTGCCAAGGCTGGAATTTCAGCTTATCTGAACAGTCTTAAGCTCCTATAAGTAAGCAACCAGGCAAACAAACAAAATCTACTTCTGTTGATTTCCTAATCACCTAACTGAAAGAAATCTGTTCACTCCCTGAAACTTCACTTAATAGTGGAATGGGTACTTTGTAGTTTTTAGGTGTATTTTAAAAAATCCTGGAGGTATAGGAGTAACTCTGAACATGGATGGAACACAGAGTGTAATATGATCTGAATGGAGGATGACTGTAAGCAACTAGTTTCAGACACTGCAGGGATGGAACAGGCTGAAGTTGGACATTTCTCAGAATCTTAGGGGTCTCCAAAAAGACAATCAGCAACAGGAGGAAAACTTCATTTCTCCCTCCTTCATCTCCATTAATGCTTCATTCAAAATAAAACTCAAAGGTAAACCAACACCTCAGCCTGCTAAAAAATGCTATGATTTCAAACTGAGCTCATTAACTGAATCCTCTGAGGGCAACTAAACAGAACCTGTAACCATGTGGATAAGCTACCTGAGTTGATGTCTAATTTAATAGCCAGTGTAGCCCTCTTTCCAGGGGTCAGGTTGAACTGTGGATCTGATTTTGAGGAATTGCAGCATTTCATAGTCAAGCAAGTGGAAGCAGTACTGGGAGCAACTGAAATCCCCACACCAGAGGGGTTTCAGGTTGACATGTTACCATTTATGAAATACTTAGCTACACTATATCTGCACTTTCTAATGAAATTCAAGTACTAAAAAAGAAAAGTACTGTCAATTTATCCCTCCACTAAGTGATGTTTCATAAGGTTTTTTATTCTCTAAATGTTTTCCACTTGCTTAGTTCCAGACTCTGCTGCTAATACCTACATTTTGAATTTTGTCTCACAGTAGGGTGCATCAGCATCAACAGAAACAGGACAACTAAACTGTCCTTATAATGAATGCTTTGCAGTATTGAATTTTAAAAGCTTGTCTGTTCTCTTACCAAATTTCAAAGTACACTTTAAAGGAGTTATAATTTTATCGTGGTTTTCTCCCATGAAAAAAAAATTGTTTTTTACACTAAAAAAAACCCCTTTCCATACACTTTCTGTACCTATTCATAGAAAGCTTTCGAAAGAAACCTTTTTCTCAGTGACAGTTACAGAAATCAGTATATAACACATGATTTTTTAAGATCATAAACATAACTAGGAATGTCTTTTTTTCCCCCAGTGGTAAACTTTTATTTAAGTCTAGCTCAGAGAATTCTAGGAATATTTTAATTAAAGCCTACTCTGTGTTACAAGATGTCTTACATGGAAATTCAAGGATAACTGCTGAAAGTAGGAAAATATGCTGTAGAATATCTTTGATGCTTAAACAGCCAATAAGGGTACAAGTCTCTTTAAGCTATTTAATTGTAAATTGCAAAAACTGCTTAATATCATTGCTATATATAGTAAGTTGTTTTATGCATAAATATGTCAAGGTCATTTGGTGCCATTCCTAAGAAGCCATTTCAGTATGAATGTTATTAATTGGAGGATTAATCAGTCATACAGCAATCCTTAAGCAACTTCTTCACAAACATTGCAAATTCCAGGGTCACCTCTCCAAATATTTAAAAAGGACGATGACTTCTTTCTCCAATTTATAAATCTCACAAGGAGACTAAGGCTAGTCCCACCCATCCATTTATGAGGAATTTCTTCCTCTACAGAGGAAACAACATCATAATTTTCAAGTAACAAATAAAACAGTGTCTCTTACTAACACTCTCTGTTCTCAATGTTATTTTCTGCCCGTTACTTATCAGAAGCCCTTACTATGATTTCATAAATTGAGTACATTCACCAATATCCACTACAGCTTATCCATGACAAACTAAAAAGAATCAACTGTGGAAAAGCAAGTGTGGAAAAGCAATTTAAACAGTATACCATTTCCAGGCGAATAGTCTCTATAAATTTTAAAAATAAACAAAATTATAACTAATTACAGACAATAAAAAACCAAATAGTAACTAAAGTAACAAAAGATGCATTACTGATAAATTTAAGAAATCACTGAAACTTGACCTACCCTTTATGTTTTGCTAGTATTTAATGATTTTTAGGAAAAAACACAAACAAACAAATGAGCAAAGCCCAAAGAACCCCCAAAGTCAAACCCAGGTGCATAATGTGAACAGAAGTCCCTAGAAAAAGAATGAGAACCTTAGGACTTAAAAACTATTTTATTCCCACTTCTACCAGAAATAATTCAACTTTCTATTCCTTTCCAAAGGCCACTAAGATAGGAAGAATAAAACCAGCACAGATGTTAATCACTGGTGTTAACTTCCAAATCCTATGTACTGAGTTAACACACTCCAAAAGATAAAATGTAATCCAAAAGAAATTACTGCTCTGGTTAATGACTAGGGTTTGTGTACATCTCTTTTTAAAGCCTGATAAAATTTTCAGCTTTCACTTTACATTGGGACAGCTGATACTACTCTGGGAAGGGAATAGCTTTTGGGCCAGAGATAATGAAAAAAAAATGGAAGCAGTTTTTAAGCTGTTGATACTGCATTTTTAGAAACTAATAAGAGAAATTTTACCAGATTTTATAATTATTTTTTCCTAACCACAGTCACTGAAGACTAAAACTATTTAGAGTGAAATGAATAAGCTTTGAATTAACACTAAAATGAGAAATTAGTATGTAATTGAGGTAAAATCTGAAAAGACATGTATTTTAAATTTTTGAAATTCATCAAAAGCCTATTTTCTTTCCCAATTTCTACCTATGCAAAATAGAGATGAACAAAACAATTTTAGGTCAAATAACAAGAAGAGGTGCTCTATATTTTAAAGCACAGAAAAATCAGCACATATTACAAATAAGTTATTCAATGATTGTCTATTCTATTGCTATTTTAAACACCATTCATTGAAACACCATTAATCTGTTTGGTTTTTTTACTCTCAGTAGAACGACCTTCTCAAGCTAAAAAGCTTGATTTAACTGTTTAGAGATTGCAATGAAGCCCATACAAGTTCATATTGTTCCATTATGCCATTAGGCCTAAGGTTGGTTCCTTTGAAAATACTAAATCACAGGCTTTCAGCTCACTGAGAATTGAGTCATTAGGTAATATGCACTGTTCATGAACACTGGCAGCATCCACCTATATGGAATACAAAACCCCTTAAGAAATTAAATAGGTGTAATAATAACAGTCATACTTTCATATAAAATTTTATAGACACACCTGTATTTCAAACTGTTACTCCCCATCCATTTTTCTTCCACTGTTTATTTTTTCCTGTAACAGCACAACACACCTTCAATACACACATATTTACAGAGGCTTTATCTTCCAAAACAGTCTATTTCTGCTCCCCTCTCTTCCACCCTGTATCTATCAAAAATGAAAATCCATCACTCTTCTCTAGGTGGCTTTAAATAACCTCCCCCTTTCCCTTCATGCAGCTGAGAAGAAGCTAAAAGGTAAGAAAACAAAGCATCAATTCCTACCATCAGATACAGCTGGTAAGTCAGTCTTTTCATGTTAAGGCTCCACGTAAAATGGGGCAACTTGCCTAAGCTTATGCTGTGACATTTTCTAGGCAGGAAGATCTAGTACCTGTGTAAACTAATGATTACCTAGATATGACAAGTGCTCCAGAAACTGTCTTTGGTTTTAAGATTGCAACTGTTTTTCAAAATCCACTCCTGAGTTCGATGAAGTAATTCATGTGCTATATTAGAGAGAAACTTCACCACACACAGTTTTACCTAAAAGAGAACTGATATTGGCAGGATGAGTCTGCTCTTTTTGGACTGCTTTAATACATGACATCATGACATAAAGTGCCTTTTCACTCAGAGATGGGTTTGTTTGGGTTTTTTCCCCCTGCCCATTTCACATCTACTTTTTATAGTACTTGATGAGCCACAGCAAGACAGACAACTTAGATAAATTGGATCATAGCCAGTAAAACCCATCTCACAGCTGCTCTCTACCTCTGCACCAGAAACATCCTTCATCATAAGATCTGTTAAAATAAGCTGTCAATAAAAATTCCCTGCATTTATCTGGGAAAGAATTGCTGGTAGAAAAGGCCAGTGCAATAAAACTAGAGATAGGCATTGCATCAGCCAGCATTCAGTGAAGAAAGAGAATCAAATCACTCCTTTACATTTAATAAGGATTAGGCAGAAGAAAATACAAGGCCAAATATTCAGTGTTTGTAAATCACCTGAGCTCCACTAACCTTTACACCTACTGACATCCACTAAAAATACAAGTGTCTTTCTCTGGAAATGAAATGCTATATGCACTGATCTGGAAGAGAGAGGAAGGTGTTTATACAGTTATTAACATTCTGTACATCCAATGTTTTCCTTTCAGTGCAGTGCCATATACACTAGCCTACCCTGAGCAGATTAGCAACTTCTAAACTGAAAATGCCAGCCCCTGGTCCTGCATGTGGTATCTAGTTTAACTGCAGGCAAGAAGCTATACTACCTGAGCTATGCTACTGCTGGGTAGGAAACAGCACACTATTTCTCTATGCACTGCACAGATAAAGGAATAACCTTAACAGTTAGTCTTGTTGCAAAACCGCTAATAAAGTAATTTTACATGTGATGGAAATAAGGCAGTGAGACAGTAATTAAATTGTCCAGCCACGGGCAGAGCCAAAAGTAGAAAAGAGATTTTCAATTCCCAATCTGTTGCTGTCACTTCTAGACCATATTTTCATCTTCTTAATTGTCCACTATTGATCCCTGTATAGAGCTCCTTTCAAACTCCATATATCTTAAGCAGAAAAGACACCACCAGCTGATCTTTATTGGCATGAAGGCACTCCATTGTCTTGGACTGATCTACTAAGAACAAAACAAGGTTCAAAACAATCCAGCCCAAGGCATTACAGCTGAGGAAAGAGTGATTCATCTTCTATTCTTCCAAGGTTTCATAATACTACTTTTTGCTTACAGAAAATTACTAATCAGAATTTCTAGAATTGCATCACAACTGCTTAGACGAGAGCTAGGAAGATGCAAATAAAATACACTCAAAGTGCTAGTTACAAAAAGAGATTCTTTCAGAACTTCAAAGCACCTTGTTGTCCTACATAAGCTTACGAAGTCTCAAGATTCAAGTAACTTACCCCCTCCACAGAAGTCCTGTTCAAATTGGGTGGACAGAGGAGATCTGGTTCTTTAAAATAAGTGCACAGAGCTGCATCTCTCTGTTTAAAATTAAGTATCAGTGAAGTCCTCAAAATCAAATTTAAAGAATACCGAAGTGTGTAGATGCCTCGCAGGCTCCTTATCAAGGGATGACAATCATTCAGACGCCACAGAAGATTAGTTTTATTAGTACCCAGCTTCACACCCTACCTCTCCAAGAGCCTGGACAAGAGGGGACACCGCATTAGCTAAGAATGTCTGCTGCCCTTCACTGAAGACTGTGGAACCTAGTGAAACATGAGTGCTTTTTATCAGTTAGGTTGTTTGTAGAAGAAAGTTTTCACTTCTCAGATTAGCTGCTAACTGAAGGCATAGTCACATGATAGTCTGAAAACAGACTTTAATGTTTGAGGTTTGACTGCAAAGATGTCATGGATTACATTGGTCAGTGTTATTTCCCACTGCCAATGGTTAAGTGGGCTCGCACAGAATATTAAACTCAGGTTCTCCACTTTTCACTGGAGTGAGTTGAAGCTGTAGCTCCCACTGTAACCATCTGGCTATTTCATAGGCTTGAGTAAGGTGCTTGGTGCTCCTGATTTCTCCCACTGACAGTGTTCTTAAAAAAATGGGCCCGAATATTTTAAAGTAAAAGGTCTGCAAGTCAGCCAATCATCTTCCTTTCTTTTTAAAGTGACCATGGATTTGGCCTCTGCATTTGTCTTTGGGCATCGTGTTCACTTAGAGATGAAACACGGCAACCCACTCACAGTGCGCAACCTCCGCGTATTTCTTTCTGAAGAGCTTCAGTATAACTTGTTTTTATTTACCATGAATTCCTTTTTCTAATCACTGATCTGAATCCTTCCCTCTATACATAATCCTTACTCAAAGAGACAAAGTTCCAGTGCTTTCTTATTGTGCATTTTATTCTTGCACTGTAAATCAATGTATTTTGCTTTAAGGCATTTTCCTTCACATTCTTTTAACGAGAAATGAGCTGACTGTTCATCAGTAGCTGTGGGATACAGCAAAGAGAGAGCAAAATGAACTGCAGGGCTATGCACTGCTTCTTTTGGGAATGAGGGAACAAATCCAATAAAAGACTTGCACATCTTTTATCTAACTTTCCAAAGACTGCATCACAGAGCAAAAACAACATTCAGGGTACTCTACCCTGGAAATGGGCAGATTTCATTATTCCACTGACACTACAAACTGAGCAAGAAATGGCCTGAAGTCTTCACACTGATCATACAACTGCCAAAATTTCACCAACAGAAGTACATTGAAAATGGTGTCAATCCCTGCCATACTGCAGCTTCCATCATGTGAAGCACTCTGAAATTAGATAGTCTACCAGTCACAGCAAAGCTGTGTTAAGGCACCTACCTATTCCCTGTTTGCCCAACACTATGTAATGTTCATTCTTTTAGTTTCACAGTGAAACACAGCAAAGAGTGGAACAGGCAGCAATGATGCTCTCCCTACTCTTCTTGCATGAGCAATAGCCAAGTGTTGGGAATTCATAGTGAGGAAAGGATAGCTCTTGGATCATATCTTTAGCTAGAGGTATGGTTAACTGTGTTAATTTTGTTCCTCGTGCTGATACCTTCAGGGACTCATAAAGGGAAAAACGACCCATGCAGCACACTGAATAAGGAGCTAGGAGGTGCAGCACAGTAAATCAAAGTTTGCAAAGTAGAGGAAGTAGTGCAACTTCATAATTGAGAACTCACATGAAAGAAGTTATCCTGATCCCTTTTCCCTGGACTGCCCGCATGCATCATCCAACAACTAACAAGTTGAAAAGTTTAGATCTGGCAAGCCTAAAGCAAAGCCAGAAAAGGAGGCAGGCCCCCAGGTGCTAAAAATCAAGCACTGGTCAGTATATCAGTGCTCATTTCCCAGGAATAACATTCTGTCCTACAATACCTCTAAAGCCCTTCAAGCCTCTTCTCCACTCATCTGAGTGAGATCAATTCAGTTCCATGCTTACTTTCCAGAAGCCTCTTAATAATGACATAACTCGATGTAAAAATTTGATGGAATTTTAAAATAAATTTTAGAAATAGCTTGCTGGAAAATAATGTTATGCCTTTGAACTCTACATCATTTACACCAAATTCCTTTCATTATGTATATGCTTTCTACTTTGTAATTGAAACAACTTTAAAAGTAGTCTGCTGGCTTTTATACTCAAGCCTTGTAAATTATTTTCTTTCATGAGAAATAACAGCCTTTCATTTATATAGCATTGTCATATGGGAATTTTCATGTTAAAGAGGAATAATTTTGCACAAATGCACAGGTATTTTTGGCCACAGAACCAAAACACAAAGTCATTAAGTTTTCATACTGAAATTTGGTGTGTACCAAAAATGCTGATGAAGATAGTATGAGTTCTTATACTGCTAAAAAGAGATTAGGAAGTTTTACTTTAGGCAGAGAGAACACTCAGTAGTCTCTTGAACTATCCAGCTTCAGCAGATTCTTTGACTGCTGTACCCCTGTGAACAGTATTTCCAGCATTACATTTCCTTATGTTTCCACCATTACATTTGCCTTATGGTTGAAATTTCGTTGAAGTTATGATTACACATAAATACGTGTGTGTCTGTGTTTATTACTAGAAATAGTAGAAGGTAGCATGAGCCACCTTCTGTACTAGCTGCAGAAAAATAAATTTTGTTCCTCATGCTGATACCTTCAGGGACTCATAAAAACAGTATCTCTTGCTGATCACAGGCAAACATATAATAAAGAGAATGCATAATTGTGGGTGTTCATGCCACAATTTTATCTTATATATAAAGATGAAAAAACGATGATCCATAAATATAAAAAACCAAAGCAAACAAACAAAAATATTAAGACTGTAGTAAAGGCTACTTTTGAAATAAAAAGGGTACAAGAAACATTACAGAAGTATCACCTTTACTCTAACATAGGTAATCTAGTAGAACCTATTATTGCAACAAGAGACGTTTTTTATTTGACTATGTAATTTTACACCAGAAAGGCTCACGAACATATCAGTTTCACTGGACTTTTTTTCACTGAAGATTTTTTTTCCAGCTCAGAGAAAAGAACAAGTAATGCAGTACTACTAGGGTTTGAAGAGTTTCTGAGTTATTCTCTTAAATTCCTGTATGCCTTATTAAAGTCAATAAATTAATGGACATTACAGGCTAGGTAATCGTTGTACTCTACTGACTTCCACCTACTGTAGCTAGTTAGCCTAAGCTTCCTACAGGGCACTATATTTATTGGACCTCTATGACAATGTCCTTTCCAATTTTTCACCTGTACTACTTCTTTGAAAAAAAAATTTAAAAATCAACTTTTTTGGCTTTATTTTTGGCCTGCCTCTACTGGATCTGGCTGGGATGGAGTTCATTTTATTCATAGCAGCACCTATGGTGCTGTTGAAGTTCTGTGACTAGAACAAGGCTGTAACATGCTAATGTTTTAATTCTTGTTGAACAGTGCTTGCACAGCATCAAGGCTTTCTCTGCTTCTCACTCTGGTCTCCCAGAGAACAGAATCAGTGTTGTGCAAGAGGTTGAGATGGGCACAACCAGGCATATGGTCCAAATCAACCAAAGAGATATCCCATGCCCTATAACATTATGCTCAGCAAAAGAGGCAAGTTGCCCATCTTTTTCTTGAGAACTGGTTGGGCATTGGTCTCCTCAAGGGAGGCAGTCAGTGACTGATTGCTTTTGCATCACTCATATTTTGTTTTCTTTCTCTTTTCTTCTACTTCTTCACTTATTACATATTCTTTATCTCAACTCACACTTGATTTTACTCTTCCTTTTCTCTTTCCCCCATCCCCCTGCAAGGGTGGGGGATGAGGGGAGGGCAGGCTGAGGGCAGTGAGCAAGCAGCTCTGTGGTGCTTAGCTGCCTACTGGGATTAACCCTCAACACCACTGTAGTTGAAATGAAAAAATTGTTTCCTGCTCAGGTCTGCTGCCTGAAACTTCAGTCAGAAGAGAGTGAAGGATTTGCCTGTTCAAAACTGTCACAGCATGTGAGAGACAAGAAGAATAAAATGGTGAGTGGTATTCTCAGTACCACCAAGAGCAGTAGACTTAGATATGCAATGAATAACTGACTACTGATGCTGCACATTTTGAAATGACATCTATTTCTGTGTGAAGACACAAAGACACAGGAAATTTCCCTATTTTTTCTAGTGCCTTATGTCACCACCAAGTTAAGAAATCATCATCATTATACCTTTTGAATTTACCTGTCTTTACCCCTACACCCTTACTTTTCCTTATGTTTTCCTCTTCTAATTAGAAAAATATATCCTGTATTTTTCTTGAGATGATGTTTATGCTTTGTACTTCCATACTTACCTCTCTATTTCCTTAAAAACTTCCACCAAATAAAACAACAACAACAACAAAAAACCAACAACAAAAATAAACTCTGGTGATATTTATTTTATCACTAAATATATTTCTCTTATTCCTTCAACCTTTCTTTGTATCTCACTTTTGAAGTTAGAGATGAAGGCATCATTAGACTAGTTGCCACAAATTCAATGCAATGATTCAAAATACGGGTCAGATGCCCAAAGTGATACACAAAAAATATTGGTAACTCAGTATTTCAAAAGGACAGTTTCCCAGAGGATTCCTTAGTATTTTAAAGAGCTCTGAAGGAAAACTTGCAGAAACTCTAACCTCTTTAGATTGGTTTATTAGACGACATCCCAAAATTTCTGATGACTTTCAAACAGCTCCATAATACTATATTGATGGGAAAAATCACAGAGAGGTAGGCAGATTAAAAAATGGCCCTGTATATTAGACAGTGATTTATACTTACAGATCCTTGAATCTTTTCACATACTGTGAATCTTTTCACTTCACTGTGCCTTCACACATGTTGTAACATTATATATAGGTAGTGAGGCACCACACGTCTGCATTCAAGAACATTCAACGTGAAAATACTCTTTGCTATCATTTCAGTATTAAGAAGATTCAGTATTTTTGATCTCCTAAAATGAGACCAGAAGTTGGTGTGAACTGGCTGTGGTACTTCAGGGACTTTTGTAACCTGAGAGCAAAGTGTTTCAGCACATTCAAATTTCAGAGCTTCACATGAAGCAACAGCAGTGTATCCCACTGCTCTCTCCCCAGTGCTGAAACAGCCTTCAAAAGCAACACAGTTTTTTTGGTAAGAATTCTCAGGGATTACATCAGTAGTTTATATCTTAGCCTCTTCTAATCATCTTGTAATGTTCGACAGGGATGGAAATTTTCTACTTGTACATTGTAAAAACTAGCACTCAAATTACAAGCAGTAGAGCCTACTAGGAATAAACTATATTAAATACCTTCTGCTTAGGCATAATGAATTATACTTTCAGAGACAGACAATGCAAAGGGCTTCCTGTAATTGTTTCACTGATAAAAAAGGTTCCGCTCATAAAATGGATAAGACTAAACTGAGAAGGAGGTAGCTTAAAGATTCAAGTAAAGAATTCTTTCCAAGGGAGATTCACCACCAATAAACCATTACTATTATCTGTTATTTGTGACTTGCAAAATAGTGATTTTACCAACAGATCAGTTTACTGATCTGAAACTAAACCTTCTTCACTCTTGAAGTCAGAAATGCATTTTTAAATGAACTGTACCTTATGTGTGTTTCTCTAAAAACCTCTTTCAAAACAAAGGAGGGAAAGATTTGACTGGATAAATGATTCTGTTACCCAAGAACAAACACAACACAAAGCTATTTATAGTATTTTGCCTACACAGCACAGTATAACATTTTCCTTCTATATAATAGCATACTCTGCATTTACAGAACAGAGATATTATATGTTATGACAGAACTGTTTTATCCTGTTCAAAAAATGACATGCATCGATGGGAAAATATCAGAAGAGCACAGGGAGAAGATTTTTTATTATTACAGACATAGTAGTCTGTCGTAAATTAGCGAGGCCATTATAAGCCAGAACACCAATATGTGCTCCCTGACAGAAGCCCATTTCAGAAGCTAGTGACATTTTGATTAATGCTATATAATAGCACTACATTTTACATGCTATATATCTTTAGAAAAGGATTACGCCTTGGACAAGATTTCACCTTAGTTCTTGCCAGATGACATTAAGAAGTTGGGATATACCTCAGTTAAATGTTTGATTATGGCTTCTAATTGCTGCTCAAATAAAGACAAAGAACAAAAAGTGTAATAACTGCTTTTTGGAATAAGGGGTTTCTTATTTTTATACCATGTCAATAAATGCACAAAAAACATTCAGTGAGCTAGAGGCATTAATAAGAGATAATATGTTTTCAGAAGTTAAAACAATCCAGTTGATAGCATTAAGCACGGCTTGCGTCTGCAAATTTTCTTAGATGTTTTTTGCTGGAAACTGTGTCATAGGTGATCGGTTTCTGTAATGGCTTCATTGTTTCATACAAAAGCAAGTCAAAGCCTTATTAGAAAAGCTGCATCAGGGATCTGAGATGTAACACTACTGAGTCACAAATACACCGTGTGTTTTGTAATGCTTGCATTAAATTTGGGATTACTAATCTGTTTCTAAATGTGGTTGAGTTTGAGCTGCAGAGATAGTTGTTAAAAACAGGTAGAAAACAAGACATAGATGCCATGTTTTAAATAATATAGAAAGAAATATTTAAAAAGAGATTTCATATTTACCTGACACACCTCAGGGAAGGTGTTCCTATACATTCAATCCCACATTAGGAATAACTCACAAGGAATAAGAAACAATGTGCCCAATGCCACATACAAATTGTAACTTAACAAAAGGGGGAAGACGTAGAACTTCATAATTCATCTGCCTTCAACTTCCTAAATCAGGTCCTTGATCATGCAACAACACTTGCACCAATCTCATCCTCACAGCTGCCCTTCCCACCTCTCTGTCTGAATGCTAGAAAGGCAAGATAAAAAAACAACCAAACAAGTGTTTTCATCATATGGGTAATCTGCTAAAATCCAGGAGGAAAATCTAATTTATTTTCAGTAAAAAAGAAGACAATATTGTATGTTTTAAAATAATACAGCTTTCACATGCCTGTTGCCAGCAGCCAGGGTAAGGCACTCTGAAGAAGGTGAGACACTTCTGTGGGTTTTTGATTCAAGTGAAGCCAGTGAGACAGGTTAGTGCACCAGCAGTGAAACTTAGCAGGCCTGCACGATTTTTATTTGGCTTCTTTACTTTTAAGTCAACTGGGTTGATCAGTTTTGAGAGACAAGATGCTTTTATAAAGTGTGTTTTGTTCAATTGGCAGATACAGTTGTATTTGAGACACGCAGATTGTGGGCTATGTTCAGAGATTGTGAACAGGATATGTCGGGGTCTGTAAACCTTGAAAATTTGTGTGTCAGTAAGAACTTCCTGAAAAGTGAGAAATAACAATCAACTCTCCTTCAAGACCAATTCCCAGCCATACGATGTGGATGGCTGTGAACATCTCACCCAGTACGCACCATTTCCCTTACCAAGGACCATAGGAAAAAATATAAACAAAGAAATTAATTTCAACTGGTAAGCAAAGTACTGTCTTAGGAAGGCTGAATTTAGACATATGATGGCATGCACACTCACAGTGCTCCTTTTAACTGTGACTTTGTTTGAAATACATTTGTTATTATTTTTTGGGACTTTACAGTGGCTCAAGACTTCAATTTCTTTACAGCTTTCCCCAATGATATTGCCCTCAGGCTCATACTGGTGTTCTCCCTCCTTACAACTTATGCAGTTAGACCAAATTGCTTATGCTGGGTCAGCCCAAGCCTGTGTATTTTATTGTCTCTTGGGTGAATAGTGTCAGACAAGGAGAGATTAATGTATTATCACACAGCTTTTGATTTAAAATTAGCTTACCTATTGAATCTCTTTCAACTGGCCTTTTGAAAAGGATAATATATTCAAACCACTGAGCAAAGATGTCTCCTCTGGCATTGATTGAAATAAAAGAACAGTTTTGCTCAAAGAGGATTCCCTTTCTGACCTTTCTTTCACTCAAGACTTTCACCTGCAAATTTTGGTAACCTAAAGCAAACCTCTAGCCTATAGTCATTAACCTCATGAACCAAAGAAGGGTGCAACTTGGCAAGAGAAATACGTATTTTACACTTTCCTTCCACCAGCAAATCCCTCATTTTGTTTAATTTTCCAATCACTGTTCATTTATGCCTTACAAGCTAATCTCTCCACTCACAAAAGAAATAATTAAAAGATTGCATTCATATACAATTAATGTTCAAATTGATTGTGAGTGGAAGTCAGTTTTTGCTTTGACTTAATTATGTAAATGGACACCAGAAAGAGTCAGAAAGGTGAAGACCAGAGGGTTTGATACACGAGCATGTTGGCTTAACCCAGCTGAGTTTCTTTCTGCTTTGATGCACCCATACAGAGAATTGATAATTATTTGACAATGAAAAGTCTGTATTAATCCCATTACAGCCCATACTACATGACCATGTAGACAAGAATACTATATACTAGGAATGAACACTATACAAACAACTCAAACTATATAAAATTAATCTATCACACCAGAAAGGACTGGTAATTAAATTTGCATAGAATCACGTTAAAATCTTACTGATATCATATGCCCATGACAATATACCTGCTTTTACAAAAATAAACGGGAAAGCTCTATGTTGTATCCTCTACTTTTGCTGTACAGCTATGTTGATAATTTTGGAGATGAAGGTTTCCTACTGGCAAGTGATTTAGGGCCAAAATTAACACTAGGCATGATAAAAATATTAAATGAAAATAGGATTTTTAGAATGTCCTTAAAAAATAAGAAGGGCAAAGAATGGAGAAGTATGAGCTACAGCATATTTAAGATCTTACTGAAACTTTCTTCAGGCTCTAGCTAATGTTCAAGAGCAAGTACATTTACTACTCCCTCAGTTGCCAGCATTATTGTAGCTGTTTCTCATTGAAGCTACAGAAATCAGAAAGTGCATCATTAGGGGATATCAGCAGGAAATCTCCTTCCCACAGTGAAACTCTTCTATTTCCTTTGATAGACTGAGATTCTGAAAAAAGAAAGCTTGCCATTGCTGACTCTTCAAATGCACAGCAGAAGTGAAGGCGTTTTGCTCAAAAAGCAATGCCCCACAACATTTTTTTTCCAAGTACTTGAGGATGGACTGCATGCTTACAATACAGCTGTGAAAGATTCATGCTTGCTTCAGTCATGGTGAGCCTGCAAGATTCAAAGGCCCTTGGGCCTTAAAAGACCATCAAAAATACTGGTTAGGAAAGGATTTTGTTACTTGGAAAACAGACCTCCCAGATTCACAAGTTGCTCAAAGTAAGATAGCATAAAAATCTACCCCCACTTCGCAGTATCTGCCATGTTTTTTCAGTAGATAAAACTGTTTTTGCTTCAAGCAGATATACTACTAACAAGTTTGAAGTTTGAGATGTTTTATCACATGGTGTGAAGTAGGCTGTAGCATTTTTAATGGAACAGCTGATTTTAGAGGGTACACAGTATTTCCTTTTTATCACAGCCTGTAAGTGATAGGAAGCTCATCTTTAGTTTTAAAACCTGTTTTACTGTGATATTTTTCATTTTTTTTTTTAAATCTTTAATTTCCAGCATTTTTACAATTATGTGTTTCAAGATGAATATGAATTACCATATGGTTTAAAATGCAGCAATTTTGCATGAGGCACACCTGGCTAAGTTCGGATAATGGCATTTTTGTCTGTATCATATTCAGTGTTTAACTTGTAATCAAAAACTAGTACGGATCCCACAAAATTCTTGATGAGCTGTAAATGAACCTCCATCAATCCACAACCCTAAAGTAAAATCCACTTTCTTGCTCCAACAGTTTTACATGTGCCACCCTATGTGAGGGTAGTAAACTGGTGATAGGCCCTATAAGGGTCAAGTTCTTCATGCTAACCATCTTTGAGGCTCAGCAGCCGACTTTAGGAACCAGAAACCTAGTACTTGCATGCAAAAGTGTCTGTGATACTGTTTTCTCAGTTTGAACCCACAGTTTTTATGGACATACAAATTTCCTCATAAAGAATGTCTAAAGACCTATGTACAGAAGATCCACTCAGATTTTAGCTCTCTTGGTAAGTCTTACACACCAGGTTATAAGAAATCTTCTGCCCAGATACTTATATGCCAAGGTATCTAAAGGTGCCTAAAACTGTTACAAAAATCATACCGCATTACAAGACACTTTATTATTGCACTTCCATATTTACCATCCTGAACAGCACGGTGCTATTACTGCATAGGGCCAGTTAGAATTCATAAATTATATGCCACTGCACTTACTTCCTGTGAGTAGCCCAGCACGCACCTGACACAAGCTCACAACACCCAATTAAGTGCAAAGTAGAGTACCAGAAACACAGTGGAAAAAAAGACATCTTTGCAATAATAACTTATTGGTAGCAGGATCTTGGTCTAAAAAGTCTGCAAAAGTCTAAACAGGTCCCTCGGTGCACTTTTTTCTTGACATGGAACAAGTGCCTGAGAAACACTGCAAAATTCAAGGAGACAGAGAGAAAGAGGTGACCCGACACAGGAAGAAAAGGAAGAACCCAGAGCCCATGCCATTCATCCCACCTCTGTGGAGGCAAAGCAATGAGAAACCTGCTGGCCTCTTCCTAGGGATAAGGCTTTATCTATTGGGCTACAGTCATGCACTTTCACAGCATGAATGCCTTAACTGGAAGGCACGCTACTCACATTTCTCAAAAATTATTAAATGAAGTAGATATACTAGTCTGCAGTAGAAAGACTGTGTTGTTCCTAAGGATCTAAGCACAGATGAAAGAGTAAAACTTGATTTAAAATTTTTCATTATGCTGAAATAACCCCTATGTATCCCAAGATCCCTTTATAAGTGAATATATAATCAAGAATTTACCAACAAAATTTTATCAGGTCATCTATTTCCCTACAAACTACTTTTCTTTAAGCTGAAAGAATAAAAGTAAAACTAAACACAAGAAGCCTTAACCTGTTTATCTGTACAACAATTAGATACTCTATGCCAAATTTGTGTGCTTACCTTTGAAATAAAAATAGAAAGGAGGAAACATGAAATATTAGAGGAAGTCTCAGTACATTTATGCTGTCTATACTCTAAGTGAAGCAGCACCTAAATTCCTAGCCATATGCCAACCCACTCAAGTAACAGTTTCACCAATATCATTCTCACGAGAAACGTTTTGCGGGACTGGAGGTGCTCCAGTGCAAATACCTAAGTAAAGATGAAGAAGATCTCTACAGGGAAAGCTCCTCTTCATAAAGGAAAAAGTTAGAGAGCTAAATTTTAATGCTATTTTCATATTTAAATTACTATCAAAAAAAGAATACTTTGCATTTTTATAACACCTAGGAATTTCAAAACATTCTGCACACATCAATAAATTCCACTTCTTACCTCCCATGAAGTGTGAGAACATTACCCCCATTTTAACAGGTAGAAGCTTAAATTTTTGAGATTAAGCTATTTACTATGGATTACAAAAAAAGAATAAGGAGGAGAGACAACAAATGCTATAACCCTCTCAGCTTCTCTTCTCCCAACTATTCAACACTCAACACTATGCTTCCCAGAGAAATTTAAAAATATACCTATATTTAAAAAAAAAAATAAAATTAAACTTTATATTTGCTCTCAACATTGAAAGAAATATCCCTCTGACATAAAAGTGAATGCACAGCTTTAGCGAAAGGGAAAGGATAAGTCAGCATGTTCTCAAGGTCTTCTCCCAGCTGCATAGTTCATTTGTCTTCAAAATATTCTTCCAGCATAACTGATTCCAAATCATCTCATCTGATAAACAACAAACTGTTCTATTTCTTTTCACTGGGAACACTGAAGCACAAAAGTCACACAAGCTTATGCAAAGGTACCTGAGGGCTCACTGTGAAACACGGAATTAGCTAGAGATGAACAAATATATTTATTTGTTTTGAAGGTATAAGTGAAAAATAGTTAAAGCAGTTTTATGTGTGTGTCTATCTGGGTTTCTTTTTTTTATCTATTGCTGTAGTGGGGGAAAAAGGCAAAAAATGAAAAAATAAATATTCCTCCTTACATGAAATAAAATGATACTACATTTCAGTTACTAGAATTGCTAATAAATTTGACTTTTTTCAACATAAAAAATTAATAAGAGATCGTATGTTATTGGTTTTTTTAAAATTGAAAACAATTTTGTAGAAAACACTGTATTTTAAAACATTTCTGCTACCTTGACTCTAGTTTGAAGTCTGTCCAAACTAAACGTAAAGATCCAACTTTCAGACACCACCTCCAGGGACTATACTTATCAAGGAGGTAAGAGGGTCACTGAGTAAATAGCCTCCTATCATAGCTCAAAAGCCACCTGTACTTACCACATAATTTCCTTCTGAGGGCTATAGCCTCTGGTGTTCAAATCAACTGACCCTGCCATGTGCTTCGAAAACCTTTACCTGAGTTTTTCTGAATGATTTCTGTATCAGGGAATCAAGTAGCTAAAAAAAAACACCTTAATGAATCATGCCTGTTACATACAGCTGTGAAAAGAGAACTGGCTCCAGGGTTGCAGATGTTATGGTGCGGGCTAAAACTGATCTGGAAATCACACACGCGCGCACACACACACATACACACATTCTAGTTGAATACTTTCCATTTCTTCTGACAATCGTAAATACATGGATAGCCAAAAGGAACAAAGATAATCCAAAGAAATCACACCCTTATCATATCAATTTTCTGTTGGAAGAAATTGCAGGAGGTATAGATTTCCAAGACTGGATCAAAAAAGGCAGAAATACGACTGAGATGTGCAACAATCATATAAGCCAGAAAAGTCAAGTTGTTAGTTACAAAACTGGTAAGATCAAATGGAAGGATTTTGTAGCTGTGGAAGTCAGCCTAATCACAGGATTTCAGGAATGCTCCTCAAAATATTTTACTGGCCATTTCCTTTATAACCAAGCTGGGATATATAGTCTGTGTGGCCCTTCATAACTTTGGTTAATATGCTTCAAAAATTTCAGCTGGATTCCACCTGAGTTTATGTGCAAAAATAATACTAACATGAAAGTTCTCTTCTGAAGAAGCACAATAATTGTGAACCTCTTTAAGAAGGCCATACCAGGGCCAAAGGGTCAAGTTTCAACTGCATTAATCAAACACCAAGGAAGCAAGAGACATTGGTGAATTTTGCTCTTAAATCTATCATCACATACACACATCACTTTCTCAGAAGTAGATAAACGAGTAGGTTTCAGTGTGTCAGAGGTAATATTCAGGTTGTCATGAGTGGTTGTGGATTGAGCTCAGAAATGAGATACTATTGATCGAGAAATTTTAAAATATCAAAACCTTAGAGAGAATATATATAGGGAATTATTTCCATGCATCTAAAATAACATCTCTGTTTGTTGTAAAACAACAATTTTGCTTGATATTTACTCAGGACGTAATTATCCTCATTTATTATATGAGCCTGGGCAGATGAAACAAAAAAGCACAATTCTACCAATTCTAGTACCAAAGCTTGTTTTCCACTAATTTGGAGTATTGCATTTTCTCCTGCAATGTATTACTCTGCATCCACCACTACCCCCTATCTGTTCCAGCCCAGGAACAAAAAGTAGACAGAATCTATCCTTGGGGAAGGCATTCCTACTTGGGATACAGAGCTGATGAAACCATCCTGTACTACACAAGCTTCCTAGTACCAGTAGGATTTGGGACTTTGTAGGGGGGAGAGGCACATGGCTGTTTGAGGGACTTAGGTCAGCCACTAGCCGTGATCCATTGCTGGTACAAGAATCCCACAGCCTACCTGAGCTGTGCACCCATCAGTGCAAAGGCTCCACCTATCAAGGTGTGAAACACTACCCGAAACCCCTTGTCGGGGTTCATTCTGGGATCTATTCCCTCTTCCTACAAGAGAGATGTTAATCCTGGAAGAGAATTCAGGACAATATTTCTTAAGGAAAGTCAGAACATTTGCCCACACATTTTTCTAAAAGGTGACCGCACAGGACCTTAAACCGCAACCTCATCATCATCAACCAGCTGCTGGACACAGTGTTTCAAGCAGTGGGAAACGGACTTTGTTTTTTTGAGAAACTGCTTTTTCTACAGAGGCTGATACTTTAGTTCAGGCCTAAAAGCTATTTATCTTCAAGCTAACACAGCAAATCCCAAACAGCAAAGAAAATTCAACAAGTGGAAAGGGAGTAGCATGGGTACACAAAGACCCCAGTCCCACAGAACCCACCGGTTTCACAAGGCTTTAAAGAATTTCTTATTTTCACTGTTGTCTTAACAACAGACAAACTCAGCTATCACCCATCTAATGTGTTTCCCTCTTATTTATCATCTGTAAGCCAGACTGTCCTCTGAGGTCCAAGGCAAATGAAAACACACTTACTTCCCAGTTTGTATCAGTGCTAAAGCTCTATAGTGTGTTTGAAAACCTTAGTTATTTCACCCTTCATAGGAATAATTCTGGGAAGTTCTATAGTTACTATGGTACAGCATTAATGATTTATCAGTCTTTTTCCTTTCCTTTTTTTTACCCCCTTAATGAAAAGAAAAAATATGCATTTAAGTGTTCTCTGATTCAGGATCTACTTTACTAATGCAAGACAAAGTGTAGCTCAAAAAACCCCCCAAAACATGATACATGTAGGTTTGCAGTTTTTGAATGGTCTGTACTTCAAGATACATAGTGTAGAATATACTTCCTATGTACGAAGTTACAGTACCTGAATTTCTCAAAACACAGCAGGGGTGCTTATTTCTTGTCTGCTTAAATACATTTCAGATCATTCTAAGTATTTAATAACAAGATACAATGGGCAAAAGCAGAAAAAGTTGTATAAATATTTTAATAGAGTACCATTTTTATTCACTTCACTTTTGAAACTGCTTTTTTTAGCAGGTGGGAGGCCTTAACTTCCCTCATTTTAAGGGTAAATTATAATTAAACCTGTCATTTACATATGAGAGTAAACCAAGGATATTTTGGTAGGGAAGATACAGTTCTGACAGCTAGGTGTTCCTTGAAACACTTCACTTGTTTTCACTCTCATATCCTACAGCCTACAAAACAGACACATGAGAAAAAAAATGCTATCACTATAATTAGTGAGAAAGGGTTTCATTCTTCATGAATTTTAGCCCTATTCTGCACGAGATGACATCAAGTGTCTCAAGAACTGCATCATGCCAGCAGTCCTCAGCAAACTGATGTCACGTGTGTGTTGATACCACTCACCACTATTCTGGAAGGCATCAGCACCCTTAAGGAGTAGGATCTTGATGCAAATAGGAAGATGATTTTCTGCGTAGAAGTGGCAGGGGTGGAGAAGAACAGCAACATTACTATTGCATTCTGCTCTCCTTATGGTTTATGCAAAGAGGAATGGCATTTTCTTTGCAAAATATAAACAGCCAGTCAATTTCAGGAAAAGTAATTAAGCCTCATCTAGCTGCCAGCCGTGTTTGTTTCTGGACAAATATTTCAAATCAGTTGTGTTTTGTAAATGGGTAATGATGGTTTGGGGGGGATGCTTTTCTTCATCTAACCCCCCCAGAATTTCTATGTAAAATGAGCTACAGAACTCTGCAACAAGCTTTCTAACGAATGCTTCCAATACGTCGAGGGAAAAAAAAAAGCCAAACCAAACCTGCTACATCTCATGAATTCAGATATGAAGACTTCCTAGAAAAGGCTTTCATTTCAGATTCATGAGATGCTTTATGAAACAAAGGCTTTCAAAATTTGTTTTGTATGATCCCAGTTTGTAAGACGAAGCTATAGGAATGAGCAAAAGGGCTGCTGAATAGGTTAAGAGAATAGCTAAGAACATCCTTTGCTCACCATCCTGACTTGTCATAATATGTCATTGCTTTAGGAGAAAGAAGACAAAACAAATCATGTCTGGTTGCATTCCTGATATGATTTTAACCTCAGGATAAACATCTGGACCAACTCTCAGCATCATTACGATTTGTTGTCTCTATTATCCCAGAATCCACAGTTCTGGAGCAAGACCACAGTAATGCTAAACCACTGGGTGTTGACAAAACAAAAAGGCTGTCTCTTTCCCAAAAAACTACAGATATTTGAACAAAAGGACAGAAAATATAAAAAAGCCCCAAACAATAAAAAACCTCAATGGCATAATACAAATGAGAATGGTATAGCGGCACTCCTTCTATTGTCTCCTTTTAAATAATCATTTCCATCCTTTCATGTCTCTCCCTAGTACACAGAAAGGCATTTCTAGTTGAGGAGGGTCTTTAGGAAGCCTTCTGAAATAGCATAAATTTTACTGTAACTTCTACCACACAGAAAGAGCCTATTAACCACATCTGTAGGCAAAACCCCTCGAGAAACACCTGAATCCTGAAAGAATGAATGTCCCTGACAAACCAGGAATGTACCCATTACCTCTCCCAGCAGGCGAAACCAAGATACAAACCTAAAGCAGACACTTGAATGCCAGAAATTTTCCTCATTCTCTCTAAATGTTCATTAAACAAACCTTTGCTAAATTTTTCAAATCAAAAGCTGAACAGCCTGCCTGAAGTGTTTCTTCTGCTGAGCGTAATTACTGAGCACATTTACAATGTGTTATAACTGTGACTTCAGCACATTATCACCATTAGGTTTAAAATGTAATCTAATGTTATAGTAGAATTTGCTCTTATGTTTTATCTACGTGATTATCACGAAAACTAAAGAAAAACTGTAACCAAAGACCATGCAACTCCTTTAACACAATTTGAGACTGACCACTAACACAGAGAAGCCCCCTGGCATAACAGAGGCTTCAGCATTAGACTCAGACTAAAGAGTGGAGGGGCAGAAAGTCTGTGCCAGCCTCTAGATTAGCCACATGGATAGCTATTTGCCTCCCTACATTCAGGGAGAAGGAATTTCTCAAAAGCATCCATGATTTTTACAATAAGTCCTATTTTGAAATAATTGCTCCATTGTAACAGCAGAGATTTATCTTTACCGATACAAGGTATATTACACTAGCTCTTCCTCTTATGAAAGAGATTCTTGATTTGTTTTGGGAGTTGGGGGGTGGGAGTGGTTTTTTTAAAGGTTTTTCTGAGCCTTAAAAAATATTCATTTTTCCATCTTTTCAAGCTAGAAGACAATGAGATCATATTTTGTGTTTTAGAAGTCCATAAGCCTTCCTTTGGAAAATCATTAAGTTTATGCACAAGCATTGAACAGTACCAGTTGACAAGTGTATTGTCAAAAAACTTGTTTTCCCCCTAGCAGGTCCAGCATAAGACTGCATGTACAAGGCAGTCATTAAGTGAACCGGAATTCAACTGAATTACAAGGAAACTTGTGAATCCAAGTACTGGTATAAATTCTTATCATTATTATAAAATTTCTGCATCACTGACTTCCTGAACTATTTAAAAAAAGAAAAAAATTTACTTCTTCCCTGTCCCTCATTTCACCTACACACAGGACAAGCATCTTTTCTCTGGCACAACAAGGGGTATGCCAAATTATTTGAACTGGCAACTCAGTTTTGACAAGTTTCCTTGTGAAATTGGGATTACTGTCATCATTGATCATAGGACCAGACAATTCGTCTTAAAGAATGACGATATGTCTTCATCAACACAACTTAGAGTGAAGGAAAGCATTCAAATGACTATTCTGTTTAGATGTATGCATTTCTCATGATATTTAAAATGAAGACCAATTGATTTCAGAACTTTCACAAAATTTGCAATTGGGATATAATGGGAAGCAAAGAGAAATACTGATCTTTGAGATCTAGGAGGGTAAGATCCGCACCAGTGAAAGATTTGTGAGTCTCTGAGTTGTGGTTAGCACTTCACAGGAAGTCTAGCACCAAACAAGCTTCCCCAGTTACCTAAGAGGGACCCTGCAGGGAAACGTTCCTATTTGTTGCCTCTGTCCTGGATAGAAATCAGCTCACCCATGCCACTACATCATACATCACAATCTCATTTCAAACCACATTATTTCTCGAGTTCACAAAAAAGTCTAAAAGGGAAAACAGGAGAACATGAACTAAGTAATACTGACAGGTTCAATTTAATAGACTAAAGTTTTATGAGGATTGTAAATCAGAGTCATTCATACTTTGAAGGCATCTGACAAATATTTCAGACCTCCAAAAAGAACACTTGAAGAGATTAATCAGCTGAAACATCGTTGTGAGTCCTGAATACAAACTGATCATTATATACAGTGGCAGGGAGTGTCTTCCTCTATGTCCGTAAACACACACTTCCACTGATATTAACGGAGAGAAGAACAGTCTAATTAGTGTTGTATATTTATCTATTTATCTTTTTAGTCTTGGGATTTCTTGAATAAATTTAATTAAACTGTGCCTGTGCTTTCATGCTTTGAGAGCTTGCCATGGGTGGGTTGAAATATGCATACTTGATAGTCTGTTCCATTTGCTTAGCAGTCTTGGAGGGAGGAGGGAAAAAAAAAAAACCTGCGAAAGAAAGCATGTCCGCTGAGTCACTTTGACTAAAACCTGCATTTCTGCTTCACTCAAAATTTACATAAAATCATTAAACTTGCTCGTCTGATTATAAAAGGACAAAAACTGATTTTAATTCCAATAATCTGGTCACTTCACATTAGCACTATATATAGAGGACACGATGACACCATTTTTTCCCTTTCTTTGGTGTTTTGCAATGTAAAGTAGGTTATGTACCTCTGCATAGGTCTGTAATATATCAGTACTAGCTTACAAGCTGAAAGCCTACTATGACCTTGACAAGCAGGTAAGAATATACAACACAGTTTTTAATTCAGTGTTATCTAATTGCTGACTCTTTTTTCTGGAACAGCCATTATTTCTCTGTTTGTCACATTTTTTTCACTGTGAACTCCAAAGTGGGTAATCTCATGACTGAAGTGCTTATTTGGGCCTAAAAACTGAGGATAAAATCTAGGTCCTGCTATAGTTGAAGTGAGTTTTGTCACTGACTTCAAAAGTGTTATAATTTCACCTTGGGAAATTTAAATTCCTTGCCTGGTGAATGGTGTGTATGTTTTCCATGAATACCCAATTCTGTCAGCTCTGAAATACTAAGTATAAGGGGATGTTGCAGGAAAAGTACAGGAGAAAAACAGAGTACTCAGTTTTGACAGAAACAGATCTGCATAGAGGACTTGAATGAAAGGCCAAATATGAGGAGTGTAAGAAAAAAAAAAGGGGAGAAAATATAAAGGTTGTAACATCAGCAATTTACTTGACTATCAGCTTCACGTATGCCTTGTAAGTGCACTGCATGTGAAGACCGATACCACTTCATGAGCTGGTGAATTCTGCTACAAACTCTATAAATTTGGTGTTTGGTTAAGATTCCTTTCATCAATGAAAGCCACAGGGAACCCAGAAAAACAGTTTTAATTACTACTACATTTCTGATCATCTATCATTTCAGGTAAATAGTATTGCAATATTTTGAAACTTTACCTCACATAATATTTTTCAGTTTGCTGGAAATGTTCATATAGAAAAGGCTCTGAAAAAGAAATCTCTATGTAAGAAACAGAACCATACTTTTATTCAAAAGTCGGAAGTACTCAACCCAGATATGCAACACCAAAGTTTAAGCCATTCTTTCGCTTTATAGTATTTGGACCAAAGTCTTCCATCAATTTAGGTTTGATTGCAGTAAAAACTAACTAATATTCTTATAGTCATGCTCATTAACCTGCAGACTATAGATTCATGTAGAAGAGGCAATACAAGAGCGGAAAGCAAGCTAACCCCACATTCATCAACACAAATCACTTACATTTAGTGAGTTACTTAGTTTTCCCTGATTTCACTTATGTCAACCAGCTCAGCAATCTTAGCAGAAGGTCAACCAAATTCTATATGCAAGGATCATGTATGATAGACAAAGGTGCTTATTTCCTTCCTTCTGTCCTCAAATTCAGCTGAACTATTATATTTACACATCCCAACGGCAAGACCTTTTGTGAGACAACACACGTTTCTGCCCATACAGATAACTAAAGACCTAGAGCACACTATATGCAAACACAGAATAAAATTGTGCAACAAATCATTGCATTGCATTCTTGCAGATATCAAGATATTCTTCTTTCACCTTGTTGAGAGGAGCAAGGACATCCCCCTGGAGCCTGCTCCTTTCCAGAAGTACAGACAATCCTGATCTCCAGGTACAGTGATCACACAGCTTTCTCTAGGTATGCTCTTATCAGACTCAGACATTTCTCACATATCTGTGCAACTTAGCTAAAACTATCCCACCAGAACTGTTTTCCCTGTGGAAAGGTGCTGCACCCAATATCCATTCATCTCTGCATTGCTATAATTAATGCTAAGCTCCAAATTGGATTAGCCACGTAAGGCAGCTCCATACACAAGTTAATAGGATCTCTCTGCTAAGAACGCTCTTACCAATATGCAATTACTGTAACCAGGTATTAATCTAATGGTGTTAATCTGTCAGATTCTAAAATTTAGAGCACACTGCTGTAACATTTTAATAAAATTAAAAAGTAATTGTCCCCCTTTACTAAAATATGTGTACTAAGTTTTTTTAATATATACATATATATATATCACAGCAATGGCTATGTGGAAAACAAACAAAAAAGCCAAATCAGCTAGGATTTGGGACTTCCATTGCTACATTAGTCAAACAGTGATGCTGACAATTTTGTTTGGGGTTTTTTTGGCCTATTAGGTAGACCAATGCATTCAACCCACTACATTGAACATAAGTTTCTACCAATTCTTCTAAATTCCTTTAAAACCAACTACTAGAAATAATAATGATTACTATCAGAATCCATTGTGGAATAACAAAGAGAACCCCCATTCATTATTTAAAACTTTTCTCTCCTAGTCTCTTTTATCCAAATCACAAATACAGTCTGTCAAAGAAGAAACGGCAAATTACTAAAATAGAATTAACAACAAGTATAAAATAGACCACAACTTGTATCAGACAACTGTTTTTTATGTATTGTATAAGAAACGAACTAACCAAATACTTATGACTTCTGTTTGTTCGTTCACTTTTAGCATAACAAGTCATGAGCTTGCTAAGCACTTACACCATCTTGGGTAGAGGGAGTTAGTACATCAAGACACAGTTAGCTGAGCACAAAAGGAAAAACAATGATCCACTAAAATTTGCATTCTGGATAGCACAATTATCTCTTAAAAAAACTGTCTTCTGAATATCCATCCCAAGGTAAAAATTAAAAAAAAAAAAACAACAAAAGGTAACAAGAGATCATTTGTGATGGATTTCACATATCTGAATGAATACTATTTCTGTGTTTGTTTCCAACTGTACTCCCTCAGCTCAGCTCTGAGTAGGAATGAAACAAGATGCACTCTGCCAGAGACAGCAGTTGTGGGCTCATCTCATAACTCCTATGGGCTCCACACTCAGGACCTTTTGGAGAGATCCACTGCAACATTGTGTGTACTCATCAGACTCAGGGGGATAGCCAGGACCCCGCTGCCTCTGGGGCAGTGGTGCTGCTGCTGCTGGCTGGTGCTGGAGACGCTGGAGAGTCAGATGCAGAGAAATTGGTCACAACAGCTGTAATTAAGCCAGATCACAGTGCAAGGTTTACACACGCTAGTATGGGTAAGGCATTCAGCTTGTTCTGAAACAGAAAGAGCTTTTAACTAAGCATAGAATCAAAACACTGATCTTCTCAAGAGCCTGAGAGATAAAGGAGAAACCAGTTACGGGTAGAACAGTGGATGTCACCTTAGTTATGTCGTCATGAGTTTTCTGTTAACATTAAGCATGAGAAAGAGGCATATTACAAAACAAAAACTGGACTACAATTACCAAAGCATAAAACAATAGTGTGAAGCTGATGTAAAAGCCAGAAATTTGAGGCACAAAATCAGATGCAAATAAAAAGAGATATCAAGGGGAAAAAGAAATCACAATAAGCATAAGGAACTAATTTAAGTAACATCAAATTCAAATGTGTAAGACAGAGAAAGAAAAGAGCATGCTAGGGGTTATGTAGAAAAGTTTCGAGTCCATCTCATGCAGCTAAGATAAAGACACCTTTGCCAGGCATTTAAAGAACTCTCAAAAGCACTCTATAAGAGAAACAGGGAAACAGTGGAAAACAAAAAATTATCTTTAAAAGCCAGTAGCATGAAGGAGCACAATTGTGTGGTAAATGTATGAGCCCACATAGATTCAGAAGTTGTTGAGGTACATTCTCAGTGTGGTGGGGCACAACTAATACTTCCTGGCTGCCAATTACTTAGTTAATATGGTTTTAGTGTTTCTTGACCTGAGCTGTTGCATTCACTTCAGCACTTACTTTTCTAGTATGGACTTACTGACTGAGGACTCTTCTCAAGCTGGAAGCAGAAACCTGTATTCCAATGCATAGCACCTATGTCCTACAACTCTTTAAATAGACTCTACTCACAGAGTCTACATTTTATTTGCCCTATGAAAAATAAATAATTTGATAAAGACTTCAAAATTAATAATATAGTAATATAGTAATAAACATAATATTCAACAGCTTAAGTGTTAATAAAATGTTAGATAATGTTATATGCTACTAAATTTCAGAAAAAGTAGTCCTAACTTTCTATTCCATGGCTAAGATTTAAAAATTGTAAAGAAAACATTATCATGTCATTAGAAGTCTGAGGTACAAATTATCAGTCCACCAATTTCTCCTTGTACAACACAAGCTATAAAAAAAGCACAATTGTAAGACTACTACTTGTTAGTCCACCTTTTCTGACACCTCACATAAACCTGGTTTACAGTAACAAGAAAAACCCTTAAACTGACAAAACTCCAGATCACTCACTTGTCCACTAATAATGCTCAAGTAAATCCTCCTGAGAGCTTCTACATGCCTGTCTTCATGTGCTATAGCTCACACTGCTTGTATAATAATATAAAAAAAAGTGCTGTTATATATTTTTAAAGGCCCATTAAACAAATTCTTCCATCTCTCAATACGTCCCAGAGGTCTTTGTTTCATTTTATACTTCCTTGGCTAACATAGCAGGTTGAAAGTGCACTACGTTTAAAAAATATAACTACACAAACTTACATAAAATATAAGTCCATAAACTTATGTTCTAAATAATCTAGTGAATTTTAATTAAATATAACTACTATTTACTCTGGATCAAGAAAACAAAGACCTTCTTTCTTTGATTAAACTTTGAAAAGAAACATAACAGAAGAGGTACCACAAGGGGATTGCCACATTTGTCCATCAAACATAGATCTGACATAGAAAAGAGAATTTATAAAATTCCTCTCCTACACATCAGCCTTTACTGAACAGTTTTTACCCTTCTTTCTATCACTTAATAATTGGAGGGCTTATATCTTCTTTTAGACCATTGTTACAAAGCAGGGCCACTGAGATACCCACATTTAACATATCCACTCACACACGTTTATAAAACATCAATCGTTGTAGGATGAATGAATAAACTGTAATGCCAGCAGAAGTTCTCTGAGTTTGAGATGACTTGCTGTCTGCAACAGAAGAGGTCAATGGTTCAGAAATCTTTTCCTAACCCTTCTACAATCCCAAAGCACCCTCCATAAGAAGAGAGTGGCAATCTGCTACACTTGTCAGTGTTTGAAGGTTTCATTTTATCTTTTGTTCCTTATCCAGGCTAAAAGGCAAGCAATGGAAAGAGAGATGACTATATGTCTAATGATTTTCCAACCTAAAAATCTAGGCTTACAAGTGCTGTGTAAAGTTATCCTTTCTAAATAAATCTGCATTTTTTCCCCATCTAGAATTCAATTTCAATTTTTCTTATGTCTGTTGACATAAGAAGTTACACAAATCTTGACAAAATTAATACATCAACTTTGGCTGTATAGGGAAAGTATTATGGCGATAATGGGTTAGACTATTGTACACGTCCTCCCAGCTGCAGCACCCTGGAAATATTCTGTACCTCACCTGCTGTTATACCAATGAATCACACTTGTAATCTGTTGGAACTTAATATCTCCAATCTATGTAAATATTAAACATGATATATTCACTTGCTAGAGCCACCAAACAAGGTAGCAGTGTAGGTTTGCCTTTTATCCTTTTCCCCGCTTGGTAAAGGAGCAGATTTGAAAAGTAGCCCATGGAAGTATGAAACACAAGACTACAAAAACCTATTAGCTTCACCAAAAGGACTTTCTATTGTGTGGTAAAGAACAGCTGGGAACAGATTTCTATTACATATGCAACTTAAATTGGCCAGGTTTCTCTCTATGATTATGGTACAGATAATACGACCTGTGGACTGGGGCCACTAAGAGAAGACGTTTTCACTCTGATTTGATCCCCAGAACCTCCTAAGCTAACAGGAAGATTCATACACCACAGTATCAGACAGGCAAGTTATTTACGTAACACTGTCATGCTTCAGAACTTTAAGTGTTCCTCCCTGGACATACCAGGATATATGTAGGTACATAAGGGCACCTATTCCCAACGTCACGTTATTTTTAGGCCTCTCCTGGTGGCCATAATACCCAAGGAAACCTTAACCAAGAGCCCATTTACTGCTGGGTTCCCAAGAGGTACATCATCAGATGCTGGGAAACGCCCCCAGTACCAAGCCCTTGCAGGACTTCTCTGTCTGATCAGTTAAAAGCCCCTTTCCTTCTTGTACATCATAAATATACCACATGAAGAGCACTTCTTCTCTTCTGACCTACTTTTTAACCAGTCTACAAAGCAAAAGAGGCCTGTTTGTATCCTTCTCCCTCATATCCTTCCAAACATGCAGACAAAAATAACATCTCCTAAAAGCATAGGACACCTTGCAATGCCTTGGCCCATGTGAGCCTGTGTCAGGGCGAGCACTCTTTTCTAACACAAGACTCCCTTGATGGACTTCCTGAGAGGTCCCCTCCTCACGCATACACCTTCTCCAGTCTTTCTGCACTCACCACATTGGTAGCTCAGGGCCACAAAGAAGGTGCTGGAGGAGGAATGGGAATATAGGAGCACAGCTACAAGCCTGCCCACATATTCACCACAGGGTCTGTGTACAGCCTTACCTATATGCTGCCCAAAGCAGAGATACGCAGAATTCTGGAGATAGAGTCACTCAGAGACTTGTAAATGTAAAATACCAGTTGTTCAGCTGCCAGGTCAAAAGCACTTGGAAAGCTGGGGGTATTTGAAGCCCATGATGTTTTGCAGTTTCTGCTTTAACATGTGGCAAGACAAATCCTGCTTGCAGCTCCTAAACTTAGGCCTTTTATAGTCCCAGCTGCCATGCTAAGTCTATGTTGGAAGCTCCTGCAATTGCAAAGTCCCATTGGGGGCCACCACACTTGCACACAGGGCAGTAAATCCAGAAAACTTTTTATAAACCACAGAAACACTTCCTTGTCAGGTATAAAAAATATCTCTTTAAGTGCAAGCAAGCAATACTGGCCTTGCAAAGGGACTAACTGACCTTGAAAGAAGTTCTACAATCAGCAGCACTGCATGGATCTACCCATCCACTGAGAGAACAAACAAAAAAACAAAGACAAAAGAGAACATTTATAAAATGTTTAGGCCCTTTGCAATGACACTGGTATATTTTACTCAGAGCACAGTCCAATCATATAAATGAAATTATTTTCTACCTTTCTTAATGTGGTCAGCATTATTCTACAAGAGAAAACTTAGTTAGAGAAAGAGATCCCTCAAGATCTTTCCAGATGTACTTCTATACTAGAGATTATTTCCATGGAAGGACAGATAATTCAGAAAAAGAACATAAGTACAAACCATGTCTGTCTTGACCCTTATAGGAAGTTGAAAAATAGAGCATTTTTCAGTAAGACTGATAGTCTGAAAGACCATCTAACAATGCCAAAAAAACCCCTTAAGTTACTAGGCTGCCCTCCTTGTCTTTTTCAGTTCTGGCATCCAAATTAGGAGCTGTTGCATATTACATTTCAAAATATGAGCCTTGCTCTCGGAACATGTTTGTTATGAGATTATTTATCCCTGCTCAGATGTGTGTGTGGCATCATGACAAGCCATGATCAAACATGTGAACTCAGATTCAGCAGTTCAGAGTATTTGAGACAGTCTGTGAGCAAGTAGAGCTGTGGCGGGACAGGAAATGATGGCTGATTTCCCAGTCCTGACTACTGGTAGATAGATACCCGTGCTGTTACGTCCCAGTGCCAGTTTACACACTGAAAGATCTCAACCTCCAGCTACCACTCCAGAAGGGCATGGCAATCTTTTAGGACCTATGTTATTGCCCCCTTTTGTACCCTAGACAGTCCAAGATATTCTCTGAAGCATTTCCACCTCTTATTTCCAGATTAAAGTCCACTCTGAGCCAAAACACGGAAGGAGCACACAATAGGGAGACACTACTTTTTCTGCAGTCTCATCCTGCAATACAGTGAAAAGAGATAACAAGGTCAGCACAAATTCTTGCTCTCAATATGCAAATTTTCTGAAAGAAAAAAGATTTTAAAAGGCTGTCACTCCTAAAGCAGGTCATCAGTATTTTTTTTAAATCTTTTTTAAACTATATGCCATCCTGAAGACACAATCACTTATGTGAAGTCTGGGGCAGGGAACAACCCTTGTATAGTCACTGCCTCTTAACTCTATTCTGCAGTCCTCTTCCAGGATGCCTCACCTAGATTCAACTCATTCATAATATAAGGTGATCAAAATATGGATTCACTGACATGCTGCTCCTACTCCCTAAGGGAGTGGGTTCCTTAATAGAGACTGTTGACATGGGCCTTCCCTCTACATTCAGGGTGAAAAAAAAGGTGAACCCTTGTAGCTCACTGTAGATTCCTTGTGGCTACCTTACAGCTCTAGAGAAGAGCTGGTGAAAGCACCATGGCAGCTGCCGGTCCACAGACAGACTGAGGCACACTATCCTGAGAAAGAGCCTTTCCTCTGTCCACATGACATTTCTAAGGCTGTCTAAGGACCTGGTTAAGGGAAGCTTGCCATTCTGCAGATATGCAAGATGTTTGACCAGTTTTTTACAAGACATACTTATATTCCTGAAGTATGCTGTACTTCCTTTCCTTCTCTCTTCTCGTCTCAAATATGTGCTTTTTCCACATTTTAGATTGCAGCCTCTCTGTCAAAGCCCTTGTGGATCTCTGCAAGAGGATTACCTCCATGAACAGTTGTTATTACTTCAGAATAGACTTCCTTGACGTTCCATGTGGCTTTATGGATAGCTCTGTTAAAACTGCTTTGCATGTATACACTATATTGAAAGGAAGGCATAGACCTCCCTGAGCTTTGGGCAGAGCAACTCTCCAAAGCAGCACGCCGTGCATGGACACATCCCAGCAGCAGTGGGAGATGGATGGT
Source organism: Pipra filicauda (assembly GCF_003945595.2). Classification (NCBI taxonomy): domain Eukaryota; kingdom Metazoa; phylum Chordata; class Aves; order Passeriformes; family Pipridae; genus Pipra; species Pipra filicauda. The sequence continues at coordinate 1,378,186 of NW_024103563.1, read as the reverse complement.
GTGGACCATGCCATATGTCCCTTAGAGAGATGTGTTGGCAGAATTGGGTCATTCCAAGTGGGTCCCTGTGAGGTGCGAGTCATCCAAACTGCCTTCACACACTTTAGAGGGTGGGTGCTCCTGAGGTTTCACCCACACATGTCAGATGGGGCACCCTACTGGCATTACTAGGCACTAGTCAGGGAAAGGAATCCCTAGGGAAGCCTATCAGTATGTACCGACATGCCCACAAACACCTGAAGTTATAACAGACACACTTTCAAGACTTGTGGATGGTAATGACTGATACGAATCCATAGGTGCTTTTATAGTGTTCCCTAAAACAATAACTGCCCAGCAGAAAGAGTCAAAGGGCTGTTTCTTTGGCATTTTCCCAAGACGTTGATTATGAGCATGGGATGAACTCTCATGTCCAATAATGAACAGAGGTTCACCAGCTACACGTTATTTTTTTAAATAGTTCTTTACTATCCAAAGATGTTAGTCAATAAATGTTCTAAGCTGACAATGTAATAGTTAACTGGAAAATGAGAATTTTTTATGCTCCTATATGCCATTAAAAATTTCAGTTAGCCTATACACCTTTAAAAGAAAATAAAGAAAATTCAGTGTATACTGTGTATCTACAGATGGCAAATGTGTAACTCTTATTTTTTCAGTACCATAAGCACTGAACTTCAATCAGTTTTCCAGTGACTTGCTGTCTAACACTTCTGGGATAAATTATGAAAGTTCTCTTCTGTAACAAGATAGTAGTGTTCATGGAACACTAGGAACTAGGGTGTGCAATGGAAACTACAGAAGAAACTGATCTACCCAAGCACTGCGTGGATTTATTCAGATTGATTTATTAGTTTTAATTAATCTAAGCTCAAAAACATCCTGAGCACTCACAACATATTTGAAATGACTTTCGTTACAAAATAAAACATTATTTCAGGTCAGTTTCTCTTGAGATTTGTCAAAATAGTTTTATGGCCTCATCAAGACTCTTAGCTTCACTCAAAATTAAGTTAAAAAGAAATATCTGAACGCAGGTATGTTGTACGAGTCATATCAAAATTTCAGGAAATTCTCATACTGGAATTTGTCAAAGATATTAAATTTAACATATCTTTTCTTGCAAAAGTACCACAGGGTTTAAAATGGTCTGCTCAGTTCTTTAGCTTGACTTCTGCCTGTAAACACAACAGCACAAATAGCACAATACTTTAAAGCCTTATTACAGTATAAAATAAACAGGAAAAGAACACCTCACATTATTTCTAACAGTGCCTATGTCAATACCAGAAGTCACAGCTAAACCTTGTTAAGCTTATGAAATCCCATAGAAGCACTACACTGATTAGTAGTAGTAAATATAGTTATTCTGTATACCAAAATACCCAGAAGTACTTTGATTTACCTAAATTAATTCAGGTTCGATAACATCAAAGCTTCAGGTCATTTAGATGGTTATACATGGTTTCTGTCTAAGGTTTAAAGCAGTATTAAAGATTTAATATACAAGTTGCAGTTCTTTTGCCTTTTTTACTCTCCCGTACCAGCTCCCTGGTCACTGTAGGTCACCAGCAATTCCATGTCCATGTATCGACACAAGATTTATTTAATTAATTAAACTACAGACTTTTTAACATAGGAAAAAACTCCCACCATTAACTGCAAACGAGTGAATCAATACTATTTTTTCCCCAGAGAGCTTTTTACTATTACTCTACTTGTCTACCACTTGACATGGCGATTACCCTCAGGAATTATGAGACAAAAAGGTAAATCACTTCAGTTCAATAGACAATTCGCATTACATGGAACAATAATTTGTACTTCAGCACATATGAAATCTCTTACCTCTAGGCTTTTCCTCCCCCATTTTCCAGTTAAACACAAGATATGAACTATGAAAATGTGAGTCAAAACTGTGCTTTTAGGATCAAATATTTACAGTCCAGCTATAAAATTTACAATATGGAGAACTTCCCTGTAAGGTATTTAATATTATTGATCCCAGTGATGTCTTTAAGCAGTATTCTCTGTCCCTTCCTATGTTCTCTGTTGCAGTTGGAAGCTGATGGTATCATTCTCAGCTTCAACTCCTCTTTTAAATGCAAAGAGATACTATCAGGTGTGTTAAGCAGATGTTGCTTAATATGATGTGCAGCTGTCATCAAACATTAGCTTCAAGCATACAGAAAAAAATGCATTTACTCATTCTGCAGAATAGCACTAAATAAGTTAAACAGGGATAATTTCAGGTATCTTGATGCCACAGGCAGGTGAAAAGGGGAAGAAAGGGGTGGAGCGGAGCAGAGAAAGGCAGAGAACAGCAGAGAAAAGGGCATAAAATAAGGGAAAGGGAACTGGGTCTGGACTATAGTTATGGTTTTGTAACACGGGGGAGAGCAGGGCAGAGAAGGTTGAAGAAAGTGAAGAAGGACAGAGAAGGGCAGAAAAGGGCTAAGAGTGGTGTGTAGAGATGGGCAGGCAGAGACCAAGGAGGCAAAAGGGGCGGAAAGGGGTCAGTGAAGAGCAGGAAAGGTCAAAGAATGTAAAAAATGGGCAGAACAGAGAAGAGCAGGGTAGAGTACTACAAGGAAGAGTAAAGAAGGGGAAAAAAATGGACAACGAAGGCTGAAAAACAAAGGCAGAAAAGAAAGGCAGGGAAGAAGAGTGGAGACTGGCAGAGGCAAAAGAAGGGCAGAGAAAATAACAGTAGATTCGAGAAGATCAGAGTTCAAAAAACTTCAAAGAAGGTCAAAGAAGGTTGAAGAAGCTCACTTTCCCATATTGGCACTACTCAGGGACGTACTAAGGAAATTCATCCTGTGATTGATCAGAGTTGCTTAAGGATTCATGATCAGCACAGTGAACCTCACTTTCCTCAATAATATACATGTGTATATGGATTTTTCAATCTGAATGGGAAACATAGGAGTTTTGCTCTCCTCTTTTCCTTCCCCACTCCTTTTTGATCTGGGAACAGAAAATTCCAATCTACTCTGCCCTGTCACAGCAAACAATTTCCAAACCATCTGCCATCTAATAAAACAACTCATCTAGACAAATCCTAACTCAGGCAACAAATCTGATATTGTACTTGAAGTCACCATAAGTATTAACAACCTGCCATATATATAAAATAAAATATTTCAGAATCAAAAGGCCTACACTAAACCAATATTAAGGATGTAATGCCAAGTACTCAAATCCTAGGCAAAGCACCTGTCTTCAGTTCTCTCTACACTATCAGTTTTTAATTTCATAAGGCACTTTTTATTCCCTTCCTGTGGGATGAGTGCTTCATTCAGTGTGTAGTGCGAGGCCATCCGACACAAATGAAACAGGGCTGAGCAGTGAAAGTCGCTGCCATGCCTCATTTGTTTCAATGCTGCAAGGAGTTAATAAATGGAGCTGGAGACAGACGGAAGAGAAATGAGCATTTGTTAGTGAAGACAATTGAATGTTACTCTGGAGAACTGTATTCCAACACCACCTCTACCATCGAGTCCACTGTGATGCTGGGCAAACATTTCACAGATGGCTACTAATTGGCTGTCTTTCTCATTTCCTCCATGCTCAGTGGGCAACACCTGAGGCCAGATTTACAGAAGAACTAAGCATTCAAACTGCAACGGTACTTGACTGAAGAGGCTTTCTGAATGGGAACACTACCATAGAAACTCGATGCTTCTGAAAATTCAGATAATGCTTCTTCCACCAAATGTTTCCTTGACAGTTTTTGTCATAATATCTTGAAGAGTCAATAAAGAGTAAAATAGAGATAAGGCAACAACTTTCTTTTGGGTATGGTTAAGATAAATTCATTAAAGTTTATACACCACTTCAAGACCATAGCCATCGAATACAAAATTCCCACTACAACACTGATGATGACGATGTAGAGTATTTAATGAGGAGCTGCAATGAAGCGCATTAAATACAACATTCAGCTATACATTGGGGAGGACTAACAGTACAAATACATGCACCAAACAACTGACAATTTTCTCACTATGTAAGACTTCTGAGAAAATAACGTATGACCCCACAGGAAAATCTATTTTACAATAGAACTATATACAAACGGGTAATGGATTACTGATAGAAGGCAATTTTAATGTTGGTATCTCCTATCTTTGTAATATTTGATTTTTGCAATCCTAACATTCTTATTTTCTGACACAATTTCTACTTACATGAGTGCACATACATTATAGAAAGATTTCTGTCAAATTTCATAAGTTTGAAATAGTTGCCTTGACAACTAAATTTAAGGAGATCCACTGGCTGCTATCTTGACCCTTTCTTTCTGAAGCTGTTTTGAAATTTAGCTTTTCAATACTTCTCAATATCCTTTTGCTCTGAAAATGAAAATATACCACAGAGTGCAGCAATAAGTCTCCAATGAGATTATAGGCAATTTCTGTCCATTGTTGTTATACACGCCATAAATCAGGCTGACTGACAATAAAAGTCACACTGGTTTCCTTTTCTCACTTAGTCCGTTTTAAGAATTATTTCTGCAATTAGCCATAACCTGAATTCATGCTCAGAAAAAAGATATGGGACTTTTATCTCTATTTTTCAAACTTTGTGACTGAATTCTGGGGTTTTTTGTCTTTACAGTTTGTGCATGCTGTCTTTCTACACCAGCGATCAATAATTTCAAGACGAATGTTTCACAGTAGGGCTTATCCTGATCCTGTTGATGCACTAGTGGCTATACCTTGACCTTCCCCTTTTCCTTTTATAATCAAATCAAAAATTGGAGCCACCTCAAGGCTGCTCTAAATTGTGCTCAAGCGCAGTAAAGGAAACAAAGCCCTGCTGGACTCTGAGATTTACTCTAGATGAATTTTTTTCCCTCTCCCTGCTCCCCATGGTGTCATCTGACACTACTTTCATATTGCAGGCTGCAAAGAGGAGTGAAATAAGACAGCTCTCCTGGCATGATGCCACCAAGGGATTTTCTTCCCTCCAGCACAGTCCCTGGGCAGTAAGCTGTGCCAGCTGCCCTGCTGCTCTGATCTGCAGGAACAGTGCAAAGCAGAGTGGAAGAAGACAGAAGATCTAGGCCATGATATCTTTTTGAAGAAAATAATGATTCCCATTCTGCGTTTTGTATTCAGGATGTTTCAGATTAAAGTTTTTTTAAAATGGTAGCTCTCAGGTTGAGGAAAATAAAGATAGTTTTATATTCTCTTGTCTTTGCCTACAGTGGGCTAAAGTTCAGGGACTTAGAGCCCTCAAGTCAGTGGGCAAGTGTAAGTGGATAACAAACACAGATTTGCAAGACTTGTTTAAGCACTTGTCAATGTACCACCAGCAGCAAGAAATACCATGAACAGTTCCCTCATCTAAGGTATTTTTTGAATGCTTCTGTAAAGAACTTTTCTCCCGTAGAAAGAGAATCATGGTTATTTACACACTGTTTATGTCAAAATAATTACATTTGCAGGTTATTTTAAATGGTATCAGGAAACTTCTATTAAAAACTCAACAATCTAAATTTCCACTGATAATGGTATTCACCAAGTGACAGTTTCAGAAGCACTGTATGAAGAACTGTCAGTTTTCATTTCAGTTTTGCATTAGAAGGATGTATTTGGAATGATAAACTGTAAATTACAGCAAACTAGAACAAAATTTCATAAATATTAGTTGCATTAACCAAAGCATAATTCCAACATACTGAATACAAGACAATCAATCAAACTCAGCTCCAATTAAGATCATCTACTAACCAAAGAGCTGCCATTGTCAGAAATGGGGATTACTTTTGAAGTTTTGAATTAGAATTCAAAATGAATTTTAGTATGTGGTGTGTCATGAGGAAAAGGAAATCCTTGTGGCTTGGATACACTGTGAAAGGGAAGCCCACATGGCTAAGAAACACTGAGCAATGCTATTAAGATACAGTTTATGCATATTTAAACTTCAATTCAAATCAATTCCATGTGATTTCATATCTGTGGCTTGAAGTATTTCTCATTACGCCCTTCTGTCTTTTGACAAACTTGTGCTTAACTGAAGTTATGCACTAAGTGAGAATTTGATAGACTGCCATTCTGTCCGTGGAGGTCCATATTTGTCAGTGGCAATGCTGGAGAAAAAAGCCATCAAGCAGACATATGTATTTCATTCTGAAAGGCGAAACTTCAGTAAGAGGCAAACAATACTACATGGGATTATGAGTTTGCCTTTGATATCTGCCTAACTCCCTACACAACTAGAGACCAAAAGCCATATAGAAGAAAGCTGCCTTTAGACATAGCCCTTTTTTTAAACTAAAGGGAAAGATCTGTACATTTGGATTCATTTCCCATCCAAAGTGAATAATAAAAATGCAAAAAATAAAAATCCAGGACTGTACTTTAGTATCAGTTATTTTAAGATGATTATCTCCAAAGGAAAATAGAATGATAGATGGACCGGCAACAAGTCTTCCCCAGACTTACACACACTTTTAGTGAAAGTGACAGCAGATCACCAGCTCCACGATTCCATCTGCACCATTCTAGATTCTTTTATAAACTCCTTAGAGAGAGAAACAAATGGAAGTGCTGTGCTCATCTACCAAACCTACTAGCCTGCACCACAGGCTTCCATAGTACAGTGCCTGATCTCCTTTATTTACCACTGGAGTTTTGTACTAGAGTTTGTTGGGTTTTTTTTAAATGATAAATATACTTAATTTTAGCTTAATGCTCATGTTTGTAACAACAGACTTTGATCCACCTCATGTATGTTTATGTTTCACCAATGAGAACAGGGCAAAACTATCTCAGCCATTACACCACATACGTTACCTTTAATGTAGCACAGTGTTGCTACAGCTATAACTCCTCTAGCACTAGCTTGTCTTCATTTACCTAGAATTCAAAATTTTATTCTAATCCCATATTTTAAAATAAGACCCTGAACTTTCCTCATAGCTTTCCACATCTAGAAATGTAGTGCTGTATCATCTTTAAGTATTTCTGCCTGGCTACATGAAGGATTTATCTAAATTCCTTCTGGCTGTTAAAATCTTGGAGTAACAACTTCCCATGATATTATTTCCTTTTATGATGAGCTTCCATCCTACAAAGATAAATGGGGCATACAAGAAATTGAGGCCAGACATGCACGCAATCAAATGATAATTGTCTTTGCATGTACTACAGTCCTCATTGAGTCACAGTTCTTTCCCAGATGAAAACTGCCCTTCTCAGGACAGGGGTTATTTCTGAGGCTTCACACCATGTTAACACGCTCTTATCACTTTTCTTCTCTTGCTCCAGTCACTGGAAAAGGGAGCTGTTAGGCAAAACAAGCCCAGACAAGGAGACAATATGAGCATATGAAGAGACTTTGCATCCAGCTATGCCCCCTCGATTGCTCAGCACTTCATATTATTTCTCCCTAATATGTTTTGCTTTCTGTCCAGAAGACTAGAAGTCTACAGTTCAACCTTGAAGTTTTTTGTTAAAGCAAAACAGAACCTAACACTTAAAAAAATAAAGTCACACACAAGAACAAATTACTTCAGGTTCAGAAGGATGTTGCGGTGTTATATACTTTAAATGCAATATGACGCCGAACCAGCCTATCTTCATAGTGCTAGATACTACTTAGACATATTTTAATGTAACCTTTTTGGATCAACTTTCATTATGTTTATTCACCAAAACATTACTTCCAGCCAGTGAATTTTCACTACAAAATACCACTTTCCAATATGTTCTCTACACCAAACCATAAACTATTAACTAAGCACTAATCAGCACAAGCTAAAAAGAAGGTAACAAAAAAATATGCTGTATGTGGTGTCTTAGCATTGCCATTTTTGAGTCTTCACACACTTCTGGACAGGAGTATTGACCTGCTGGAAGGTAGGAAGGCTCTGCAGAGGGATCTGGACAGGCGGGATTGATGGACCAAGGCCAATTGTATGAAGCTTAAAAAGGTCAAGAGCCAGGTCCTGCACCTGGGTAAAAACAACCCCATGCAATGCTACAGGCTTGGGGACAGAGTGCCTGGAAAGTTGCCTGGTGGAAAAGGAGCTGGGCTTGCTGGTCAAACAGCCAGCTGAACATGAGCCAGCAGTGGGCCCAGGTGGCCAAGAAGGCTAATGGCATCCTGGCTTGTATTAGTAATAGTGTGGCCAGCAGGACCAAGTCTGTGATTGTCCCTCTGTACTCAGCATTGGTAAGGCTCCACCGTGAATCCTGTGTTCAGTTTTGGGCCCCACATGACAAGAAATACATTGAGGTGCTGGAGCGCATCCAGAGAAGGGCAAGGGACCTCTGGAAGGGTCTGGAGCACAAGTCCTTTCAGGAGCAGCCAAGGAAGCCCTGAGAAAAAGAAGATTGGGGGGACTTTATTGCTCGCTACAGCTACCTGAAAGAAGGTTGTAAAGAAGTGAGTTTCAGTCTCTTCTCCCAGGTAACAAGGAAGAAGATGAGAAAATGGCCTCAAGTTGCACCAGGGGAGATTTAAATTGGTTGCCAAGAAAAAATTTCTTCACCAAAAGGGTAATCAAGAATTGGAACGGGCAGCCCAGGGAAATGGTGGAGTCACCATTCCTGGAGGTATTTAAAAGACATGTAAATGTGATTCTTGTGGACATGGTTTAGTGGTGAACTTGGCAATGCTGGGTTAAAGGTTGGACTCTATGATCTTAAAGGTCTTTTCTAAGGTAAATGATTACATGATTTTAACCATAAACCTATGTGCTCTCCTCTCTAGGCTCCCATATTTGCAACACAGAAAGTACACAACACTTGAATATAAGCTCTGTCGACAAGATTTCATCACGCTAGAATTAACAGAATTTCCAGAGCAGATAGAAACAATAAAGCTTGACAACTTTTTTTATTTATTTTGAGTTTGCATCCTCAGGAAGTGAGGCGTAACAATATTTATGTCGATATTTCGTATTCCGTGTTTGTTCAGACTCAAGAAATCAGGTTTCCCTGGCAACCTCTATTGTTTTGCCTCCACAAGTTGCTTTAGTCTACCATCACCTTGGTACCTGTGACACAGTGCAGCCAGTACGGCTGGGACAGAGCCGCTACCTGCAACAGCCGCTGACCTTCAGCAAGCTGTAGAGCCCATCACCAAAGGACCGAGGCTCTGAAGTCTGACCTGGCCTCCTTGGTGGAAGCCCGATTAATTTTCACAGATCTTTCCCACAGCTTCAGGTTGTCAAACCACACAGCATCAGCCTGGGTTAAATTGCCTCCAAAGAGACAGCAGCTACAGACCAGCTCTCTGATACAGCTGGCAGTCCGCTTAAATGAACTGATATTCAAGAGCTGAAGGGAGGGAATTAGAGAAAGTGACAGACAGACACAGGGTGAAGTCTTTGCTTCCAAAGGGATTGCCATAATGTGTCTGAGCAGGTGGCAACAATGAGAAGAAAAACCTATAAGAAGAATATGAACTTCATTTCTACCTCAAGTTGTTAATAGTAGCTGAGGCACACACCCTTTCACAGCTGAACTGGCATTTGGATTGATCAGTATTGACAGCTTGTTTACTTGGAAGATATCAAGAACTAGAAGTGCTCACCAAGTAGCTTAAGCTTCTTCTTTTCAACACAGTGAGGGGGAGGCTAGCTCCTTACACTCTGCTGCTGTAAGAGGAAAAGAAAACCTTTTACTTTCTGCTTTTGCATTGAATTTAGAAAATTTGACTTGCTAATCTTTTATATGTTGGCATTCTTTCATCTTCTTGAGAGATAAATATTTTTAATCAGGCAATTCCCTTCAGGACAACAATGATTCAAATTATACTGATGAATGATATCAATCAGTTATTAGGCATGAAAATGTGTATGTCAAACTCTAACAATGTTTATACTAACAAAAGTGCAAAGCTCTTTTCCCCTTCTTAAGAAAACCCAAACCTCTAATAGTTTTTTGTACACTCAAGAGGGCTTTTTTTCTTCAAATGGTAGGATAAATCCAGCAGCTAACTAGTGAGTCCTGTTTGCAGTAGGACATTATTAAATGTTCTAATTAATCAAATTAATGGAAGATACCATGCCGCATCCCTGCAGATACATAGAAGATGTTTTCAAAGGCTGCTTTTTAAAATGGAAAATTAATATTAAATAGCACTGCTGACTTTAAAAGCCCTAGACATGATTGTCTTTTCTTCCTCATTATTTTGCCAGATATCTATCTTGACTCGGACAGCATCTGACTTTAAGGATTTTAAATGATCAGGAGATCAGGGCTTCTCCAATGGGAGTCCAAGCACAGAGCTCTACCTCTCTCTGTCCCTCATCCTAGGAGCTCATCACTCAGCTTCTTCATGCAGTAAGGGAATGATTGGGCCACACTATGACATTTTCATTGGCAAACACTATGCCATGCAAATCAGTGTCCCAGGGCATCTTAGCTATATCTGGCTATTTTATAGACCAGCTAGGAGTTTGTAGTAGGGGGCTGCAGAAAATGGTGTAATGAGGAGACAGTGATTCCAGGCAGAATGGGAGGGTATAATCAAAGGCCTTACTTGTAGAGACCCATATACCAGCAGAAGAATCATTGTATAACCTGAGCATATGCCTTGTTTGCCTTTAGTTTGCTCCTGTGGAGACACATAGGGGCAGCTCTCAGCAGATTTCAGTGACTACTGAACAAACTCAGCTGATGAATTTGTAACGGAGGAACCCGTATATAGTTCTGACCTAGTCCACGTGTGATCTAGGATCGTGCACAACACAATCTACATACCTTGTTTTACCTTTAGATTAAGCAGCATATCTATATGCAACATTCCTCTAAGCGGCAGCAGTAAAGATGAATATGTTTGTTTACTTTTAAGAAAATCCAATGAAACATCCAAAGACCACAATGCTGACAAACCTCATGATGGACAGGATCTACACAGCATAATCAACAGGATTCTTTTAATGTTGAGATAGTCAAGGTTCCAAGCAGTATAAGGGACTTAAGCTTACTCTCGCATTTCCCACTAGTTCTCTTAGTATCAGAAAGGACACAAGATTGCTTTCACCTTTTATATTTCCATTCTTTATGCAATAAAACTCAATCAGCCTCAAGTCTCTTTGCCTTACTTACTGATATCCCAGAAGAACCTGCACACCCTTTGAGAACAAAAGAATTCATTATGTGGATCAGGTTATCCACATGTTTCTGTCAGCTTATTTCCTTAAGTTAGGAGGAAAAAAAACCCCAGAACCACAAGTCTCATTAACCAAACCATTTGTTCTGGATAATTCAAAGATCTGTAGTACAGAGCTGGAAAAAATACACTGCAAAATCAAGTACCAGACTTGTTTGTTTCAGTTGTGCTCAACATAGTCTGCTTTATTCATGGGAACAACATTAGAAGTCTGACCTAAGAAGTCACTTGCACTTCACCTGCTGTTTACAGAAGACTTGGCCCTCCCCACCTCCACAGTCACAAGTAAGAGTGAAATGCTCCATGAAAACCACTTTGACCACTGCCATTATTTTAAGCTCCCTCTCAAGAGAAAAAAAATCTGAATGTTAGATCTCCAGCATTCAAAAAAAGGAAGACATCTTAATTGGTGTTCACAATAGGATCTCAGTAGATAATGAAAACAGCAGGAATCTACAAAAGAAATTACATTCTGAAAATAAGTCAGGAAGTACATTCAATATCCAAACAACTCCCTACACAAGGATGATAGAGGACAAATAATGCTTATCTAGATTAAGTTACAGTAAAATTTATTCATTTCATAACCAGAAAATTCTTATCAGTACTAAGCAGTATAAACACCTAAAGCACCGGAAGATGCAGCTGCAAATTATGGTATAATGTCTTCTTTACAGCTGATTTCTTTGTCATTATGGAACTAAGCATATTATTTAGCTGCTGGATGCAGGAGTCATTTTTACAAAACAGTATTTATTTTACGTGGAATACATCTGGTGCTGAAGATAAAAATGCAATATATGAAATATACATATGAAGATATTTTGCTTAAGTTAACACAGTCATTTGAAATATCTTACCTTAATTAAAAAAAAAACAAAACAAAAAAAAAACCCAAAACAAAACAACCCAACCAAACAAGAACTTCCAAGTTCAATTCTCTGTGCAAAAGAGATGTTTGTTAAGAGGGTTTTCCACAAACCACGAATTAGAAGGTGTTGTTCAAAGGAATGTATTTGGCACAGAAAAGCAGTAGAGATGACTACCCAAAATTCTTACTTGGAAACATTTTAACCTAGGAGAAGTACCAATCCTATGCATAAAGTTCATTTCCCAGAAGTGGGTAAATGCCTAATCCAAATTGATTCTGGCCAATATTTCATGCTTTAATCAACAAATATATGTGGCAGAGAGCTATCTTGGGAAATTAAAAAAAAAAAAAAAGCAAAACATAACAAAACATGGGTCCTGATCCAATGCCATGAAGGATATTCATTAATGCAGCAACAGATGGTTAATCTGTAGACTTAAAATATGTCAACTTCATTTAATTAAAAGTCAACATTATTATAATATTACCATCATGAAATCAGGTTCTGACAACATGCCAAATTTTATTCCTGTTTTACTTTTGAACAGAAACTTTTTGATGAGGAACAACACATTCACCACTTCTGTGAACATTCACATGTCTCAATAAACATAGATCAACTTTTCCTGTGGGCTCCCTCCTGCAGTGGCTTTGCCACACAGAGCAGGATGTTGATACCTCTGCTCCTGCATTCAGCAACATTTCAGGCTGCAGCAGGTTCTGGAGCCAATATAGCTATGGTACTACTGCTATACAAGCTTGCCAGTTTTGTGTCAGATTGAAGAGCTCAGCCATCACCCAGTAGTTTGCAGTGTAAATACACAGCAGCGTGTCTAACTGTGAGGTGTAACTTGCTGTAGGGGTATCAATAGCTGGCTTAAGTTATTTGTAAGGAACTCAACACAAGGATGCACCTGACATCAGGTAATATTCATTCTTTAGCATCACATGCCACCAAAGTAAACTGGCACTGAGGCAGAAGGGGTAACTACTAGAGTTGGCTGTTAGCACCAGATAGAGTAGTCGTTACAAAACACCACATCACCAAAGTTATCCTGATCTCAAGTTCATTATATGACTAGTTTTGCCTGAAGCTTCTCAAATATTTCATTAAGGAACCTCAATTCAACCCCTAACGTTTCTGGATTTAAAATCCCAGATGGCAGGGACTGTACCTTTGGGAGACATCAGCCTGAGCTGCACTGCACTGCTGCTCTGCAGGAGTTTTTTCTCGAAAACCTCTTTTCCTAGCACAGAAGACTCCAGATCTTAATGGGAGAAGAGCACAAACTGCAGGACCCAGCAAAGAGCAAACACTTGACACCCACCGGTACCAGAAAAGAAAGGAATCACATCCTGATGCGCAACCCCTGGTGACAACTTGTTTGAAAACCCTGCTATGAAAGTGCCAGGGAAATAGATGGGCAAACTCCCATCTGGTTATGGACTACTTCTATGCTCTGGGGTTTGGTGCAGACCCAGTTCTGTTAATAATATGAAATACTATCTTACTGGCTTGGATTAATTTGTCCCAACAATAAGAAAATAAATACAATACTTTTATCTGGAGGAAAAAAAAGTTAAAAAAAAAAGACTAACAAAAAAGCACCAAAGAACTATTATAACTATAATAAACATTATACTGAAGTATAATGCCCCATATGTCACTGATCTACAACATAAAGTGTAAGTAACTGCAGCACCAGGGCATACTGGCTCAGAGGTCAGAGTATGAGAGCTTTTCTTGTTCCAAGAAAACACCTATAGGCAGTCTTTTAAAACCATTACAAGTGTGTGGTCTGCAGAGAGATCTGAAAAAAAAAACCAGACTGGTGTTTTGCTGTATGTTCCCAGATGTCAAACAGGGAGCTAAATTCCTGACAGTAGCATCTGCATAATTACCCAGCAGCCATCTAACCCTTTACTAGCCCCTTTGGACAGTTTCACAGCTGCTGCAGTTCTGAGCAGCGGGGCTGGACCAGGGGTCAGAGAGGAGGACAGAGACAATCACACAGATGCCCTGGTTGGAAACAAGCATGTTTGTAGCTTTGTTTTGTAGCTCCTAAGCACACCTCTTATCTGAATGCAGTGTCTGAATTCAATAAACAGAGCAGGCAAACACATGAGGACAAATTCATCACTGGTCTAGTAGGAAGGTGTAGAATGACGATGAATAATACAGTATTTACTTACATGCGCCTCAAGGTATTAAAGAATGCTAAGCAGAACTTGGTAAATGCTAGCAAAACTTGGTAGATCCTACCTTCTTATTTACATACTAATAACTCTGCCTTTACCTCCAGAGTTTTGGAACTTACTCCTTGGATGCACAGAATGGTGACAGACACGCTCTTAGAAATATCAATATAAAAAAATGCACTAAATTCTTTGCAGCTGAAAGCATAAATGGGCTGCAGCATTGTCTTAGTAGTTTGTAGTGCTTCTTATTTTAATTACAAACTAGATCAACCACTCCAGATGCCTATCCCAAATCTGGATGCCACAACAAGAATTAAATATATAGATGGTAAAAGGGCAGCCACCAGCAGATGCTGTTATTACAAACCAAGCAGGAAGGCAGAAGCCTCAGAGACCTGATGCATTCCTGACTCCTATTTCCCATATGTAACTTGGTCAAGTTTGCTGTTAACAGGTGTAGAAATATGGCTATGCAAAAGAAGCAAATTCTTAGGTAACCACATTCTAATCCACTTGAATCTGCAGAACAGTGTAGAGATTTCTGCTGTTGTCAGTGGACACAAAAACAGCAGCGGATCTATAGACAAAATATAGGTCTAAACCAAAACCGATTTTAACAACCCCATCCTGCAGTCCCTGAACTCCTATAAAAGAGTGGAATTCAATTGGGTTGAACTGTGAGAGAAACATACTTTCTGATAGAAAAATATGCAGTGGACCATAATCTCTCTACCGTAGGTTGTGTGCTAAATAGCAGAGTATTTCAGTAAAAGAAATGCCTTGCTAGGTATAGATAGGTGTTCAACCTCACCTTTTCCTGATAATCTAAGTAGTAAACCTTATGTGAACACTAATTAGAAGTAATACTTCTGTTTGCCCAAATAAAGTATTTGTGGACATAAAACTTTCTTCTTTTTTGTAATTGAATTTTGAACACTGATTTACTTCAGTGTAAGAAATTATCAGCAATTTTTAATAATTTATTTTTTGTCAATGTAATGAAAAAAAATCATTTTCATATAGACAGCAGGTGTTTATACCAAAACCTTACTGAGATCAACTACCTTAGTAACTCATGTCTGTTGGAGATACATGATGTTTAAAGACTTTCTCAAAGCCAAGAATAAGACCCCAAGGACATGTCCAGCAAAGAGACATTTTACAGAAGCAAAACATTTCAGTTCCCAAAGCACCTCGGGATACATCCCAAGTATGTCACTAAGTCAAAAAAAGAAGAGTAATCACAGGAAAACATGAAATGCTTACAACATGATCTAAAGGTCACTGGGATCAAAGGAGACACTCATAATGAGTTTAGCAAAGTTTCTCACTTGACCACAGTCACTCAGAAAAGGAAATCAGGAAGAGGTTCAAAGAACTAACAATAAATACATACAAATAGTTGAAATATTCAGTACAGCATAGTGGTAAAGTGGTAATACACTATCATTCTCATAGTATGTTTTATTAAAGTGAGGATGAGCGAGTAGTAAACTCTCTCAATTCCAATAAATTCTAAGGATGACAAAAAGAGATCATATTCAAAGATAAAACATATGCTGATTACCTGATATTTTTAGATATCACAAACTTCACTTTCTAGTTCAAGTCACTTATTTTAATCCTAACTAAAAATAGCAGACTTGCCAATTGCTCTGCTAGCCTGACAAGTAGTCTAGACATGGTTAGATAATAGCATTCCCCTTTGACAGTCCCCTCTGAGGTATTAAACATTTGTTAATGGTTTAATAAATTCCAGTCAAACAGTGCTTTATGACAGTCATGTCAGTTAATAAATTCCAAGATGTTTATAACTACAAAGACCAGCTTTGTCCTCAGACACCTGAATTAGCATATATTATGAGCATACAGATGTTATTGACATATGGAATAGAAACATAATTGATTGAAACATATTGCAAAATTCTCTTCATGCTTCCACAAACACAGGCAAGTAACAGTTACATTTGCTATGACAGATACTCTAACGAGCAAATAAACATCATGATATTTTCTGCCCTTCCAACAAACTTCAGTTTTGCAAAAACATTTTAAATTTTCCCATTATTCAGCATTATGCAATCCTCACGTGTGAACAGCTTTGATGAGAGGCAATTCTCAGTAGCATTTAGACACAAGTCCACCAGACGTTCCTCTTCATCTTGGAGTATTTTCTGAAACAGTCCCTCTTTTCCTCAAAATCCATATATCCTTAGTTTTCAAGAATTCTTACTTTCTCAAACTAACCCAGTATCTCTGAATAACACACCTCATTTTACAAGACAAAGTACATTTTCTTACAAGTACACCAGTACTACATCCACACAGTAATTTTTCACGTTACTGAAAAATATTTAAAGAATATATGCTATTTCCAGGATATGTATTTATCTAAGCCTTGTCCTTCAGCTTTCTCATAATATTTCAAACCATCATTGCCTGGCAAACTATTTACCAACAAGGAAGGAAATAATGCCTCTATGTGACTCAGCAGCATGCTAACACAACAATATCTAAATATGTGCTGCCCCTAAACCTGCAAAAAGCATCTGTATTGGCTGATAAGAAATCTACACAATTGTTAGGTCACAGATCATTCTACCTCAATGTTTCAGTTTGTTGCAGTAAACCCTGACAAGCTTTAGCGATAACAAATGTTCTCCTGCTCCTACAATAAAAGGTTTAATATTGCCAAACACATTTATTCAGCCTTCTTTACTCCCCAACACAAAGCGTGAAAAACAGCAGACTATACAGTATGGCTACTATCAATGAGCATATGGGTCTCCATTTAAGAAGGATAAATTGATTCCCTGCTGATTGCTTGGAGAAATATAATTGGTGTCTAGCTTCTGTAGCTACTGCAGAACATCTGGGTTTCCCCTACCTCTCTTTTTTATCAACATGAGAAGGACAAAAACTCCCTTCTGTTCAATGAGTGCAGAAAGGAGAACATTGCTGCTGTTCTTGGACAGGAAGATTATTGATTCTAACCTGATAAAAGTTTTGATTAGGATGGTTCCCATCTATTCCAGAACAGCAAGGTAGGGAAATTAATCCACTGGCAGTTAAACCAAGAAAAGAAATGTCATAAGTGATTTCCGATACAATATTTTTCAACTTTTGTACCTGGACATTAATCAAGAGATCTGATCACAGCACTTTCTCTTTAGAAGGTTAAAGTCAACGAAATAGTACAGTACTTGGGACGGGTAGGTGTTGGCCTTCAATGTGATAAAAGTTCACTTGTCTAAGACAGACAGGGCAGAGATGTTTTACCCTTTTCATAAAAGCTCTTTCAAAATATCTGCAAATGCTTCAGGATCCAAAATACCAACTTACAAACTGGTTCACGAATTAAAGGCTCACAGCTGAAAAGAGATAGTCAGTTCCACAGGTGCTGCATTTCTCAGACTATCACTGTACAACTAATGATTATTACTTCCCCTTTTTGACATATCATTAATTCTTTGTCCAAGAGTAACAGCATGAATCAAAGCATCTGAGGAGTCACATCACCTTACTGGAAGTCTGTAATATGGTAACTCAGTATGGAGAGAAATAACATGCAGTTTCATGAAGCCTGGCACATGTGGCCACGCTCAGGTCCTACAAACTTCAGTCGTATCAATGCCAGGAGAAAAGGCTGGCCTGTGGTTTGGTGTAAAGCTGGCCACAGCTTCTAAAAGCCAAGAATTGTATCCAAAATAATTCACTGCAAATAGTCAGGAAAGGAGCTCCATACACCTGAAATAATGAGTCTATCACCCTTGGGAGCACTCGAAGACAGTTCCACACTTCTGAATTTTTCCAAGCAAACCATCAGACAACACAAGTAGAGAATTCCTACCTTTTGGATGCTAGCATGAACCAAAAGACTGACCCTATGGGTCACAACCACATTTGACAGATAAAGACTATCTTCATTGGAGAGCTGCTAGCTTAGGCATGCATAGTAAGTGTACAGAAGCAGGAATGCTGCAAGCCTGGAGATACACATCATCAGGGTGGAATAATTCAGGGCAAGCTGCTTCAACCATAATATGAAGAAAACACTGATGTGCCTCCCCCTGTTGAGATCAAGGTTGCTTAGAGCCCTATCCAGACACTATACCAACAAAGCAGGTTTTGACCTCTCTGTGAAGGGCAAGTAATGCTGTGAAGATAATACCTTCCTCCTTCCCCGGAAATTTTCTTTGTGGAAGCAAAAAGACAGTTTTCCCCTTTATGCAGTGTCCTACTGCATGGTACCCCGAGGTCAGCATGCCAGACGTGCTCTGGATATAATGGCCTGATTTTTCTTGCCACTTCTCCCTCCTCCCCCTGTCGCGCTTCAGAAGTTCAGTAATAATAACAACACTAAAACAGAGAGAAAAATATCTTCTAGAAGATGTTTTAGACACATTTTAAATACTTATGGCTAGAGAAGCTGAGGGTAGACCTTATTGCTTTTTGCAACTACCTGAACAGAGATTGTAGTGTGGTGGGGTTGGTCTCTTCTCCCATGTAACAAGCAATAGGATGACAGGAAATGGCCTCAAGTTGCCCCAGAGAAGGCTTAGTTGGATATCAGGAAAAATTTCTTCACTGGAAAGGGTTATCAAGCATTGGAACAGGTTGCCCAGAGAAGTGGTCGAGTCACCATCCCTGGAGGTATTTAAAAGACGTGTAGATGTGGCACATAGTTTAGCGGTGGGCTTGGCAGTGCTGGGTTAATTGTCAATGATCTAAGGGGTCTTCTCCAGCCTAAATGATTATGAGACTAACATCTCAAATTCATCTCTGCAGCTCCCAGGTTCCCTCCTTTCCGTCAGCATCATCCTGTGTTTCTCCATACCACTACCTCTGTTCCATAATGAATCCTACAGGGCCAGGTATTCCCTTCCCTTCAGGGCTCCGTGCTTCTGCTCCTACTTTGGCCAGATGCTACTCTCCCCTCAGATCTCCATCTCTCTTATCCTTCACCTTCTCCACTTTCTATCACTCCTTGCTCTTCTTCAGAACTGCCTCAGCACCACCCTTCTCAAAGCACTCAGTAACAACTACATTGATAAAACATAAGCAATTAAAAATAATTAATAATGTATCTAGGTTTGCAATATCTCTCAGGTGTTAGCTGACACCTAACCGGATCTTTTCCCTCAGCAACTCCCTCACTATAAAACACAAAATTTATTTGCATGTATCTTTGTTCCTGCTTCCAAGTTAGGTACATGCAAATGCAAATTCATAGATGCTGGTGCAGGTTTCTGAATTTTGAGATTCTTTTTTTCCTGGAACATATCTCTCCAGATGAACAAACCCTCAAGACAAACTCCTTCAGAATAACTAGCAGTTACTTCCTATGGCATTTGGTTAAGGTAAGTTAAGCAGTTTTAGTTGTTCTATTGCAACTCTGTCTTGTTTGCCGTTTAATGACGTTAGTTTTGTTTCTTTTTTTTGCATGGCTTTTCCTCCACTATTACTCAGCTCAAAGAAACCGTGTCTTGCAGAATACACCATCTAAGGAATCTTTCTGCTGTGCCTTTTGCAATCGGATTTGTCTGTCACGTATTGGCCTCATAAGCCACCAGCGTGCCTGTAGCAAATGTGGATAGAGCCTTCCCAAATCTTCGTTCGCGAAGCCTAGCCATGATGATGACTCAGCTCAAGAATTTTAAGAGAGAAAACAAAATTGACAATTCCTAAATGTCCCTGTTACCAAATGAGAGATAGTTTTACTGTCACAAACACAGAACCAAGACTCTCCAGATATTCAGGAAAAGGAGCAACTCCACTTTGGTATGTGTTTTGAGGATGATCATGGGAAATCTACGCAACAAAGCTGTAACGGAGACATTTTCTCAGGTACATAACTAATGATTGGACACAGATACTGAATGAACAGCAGTTTTCCAGATCTTATGCATCTAAGTTACCAGATGTTATGCCCCTGAGTTACCAGCCAGAACTAGCAAATGCATGCTTAACTGAGAACAAACACATTTAATGTCTTTCCCACAAAGAGCACAAAACATTTTCCTTATCTTAAAGCAATCACTGTTGCTCATAAATAGGACTGAGAATGCATACAAGCATAGGTATAACCATGCAGAGTTACAGATCTTATTTAGGCACTATGAGACTGATCTCAAATTCCTGGTGAATGCTTTTTCAGTGCAGAAAAACTGTAAAGGGTCAGAGATCCTTGCATTATCAGATAACTCTTCCAGTTCAATACATAAATGTACTAATCATCCATCACCTCTAAGCTAAGATGTTGAGTACTTCTGGGAGGAGAGCGAAGTGGAGAAGTCTCCTGTAAACTTAGTAATGAAAGTAATGAGGGCAAATGCCTCCAAATCCACCTGGAGGAAGAGATACTTAAAAATGTATATTTTCTTATATTCTGAAATGGCTTTTAGTTCTCCCATGTATTACCTCTGAAGGTAGAAATTCAGTACTAAAGAGATGGCATCAACATATCCTGTACTTCCCTGAAGTTTAGCAATCTAACAAACAAACACAACTAATGCAGAAAACAGTAAGAACTGGACAAATCACTGACAACATAAATTGTAAGTTATTTGGTTCTCATGTATTACTCCTTAGGTAAAAACCCCATGAATATATAACGTAGGTGATACTTTTGGGGCTTTTCTACATAGGATAACTTTGTATATAAATAGGTAAAGACATTAGTGTGTATCAGACTGTTTCCTTGTAACTGCTTTTTTCTTCTAAGGATTCTTACTGGAATTGGAAAGCATCTCTACAATGAAGTAAACAACTAAGAATGTCTACAATGAGCACAACCACAGGCTAACTAGTGGAACTACAAATTTACCTCCAATTTGTTTGGTTGTAGTCATCCTTTTCCAGCTAGAGAGAAAAGGAAAAAAACCTCAAAATTTGTCCAAATGCCATCACAAACCAGGAAAAGCTACCACACTTCTATTTAAAAAAAAAAATATCACAGGGATGAATATATGGAAACTGAGTTGTTTTCATCATATTCTCAGACCATGGAGAATTTCAGGGATGATACTTCTGAAAGCCATAGTTGATATTTAGCAGGAATTCCACGTGATTTTGGAATAAACTGATGAATATTTGCATGATCACTGTCAGTCAGAAGTATTTCTGTAAGTGGAGACAATATTTTCTGCTAATACAGTTATCGGATGAAGATGGAGGAGACGTTCGTTTCCTGTTGAAAACAGGAGACGAACCAAGGCTATACTGAAAGCACAAACACTCTTACTCTAAACGCATTGGGTACCACATTTTGCAACTTAACAACCTAGAGAGGAACTGAACAGCAATTCAATCAGTTTTATTTTCTCATCAAGTTCTTAGTTTACTTCCAAAGTACATCTAGTCACGTGCAAACAACAAGCCAAGCACTTTACTAAACAATGCCAAGTTCTTAAAGGCATTATCAGAGAAGTACATCTCTTTGGCTGCTTTATCAAGAAAAACACAGGTATCAATAGAATGCTTTTTGATTTGTACCACAGTACCCAATTCTGGCATGTTGCCCTTGTTGCCACTGGCAGTGTGAAGGACTTTTACTCTTATCTATAGATCTAATGCACAGTGGAACAAGAAAGTAAGGACAACACACCAAAAATTTCCTAACATCTAAGAACTCTTGATGAAAGACAGGTTTTCTTTACTGTGTCCATGCCTTTGTGCTCAATTCCAAGACCTCCACTTATGTCTAAGAAGGAAAAAAAAAAAGTACCAGAGACAAGATTCCCTCTCCCTGAGGTAATTTCTGGAAGTGATTTTATTTAATTCATTGCATTAACTGAGCAATAGATCCCATTTTTAATAAAGTGCAGAGTCATTCTCATGTTAAATCAAGAACTATTTCCTATACCAAGACTATTATCTGCAGTGCCTCTGGTTGGTGTCAGACATCTTTAAACAATATTTATCAAACAAAATGGTTGAGTGTAGCTTCAGTTTTTGTTCTCAATTTGTTCTTTTTCTGCCAGTTCGGTAACAAAAAAAACCAACCAACCAAATAAACAAACAAAAAACCAATCAACCCAGATTTTCTCTTTTTTCTTTTGCAGCATCAAACATTTCCATAAGATGTATTATGAAACATACCTGGAGTCTTTACAATAACACTGAGCTGTTTTATGTCTCTAAATCAAACTAAGGAAACTCATTAGAGCTTTTCAAAGACTGTGAGAACAGTTCTTCAAAGAAGCATCAATAAATTCTAAATATACATATGCTTACTTCAAAAATTCTCAGTTGAACAGGAAATGGATCTTCAGAAATACTTCAGGATCTAAGCAATGTCAAGAAAAGACAAGAAACAAGAAAAAGCAGAGAGGAGATTTTTCTAAGAACTGATAGGGAATCAGATGGAGCAATGCAAAATGTTCAGAATGAGGCTAAATGCCCAGGGAGGAGAGAGCTGCTCTTCCAGAGGTGAGATAAAGGCTAAAATTACCTGGTAGGACTTGGGCATCCTAAGTCCAGATGGTTAGTTTTCTCTGCACTGTACTGATGTAGAGGTGACAGAGGCCTCCTGTGATAGATTTGCTACTCTCCTATCAAGTTCAGTAGCACCTACCTGTACAGTCCTGATATGGAATTGCAGTGCTACATTGGTGTCACACAATTAAACTATCCCTAAACAGACAATCTAAGGCATTAGGGTTTGAGGGTCTTGGAGGTTTTTGTGCTGTTGTTTTTACTTGTAGGATTTTTTTTGTACATGGTTTTACTTAATCATACTCAATATTACAATGCCCCCTCAGCCTATTTTCAATTAAACTAATATTAGCTCTGTGACATTCCCTGTTTGCAGCAGCGTGTGCACTGCAACAGGATCCATTCACAACCACTGGCTCTTTCCAGGCTTAGATTTCCAAACCACTACTCATTTTAGTGTTCCTCATAAAGCAAATCCTGAAGTGAAACTGTGTTTCCCAATAGAGGTAAGTCATGTTAGAACAACTTAATGATAGCCATTCCCCTAAATTAAAAAAAAAAAAAAAAAAAAAAAAAAAAGTGTGGGCGGGAAATGTCTCTTCACAACTGCAGTAAATACATAGAATCATAGCCTCACAATGCTGTCAGACAGCTTTCTTAACATCCTCAAGAAGACAATGTCAGGGCCCATTAATGGGCCTATAGGGGCAAAGCCCCTGTAATAGGTTACATATGAACTCTTTCTTCACTGACAGTGGGTCGATGTTTGCATAAGCTTCGGTTTTTGTTCCCAAGGCCTGGGGCCCAACAGTGCTGGTAAAGCCACAGGTGAAGAAAGTGTTGAAAACCTTTGCCTCTTCAGTGTTGTTGATGACTAATTCACCTCTCCTGTTTAACATCAGGTCAATATTTCCTTTCTTTTTTTTGCTTTTGTTTACATAACTGAAGAACCCTTTATCATGGTTTTTAATATCTCTAGCCAATTTGAACTGAGCTTTTGCTTTTCTAACTGCATCTCTGCATGCCTTGGTAATGCCCTTGTAGTTCTCAACAGGTATTTTTCTGCTTTTCCATCTCTGGAACACTTCTCTTTGTTTTGAGCAGAGTCAGAAGGTCACAGTTAAGCCAAGGAAGTCTCTTTCTCCTCCTACTTCCCTTACCTTTAAAGGGGATGAAACGTTTTTGGGCTTCTAGGGGAGTGTTCTTGAAAAACTCCCAGCACTCACTAGTCCCTTTATCTCCATGGAAGCTTCCCATGGAATCCCTCCCAACTGAGCTCTGAGCAAGCTGAGTTTCCTCTTCTAAAAATCTAAAATCTTTGTCTTAGCACTAGCCTTCAGAGTGCTCAGCAGCATCCTAAACTCCACAGTACTGTGATCACTGCAGCCAAGTCTATAATTAAATGAAATATTACTAAGCAGGTTTTCTTGGTTTACGAGTAATGAGTCCAGCAGTGCCTCATTCCTGGTTGGCACATCTAACATTTGTGTGAGCAAGCATTCCAGAAACTTGATGGATGATGTGTGCGCTGCGGCACCGTTCTTCGAACAAATGTCTGTGTAGGTGAAGTCACCCATAAGAACCAGATTATGTTGATCCAAAGCTGGTTTAAGTGACATAAATATTGCTTTGCTGTGTTTATCATCTTGGTTTGAAAGTCAGTAGCAGATGCCTACTGCAAGATTCCCCTATGAGACAACCCCTCTGATCCTGACCCAGAGGCATTCTATAGTGCCGGAATTAGCATAGTTCACTTCCATACACTGAAGATTCTCCTTAAGAGCACAAGGACTCTTTTTCCCTGCCTGTTTTTGCAAAACAGCTTATAGCCATCCACTATGATCCTCCAGTCATGTCAGTTGTCCCCCTGTGTTTCATTTATTCCTACGATATCATAACTTTCAGACTGGATATGAAGCTGCTCTTTGTTCCCCAGGCTGTGTGCATTGGTACACATAAACTTGGGGCATTTGGTCTTCTGGTTCTCAACCTGGGAAGCAGCTAAGGAACATTTGTCAGTGCTCTGGTTAGCCTGGCTTATTCCCCAGTTGGTTAACTTTGGACCACATCCCCCAACTTACTGAGGGAAAGAACCCTTATTACACAGCCACATTACAAGTAGCTGCCTGCAAACACAATAGTGACCAAACAGCCTAGCTGACACTTCACTGAGGGAGATCAGTTTCAAGGACTTTGATCATATTCTGATGGGAAGTAAAATACTTGCACAACAAGCTGT
This sequence comes from Pipra filicauda, assembly GCF_003945595.2. Lineage (NCBI taxonomy): Eukaryota > Metazoa > Chordata > Aves > Passeriformes > Pipridae > Pipra > Pipra filicauda. The sequence continues at coordinate 1,353,305 of NW_024103563.1, read as the reverse complement.
TCCAACTTACACATGTGATAGTAGTGAAAGTAGTCAAATTTCATCTTACAGCAAGAAGAGAGATACAAAAGACCCAACTGTAATGCTGCTTTTAATACCCAGGAAAGTGGAGGAGTTTCCAAATTTCCATGTATGCAAATCAGAAAATTACATCAAAGCTGAGGCTGACTTTGAGCTGACAATTAACTGTCAATTGTTTCCTATTATTATTTCATCCCATCCTTTGCAAATAGCTCAATAAATCATATTATCCTGCTGTATAAAAAACAAACCTGCCATGAATTTTCACATCCCATATATTGGAAATTGAATGTCTTCTCATACAAGAAAGAAGGTGTATGCATGAGTACAGCTGCAAGTACTTAATCTCAATTAACTTTACACAATTCATAGTTTATATGATTTTCTTCCTCCCATACTCATTATAACCGATTCCTTTCCCTTCAACTTTATTTTGCCAGATTTTTCATCCAACACCTCTGTCTGTCTCTCTTGGGACTACAGCATATACTGAAATACAGTCTGGGCTCTGCAGCACTGTATTCTGAGTCACACAAAGCCTCTGTATCTTTAAAACATTGAGGGTGGAGGAGCATGTACCAGAGAATATGAAATCTCAGGCATGTATAAACAAGTACAGATGATTTACTGCCAAAGATTTACTGACCTACTAGAAGGCACTCTAAATAGAAGTGATAGCTATATAGATGGAGAACTGGTGGTCCTCCACATCTGGCCCAGCTGTCAAGTTCACCACACATGCACACAGCTTCTGTTAAAAAGCAATTCAAATTCATGAGCCTAGAGTTCAAATCCATCTTGTACTTACCTGAATGAACCAAACCTAAAGGAAGTCAAAGAGGATCCTTCCAGGCCCAGTGCAGGTACTATGAGTGATGCCCAGAAGTAGCAAGCATGGTGTAAATACTAACAGCATAGGCTCCAAAGTTAACAGAGGTTTTGATACCCATTTCAGAAGTGTGTGATAAAATCCTACAGATGCTATTGCAATCCAAAAAATTCAAGAACAGCATAACCTCTTGAGTTGTTATTATTACTATTATTAATGATTGATCACCCAAAACACACCATAGTGAATAGAAAATCACTTGAGCAGCTTTTCATGCACATGTATTTAGGTATTTAAAATTTCTACAGATGTACCAGTGTCAAATCATATTATGCTATGCTACAAACTCAAGAAATTCCAATACTGGCACAGGCGATGCAGTTAAATATTCCAGCAAAAATCTGTTGTTGATCATGACTGCAGGGCTACCGAAGCTTTTTTAAGCTTTTAACATGAAATACAGGCTCAGCTACTATGTAGTTAAAAATAACGGTTGTCTTTCTAGCTACAGCCAATGTATTAATGCAACTATTTTACATATACACAAAAAGCAGACACAAACTGATATTTTTGCTTAGGTAAGTTACTCTAGTAATTCCACTTCTTGATTATGGCCAGCTAGGAAACACTGAATTCAGTCCAAACTCTGCTGTTAATGATCACTCAATGGCTATGGTACTTCCCATGATGCTTTCAGCAATTAGGTGCCTGGTCTCAAATAGCAACATGTAAAAATAACAGTATCAGGGCCCTGCTCTGATTCTGCCTGGAAACTTTTACTCTTAAAAGATTTCCAATTAGTGAAAGATTTGGCCAAGCAGGAAGATGACGCACTACTGGCCACCCGCACAAGAGCCCGAAAAAGAAAGATGATTGCATGCTAGGTGCAAAAGAACACATAAATCTGAACTCATCTGAGTTAGCCAATTGCCAAAAAGTAAATAGCAGGTCCTTTGTTCAGCCTTAGCAGGCCCTAACAGAGGCAGAGACATCTGTGTTACAAGCACATGGTCCTGTAATACAGAAGAGACCAGCGAGACTATTCTTTCCTGATGGACAAGGACTAATCATATACCCCTCCACAGCATCAGGAAAACAAAGAAGCTGCCCTGAGCAGGTGTTCCTCTGCTATATCACCTAGCAGGTGAGCTTTAGTTCTTAGCGTCTACAATTAGCAGACTCAGAAAGCTCTTGACACATGACTAAGAAAACACATTACAGAACCCAGATTGCCAGACCATGACCTTGGAAAGGAGGGGAAGAACACTTCAAATTCAGCTGCATGCATCTCCTTCTTCCCCTCTTCATGTTTCCCTTCCATGCCACACACCCTCACCCTCCTGCCCCAAAGGATTTTTTTCAATATCTTCATCATCTTGGGTGATCACCTTATATCCATGTACTAAATGCAATTAATGTAGTATGCTCAATTAAATTTATAGAATCATAGAATCATAGAATCGATTGGGTTGGAAAAGACCTCCGAGATCATCGAGTCCAACCCTTGGTCCAAATCCAGTCCATTTACTAGATCATGGCACTCAGTGCCACGCCCAATCTGCGTTTAAAAATCTCCGGGGATGGTGAATCCACCACCTCTCTGGGCAGCCCATTCCAATGCCTGATTACTCTCTCTGTAAAGAATTTTCTCCTGATATCCAACTTAAATTTCCCCTGGCGAGGCTTAAACCCGTGCCCCCTTGTCCTATTGCTGAGTGCCTGAGAGAAGAGACCAACCCCCACCTGGCTAGAACTTCCCTTCAGGTAGTTATAGATGGTGATGAGGTCACCTCTGAGCCTCCTCTTCTCCAGGCTAAACAACCCCAGCTCCCTCAGCCTCTCCCCATAGAACTTATGCTCCAGTCCCTTCACCAGCCTTGTTGCTCTTCTCTGGACCCGCTCCAGCACCTCAATATCCTTTCTGAACTGAGGGGCCCAGAACTGAACACAATACTCAAGGTGTGGCCTCACCAACGCAGAGTACAGGGGAAGGATCACTTCCCTGCTCCTGCTGGCCACGCTATTGTTGATACAGGACAAGATCCCATTGGCCTTCTTGGCCACCTGGGCACACTGTTGGCTCATGTTGAGCTTCCTGTCAATTAGTACCCCCAGGTCCCTTTCTGCCTGGCTGCTTTCCAGCCACTCTGTGCCCAGCCCGTAGCGCTGCAGGGGGTTGTTGTGGCCAAAGTGCAGGACCCGGCACTTGGCTTTATTGAACTTCATCCCATTGGAATCAGCCCATCTCTCAAGTCTATCCAGATCCCTCTGCAGAGCCCGCCTGCCTTCCAGCAGGTCGACACTCCCTCCCAGTTTGGTGTCATCAGCAAATTTGCTGATGATGGACTCAATCCCCTCATCTAAATCATCAATAAAGATATTAAACAGGACTGGACCCAACACAGACCCCTGGGGACACCACTGGTGACCGGCTGCCAGCTGGATGCAGCTCCATTCACCAGCACTCTCTGGGCCCGACCCTCCAGCCAGCTCCTAATCCAGGAGAGGGTACACTTGTCCAAGCCATGGGCTACCAGCTTTTTCAGGAGTATATTATGGGAGACAGTGTCAAAGGCCTTGCTGAAGTCTAGATAGACCACATCCACAGCCTTCCCCTCATCCACCAGGTGGGTCACCTGATCGTAAAAAGAGATCAGGTTGGTCAGACAGGACCTGCCCCTCCGTGCTGGCTGGGTCTAATCCCTTGTCCATCCTGAAGGTGCTGTGTGATTGCACTCAGGATGATCTGCTCCATAACCCTGCCAGGCACCGAGGTCAGGCTGACAGGCCTGTAGTTGCCAGGGTCCTGCTTGCAGCCGTTTTTGTGGATTGGGGTGACATTCGCCAACCTCCAATCATCTGGGACCTTCCCAGAGAGCCAGGACTGTTGGAAGATGATGGAGAGCGGTTTGGCAAGCTCTTCTGCAGCGCCCTCATCACCCTGGGATGGATCCCGTCTGGTCCCATAGACTTGTTAGGATCCAGCTGGCTCAGTAAGTTGCTAACTACATCCTCCTGGAATACAGGAGGGCTATTCAGCTCTCTGTCTCTGTCTATCTGCTCTAGAGGCCAGTTGTTCTGAGGGCCACCTGTCTTACCGCTAAAAACTGAGGCAAAGTAGGTGTTAAGTACCTCAGCCTTCTCCTTATCTTTGTTAACTATATTTCCCTCCAAGTCCAACAGAGAATTGAGGTTTTCCTTGCCCCTTCTTTTGCTATTAATGTATTTATAAAAGGACTTTTTGTTATCCCTAACTGAATTAGCAAAATTAACTTCAAATTCCACTTTTCTTTCCCTAATTTTTTTCCTGCATGACCTAGCTCTCTTCGTAAATTCTTCATAAGTAGCCAGTCCTTTTTTCCACAGTCTGTAAACTTTCTTTTTATCCCTGATTTCTTTCAGAACCTCCCTATTTAACCAAGCCGGCCGTCTTCCCCTCCGGCTGGCCTTTCGGCACACTGGAATAGCCTGTTCCTGTGCGCTCAAAATTGCCTGTTTGAAGCATGTCCATCCCTCCTGGACCCACTTGCCTTTAAGGGTTGTTTCCCAGGGTATGCCCTGAATTAGTTTTTTGAATAGGCCAAAATCTGCCCTCCGGAAGTCCAGAGTAGAAGTTTTAATGATGGCTCTCCTTACATCCCTAAGGATTGAAAATTCTATTATTTCGTGGTCACTGCCCCAGGCGGCCTCCAACCACTACATCATCCACCAGCCCCTCTCTGTTTGTAAACAGTAGGTCTAGTGGGGCCTTACCCCTGGTAGGCTCATTTACCAGTTGATGAAGGAAATTATCCTCTATACACTCCAGGAACCTCCTTGACTGCCTCTTCTCTGCAGTATGAAGCTCCCAGCAGATATCCGGCAGGTTAAAGTCACACATGAGCACAAGGGCTGGAGATTTTGAGACATCTGCCAGCTGCTTGTAGAATAATTCATCAATCATATTGTTATGTCAATCATATTGTCAAAATAAAACTACACCTGTGTCTGTATCATCTTCCTCTGTGTATCTAAGCTAATAAATCCATGGTCATTTCAACCAGGAAGTCTCTCTCTGTGTTTTCCTTAAATTAACATTGAGAATCTCAACTTCTCACATACACTTAATTTTGCCTTGTAAAACCCTCTTGGAAATGTTCGAGGGAATCTCCCATCGCCTGCTTGCATACTGAAAGGAATTCTGCAGCAAGTTAATTACCTAGGAGGCCCTCTATCACACTACCCTAACCAGACAGATATACGCATAAACACACCAACACGCACACACATACATCAGCTATTGGGAAAATCATTTAAACTGCTTCATCTTTTAAAATGACTTAATTTCTTTTGGTGAAGGAAACTGTATGAATCACTGCTGTAAGCCCATTGACAGAATGCTTAGCTGACACTTGCTCAATTGAATAAAATAGAGACCAATAGAAGTTGAAAGTAGAATAATAAAGAACATAATTGTCTGAAGTCCTTTTTTCTTAGTCCTCCTAAATCAGAGCAGCACAAAGGTTTCTGTTGCTCCAATTTGTCTACCAAACTATCAGATCCATCTGAGACCATTTTAAGCTGTGCATTGTTATACTCTACAGACAAATGAAGAGTTGGTAGCTGCAAACAAACAGCCATAAATCTTTACATTAAGTTCTTAGAGTCATTTCATTTTAAGTTGTTTATCAGTTCTAGCACGAGGACTCAATTATCTACTAAGCATTTTCCTATTCCTTATAGGCATACTGTGCTCAGGACTCTCTTTGAAGCTTCCCAGACGAATGTTAGGTGGAAGATGCAAGCAAGAAAGCAGGAAAAAAATATATGGAAGACTTCTAAATGCTCATGTTCTGAAATATGAAGCAGAAAGCTTAGAGATATATATTGCTTCTGGCAGTACTGCTTCATTAAAAATAAGTCACAAAAGTGAAACAGGATCAATGATTTCCTACTGAAAAATAGGCCTTAAACATTAACTTGTCAGACCCTTTACTGAAAACCTCACCTTAGAATTTCTGCACTGTACATAAACAAAGCTTGGCTTCTGTCTTAAGTGTAAAACTAGGTAGGGCTACATGAAAGTCCAACCCTCCCAGCAGGAGTTTTTTTGGGTGTTTTTTGTTGTTTATCCTTAGGTCTGTCAGTTTGCTTACTTATTGTCTTCACTCAATATATTTCCCCTTCACCGGATTCCTACCACAACTTTTAACTCAAGGAAAAGCCCTTCATCTCTGCACATGGTATTTCTCTTTGTCCATTGTTCTATTTAGTTTTATATATTCAACTGAAACCCCTTCAACAAGTGCATTTTTTGGCTCCAGAGTACAACAGATTTGTATTCATGTCACTGAGTTAATTCTAATAACACAAGAATAAATTCTGCTTTAAATGTGCCCTACCCCTGCAATGAACACAGCACTAGCCTAAAATTACAGAAGTCGAAGAAGCTTTGACAAAGGACTTAGAAAGAATACCAGTGCCCTGCAGCATTTATCACATTTGTTCAGTACCTTTCTCTCCATCTGCAGCTCTGCCACAATCACTTGCCACTAGTTTTATGATCACAACTATTCAAAATCTTTATCATAAGTTTTTCTTTCCTCACCTTGGTCTTCTTAGTCCCATTCTGATAAGACTTTCATATTCTTTTATGGCAAACAGTGTTACTGTTTCATCATGATTCTGTTACAAAACTGTTAAAGGAACTCAAAAATTTTACTTCTAATTCAAAAACAAAACATAACACAAAAACTTCTCCTCTTGAAGTTTTTGTATTTTCCCTGAATGCCCAGTGATATTTCCATATTTTGTTCATTCTACTCTGCTTTTGTTTCCAGTTCTAAAAAAGGAGATACCATGTGTAGTTGCCTAGTTTCTACCTGAATTTTTCTTTTTCTAACCTGCACCATGCAGTGATACTTTAACAAATATTTTGAATTTATACACCAAAAAAAATATTTCTCCTTTACTCCTTTAGAACAAGTCTGACCATCTGCCCATTTCAAATAATACCATTCTTCATAGCAGTAAAATTAACAGGGTAAAATAATTTAAGCCTTTTAAAATAACAATGAGGCCCAGAGCATTCACTTTTGTTGCTCACCGAGTATTTTTACCATGCTGTAAATAAAACATTGGTTTCCATATAAATTGACATTGGTCTTTAAGGAAATGTCATTATCTCCCTCTTTTGACTGGATTATTCTTCTCGATAAATTTAATAATTTAAAATGTCATACACATTTTAGCAATGATGTCTTGAAAAGGTTTATTACTGCATAAGGTTTCATTTCAATGAGGACATTCATTAGAGACAGAAAGAAACAAAGGAAAAGGAACTAGGTTAAAAAGGACATGAAAGAATCTATTATCCAAAAAACATGAGGGCGGATTGAACTCACTTATACTAGGCATATAAATTTCAAAGCAGAAAATGTGATGTCCAGTGATACATATTTTATAAGTATGTTCTTAACTGAGGTGAATTTTCAGCCAAAAAAACCCTGAAATCAAAATGCAAAACAAAATGAAATGAGAGAAAGAAAATAAACCAAACAGGAAAACAATTAATCTCCTGAGGATCTGCTGAAACCATGGATTTAAGACTTCATATTGAAGGTCAGAATAAAAATCAGGTTGGATTAACAGATGTTAAAACAAATAATTTGAACTGAGAAACTATAAAAGAAATACAGTTTGAAATAACAAAATACATCTCCCATAAACTTCATGCACATTTTTTGGGAAATACCAATTAATTTTATCCCATCTGGAATTGGTCTTGAAACAATAGCAAAAGAAATTGTAGACAACACAAAATACTTTGAGAATAATCAGTAATGGCATGCTTCATCCTTGAAACTGTATCCTTAACATAATTGACAGGCAAGTGAATAAGAAATGAGAATGCAATCAGATTTCAGTCTTGATTCACATTTTTACATTTTAGGTTCTCCTACCTGTACATTACCAAGGAAGGAAAGATAAGGAAGCACGTGATACAATGTGCTGACAAAGGGGTTTAGATTTTTGGTTTTGTTCAGGTTTTGAGGTTTTTTTAGGGGTTTATTTTCTCTTTAATTACCTAGAACCCTTGCTGGAGTTGCCTTGGTGGATTGGGTGGGTTAAAGAGCGTGTCGCCAACCCTCTTCTGTGTCAGTTCATTCTGGCATGTGCAAAGAGACTGTACCAGCAGTACACAGACAGCTTAAAATTATAAAGCTATTGTATATTCATGACTGCACATGCAAGACAGCAAGTTTAAGACTTGCTGGGCTACTCACTACCCTGATAAAAGAATCAAAGAATTTTTGCCAGCCAGGCAGACCCAGGCTCAGAGGAGAGGGGTCAGTCTCTGGAGCTCCCTGGAGCAGATACCCTCTATGACCAAGATGCCACCCCTCTATCACCTCTGCTGGCACCAAGAACCCGGTTGGCTCACAGCTATATCTGCTGACCTCCTACCATCTTCTCCATTTTTTAAGTTTATTTTCTTAATACTTTTCCACATTAACTCTTCTCCTCCCAGATTCTTTGAGGTATTAACAGTCCTTGTCTCTACAATTCTGACTCTGCCTTTAATTTTATCCCTTTTACTTATTATTTTTCTTACAGGCTCTCTCAGAGTTTTTTCTCATAAATTCACAATTTTATCAGAAGTCTGAGGCCCGGTTATGTATCTGGGATGTGTTGGAGCAAGACTTTGGATCCCTGGAAGACATAAGCAGAACTGGGTAGTTCAGAAGGCAGTCACAGGTAGAGGGGGTTACAGTGTACAGAGAAATCAATACCAGGAGTAAAATGTTTTGCTGCAAATGTCTAGATCCAGCCCAAGGCAGAAATAAAAATACCTCAGGTGTTGCACTGTGGGGAAAAAAAAAACAAAACAACAAACCAACAAAACAAAATTAAACTAAACAAGCAAACACACAGCACAAAACAAACAAAAACCCCATCCAACAGTTAAAATAGTTAAACACTGCTTATGCTCATGTTTGGAGATCACGTTTGATCTTCAAACTTCAGCATTTATTAAGTTATGAAACTTTCTTGCTAAAGCAACTTGCCACAAAGGACTGATATTCTCCTCCCCAGTACTTGACGACTTCTGCCCTTCAACTATTTCAGTACAATATCAAAGCTTACAATGTTGTTTGTAACCTTGCCCTGATTGTTTATCACTGAAAAAGTAATCTCAGAAATATTTTCTAGTACTTACTAAACCCAGATGTTAGTAAAAGAGTTAAATACAAGGACCATAGAAGAGCATTTTTCTTCTTTCCTTATGACACCATCCTCTGTTAAAAATTGGTTAAATCTTTAGAGCATCTGGTTGGATTTGTTTGAAATCATATTTCTCTTCTCTTGTGATTTAATCTTTACTTTAATCTTTAGCATTCCATTGCCCTTTGCCCTGTAAACCCACGTATCATTGCAAACCAAAGCTCTTTGGGTGCCCTCACATGCTGTGCCATAAATACTATTTCTTAATACGTACACAGGATACTTTGGTTCTTCTTATTTAGACAGAAAAAGTCTAATTCTATGCTTTAATATATTTCATATGCTTTAATATTTCATGTAGAAGTACCTCATTTCTATATTTTCTGGGATGAAAGGGTGAACAATCTAAAGACTGAAATGTAGAAAACAAATATATATCATCTGGATAAATAAAAAATTACATTTTCTTCTTAAAGAAACACATCCTAGTTCTTTATTGGCTTCTTGTGATTTTTTTTCAGAAAGCAGGAAGAACCTTTTTCACCATGAGATCAGCTTCTAAGTTTCTTAACTGTACGCACAGATCCTCTGATGCAAAGTTAAACCAGTTTACCCACTTAAACATACACAACTTGAGATGTGTAATCTCTTCAACGGCAGCCAATCTGGAATCCAAGTACATATGTACTTCTGGCAGTCCTAAGAGATTGCAAAGTCTAAAATATCAAGACACATCTCAGGATTCCTTCAGAATTAACTGCTAGTTAAGAAACTATGTAAATATAACATGAGTCAAAAAAATTTGGCTTTCCTGACAGAAATTATCTTCTCTTTATTTTCAACTTGAACTTCAGAGCTTAAAAACCTTTAGTAATGAGAAATATTTTTTTCTATAAGACTAATTGAAAGATAAAAAAGTTGCATTGACAAGTGACAGAAACACTTCGAGAGTCAGAATAGCAACACACCTTTTTGAAAGCTACCCTGTCTGTGAATTTTATTACATAACTGATGAGATTGCTGCTATGTTCAACACGTGCTCAAGAGTTTTCCTAAATCTTGGCAGTAATTTATTTATTTTAACCTGTCATATTACTTGTTCAATAGCAGAGGGATTTCATTTTTTTATCATATTAGCAGCCCTTTCAGAACAAACATTTAAAAAATATATGTAATTATTTCCCAAAATGCCTGTAATTTTGTTCTGATTCTCTTTGTGACCACTGCATGAGTGAATTAAAATTATATATCACAGTTATACTTGCAAACCTACAATTAGTATTTCAATTTTTAAAATAGTCTAGAGAGGTTTTTCATAACTCAGATTTATTATCATTGCTACAGAAGGATGGAAATTTCCAGCTTCACTGACCATTATTCTGTAACACATATCCCCAAATGACCCATCAAAGTAAGCTTCCAAATCATTTTGGGGTCACAGTTTCTCAGAGAGTAGGGGCTATACAGATCTTATTTCTGTATAGTTTATGAACACAAAGGAGAAGAGAGTATATGGTCTCATTTTTTGTTGCTCTTGAAATTCAGAAACACTGAAGTTTAACTTAATGTTGGTAACTTCTCACCTAAAACCTCCCAAGCAGCAAAACTGACCAGTCAACCTCACTGGCAGCACCTCAGTGCTTCCCTTGCTATTGCTATTACCCCATATGGTTTGAGAAAGGAAAGTCAGCCTTTGTGTCTTATAGTAGGACAGAATATAATATATTTTAAAACTGGGCTTATTTAGGTAAATAAATTCTTTTGTTTGAGGGTCAGAGCACTAAAACACTATTGGCAAGTAACACTTGTTTAGCTGTTCTTCCATCAAAAAAGTTCTATAATAGCAAGAATTCAGTTGCTGAAAAGGATACTAATGATTTCTAAATTGCAAGAATATGAAAACAACTGCAAGAAAAGTTTTCACAATTACCATTTTACAGATGCAGCTGATAACTTTCAAGTTTGAGACCATAATACGACATTCATACCACAAAGGAGCTGAAATTTCCCTTACAAGTGATGAGTACCAAAATGTATTTTGACAAACTCTTATAATTCCTGATCCATTATGTGTCTAGTAGATGATCCAATTGAACAGACAATAACTCACCTGTGTTACTGTAAGCAGACTCTGGTATCTTGTTACACATTTAACCCCACACTGGGTTAAAATCATATGTTTGCATATTGTACCTCAGTCACTTTTAAAGAACAAAAAACAGGTCAATTTGTGAAGGAAATCTGTTTCTGTCTTTAGCCTAATGCCATGATTCACAACCATTCGCAAAGACAGGAAAAGCTATTATCACACAATTTGGAGGTTTGGTTGTTTTTTAAACATAACTTTTTCAAAGTTATATTAGGGGGTTTTCCCCATTGACCCCTAACATTTCCAAAAGACACCATTTCCTATTTGGAGCAGCAGAAGAAATAGAAGAAGCAGCAGAAGACAGAAAATGTTTATTTTTTTTCCCATTAACAGGCCTGTCTCAATTAACACTGATCACTCCACTTCTATAGATTCCTGAGGCTCACACAGCTGGAAATATCAATAAACGTTGAGAACACAGAGATAGACCAATGGAGAGAATTCAAATTTGTGAAGCTGAGTATCACCCATGCCCATCTCCTGCCTCATCTCCAGGGAAGGCTTAGGGGACTCTGAAACAAGATCAGCAACAGTAAACACGCAATCAGTTACTGCCCTATGGCAGCCAAAAATAAATCAAGGAAAACAAAATCTAGTTCCCTAAAGGCCAGGTTCACAAAGAAATACAGAGATGTAAACAGGATTTCTATATTTCTCAAGTCAAGTTAAAGAATCAGTAGAATCTAAGCTCCACTACCAGGAGGAGATGCAGAGAACATCAGGTTCAGAAAGACTGTAACCTTCTGCCAGAGTCATTACTTGAACTGCTTTCTACACAAAAAACCCATTAGAATGGCACTCTTCTCCCTTAAAATATCTAATACCAGTTGGAAGAGGACTCATACCGCAAATGATACACAAAGATTCAGTTTCCTCCTCAAACTTTCAGTCTTCTCCCATCAATCTCAGGAATACATCACTATGAATCACTATCACTATCACTTTTTAAATTACTCACTCTCCAAAACAGAACTGTAGATTCCATAGGCCATTTGAAGTGTCCGTGGTCATCCAGACTTTGTCGCTGTCTTATGGTATCTGTAAGTATGCTGGAGTGCCCATTGATATAGATTAATTTGTGATGGTAGTGTCTGTTTTAGCTTTTCTAATGAGACCTCTTCCTTCTCAAAGACATTTTTCTTCTGAGATTAAGTAGTTGACATACTAGACCTTCACAGCAGTTACTTATTGGGGAGCAGGACTTTAAGGATTTTTTTTTCCTGTTTTCTACTGATAACATAACTAAAAACAAAATAACTTTCCTTTTTAATTTTAAAATTAAACTCAAATTGTTTCTCCTTTATTTCTGTGATGATGTCAACATGTTTCATTTTCACATGCTTACATTCAGTTTATATGACAAAGCCCTTAACACTGTTAATTTTATCTCATTATGTAAAAGCCAACGCTATTCACATGGTTCCACTTCTGAAACTTTCAGTACAGCATTTTAATGACACATTCATAATTTTATGAGTGTCATAGTTGGCAGCAAATCATACAAATGACAAGAAAATATGAGGCATTCTTGTCTGTCTTTCAGCTCAGTTTTTACCATAGCATTACCAGCTCCGGGAAATAGACCTACCTCTTACTTTAGTTCTTAAAACTGCATCTCATATTTTGTCTTTTCAGAAAAAAAGAAAAAAAAGCCAATAATTCAGGCAGAAGTTCTCTTAATAGCGAGCACATGCCCTGTTTCTACAGATTTTTAAAAAAAAAACAACCAAAGAAGCTGTAAGTGCACACTGGAAATGCAGATTCTCAAGATGAAAGTTCAGCCACACCAGTAGAGTCAATAGGCTTTGGAATTTAATCAATGATGTCTTCCATGAGTGGCAAACTGAATAATTGCAGGTGCCCTCCTGTAGTCAAAAACATCATTTGCAGATTCATTTCAGCCTTCACTGGAATAACATAGCAAGTAAATCTCCATCAAGTCACTCAGCAACCCTTTCCAACTTTTTTTAGCCCTTGCAGCTCCAGGTGAAAGAAATAATTTAACAACAAAGCACTCCATCTGACTGGGAAATCATTGCCTCATTGATTTTTTTATCACTTCATAATATCACACCAATATTTCTTAAAGAAAATTTACTAAGCCTTGGAAGAGCCCAGAGTGCACTGGGCTCAGCCAGGTGTGCAATTCTATTGACATCTTGTGTGTTTCAGGTTCAGATTAGGGAGACTTCTTTTTCTAAATAAGATAACCCCTCACAGAAAATAATTATGATCTCATTTTGTGAGTCTCACATCATACACAAGTCATTTTATTTTGTGATCCCCATATCCTTTATACTTTAATCTTTGCCCAGCAAAATTTCCACTGTAACAGGTTTCCCAGGCTTTTCAAGCCTGAACTAGCAGCTTATACAGGTATGGAAAAAAAATGTCAGCTTTACTTTGGAAACTGAACCACCACATCCTCTTACAACTTTGCTTTTCCTCTCTTCAGTCAGTCCAACTCAATACTAACTCATACAGTATCCTGTCTCTATGGGACTTTGTTTTCAAAAGTCACAAAATTACTGAAGGCCTCAAAATTACTTAGCCATTTCTCATAGTAGTGCCTACTAGATCTCCTAATGGAAATCTTGTGCAGGAAGCCACTGAGCAGAGGAGGAATTCAGGCTAAATAGGACTGAAATCTATTGTAATCAACTTCAAGAGTGCAAATTCTCTTGCTCTCTAGTTATCAGAAATGAAATGACACCATTTTTTAAATCATTAGAAGGTATTCAGCCACAGCTGTCTAACAGACTACTTCCAAGCAAAATGGTAACTTGTTACTGCCCTATACTGTCAAAGACACTTCCAAAAGTCTGCTTTCCAGGAAGCCTGAGTGACTCTTATTCCTCTCAGCTCCTTTAACAGATTCGTTAAGAGCTCATTACTTTTATTACTCTGTTCTTAATTAAGAGGGCCTGTGCTATTGAAACAAGTTAGTGTGGGAAGTTTGGATTTACAGCTAAACTACCTCCCTGCTGGAAAACATTATATTCTGGGTAACTAATTGCCTCCAGTTCTGCTACTAGGAATTTTTTATTTCTTTTACCTCTGATAAAGAAAAGAAATCCAAAAGAAAATACCACATGAAAAAAGTATCATGAAAACATACTACAGAAGGACCCAAAATTCCACTGAGAAACACTAATAAAAATCCACAGTGAATTTCAAAATTGTTTCAGTTACTTAAAACTATAGACAAACATATGTATATGTCTGTCTATCCAAAGTTATTAATACTCCTCATCTAGAACCTGTATGTTAGCTAACAAAGCTGAAGCATTTGTATACAACTGAATTAATTTAAAATACACAAACACATAGAACAGTTTGCTCAGGAATATGCACTTTTGAGAAAGCAGAGAGAAGTTTTTAATTATTTAGAAACAATAAAAGTTATATCAAAAACTTGACTGTATCAATTTAAGGAATGCATTCTGACAACAATGATTAATTTTCAGATTGCTCCCAGTAAGCCAAACAAATTACATTTTGGACATTTACCAGAACAGTTTCTACAAAAGATTACTGTCCCTTTAGAATAACTCATTCATAATTGTCATTATCATCCCACTAATACAAAATTGCCAGTCTCTTGACTATGCTCTTCTTAACGCTTCAAGGGTTCCCTGAAAATCCAACATTATAATCCCGTTACTTGAAATGGGTTTTTCTGCTTAAGGTTTGTCCAAAAGATTGTGAAAATAAGATCAGAAAAATAAATGCTATCTAAGCTCTCTAATAAAATCATACTTCCATGTTTCTCATGACAGCCTACAGAAGCATTGTATTAAATTTTAACCTATCGAGTATCCAGTAAGGTTACCAAAGTAAACAACCACTATCGTCATATGTTAATTTGCAACTACTCTTCCTTTCTTGTAAAATTAATGAGAGATAAAGGCTCAGTGGCCCTCCTCTCTCACCTTAACTTGATAGAAAGCAATTTTCTTCACGTTTCTGGATCTGATAAACATCTAATAATGAAAACACTCATTTGTTCTGAGCTGTTTTTTTATCTGGGAAGGAGTACATACAACCAGCCCAATTAGAATAAAAAAGATTGTGTTAAAATCTCAATACAAGTGCAACATTAATAATAAGCACATACTGACAACACGTAGAGTAGCAGTTCCCATGGCAACCATACGTCTCACTGCACATCTAATAAAGTAGGGCCTTTCCTCACATAAGTGCCAAAAGTGTAGATAACTTGCCAACCCCTTGTGTAGTATGTATTTATATGGGTGTATTTGTATCCTCTAACACATTAGTATGAATCTTACTAACTACAACTGATGCCATAGTTATTCTCTCCCCCACGATCACTGAAAAAAGCCACTATGGAAAATTGTTTATCATGTTATACACCATTTCTCAAATATTTTGACATGCTTGTCATGACTGTGTGACCTTCAAACCTCAGATACTCTTTAAACATCCCCTGATGCTAGTTAAAAGGGTCAGAGTCAAGATTTCAGAGTAGCTGCTAATGCTGCATGCAGTGTCCTCTTTGCAAATGCAGTTTCATGGTTCATACTCGATTTATGTTCCTAAGAACCTCCCTGCTTTCTCTTGTCAATTTATTTTCCCTTTGACACAACAGTATTTCAATCAAAAAACCTATGTCTCTCAAGTCTCTCCCCATTCACTCTGGCAGCCCAGACCTCGCTCTTGGGATGAGAACTCTTCAGGTTTGCCACTCTATCCTCATTTCACTGCTAAATTTTTGCTTTCTCTATAGCTGTCACCCCTCCCCAATGCCCTTTCCAGTCTGCTATGTGCACATGTCCTCTTGAGCAATATATAAAACAGTCTGAGGACTAGAAAGAACTCTTTGAACATGTGTTAAAGTCTACAGTACCCTTACTGACCCAGTCCACAGTCAGTCACACAGACTTGACTAGTATATTCTGGATGACCAGCAAATCCCAAGCATTGCAGAAGTTCAGTCGAGATGTTCACTCAAAACGGCACACTTTCATCACATTTATTATAACCTCTCCCGTCTACAAGCCCAAACTAGAATTTAGGAGTAATGTACTTTAGACCCATCAAGAATTGAAAATGTGAGATCATCATAAAATAAACAGCTCCAAAAACAGCAGAACACTTTCCTCCATAAGTATAAAGCTGAACAAGTTGGTTCCCATGGGAAAGACCTCAAAACTCATTCCAGCCACTGGCCTGAAAACAAGCAGCAATAACACTAACACTTTGGATAAACACATGCTGTGGATCTTCACAGTTCTGAACACTCATTAATGTGTTCTCAAAAAGCATTAAGACACAGAAGTATGACTAACCTTCTATGACATTAGGAAACAAGTATGTAGTGAATTTTTGACTTTTCAAACTTAGAATTGCAGCCTTCAGTCAACTGAGATGGAAGAATTCTTTTAGGAGACATTGGAAGACAGATTTATATAAAAACCAGTGCAAATCATCACTACTAACAACAGTACTCTTAAGAAGTTGAAAATGACAATTTATAAACCATACCACATCATACAAAAAAGGGAACAAAATGACACAGAGTGAGTTTCACTCAAAGAATTTAGAGAATGAATTGTGGAAGTTATCCACACAAAATACACATGATGACAAAAATCTTACTGGGTTTCTGAAATGAATAAAAAAGGAAGCAATTCCAAACAAGGAGGGATAACAGAATTAGGAAAGTAAACTTTCAGAAAAACAAAGATAAGTTTTTCCATTTACTACTAAAGAGCTTCATGTATGGCACATAAAAGATAACAAACATAATGCAGTTGTGCTCATAACTTAGCTGTATTTCTAGTATAGCAGAATATGTACACTAAGAATATATTGAGAGATATTACCAAAATGTATATACTGCATAAAAGAACACTTGAAACTAGATTTTTACCCTCATTATATTTACTTTCCTTTTTGTAATCCATTCTCCTGATTTCTTTATTTTTAAATTCATTAATTTCTTTCTTACCTTTCTTCTCTGTGTAATTTTCCCCATTTTCTGCTCATTTTTTCTATTCCGTTATCTTATTTGTTTAATTTCTTACACATTAACCAGGTAAAAACACTTGGAAAAGAAATAATGATACAAGATGTTCTTGTAGTGAATGTCATAGGAGGATTACAAAGCTGTTCTTTAAATTTAATTAAACTAAACAACTTTCCTCTGCCTGCTGCAAAAGATTACAGTAGAGAGTTTCAAGATGGAAAATCTGAAACCTAGAGAAGATAGGGTCTGTTCATGGTTCCTGAAAAACACCTCAAATTTTATGTGTTAATTTGGGCTGTCGATGCCTCAGAATTTCCAGTATTCTTGTAGCCTAACAGGCATAGAGAAGGCAGCCACGCAAGACTACACTACAAACCAAATGCCAGAACTAATTCTGAGTTAGAGGGTCCCAGTTCAATACCAGAATTGACAAACTACGTAGGATACACATCATATATTAAGGGTAACGTTCTCTAAGAAGAAGACTTGTAAGAGTATCATGCCCTGAGGACTGCCAGTCAGGCTTTGCAGGGGTCAGGTACAGGTACAGGAGGGAGAGCTCAGTATGGAAAGTTCTGCCGCTTATTTCACACTTAGTCATACCTGCACAGTCACAGTGACCTGAACAACAGCTTGGCTGGCACGTTACAGTCTAGAAAGCTGAGAACTTATCATTACAGATACAATTAGAAGTGGAAATAAGATTTGTAGACATTCAAATATGTTTGAGCCAAACACTTGATCTGGGAATTTCTCCATATTCTCCACATCTATTTTAGTTCATTTTATATTAATTCAGTTAAAAAAAATTCCTTAAAAACCTCTAACTGCAGCAACACAGCATGCACTTTTTGGATTAACTGAGGGACGTATTTTCAAACAGGAAAGTGGAGATCTATTGAATCTATAGAAACTGGTGAAGAGCTTTCTACACTATGGAACAAACAATTATTTACCTCTTTGAATATTCTAATAGTCTTCTGTAAATGTGGAAAACAATTTTGACTCATCTAGGAAATACAAAGAATTCACATAAGAACCACAACTGAACCCATGGTGGATTTCAAAATTAAAAACTGGTATGTCTTCTTTCCCTGACCTTTGTATTCTGTTGCCATGTCTTATAGCATCTTGATTAATGTCATTCATAAATGAAGGAAGGAACCATGTCTATAAGCAAGAGTCATATCTTGTAAGGGCAGTATGTTTGACTTTCAAGCAAAAGCGAAACAGAGCTTTGCTTTTTCTCTCTAATTAGCCCATTGATTTTCCAGAAAATATCATTCATCTAGTTCCATCCTGTCCATGTCCTCTTAGCCAGAATTGTAATTAAAAAGCCAGTTCCCTCAGGTACTGGTAAAATTAAATGGAATTTGGGATCTCACAACACAGGACATTTTCCAAAGCTAGTAGATAGCAAAGAGATGTTAATGTTGATGCTCTGAACTTTATGGATCGAATTAATTCCTAAAGTAGCTGTGTGGAAGTCATGGTAATTTTCCCCAAGAGCAGATTTACAGAAAATACAGGACTGCCTTAGTGTTTATTATTTCCTGAATTGCAAGTCAATGGTTGACATACTGCAGGTTTAAAATTCTGAAACTTTTGAAATGGGTATTTGTTGCTCTGAAAGAAGAAAACACCATTTATTTCTCCAATAAATATGTAATTATTATGGCCTCTATCAAGAATCTAATTAATATATTCAGCTATAAAAATATACAATCTGAAATACATTTGCTTAGCCTTTATTACGATGCTTAAAATTTCTTAACAGAAGTGAGAAGAGACAGGAGCACAGACAAAAAGTTAGCATTAATACTATTAAATTTAAGGGATATGGGGGGGGGAAATGACTGTCTAAATTCACATATTAAGTTTTTGATTACCTTGAAAGTAATATGGTACCTGAAGTGAAAGGTCAAGTTATAGTTAATGTAACTCATGTTCACTATTGACTGTCAAATTTGTAAGGTTCATGTTTCCTGGAATCCAATTGATATT
Organism: Pipra filicauda; assembly: GCF_003945595.2. Classification (NCBI taxonomy): domain Eukaryota; kingdom Metazoa; phylum Chordata; class Aves; order Passeriformes; family Pipridae; genus Pipra; species Pipra filicauda. The sequence goes on along the minus strand of NW_024103563.1, from coordinate 1,334,105 downwards.
TCATTGCAATGCTTTCTTCTTTGATGTTAAATATTAATGCATTTAGTCCCCCAAAGTTTGCAGTCAAGGGCAGAAACCCTTAGTAATATCTCATAATAAGCTGTAACATATGCTAAGAGAAAAATAAGAGCATTTAGTAGATTTCTACCGCCTATAATCTGTGTCCCTTACATGCTTACCCTATCTGATATAAGGTTGTCTGACATGGAGTAGAAAAAGTGAACATCATGTTACAAAAACTACTGCACCAGTGATGCACGTGACAGCTTTATAATATTTTCGGCATTTTTCTTCATTCCTTTTTATAATGCAGCCTAATGTTTTTTACAGTTCCTGAACACTAAGCAGACATTTTTACTGCAGTGTTGATAATGATGCCTAACTTCTGGAGAATCCAGGAGGTCCCTGACTAGATAGCGTTGATCAGACCCTCTAAATGCATCAGAGCTTTTTAATTATTATTTTTGAGCTATTTAAAGTATATCAGCAAAACAATTTTCAGATATTATAGCTCTTTCCACAAATATTCAAGATACACCCTGAATAAAAAGACTGTTTCAAGGGATTTTCAGAGCTGCTTAAAATTTCATTTTCAGCTCTCAGAAGTTGAATAAGTACACAATCATTCATTTATGAATTGATAAAAATGTTCCAACTAAATATCATTCCAACATCTTTATGTGTAGATTTCAGTGTAGTGTCTACCATGTCTCACTCTGACTGCTCACTGTATTACAGCTCACTGATGCCTCTCCTTACAGCTCATTTTTAGTAAAATTATGTGTACTGCAATTAGATGCCCAAGTTCATATGTCCACATCCTTTCTGGTGCTCTGCTTTCCATTTCATGTGATTCCTTCTTTCCATCAGTACAAGCTGCTTGCTCATCTAGAGACTGGAAATATTTAGTGCCACATCCTTTCCAGTTTGCACCAAGATTTCTGAGTGTATTTCGGCAATGTCATCACAGGATCTGTTACATTTGTGCCAAGCATGAACTATATGCACATTACGCAGCATTTCACAGGTAATACGTTAGAAAGCAGTAAAATTGGTAATTTATGTCATTCTTAAAAGGAGTTAAAAGTATAGTTTTAGGTGCTACATCTGCTCTAAATAAGAAAAGCAACTGAACAACACTACAGGCACTGGCTAACAGTTTTTTATGATATACAACAAACTATGAAATCCAAAAAAATACGTGTACAGAATCTCTCTCAGCATTTACACTAGTTTTACTAAGATAATATTTTTCCTTAGTTCTCTAATTTAGGAGAAGTCCCTGTTTTAAAAGAAAAGGTTTAAATATGGTAAAAACTGCCTGAATAATTGACAGGCATCCTTGGACTGTGTCCAGGGGCAGCAGGAGCATCTGGAAAAGTGGAAGTCAAAGAGCATTGGTTACATTAGAGGATTTTTCAACTAAACTGACTTACAAGACTAAGTGGATTTTAATTTCAGATTGCTATAAAGAAAGGTAGCAAATTCTTTCAGAACTATGCAATTCATGTCACTTTCTCTCTGCCTGACATACATTAATTGGGTATTAGCCAAGGGAAGAGTACACAACACTTTAACCTAGTGTCAGTAATAGCCAAAGCAGGGTTCCTATGCTTTGCCAGTGAAAGTTCCTGCTAAGAAAAAACTGCGAAGAACACTAATAACCTACGAACATACTTATTTTCTCTTATGTCTATCACAACCCTTAATGTACCTACCATAGGACAGAGAAAAACTGTTGCAGGGTAAAAGGGCAGAGAGGAAAGTACAGGTCCAAGGAAACCATGCAAAAGTAAAATACTGGTCTCAGTGGTGTTAATGCTTTTCTGCCTCTAATAGGATTGATTCATTTCACTGTAGTAAGTTTGCAAGACTGAAAGAGCTACGAATTCATCCCTTCCTAGCTTCTCAGTATGTTATATACACATGTATATTTTTCATTTCAGTGATTTTCAATCACAACATTTTGCTCTTTGTCTTTATTTTTTTTGAAATCTGATATATAATACATAGCTGGCAGCTAAATATTTTTCTATAATACGATTTGCTAACAGTCTTTTCAACAGAGCTTTTCCATTGCTTCTGCTCAAGGAAGAATATTTTGCCTCAAAAATCTTTTTTTTGGTCTGCTATTGGAATGGTCACCATAGAAAAGAAATCTGAAAATGAAGAGACTTCCAAAACAAAGAATATTAAGAAATACAGTTGAATATTTAGATATTATATGACAAGACACACCTTAATGTCATATTTACATAATCTGTCTGAAGATAAAGGTAGTAAAAGTCATCTTTTATCTGAACGTTTTATTGACCTTCAAGCAGTGATGTAAAAACAGTAAAAACTTCATGGCATTATTAAAATGAAGGTGAGCTGAATGCATAAAACCTTGTGATAATCAGTTACTGCAAAAAAACATTCAGTATCAGGCTTCTGGCTAATATTTACCTAAACTTTTTCCCCTATTTCAGTATATTTAGATTACTGACGGCTGAATGCCTTTCTGAAGAGGACCCTACTTCTTGCTTGGCCTTAAAGCTCTTTAAGAATTGAGGTAAATATTTATTCTTGGAGCAATTCTATGAATAAGTATAATTTGAACTATTTACTTGTGACACCAGTAAACTTCACTGCAGCCTAAGAGTATTTTATCACTGGATATCTTCAAAAAAGATTGAACCTAGGAAAGTGATACACCCTGATGGTAAAACCTTTGACTGTCAGCATTCTGCACCACTCTTAAAGGTACCTGTTAGTCTGTAGGCTGCATGACCGTATATTTGTGAGCATAAATCTAATCTATTCCAAGAAAAAAGTAAATCTCCCTAACAAATTCTTCACCAAGAACAGACTAAAGCTATGGGAAAGACAAATCTGTCTGCCAAATGGAATATAATTTTTCTAGCGTAAACTTCATTTTATTTATATAAAGTCTATAAATCTTGTCCTACAGGGAAATCCAACAAGGATTAGACTATTACTCTCTTGAAAAAGTAATGTCATAAATGTACAAGAATGGAAGAAGCATCAGCTCGGAGACACTATCAGTACCACTCTCAGAGCAAGGAATTCTTTTACCATAATAAAATAGCACTGGGTAAACAACAACGTCAGTGGATTATTATTTTGGGTAGGCAGAACACTGAGAGACTGAGGATTAATTAATATGAGCTAAATTAGTGCACCATGTACACGTTTTTGTTAAACATTGCTTATGTCAAATCTCTCCTCTTAAAAAGAACAAAACTCACAATAAACAAATTGTTTTTGTGCTTATAGCAGTAGATCGAGAAGAGCAGGCAATCTTATCCTTCTTAGTCTTATCACACTTTTGCCAGTAAAACATCTGCTAAATTTGCAGTATAAAAGAAGTCCATCGATAATGTTTTGTTGAACTCCTTAAGTTAGTAAGCTTATTGTTTATAAATTGTCTAAAATAGTATAAGTCACTAACTGATCACCAGTGAGCACTCAGTCTACAAAATTACTGTGACTCTTTCTTATCATATTGCTACACTGACAATATCTGGGCCGGTCAATATTGAAAGCATATTCTAGTATTACCATTACCACCTCATTCAGAAAAAACAGGAGGATGTTCTCCACTCACGATGGTGATAACACCTAACATAGCCTCTTGAGCTGCTTTTGCATTTTTATATGATGTACCATAAAAATCCCTGATCACCTGGGATGGCACCCCTGCAAAGTGACTCTTAGGCCATACCCCTTAGGTTTTCTGTGAAAGGCAACCTGTGTGCAACAGCGGCAGAAATGGAGGGTTTGTGCATATAGCGGAATCAGGACACTGCTGGATGCACAGCTGGACTCAGATCAGTGTGAAATAATTTGTGAAATGCTCTGAAATACATAGTGCAAATGTCTTCCAACTTCTCTTTCTCTCAAGTAAATATCCCAGAAACATATAATTGCTTAACAACAAAAATCATCTGATAACTATATTACATTCCAAACCCATTTATAAGTACTTGTGAAGACTCTGCAGATATGTGAGATTGACTGGGAAGATAAGGCAAAAAAGTATAAAAATAAGTGAAGTAATTTTGATATCCCATTATAGCTACATTTTATGGGTATTATAGAAACACACATTAATGGAACTGTGTTCTTTCTTTAGGTTAACAATATCCTCTCTCTTAGTTAAACTGTTAGGCATTTGGACTGTACAACAATACATTCTTGTACAGTAAAATATTCCAATACTAATGCAGTATCCCTGTTTGTTTTCTGATATCTATGGAGGTAAAATAAACTCCCAGAAGAGAACAAAAACAGTAACTCATTTCACCAAGGTCATAATCTACAAGGGTTTTAAATATAAACCTGCTTTGAGGTCTGTAGCACTAAGCACAATGGCTATCTGGCCTTGAATTAAACAGCTTATACATCCAGCAATTGAGTTGATAAACCAGACATGATTAAAAAAAAAAAAAAAAAAAGAGGGCTAACTAGCTTCTAGCTCTAATATAATACAAAAAGCATGAGAGAAAAAAAATGTATAATTTATATTGTTTTTAATGAACCTGTAGCAAAAGTTGAAAATGTAAAATTTGGTGTGATTGCATACGTAAGATGGAGAGACCAGTTCAGATAACTGAGAAACACCACAGACCACAAATTAATTAATTTTTCTGAAATTTAAGAAGTTCAGCTTAGAGATTTTTTTCCCCTTGACTGATTTTCCCAAGAGAATTGAAATTTGAAGAGAGAAAATGATAAACATGATCGAAGAATTCAGCATTTTTCTGCTCCATTTGTGATTTTAAGGAGCTTTCAGAAAGTTTTTCCCCAGGAGATTTCTGATCATTTTTCCAAGAATCAAAAGTGTCAGAAGGATAAATTTTGAGATTAAAAAAATCCCTTTAGTATGTTATCAAGTGCCAAAAGCATTGTTGTTTTTTTGTACATATAAAAGTTACCTGCTTTTTTAAAGGAGAGGGATAAAGAATATAGTTTAATGCTATAGGGTCCAAAGACAGTTAAGAATCAAATCACATAAAAATTGTACTTGTATACCACCTGTATCCTCAAAAGGGCTGAAGTGGCAGGTGCAGTGCAAATATTCTTTGCACTAGCCAGGACAGGGGCATCATGTCAAAGGCAGCCTTGAAGAAGGAGGAAGGGAAACCAAAGGAACACATCTTAACCAGATTTAGACAATTTGTTTAGATGCCTAGGAGTCAGTAGTTTAAATCTAAGCCAGTCACACAGATACTTTTTGGGGTCAATGAAAGGAAAGAATCTGTGAAGGACTCTTGAGTTCACATATTTTAAAATGGGATGAATTACCCTTGCAAAGTATCTCCCTTTCCATTTACTTTAGAAGGGCTTAGACAACTATCTTGCATGCTGAATTAACAATAAAACATTTGTTTCAGTCGGTAAATGGAAATAATCCCCCCAGTTGATGTTATACTTTTCAGGTAAAGATAAGTCTGAAAAAATTGCCAACATCTGGTTTGTAGCACATATGCTTCAACTCTGCTAAGCACAAGAGCCAAAACCTGTTGGCCACTGAAGTTCGCCTTACACTGCTAAATGGTAGCAATTTCTTTTTTTTTGCCTGCTTTATGAAGAAGAATAGGAAAAAAACCTCCACCAGGAAAGGCTGGAATTTAGAACCACAGATCTGTCACCACATGCCACCCTGTAGCCATGAAACTACAATGTGAGGCTGGGCAGATCAAAAATAGAAACTGAAAGCATTCAAACTGCATTGACACTTATTTGATCTGGTGCTGAGAATAGGCTGCTTTTGAAGGGGCTGTGTAATTTCCCATATAAAAGGATAGAGAATGAGCAAAATGAGAAGTATACAGTTCTAATATGTTTTTCCTTCCAGGGTATGAGAGGTTTCAGCCCTTGTAGACACTTAGAAATACCCTGTTTAAAATGAAAATACTAAACAACACTGATCACCACCAACCTAGCAATACCAAGAAAGAAGTGAAAAAGCAGCTCAAAGTGCACAGGGGAGATAGAAAACTTAGGCTGAAAGGGTCACTGAGAACCAGACTGTAGGTCATGAACTAATCTTTGAAGATTCAAATGCATCCTCTAACTCAGGCAAGTAGATTATCATTATTTACTCTAGATATTTGCTTCTTATTGAGAAGCTCCATTCCTTGCAGCATATATTTTAATCTTTTCCAGAAACGTATCTTCATGCTTCCATTGGTTTCAAAGAGAGCTACTGTACATTATGCACGACTTATATAGGAAAACTCCATAACTAAATGTTCATTGCTACCACTTGTATGGGATGCTGCTAACAATATAGAAGTTTTCTTTTGCTTATTTTTCTTAGGTCTCAGATTAACTTGCCACATTCCAATCGAACAACCACATGTGGACCTCAGCCACGGAAAAGGGGGAAAAAGCCCCAGTATTACTGACTATATTACGATCTGTTAAGAATATCAAAGTGCATAAGTTTCTTAAGGTGAACTTCTGATAAAAGCTGACAGAGGTCACTTTCTGTTTGGATTGTGAAATGATGTTACTTTAGCAGTGACCTTGCAAACCCACTTTGCTAACTATGTATGCTGGGAAAGAGAATATGCTTGACTAGTTTTTCTTCTTTGATTTCTATCATGTTCGTTTTAAACTTGAGGAGGCCATGTGCTTTAGCATACATTGTTTCTATTTTCCCACTGCCATTCTCCTCAATATCACTACTTTGGGCAGTACCAGGCTCCTCCCATTTCCTTCAAAGTCAGAGGTGCTGTTTGCTGTATGAGAAAGCAGTAAACACAACTTCTCAGCATTTGTGCAGCTGAGGTGCTGACTGCTGTGAGACGCCAGGTAAATCACTCGGGCTCCTCCCTGTCTCATGCTCTCCACCCACACAATGGCAATAATTCTCTGTACCTGCTTCAAGTGCCACAGAGATTAAGTAGGATTTATTGGGAATGGCCTTTTTGTTCCAAGGACAAAATTAGCTCTGCATCTTAAACTGACATTTTGGTTGATTAGGGGGCTTTGTTGCACTGCTGTGAGTTGCTATTAAGTATGTGCTTTAATACAATTCTAATGTGAAGTGTACCAAATTTGCTGTCATTTCATCAGTAAGAAGCATGCAACAGCTTCAGTCACTGCGATCCTCTAGCTTCAAAGAGCAATTTGGCAGTCCATGGGAAAGAAGGGACAATATTCTCGCGTGTGTATGAAACAGCTGCCTTTTTGATGTTTCCCCGAGGGAATGAATGGAGCACATGATTTCTTGGACGTACACATGCTCCACTGACCCAACCAACAGCAGAGATTTTTTTTACTTCTAAATTTAACTTTTGCTTTAAATGTTAATTCAGTGTTTTTCTACTGCATGTAAGAATACTTTCATTTTTTACAGAACCTTAAGTATGGATACCTATTTCCTTAGAATAAGACCATTTAAAAATGGCTCTGCCAAAGAACAGTATTGACACAAAAAACACATAAGATCAGCAGATATAGGGGGGAAAAAAACCCACAGAAGCAGAAAAACTAAGGAATGAACAACAGATAAACAGCACCACAAAAAGTACATCATAAAGGCTTTCTTTCCTAAACAAGGAGAGATAAAAATAGGCTAAAAAGAAAAATTTTTCAAAAGAAATGTATAGGATTTGGGCTTTTTTTAAATGTGTAAGTAAAATTCAGGTGTACTCTGTTGATTGGTGATACTAATTCAGAACACACAGGAAACAAATGGCTTGTATCCAAAATAAAATGAAATATTAGTGTTACCTCTTGGCAAAAAAATCACAATGTAGTCTAGAAAAAAAACATGCTAATTCACTCTGAGAATGGTATGCCAAATTAAAATAGTTACTTTCTGGTATCGTTATGATGAGACAGGAATCTAATGTCTCCATCACATTATAGAACAGTGATAAGCTTTATTGGCAAAGCTTCCACTATGTTTACTGTAAAATTGTCAGTTTGTTCTTTTCTGGAGATAGCAAGACAGTTTGTGTATGATTCAAAGATAGACAACCTTTGACTGATAACTTATTGTATTAGTTTTGGTGAGTTTTTCTTTAAGGAACAGACAGTGTTCTGATGCTATCGAGCTTTTCTCTCCCCCCTGCAAGACAATCAAAATACTTTTCACTATGGAAACAAAACTGATAAAGTCAAAACACACTTTTAAATTACATTATCCAGTTCCAGATACAATACAGGGGGAGAAAGGTGATAAATACATCATAATTCACAAAGACATCGTTCAAATTTAAATTGCCTAAATTAATCTGCTGAAATGTATACTAGCTTATATCATGGTCCTTTAAGCCATGGTATGACTTTAAAAAGCAGTTACAAGAAAAGAGAGCTTTGAGGTAAGTTTTGTGTGGAGTAATTAATTATATTATCTATAATTTCACTTTCTTTGCATGACTGGCTCTATAAAGTTTGGCTAATGCATTTATAGCTATATTTCTCAAGTTAGTTCTTAATTTCCAAATAGACCACCCACCACTTTGTTACTATGATTTAGTACAGCTAATAAATAAGATGACAAGCTACTCGGAGCAGGAGTCACCTTGTTATTTGTGTAAAACCTAGGCACAATAATAACAATAAAAAAGGAAAAAAAAATTATCTATTCGTCACTGTCTGTTCAGATGAGCCAGTAAGAACTGTGGTCTTGTGCAGAGTTTTATTTTCAAAGCTTCAAATATTCCCAAGGTTCAATGTATATTAAGAAATTAAACTGGAGCTGTTTGATTGTGGATGAAATGAGGTTCAGTTATTAATCATGCTACAAAAAATGGACAGTGTGCAAATTCCTGGTCAGATAACTAGTCTGAGGCTTTGGAGTAGAATAGAGCAATGATGAACAGTTGTGTGGAATTGCAGCTGCAACTTTAAGTGACTTTTAGTGTTTACTGATAACCAGAATTGCCACCCAAATTACACATTACCACTGAGCAGTTCAATATGCCTACGATCTGCTTGACAGTTATTTCAATGCATCTACAAATTATTATGTGAATTCAGATAGTTTTAATTCTAAACAGTGAAATAACTTTTGTGATATGAAAATCCTATAGCCATAATACTACTAGGTGGCTCTCAAGCACTTTTCCTTTCTCAATCTCAAAATATATTAAAAATAAGTCTAAGTTTTGAAACGTCATCATTATTCTTTTTAGTAGCTTTCAGCAGTAGGGCGACATCCAGTCAAAAACTAAGAGTCAGCACCGGTTTATATAAGGAGGACAGCTATATATGGAATATGTCTGAAAATAGCCAATCACCATAAAAAAACCCACCATCAGAAAGGCACCTACATATACACATACAGGATGGGGATCCAAGGAGATCCTGGTGTTCCTCTTTCCAGCTTTCATCAACTTAAAGAATCCACAGTAATGTAAGGACAGTGTAAAACATCAGCAGTTGATGTAAATAACTGAAACAAAGAATCAATTAGATTGGAAAAGACCTCTGAAATCATCCAGTCAGATTATGCATTGCCCATTAAGCAGCTATGCAGGCAATGTATAGAGAGCCTCTCCACTAGGGGAGAAAATGTCTTCCTGCACTCCACTCAAACTCTGCGAGACTCTGCAAAAAAGGGCCCCACCTTGCCTCAAGTCAGGCTGGGTCTCCTTGTGCCTGGATCACTTCAGACAAAAGGTAATGGAGTGAATCTTTCTTGCTGCATTCAATATATAAAAGGAAGCCTCCTCTATGCAGGTATTTCTAAAAGTTTTGCAGTAAACTCAAGCTATAACTTGGAACCACTAAAAAGCACCTGTAAAGGCAGACTTACAGATCTGTTTACTTCATAGCTTTTGATGCTGAGTGCTCTAAAACCATGCCATAAAACTGAGCTCACCTCACCATTATACCCCCCACAACTTTTAATGTAAAAACTAGAAGGCAGTGAAGAACACTTGGCCTTCTTAGCAGGAGTTTTGCCAACGTCCACCACTTATATCCAACACAGTTTTCCTCCCCTAACATAATGGTGTTACAGTCTTGTCCTCCTCCAGACCCATTATACTTGAATATTATTAATGGTTACTTGGGCTACAAGCAATTTTTCTGAGTATTTTCAATGAATAATAGTTAAAATGACATAAGAATCACAGAATCACAGAATATGCTGAGTTGCAAGAGCCCCACAAGGATCATTGAATCCAACTCCTGACCCTGCACAGGACCAATCCCCAAGATAAGCATTGTCCAAATGCTTCTTGAACTCTTGGTGCTGTGATCACTTCTCTGGGGAGCCTGTTCCATTACCCAATCACTATGGGTGAAGAACCTTTTTCTAATATTCCCCACATATATTAGCCATTCGATCTTTAAGCTGTAAGGTACGATGTTATTCTGATGTCTATCTCGTGTTGGTCTCATAAGCCACCAGTGTGCCTGTAACAAACGTGGATAGAGCCTTCCTAAATCTTCGTTCACGAAGCCTAGCCATGACAATTCTGATGTGAGATATCACAACTTGTGTATTTAGATGACAGCTAAGCAAACAGAAAATTAACATGATGTGCCAGTGTTTAAAGCAACAAGACAAAGAGGACACAAAAAATTTTACATTTTTTCAAAAATAAAAACATGAAAAAAGATGCAAGTTTCAGTGGGAGGTGGAGTTCCCCTACAACTGAAATTCAAGCCTTTAATTTTCAAATTACCAGCATTTGTTTTTGAAAAAATTAATCATGTTTTAAAATCTAGAATTTTTTTTCAAACACAGTCATCATGTTTAAATTTTCAACTCCCTTTTCCAGTCCTCTTCTCTCCTCAATTATATTTTCTTCTATTTTCCTGCTGTACAGAGAAGACTACTTTGAGGCCACTTATGCACCTGGACTGCAAGGAACTGCTCAGAGTCCTGATGTAAGGAGGTTCAAATGAAGAGTCATTTTAATCTGTGGATGTAAAATAGGCCAGTGCTGTTTAAAGTGACAAATTTAGGCCTCGATTCTGCAAAAAAATTATGCAGATGCCTAACTTGACACACATGAGTAGTCCCTTTGCTTGAATTTATTGTAAGGCTAAGAAGACTTTTCAGTGGCTTAGGGTTTCAAATTCCATTTCCAAATTTGTCTTACGCACTTTATTAAAAGACTTTATAGTTTTGAAAACAGAACTTAGTCTTGGTTGTCATTTCAGGGCTTATATTTTACGCTAACTGAAAATATATTGTATAGTACCTTCAATTCATTTTTCATGTCTACAAATGTAAAGGAATGAATTCTTAATACAACAGCTCTTTGGAAAGAGACTGCCCGCTGCAATAAATAACACCTAAAATCAGTGACAGTTGTATGTTGTTTAAAATGAGTGCTGCTTTTTTGTCATCTCTGTTCATAATTTTCAGGCTTTGGCCATTCAGTTGGGAAAACTTGGGGGTTATCTGACAGACAAGGCTGTGTTCTCAGGTTCACTATTAATAAGACAATTAAATTAAACACACTGTAAAAGTCCCAAAATTTAATATTCAAGAAGTGGGTGAATTAAAGTAGGTAGGGAAAAATAGATATATGTATGTTGTTAAGTTCTTATAAACATCATATTGTCAAAGATCTAGGATATCTCAGGTATTTCTGGGCCCAGTAAAGCAAAAAAGGCTTAACAATTATATGTACTTGAATGCAATTTCAATTCTCTGTGGCACTTTTACTGTGGATTATATGTTTAGAGATTAAATACATAAGGCAGTGCAAGAATTTAGAAGCACTCATAATGATTTCTGCCAAAGGTCCATTTACTCAGTGTGCTGACTGTGATGTGCAAAGATGCAAGTACTGGAAAACTGATACCTCCCTTCAGCACATCCCATTGCTTTTGAAAATCAAAGATTTAGAGGTATCAAGAGCAAACATCATGTAAGTAATCTTCTACACCTGGAGAGTTTAAAAATTTCACGTGATAGACAGAGGACAAAGAGTCAGATTCTGCAGCATTTATGTGAATATTTCTTTACCTCAATGAGTTTTGTGATGCCCATAGAAATTCTGGAAATTGAATTTCCTGAAATCAATGCCATTAAATTATCTAAAAACCTGATAAACCTCCAGAAACTTGATAAACCTGAAATACCGACTTCCAGACTGCACATGCATTTTGGCACTCCTCATTATAGAAAGCTTATACCACAAAGAGATTATACTATTTTGTTACACGCAAGATGAGCAATGACACCTCATTCTCACAAAAAAAAAAAAAAAATTAAAAAAAATTAAGTTTAAAATTTATATCAAAACCAATAATGCTGCCATAGTGAATTAATTCACTGGAAATTCTTTTCAACTTCCAGTTGTCTTTTTGCTGCATTATGAAGGTCAAGGCATCTTCAATGATGCAGCAAACCATACTGTAAAAATGACAATGTGAAGGCTAAAACATACCAAACATTTGCCATGCCAACATGTCCCTAATGAAAATCCCTTCCACTTCATGAACTGGACAAACTGTATGCTTCATTAAGTCACAGACAGCACACTCATTAAAGATCAATGGCATCTTCCAAATGCATTTTGTTTTGCTTTAGTCCTAACATATGGTCATAATAATGCATCTAACAGTAAGCTTGAGCACTGATTTTTAATGAAAAATAATGTTCAGACTGGCCCACATAATTTGCTTTTATGTTTCTGACCTTGTTCTGAAATGAATCCCCATCGTTCCAAAACATTCTCATTCCAGGTTCTCAGTTCTCTTGCCAAGAAAGGCAGATGTCATGTTTGTAACTTACAACATCCCTATTTAAATCGTACTCCTTCATAAAATGCTGGTGTATGTTTTGCCTTCCTAGATACACACCAACTTCTAAAGAAGAAGAAAAACAGATCCAAAGCATTACCTGTCTACTAAAGCCAGTGATAACAAGGCACATATTCCTCACAGAGGCACGCCAGGCTTCTGTCTAGTGTGAGAAATGTTGTCATTTGAGGGACATACTACATCAGCCTGTTTTACCATCTGTGTAGGAGCTCCATGAGCCCAGAAATTATCACAGTGAAGAGTGATCAAAGGTTTGGCAACTATACTGACATATTTCATTTTTTAATGGAAAAAAAGTCCTACCACATTCACTACTAAAGCACTGCAAAGAACAAACTCGAACATTGGGGTTTTCCTCCAGGTATAATGGCCTGAAAGGACAAAGTCTCAGCTTACACTTTCACTTCTGTTTTCATCACCTTTGCTAATTATATATACAGGCAATGTCAATCCTTTCTCTTCTCATTTTCTTCTCTGGTATCCACTTGAAGATGAATGCTAATATGCACACAATCAAAGTAAGAGCAATACAGTTGTGAGACATTCAGTACACTGTTTTAAGTTGCATTTGGAGTCTACACACAATATTGTAATTCATGGATGAGTTGAAACAGACACTTGTTTAAGTTTCTCCAGGCTTTATCCAAGTTCTAGGCTTATAATCATATTTCTCTTGGGGTAGAATCACACACATTTTCGTTTTTTTCACACTGGACTAAACCACCTTTTCAGTTATCTAGCTTTTAATCAGTCTTTAGGTACTACTTAACCTTCTATTGAATAATGATTAGAATTTAAACAATTGCCTTCCTTTGTGAAGGTGCTGGCTTCTAGAAGAAAAAATTAACAAGGGTATGTTTTTATTCCACATTAGCTTAGCTGAATATTACTCTATCCTGAAATACTCACTGAGTCCATAAATGCTTGCTCTCTCGAGCCTTAACCATAACTTTGGCTTTAACTAAACTTCTCCAGTCCATATCTACACCACAGCGTGCACACATTCCTTTAGGCTTTGCTCAATAAATTCACCTCCTAGATTTTTCATTTCTCAGTCTCCAATCCTGATTCAAAAATATATTTGCTCCTTCACTACAATTAGGATCCAGTACTTTGGTAAGTCCTACAGCAAAGAGGGTGCTTTGGTCACTGATTTCTCATACTCCAATAATAAGCATAATTCTCTATTTAACTGGAATTCCCAAAATCTAACCTGACTTCTAGTATTAACCAGTCGAGACAACTAGCAACAAGTAGTCCTGTAGGTCTTCCTTTTACATAGTTGACAGTATCATTGAGTTCTTACTTTCCAAACCACTTACACGAACTGGAAATTTGAAACAGAGCAATGCCTCCTACTTTTCTTACATAGCAAAAGCAGAAGTCATTGTTCCTCCTTATACCAGTACTTGTTCAAAATCTGGGGCACTGGCACAGGACAACAAGAAATAGAATGCTTATATCCTGATTTCCGGAATCTTCCTCCTAACTGGAACCTAATCCTAGTTTTTATCATAGTTGAAGGCATCCTAATTTTACAGAGGCACACACTGAAACTACTGTTGCACCAGTAGTGTTCCACCTGGTATCAAATCTAATTTTAGCTCCATAAGCCAAAAGAAAACTAATAAACAGAGGTCTTTAGCGCAGTTTTCTCAAACCAGCCCTAACCTTTATTTTAGTTATAGTCTAATGATGCATGTGAACATGAGAACCAAAGCATCCTTCAGATGCTAACCACCTCCTTTAATCCTAGTAAGTTTGCAAGACCCTTCAATAGACCTGTCCAGTATCTGAATTCCCAAATTCAGTTTCTAATCCCGGGTTTAAGCATCATATAATGATCCACCAATACAAGTATTAAAAATACTCAGCAGTCCTTTGCAGAAGAGCATAATCTCTGTTCTGTTGATTTTTTAAATATATCAATGACAGGTCCAAAGAGTAAAAAGAGAAGAAGTTACTCCATCTTCCTTCATTCAAAGAGATTTCTAAGAGTCCTTTCATAACACAATGACACTAAGAAGAGCATCATAAGAAAAGAAAAAAATGAGGATTAAACCTGCTCCAAATTTCCAGTGTTTTAACTAGCTAAACAGCTTCTCTTTTGTTACTGATTTTTTTTCTACAAGGTACATGCCTGTATTTAACATTTTATTACATGTCATTAACATTGAAAACTGGAACTGAAGTTTCTATCAAAGTCAAATGAATTAACACTAATTCAAGGAAGAGGAATTTTCAATTAAATTCCAATACTTCATTTTTACAGTTTGATTTCAAGCTTACATGTCTCAATAGTACAAAACAGACAGGATATATTTAATCACTTTATGCTTTTATGATGAATTAATATTTGAGTAGAAAAATCCTTCAGCAGTATGTTTAAGTCCAAACTCAGATTGTCTGGATTGTCTGGAGTTCACATATGGGAAGTGGCTCAGATATTTTGCTCAATTTTAAGTTCTGTTCGAAAAACTTTGTTTCTTCTACCTAACTATGTCTTAGAAAGCTGCCACTTTTCATGTACAGGTGTCTTTTTAGCAGTGTCGTCGTCACTAGCAAAGCAGTTCAGAACTGGGGGGGCAGAGAGGCACTGTGCATATTTAAGTTGTTATTATCACATTTTGTAAAATTTATTCTTGACAAGGGCTCTTCTATGGTTTTAATATCTTATTTTTCTACTTTGTCTCAATTTGTACTCACTTCCCTAATCCTTCAGCTGTCTAGAGGGTTTTCTAAGCGGTTGCAGCCACTGAGTATTGTGACATTCCTTTACATTTTCCTACAGCTTATGCTCAGCTTCATTCACTTTGTTGCTCTTACCAATTTTGTTAGCCTTATTTAAAGATGCACTTGTTTTAGACCTTAGAGTGATCTACCTGCTGAGTTAACAGTTATTATTACCTGTAAGGGGAAAATGTATTTTGAAAGAAATGGAGAACATGTGTTAGTGGAGAAGCTTTTATATCAGCAATTAAATAACATCTCAATTAAAGTGGCAGATTGGCAACTAAACTGAAAGGTTTCTTAAAATTGACACTTTTGAGAGCATCAACACAGCACAATTACTTAACTTGCTGTAAAGGAATGTAATTCCTGTAGGAATGAACAATACTGTAGCAGCCAAAAGTCCATACACTTCATTATTTTAGTAGAGCTCAAAAGGAACATTTTTCCCTCATATTTTCTTTCATACTCATTTAACAAAGACACACTTTGTAAATGTAAATGTGTTTCTTTTATTAACTGTTGAGTGAGATCTTGGTGAAGCCAACCATGAAGCCAATTCTTCAGTTCAACAGGAGGAAACACAACTGATAAAAAAGCAAAGATGACTATTGCTGAAACATCCTCATTCTGAGACAAAAGTTTTTAAGGAGAGTGTTTTCGATCAGTTTAAAAAGAAACAGAAGTATTAGCACATACAACTGCCCTGACAGCAGCTGGCTGTCAGTCAGATTACTGGTACACACAAGATACCCAGCCGTGGTTGCATACAAATGGTACCAACGTACCTAAATCCAAGGCAATTTTTCAGTCATAATTACTGAAACTATTTGGGCACTTCAGGTTAAGCACACATTTAATCGCTGTTGCTATACTAGACTCATAATTTGTGAACTGCTCTGTACCCACCTAGGATTAAAGATACACCCTAATTGCAAAATATACTAATACCAGTGGTAAAAAATATTCTTGCATTATTCACATATTGCATAAATAGCATATGTATAATTTCACTGCAATCAATGGAAATCACATATTTCCATATCACATACTAAATGCTGAGGTTGATTACCCTTATATTTAATTTCTAGTAATCAGCATGAGCCAAGTGGGGCTTTAATATTACATGGAGATTTACATCAAATTTTCTTTTCCTTTTATTTTTTCCTCTTTTTTTTCCTTTTTTTTTCTTAAGAGAAAAAACCAAATGTAGATAGGGTCAGAAATAGGTGTTCATGCACAACACACACAATAACTGCTTAGAAAATGACAGTATGTGTTTTAAAACCACTTAAATGTTGCTATTTAAGAATATTTCAACAGAAAGCTTTGTCTTTCCTTTTGGAGATGTCTCTTGAGCAAAGATAAAATCACTTAGTAACCTTTTTAACTCCATTTATTTCTAAAGGTCAATAGAAATAGTTTTTTATCTTTCCCAAAGTTCAAAAAACTAAAAGAAACTTCGCATTTTTTTTATATTGGAGAAAATTACAGAATAAAATCATATCACCTGGTAAGTATGTTACTTCAGTATAGATTTTTTATTTTATACTAAGTCCTAACACTGCATGTAAATTTTATTGCACAGATATATTATTAAAAATGAAAAACAGAGTGAAATAAAAATATTTTTCTAGCATATTAGCAAAATATTTCTGATCTGACAGTGCCAAATTCTCAAAATACTATCAAACAACTGACAACTCTCACTTAACTGAGGTGACACCTAGAAGCAATTAGCTAGAATATAGAGTAATTCAACACTGACTTTTCATATTTAGCAATCTGTTTGATCAGGGTTGGGAGTTTTTTCTGTTTATTTGGCTTTTCTTGGGGAGAATGGGAGATTGCAATAGCTGTGTAGGCAGGAGAATTAAAGCAGTGTTCTATACAACCTTCTAATTCTACAGGAAAATAAAGAAGCTGGGTTTATTCTTTGCACTTTCTTTTCAAAATGAAGTGCTAGCTATTATGCCATCCTCAGTGAAAAATATTAGCATGTCTCTTAATACATCCAGATTTTCCTTTTCATTGAACTGATTCCCATTTATTGCAATAGTACAACAGAAACAAAAAATCAGGTCCTGGTTGGAACTTTTTTAATTGATTGTTTTTGTGCAAGCTTAAAATCTGCACCCATATTAAAAAAAAAAAAAAAAAAAAAAAAAAAGAGGTTAAGTCAACTGAATTTAATCAATTCTGAGGTCACAGCTATTAAACATCAATGATGAAACGTCAATGGTTTAAGAAGCTAGAGGGTACTTGTGGAGTAGAAGCACAGAGCTGGAAGGCCAATCAAAAATAACAAGATTGTAGGATGGATTTCAAATCAAGCAAGCTTACATGGCATATGAGATCATACAGTCTGTTTCAGGTTTATGAGGCAACATGAAAAACAAATCAATGGGTAATCTGTGGAGAAAGCAAACTGAAGTCATTGGTATCGTGTCTACTGTTGACAGTGTAAAATGCATTTAATGTAGGGGAAGAAGATAAGCTTCATCACTTAAGACAGAGAGGGTAAGGATAAACTGAAGCCTGTGGAAGGAACTCAAAGGAAAAATATGATATGTTCGCACCATGAGAACCTGACAACCTAATACGAAGATCATGAAAAATGGTATACATTCATATTTTTCTACTGAAGCCAAAAAGACCATTTACTTTCTTCTCTCACTGACTTGCATAAAATATGTTAAAGACATATAAGATAAGGATTACCTAATTATCTCTTTGAAATTGAACTATCATGAAATTCTGAATTTAGATCCAGAGCTCTGGATTAATTCTAACTTTTAAATTATTACTTCTTGAAACACTCTTCTCATTTAATAATAGCAATTGATGAATAAAAAAAATAATAAAAAAGAGAATGTTATTAGGTAATACTATTCTAAGTTATGTCAGAAATTGTTTTAGGCTAACTGAACATTTCAAATACTCAAATTGAAGTCGCAAATGAGGAAAAAAAATAGGCAGCTTTTCTTCGGGATTTCTTTTTTTTAACCAAGACTCCAAAACTAACTTTATACAAAATAGTTCATGCCATTCTGATTTAGATGAAAAAGGGTAAAAGAAAAAGAGAAAGGGGGGAACTCATAAATACACAAACATTTTCTTCAAGAGGCAACTTGGAAGGAAAAGGCAGAAATAGCAGATAGAACATGACAAAAATCAGAAACACCTTTTGAAAAAAAAAAAAATACTTGCTTCATGAAGCAACATCATACTCAAATTCATCTATTTTGACATTTTCACTTGTCAGACCACTACAGTTCATCATAGCTTTCACAGTCTGTCATGTGAATTTTGAAGGGGATTTCCAAGACCTAAAAGTCTGCAGAAGACATTTCAGAAGAGAAATGTTTTCCATAAGGAAACACCTCTTCATAGCAAATAAAGAGCAAAGTATTGCAAAATATATCCCAATCTTTATCTTTCTGTACCACTTAGGGTGGGGAAGGAGGTCGAGGAGTCCGGGATGAAGGACCTGGGAAAGAGAGAAGAGGTATTTTTTTAATTTTTGGTTTTCTTTGTTACTCACCAGAACTATTTTAATTGACAATAAATTAAATTAATTTTTGCAAAGGTGAGTATATTTTCTCATGACAGTGACTCATAAGACTCCTCTTTACCTCAACCTTTCCATCTTATTTTCTCCTGCTGTTCCATCAAGAAAGGGGAGTGATAGGGTTGCTGGGTGGGCATCTGGACAACCCACGAGTTACAGAGGCTCTAATAACAGGTATAAGAAGAGTGCAGTCAGCAACAAAATATTCAGGATGTACCTTAATGTGTAATCCTAAAGCTAAATATCACATGAAAGTGATGATGAGAGAAAAGATGCCTACATTTTTAATGCCTTCTCCACCCAAGTTTCTTGGAATCTAAAGTGACTCAATGTCAGAAGCCATCATATCAGAACATGTGGTTGGTGCTGAAGGATTGGACGATGCTAATTTCTGTTTAGCATTAATAGTTCCACAGGTAAGGAGATGTCAGGTCAGGTTTGCAGGTCTACATGTTACCTACATGAGAGCACCTTGTTCTGAGAGTTCCTATGTGAAATTTCCATTTCTGTGTTGCTTAGAAAGACACTGATTTCCTTATGGTGCTTCAGTGTCTACTGCACAAAGCACAACGGGAAAAGCATAAGACAGGACCAATATGTATTCTAAGTTAGGTTATTATTCAGAGGTCTAAAATTATATTCACAAACGCAGAACAGCTGTACTCTTTTAATGACACATCTTACTAAAAAGTAATAATATCAAAACAGATTTATGATCATGTGAGATAATTAATTAGGAAGGCTAGATCTTTTTATAGTCCCTTTTACATTTATCAATGTTAAAATGATTGCATAACATGCATTGGATTTTAAAATACCAAGCACAAATGCAAATCAACTCTTTGATCAGTGTATCACTACGTTGTATTGCCATAAAAGCTGTTGTCTTATAATATACCTTTTGCTCCTTTTGTTAGTGCTAGAAAATTACCTTCCTGAAAGAGACTGAATTGAATTAGCACTCAGCCAGTGAAGTTTGAAACTTACTCTCATTAAGAGAGAACAGCATTTTAGAGTTCAGGTGCACTGAATATGCCTGAAATGAGAATTCTCTCTTGATTTTCTGCTCCTCACTACGCTGTAGACAAGACTCTAACCAAGCATTTGCAGATTTCTTTCTGAAAAATAGAGAAGAAAACAAGTATGGGAAGGAAGTGGTTTTGCTTGGGTAGACCACCAAGAGAAAACCCAGGCACTGTTGCTTTTACAATGGATATCGCATTCATCACCTCGGAAGTTAAGCATTCAATTCTTACTCTCACTTGAAGAAGACAGAAAAATTGAGGATTTTGGCTCATGTTCTGTTCAGTGGAAATGATGCACATCAAGAAGAAACACAAGGCTTTCTTCTCAAGTATTGAAAAAAAGAGTCCTTTTACTGTTACGATCAACTCAGTCTCAACAGAAACAGTTACGATTCCACTTAGTCCTATTTCTGTCTGAATAGTTTGTTGATTTTGAAGACAAATGCAAAAGAAAAGCAGTAATTAAGATTTAGAAGTGTTCTTTGTTTCTGTATCCAGTTGGATATCTTGAGTTTATTTAAATCTCTAAGAATATTAACAAAGGCAACTACTAATGCACAAGAAATAAAGAGCTACAAGTAAGATCTAGAAGTGTACAGTCAAAATTCTATACTCAGAATTACGTCAGATATGAATCTGAGAAATAAGGGTCTGAAATGATTAAAAAATAAGTGAGACCAGAATTTATCCAGTTGCTTTAAAAATTAATTCATGGATATAAACTTTATTAGTAGTTCCACACAACACTAGATTTCCTTCCCTTATGTTATTTATTCTTACCTATTTTCTTCTCTAAAAATATATTTCACAATTGAGTATAACCAATAGAAAATTCAACTTGTAGTACTGATACTGAATACTGACATAAAATTCTCATTATTACACTTTATAATCACAACATTTTTCATGGTGAGTTACAGTGTCTAAAACTCAATTTTTATTTTGAAATTTCTCATCCAAATTCCAGCAAGAATATGAATCACAAACAGAAGAAACAGCTAGTAGAAAGTAGGTTATAATGGTTCTTAACATAAAAAATGTGTCAGAGGTTGAGTGAAATTTGTCCAAAGTTTTCATATAATTCTGAGATATTGAAACTTTCATAGAAAGCAGAGGTGTAGAAAGGACAGTAGTCAAACTCTTCAATACTGTTCAGAAGGAATATAATTCTTTCATTTTGCATGGGGAAAGTAAGGGGGATGGCATCTAGAGAAGAAATGCTTTCTCGTGGTTATTCAGATTTGTTATTTGAGATAACTGGGCTTGTTATCACAAATGCCTTGTCCAGATTATACAGGAAAAGCAGCCACTGAATCTGGCTCCATGCATGTAACTGGAGGACCCTGGTGAGAATGCAGCAGATATAGTCTGTTCCAAACAAGTGACAAATGCAGTTTGAATAACTGTTGTTAACATCATGAACTCTGTTCAAGAAACCTCCAGAAATTTAGCACAAAATTGTCAACAATAGTCTGCTGAGTTAGACGTTTTCCTGTTTTCTATGATATAGCGCCACTGTAAAAGTCTCCTTGGCACATTCTTACTGCTTTAAACATTACAAGCAAAGGGAAAAAAAAAAATAAATACAATGTACTGGTTCCCAGTCAAATCCTATTACTTGGAAACATAAATTTACATTTTGAGCATGTTTTTTTCTTTCTTATCTCCATTTTCTCATTTTGCAGCACTAAAAGTAGCTTCAGGGTGCTTTAATATTTAATTCCATTGAGAACCCTTCAATGCTTACATCTAGTTTTGTAAACTTAATAAAAAAAATTAAACAGAAATATTGCAAATACCATTACTAGTGCTTCAACATAGAGAAAGATCAAAAGAGAGAACACATGCATACATACCTCATCCAATATAGTTTTTGATGCTGAGTTACCAAAAATAATACTGCCTCTTACGGTATTTTAGCAATTTATTTTATATTAAACTTTGACACAAGACAACACATCTGTACAGCTGAGAATCAGGTCACACAACACAGCAATTGGGATGCATCTAATACATTATATATATATTTTTAATTTTTTTTATAAGAGATTTTGAAGAACCCAAGAACATTCTTTAGTCCAGGGGAATTCCATTGAATATTTTACCAGATTTGAAATGAGAGTTTATCCTCCATTGTCAGTGCTCTGAATAAGGTTACACCAAGAAATCTTTCCAATGAACATAAATTTCTTAAGTGTGAGGATCATGAGTAGTCAAGAGTGTTCGGAACTGTTTAGCTGGAAAAGCTGCTGGGAATAACTTTACTTTAAATAGTGAATTTTATGCCTGATTACTGATCTCAGCTAATAAAAAAATGAACTTATTCTGTGGTTATTCTGAAATGGCAGAAATAAAAAATGATTGAATGCACTTTTTAAGGGAAAGTTGCATATATTTTATACACCAATTATGTCAAAATATTTAACTGCAGAATTATTTTACCTTCTTCAAAACAAATTTAGACTACACATTAGCTTCCCTACAAGTCTATTTTATTTTTTAGAATGTATCACACCTCTGTGACATTAGTTTTAAAACAGCAACTCCGTAAGGTTGAACTTTTTTCAACAAGTTTTATGGGGTTGAATCCCTATCAGTCCACCATCATTTCCTTTTTTTATCTTTGCCTTTCAGACTTAGTCAAGCTATCCACACTTCCCTTTAGAAAAGTAGGCAGAAAATTTGAAAAAAAAAAAATACAGGAGAAAAAAAGATATTTACGTTGTTGTGTCTGAAGTTAAGAGGAAGGCCAGTGTTTTGTTCGTTGTTTTGGTCTTAAAGGTAATATATTTAATCTTTCCCCTCCCTAATCAAAGTAAAGATAAGCAAATTCTAATAATACTCCAAGAATTACATCAGTAACTAGGGGTTTTTTATACTGGCAGCATTAGAAGGGAGCTTGCTATTCAAGCCTGGTTCTAAGAAATTGTACTCGGATTAAGATTTTTTTCCCTTGAGCTGGAAGTAGGAGTGTATACTTTTTCAAACATATTCAGGAAATTTTGTTTAGGAAAGAGATATTGTTTTTCAAGACTTGATTATAGTAAAAAATGCCTATTGAATTTGTAGATATCAGTTTAGTTTGGTAAATAAAGCAAACCTTTATTTGGTGCCTATACTGATTTTTTTTCTGAATTTTAAAATATTTCACTATTGGGTTTTGTCCTCTAAGAACATATTAAATCAATTTTCCTATGACTGAGGGTGCAATCATCAGCTAAGAAAATTGGTTAACAAAAATATTCAGCAGCCTGCAGGCAAAATATTTTGGATAAAACAAAAATAAAGTTTGATAATATACAGACAAGCACTATACACGGTTCTCTATGAGCCTTCTCCAGCACATTCAGAGAAAAGAATGGCTGAAAGGATGTTAGAAATGCTAAGAAAACTTTATGCTCAAATTTCTCTAACTTCTAATAAATTCAATTTATTTCAACAAATTGCTGTCTTGCAATGCAATACAACAACAATGCTAATGCTCATCAGAAAACTGTTTTCCCTTTAGATCAGAGCAAAGACATATAAAGCCTAGCAAAGATACACATGACATAGAAAAAGCTTCTAAACTTAGATGTCAAGAAAGGCACACCTAAGAAAGAACTAACAATTGAAACAGAATTAATTTCATGTTTTCATCACAGATCTTAAATTTCTCCCTGATTTAACAATCTAAAGGTTGTACACACTGTAACTGATACAAAATAACGCTTGCCTTTAATGCCAAATCTTGTAAGATTTTGAAGTTTAAAATATGGTTCGTTTTTCAAATGTGAATGTCAAAGCAAACCTGAGTGGGTTTGAAAGAATCAATTCAATAAATGAATACATCTTCAACATTAACCTTAAGGATGAAATTTAAGCAATGTTTGTAAGAGTGAATACAATTTTATTAACTGGTATATTTTATGTATTTGTTCTTTTTCTCACTTCATAGTAAAGCAATAGTAAGGGCTAAAGCAGTATGTCGTACAAGTATTTGGAAGCAGAAAAGTTATCTTGCAATGGAGCTTATGTATTTCAAACTTTTTCTTTCAAGTCATATCTGTATTTTTTCCTCATTAAATATGACAGCACAGCAAAGCTTTGAACATAAAAATTGTCGTAACTAGAACTGCCCACACTACAGATAACTTCAGGAACAGACAGGTGTTTGGAGATATGGCTATGAGATACTTCTGTCGGAAACTTAAGCCTACTTTAAAAGTCTTACCTACACGTTACTAGGAAAACAATCAGCTTTTTTGACTCCCAAGTATTTTACAGACAGGAAAAAATTGTATCAGTGAAAACAACCTGGAGTCATTTATCCTGTAAATCACAGAGTTTATCAGGAAGTAAATGAACAATGAAAGAAAAAGGAAAATGAAGAAAAGGGAAAGGGGCAAAAACTATGTATTTTTTTTTTGAGATCTATGTTTGCTTAAGTGTAAAAAATCACCAGAAACCTTTCGCCTCACATGAAATTACTGGGAACTCCCACAAGCACAGACTCCAAGAGCAGGGGCTGAGCTAGCACAGGAAGGTCTAACTACGCAAGCCACAGGAACACGGAAGCTACGGAGAACAAATGATCAGCACATACAGAAGATATCCTGGTTGGCACTTTGACACTGGAAAAACCAAAAGCAGAGCAGCATGATACTGTTTCTGTAGCTGAGCTTCTGCCTGTGCAACATCACTGTGCTGAACTGCACTGAGCGCAGGTCAAAGTGATTTAAATGCCAAACTGCTGAACTTTCAACCCCATTTGCAGTGCCCCTGGGGACCACAGCTCCTAACTGAGCTGCACCTGGGGAAAACACTCTCTTCCGTCAGCACTCCCTGGCTAAATAATAAGGAAAAGGGATCTGCCTTCTTTGAGCACAGAGTGAGTTGGTTGCTCCTCTGAGATGTATCTTAACAGAATCTTTGCAGTCCTGACATTTCATTCTGGGATTCCTACAGCATCCCTTCTGTCTGAAAACATCCCCCTCCCATAAAAGAAGACAGAAATATAGAAAAGATATTAACAAAAATGATAAGAATGTAGAATATTTCCTCCATTCACCATTTCTCTAAGTGTGACTCTTCCTCTTATCCTCTTTGTACCTAAGACAGCTTTCCATGAATTTTCTTAGATGACTTTCCTATTCCAAGACTTGAAGATGGTAATTGATTGAGAGGAGATAATGGGATGAGGACTGGTATTTCAGCTTCCTTAGGAATCTCATATTCTTATTTCCAGAAATAAGATAGCCAGTAGATGAGCTCCTAAATATATACTCAGTAGCAAAAATAATAGGACTGACTTTCAAGTATAGAGTGACTTAACCCATGTGCTGTGGAATGTTCAACTCTTCAGTGTCATTCTATTTACTTATTTTTTCTTTTAAAATCTCAGTTAACACTGCGCTTACCATCATTCCTCACAAATACCCACAGGATGAAGACTACAATCATCCTTGTTTATTGGCCAAACTTCAACAGGTCCACTGGGTTTCCAGATTCTCATTTACACATGAAGTCCACATGGTAGGAGAAGGAAAAGTTGTGACCAGGTCCCACATTTCTTTCATGGATACAGGCAGGTAGAAGAGGTTTGGAGCTGAATTTTGTCTTGTAATGAGGCACAGACACATCTAAAGACTAGAAAGCTCTCTTGGGTTCAAAATTACAGGTACAGTCAGAGAAAGAAAGGATACACTTCAAAGCTAATTGAAGTAATTAGTGGTACTTTGAAGACAATAAACTGTATTTAGCAAGATTTAAAAAATGATTAATGAAGTGGTCAACACATTGACTTCCCAGGTTGTTTGGTGTTTGTTTATTAAACAGGATGTAACCATTTGCCATGGAAAATTAAATTTTCCAGAATAGCACACTTTAATTGAAAATTTATTTTTCTATTTAGCATCATCTATGGCATCTACTGTTTATTGCATGCTTTCAGTAATAAATTCCTAATTGTAGCAATTCTAATACAAGTGATACAAATTTTAGATAGAATGAGACAAATTAATATAGCTTCACTGCTGAGTGCACCAGTGTTAAGTGTCATTCCTGGTATCTACTTCTGTGAGCTAAAAATACACATCACACTGAAACATACATTGTATTTTTTCATTTTTTAATAGAATCCATGCACAGACTGGGGACAAAAAGATGAAGAATAAGAAACCACTGTTCAAAAAGCTGTATTGAATGTCTTCAGCTAGTCTGTAAATCTTTTGTAAATATTCTCTTACAGACAAAGAATTTGAACTGGCTGATGTAATGGATTAATTTGCTTCAGCAACCACATGGTTCCAGACACAATCCATCTAAAACATAATTAAAATACATTTGGTAGATTTGAGGCTAAGCTTTTTGAGAACAACAGATTACATTAGAAAGATTTTAATGAGGCCAAGGCTGATTACATCCTTGCTTCCTCTTTTGGATAGGGACTGGGGAATCCTCTGAATGAAGCTAACATAGCATTTACCAACTAGAAGTATATGGAAAATAGGAAGAAAAGGACTAAAATAATCATGGGGTCTTTTGAGTTTTTAGTACCATAAAATGAACATGTTTAGCTTGTATTGACTTCACTAGAAGAAAAGCAAGTGGCTGTTATGTATCACTATCACCAGAGCACTATTATCTATGTATTATTCCTGTAACACTTCCACAAAATACTGCCATTTTCATATTATGTCAGGCATGTTTTAGTATGCATCATCCTCCACAGACTAACTAAATGCTAAGTACTCGGTGAAATAAAAAGTGTTTGGGTAGAAATGTGCCACACTTCTGAAGTAATTTACATGAATTAGAATTCACATTAGCAATGTTAAATACTCTCTGACACCTCTAGATGAAAAGCATTGAGTCTTCTGTGGGAGGACAGGATGCTTTTATAATTATCAAAACTAATTGAGGAAGACAGAGGTAAGGTCCTCCTCAAAACACAAATGTTGTGGGTTCAATTCCCAGCCTTGTCAAATATTTTCTATTTCTTTCACTTTAGGCAAATTAGACAAAATTTCTCTAATGTCTTTGGCAGATCTGGGAATGTAGCAATACTCAATATTTATTTTGTGTCTGCAAACTGGAGATAATTTTTTTATTTCCTAATATGCTATATAGATGCATTCATTAACATTTGGGATACATCCCACGCTAAGGTGGCAGAGATCATATTACTAATCTCAGTGTTAATGAACTAACACTTATAAATTTCAAAACAATCACCTGAATAAATGTCCAGACATTTAAAAGGATTTATCACCTCAGGGTTCCTGTTATAGACATCTTGCCAGCCCCTCCGTTCACCCACCACTAGAGACAAAGGCCATTGGTTTTGGCCTCAAACTGTGAAGTTAGAAGACTATGTTACTTTTTTAAGATCCTATCCTGAGCCATCTACATTTCCCAGAGAGGAAAGGTGAAATAGACTGTCTGGAATAGAAGATTTCCCACTGTCGTCTTCTTTTAAAACCCACAGGAAAAATGCAGACAGTCACAAGCAGTGAGCCAGGACTTCACAAATTCTGAGGTGTTTTAACAATATCATCAGTTTACCAGGCTCACTGGCTCACTGTAACAGTTTGATTCCCTATTAGTATAGCTTCATAGCAAGATTAACATTGCCCAGTGTTCACCTGACCATTTAAACTTCCCCACTGTCACTCCGCACAATCCCTCGAAACCTGCAGCTACTGCAGCCTCTTCAGTATATGATTATAGATTTCTAAGATATTACATAATTACTACTTAGCATCCAGTGTTGCACCTAGTTACTATTTTATTTCAAAATTTTATTGCAAAAATACCTTTCATAAATCACTTAGGTAAGCTGTCTAATGTTATGTACAAAAAGTGTAATACTGTGCTCCACCTTAAACGTTTACTCCATAATTCTGTTGCAAATCACCACAATGATACAGTCACTTGGCATTTTAAAACTGAAGCAATCTTTGCAACAATAAGACATAGATGAACATGCAGACAATAGCTCTTATGGCTGATTGAAAGATTAAATGTTTATTGTTGTGGTTAAAAAAAAAAAGCTAAAGAAGTATACTGAGCTTATCTGCAAGCAGATCATAACCAAGGGAATGTATTTCTCAATATTAATTTATTAGATGCCTGAAATTAGGCATAACCAGACACACACATGCTGCAGAAGAATAAATAAGCTTACACATTGACCCCAATTAGAACTGGAAATTCTTTAGGAGTATCTTTCAGGTTAAACCTAAAATATCTCAAAATACTGTGAATTTTTTGCAATATTTCTCAAGAAATAAGATTAATAAGGTTGAATAAATTGTAAAATATCCTAACAGATTACAAGAGTTATGAATTGCAAAGGTCTTCGAATATGAAGATATATTCTAACAACCATACACACACCTAATGCCAGTTGTAAAAAATTTGAGCCAGAGCGCATGATGTGCATGCAAAGTCTGTGTCAGTGAACCCAGAATCACTCAGCATAAAACTAAAGACAAGGAAGCAAATTCAGAGCGACCTACACATGACACAGTCACACAGAAAAACAGACTGTTTTTCAGATAGGCACACGCTTGCCTTATGTGCACTCACAGTTGACCAAAGGAGTAAGACTGCAGTTAGCAATGCCTGAGCCCGAGGAAATAACCTGTTCAAACACTCCGGGCATTCCAGCTCAGGTTCAGGGCTGTGCTTACCACATTCACACAGCCTGGGGGTAGCTCAGAGCACAGGCTGGGGGAACTCCTCTCTCTGTGCAAAGCTGTGGTAGCACAGATATGAATAAAGAGGTGTTGCAGAAAGAACTGAGCAAAACAAGAGAGCAATGCACAGGTCAGATCATCAAAGGAGGAAGGCCAAAAGAATCTATTACCAGCACTCCATCATCAAACCATCATGCACATCTATTGTTTTTCTGCCATGATCACCCAAAATTTCTTTATTCAACAGATTATGACCTTAAGATCTGCCTTATTTTTAGGCATGCCACGCCATACAGAATTAACTCAATTTTTAAAAAATGCAAGAGCAACTAATATGATGGGAATTTTCCTATTAAACATTAAAGCTTTCCTTTACTATAAATAATTTGTATTTTAAAATGTTGCATAATATTTTTAGTACTGAAATTCCACAGCCACAAAGACTTAAAGTTATATTGTAAATGTAAAGGATCCTTTGCTCAGAGAAATTCCGTCTATCCTCTTTCATTTAATTGGTGATTCAAATACTAAAGTCACTTATTTTCCTTTTGGGGAATCTCATGTGCAAAGGGTTTCTAACAATGCAGAAGTGTTTCAAATATAATAATAACAGGAAGGTTATTTTTTACTGGAATTAACATATCTTTGAGGAAAGTTAAGCAACTCAAATGAGTATGATTTAAGGGCTTAAGTCAGTACATAAAGAATAATTCTCAAAATTTTTTATTTTATTAATTCAGAAGATGTATTCTCCAGTTTCCACTTCATTAGGCTATTTACATTTCATAATTCCTTTCATCTTTATATTTTAATTAAATGACATTCAAATTTGCTTGATTCCTAATAGGTCTTTATGAATGGGAGGATTCAGGCTCTTGCAAGATGAAACATGCAAAACTTGTCCTGTGGTTCCACTGATCCAACGTGTCATTGTGTGAAACAAATCAAACCACGCTAGTCCTTAATTTCAGTCTTTCTTAGCACCATGAGCATTTGATACTGCGTCAGCTCAAGAATCTTCATTCTCAACATGGCAAAAGGGTATGACACTTCTGAATGTGCAAGATGTGCAACATTAAAATAAAGCAATATATAACATATAGAGCAATATGAAAAGTGAAATGTTGGAGAAAATATGGCAAGTATGCATAGTCCAGTGACATTAAAAAAGTCACACTCACTTCTACTTCATTTTCATTACCTCTTTTCCCCTTTGATTTTTCTCTGCGTATGTATACTCAGACATATATATTTAAATCTCTTTGTTTCCAAACTCTCTATCAGTTTCAACTATGTACTTGTAGTTCAGTGAGGCACTCAAGAAGGAGAAAACATTTTTCATTTCAAAAACTTGCAAAGATCTTTTGTTTCAAATACAAAAATTTAAATACAAAATTGCTTAATGGGCGATTGACAGCTTTCTGACATCCCAGAGAACACAAATCAGCAGTTGCCTCTCTACATTTCACCTCAGTGACACTTTCACGTGTGACACATTCTCCTGAGCAATTTATGTCAAGCCTACACAAAGAAAAATAAATCTAAAAAATTGCTGAGATTACTTCAAAGACTGCTAAGTACTATTGCTTGTATTTTCAGCAGCAGTTTGGCTCAAAGGAAGTGATGTATCATTCAGGACCTCTCCCTATGGCCACCAGTACTCCCAGAGTTATTTAGCTAGATCCAAATGATGGCTGTTTGTTCTTTCTTTAAATAGTGTTACTAACAAGGTATATACACAGTGCAAGTTAAAAAGGGGCTAAAATGGAGCACCCATCCATTAGCAAATCTGATCTCTATGAAAGGAATAGCTCCTAGCTTTCTTTCAAGAAATTGAACATAATGTTTCAAGTCTATTTCCTTTAAAAGTAGAGAATTACATTTTGCAACTTCTGCTGATAATAGAACAAGACAGATAAAGGAGAGCTATAAGGAACTGCTCACATAATTAAAGTTTTTCATAAATAATCCCTCAGTTTGCTATGCAGTTGAATTCTCCTACAAAGTCTGAAAGGGAATTATATGCCTTCTACTGAGCACTGTGGGAGGTTTAAGAAAGCTACACAGGATGTTATTCTTTATTCAACTTCAGAGGTGTTATGAATTGTTTGTATAGATCCCTATTATATATATATATAAAAGAGGTTACATATCTAATTTATCATATTGGCTTTTTGTTCCTTAGAATTATTTGATGGAAAAATCTTAGTATTTGAGACTATTACTCTTTATATGGAGTTATTTTGACACAAGCAGTTTTTCAGTGAAAATCCTCTTTGCTGATAAATGAGGCTTAGCAGTTCGAGATGACAAGCGAAGCCCCACTACTCTTGTGCTGTAAGAGTCTCCACTGCTCAGCACGAAAAGGCTATGGAAGTTCCCAAGCATTCATGAAGATATTTTCTTGAATAAAATAAAAAGAGCAAAGCCATACTGCTAAGCAGAAATGCCAGTCATCCACGCTCACCTGGAATATATCCCAAGCCAAGGTCCTGAGCAGTCAATTTAGGCTGCACTTGAAGCTACATCTTCAAGAGAGGACAGCATCCTAGCTGCTGTGTTGCTGCAGGGATGGATTTTTCCCTCTGCCTGGCATTATCACAAATAATGAAACATTAAATAATGTCACTCACCTACAGCACAGGACTGCAAGGCTCAAACACCAGATCTAATGAGTAGTTAATTAGTAATACAACGTGGCACACTTACAAATGAGAGGATTTCAAAGAAGACAAAGCAGGAATGTGGCATATTCAATATGAAGGTTTGAATCAGGAAGGATGGGCATTTGCATCCTGGCTTTCTGGTACTTTCGGGCCTTTACTTTTGATGAGAAGTCTTAACACTGCCGAAACTGGCTGGAGTGTTCCTACAGAAAACTTTGTTTTGGCAAACCTGCCTGACCTTAGGAGCAGAAGCAACATTTTTTTTTTTCCTTAACTTATTTCAAGCATTGTTGGTAATTTGAACTGCAAGAGTTAGGTACTTTCCAAGATGATAAAAAGGAGATACACACTTCAGATTGACACAAACAACTATCAGTTCACTAAAAAAACTTAAACAGAAAACTAACTGAATCTGAGAAGAATCTCTAATGAACATAAAGCAAGTTTGCTGCCCAAATAACAAAAAAACCGTAAAGCAGGTCTAGCCTGGAGACCAGAGATATCACATTTTCCTGGAGAACGCAAAAGATTTGAGAAGTATATATAAGTAAGCAGAGGGGGTGCTCCTGAACAGCAGGAACAGCAGCTTGATCAGCAGTTGACAACTAGTTCTCACGAGTATCAACATGGTATCTAATGGAAAGTAAAATATAAAGACTAAAGAACACACACATGGTGCCAATAAAAGGTTTTCTATTTAAGGTTTTGGAAACAACATCAAATCTAGTACACAGAAGGCCACTGATATGCCTCTTGTGCCAATGGCACAAGACAGGTAATTTTTTTTTTTAGACATGCTTTTCACTTTTTTTTTTAAAGACTATATGGGAATTGTACATTCTCATATAATAAATACAGCTTCGTTTATTTCCTCCCCACTTTGCACCCCATTCTTCATGGAAATTCTTACCACATAGACTTTCAATGGTAACTGAGAGGGAAAAAAAAAATCAGAATTCACAACTATCGCTTTTTCTGATAAACGCCCAACTTATCTTAGAAAATATTATTTGTCCTCCTGTCTGATACACATTTGTTTCCCTGTGCAGAGAGAATCTATCTTGGAATTGTACAATGCATATAACCAATTCCTCATGAAGTGATTTTTAATCGAAGGGGAAAAGCCACATTTACAGCATTCAACTGTTTTTGTAAGGAGACTCTGCTTCTTTTCATTGCATAATCTCTGTGCACACATTTAAGCTCTTTATGATATGAAATGAATACGTTCTGTCACTTTAAAAATCTATCACTGGGAAATGGGTAATGTAAAAACACAACAGGCAAGCAGTGTGCTGTAATGGAATAAGCAATACCCAGAGAATGCACTGTTCTGAATTCCCCAGCATTTTACTAGCATCAGTTCACAAGAGCTTATCTCTTGCCCTGCATTAATCAAGGCCTCTGAGATCGACTATGTAGAGCATACTGATAACAACAACAATAATAAAAAAGGTTTGGTGCTCAGTCCCACATTTGGTGTTGTACTTTTCTGACAAGTATGACACTCTCTATTTCCCATGATGGTTGGGGTTAAATAACCAATAATAGATGCAACTTCCAATGCACTGCTAGAACTGTTCAACCATAAAATAAACACTGCTTAGCACGTTTTAAATAAATACTAAAGAATTAGAGAGCACATGGTAGAAACATTAATCTCATAATCCTCCTAGTGTGTCTGCTGTTTATGTGAACACAGACAGGTGGTTCAGGCTGGGGATGATGGCTGCCATCAGCTCCAGCCTTGAAATACAGTCAGGTCCTAACTTGAAAAAACAATGAATAATCACATTCTGCCTGAAGCTGTTGGATCTGGCCTGGTTGTTCAGAATAGGCTGCAAACTGATGAAGGTGAGATGTGCGTAAGACCAGCCTGAATATATAACAAATAAAAGATGCAGCTAGAACCCCTTGTAAAGAGAATAAGCATCTTCCTGCTTTCTGTGTGGACAGGTGTCAAATACACAACTGTTGCTATATCAAGATTTCAGTCTATAAGACATTCACACAGTACAATTTCATTAATAGCTATTTTTTACAAACCATAAGTGCTGCTGTTTTGCATCTCTTTCTGTAGAGCATAAGCAACTCCTTGGTGTGACATACCAAAACCACGTGTCCCTAAAACTCGACATGCAGTAGTCAAGTTGACGTGCAAATCAAAATCAAAATGTCATAAACCAAATGTATGTTTTGATCTTTATTTTGAACATGATGTTAATGACACAAACTAATTTTATTTCATTTAAAATAATGGCAAACTGTGAATGCAACACAAATCAGATTTGTATTGAAATTAAATATCAAGACTTCTGAGGTCTTCTCTGATCCGTTAGCTATCGTTTATTAAAATAGTGGATGTGCTGTGCACAAATGTATACAGGACAAAAAGCTACAGCTGATTTTTGTTTTTATTGCTTGACACTAGCAGAGTGTACCGCAGATCAGAAAATGCAATCTCTAAAATGATTTATGTCTGGGTGATTTTATGTCATTAACATATTATAACCAGAGGTCAGAGGCTATCTTTGAACTGGAAGCATTATTTCCAACTAAATATAAAGTGACATCCCTTAGTTTCAAAAAGAAAT
Organism: Pipra filicauda; assembly: GCF_003945595.2. NCBI lineage: Eukaryota > Metazoa > Chordata > Aves > Passeriformes > Pipridae > Pipra > Pipra filicauda. Next base: position 1,300,085 of record NW_024103563.1, on the reverse strand, counting down.
TAATTAATTCCTTCCATAAGGAATCTAATTCCACTTCTACCTGCCAACTCCACAGTATTTAGTTTCTTTTATTTTTTCAGTCAAGATTTCTACAGTAGGACTAGAAGATTTTTTTTATTATTATTTATTTAACAAATCCCCAAATTAGATGCTAGTACACTGTGGAAAGATTGTTGCATGGGCTAGCTCATTTTGACAGCTGGTTTCTGCTAGCTACAGCAAATAATGATGGTAGGAGAGTAACTAGGGTGAATGAGAGCAGAACTGGTCCAACACGGAAAGTCCTAGTCACTGTCAAATCCAGGAGGAAATACAAAATTAAACCATTAGATATTTTATTTTTATTTAAGAGAGAAATTATTTCCTTACTCTTACACAACTGCAGTTATACTATTCATAACCATAGTTTCATTTAATTTATAAATTTCCAATTTCATGATTAATTTCTCTAATCCCTCTCTATTCTGTTTGTTTGTTGTTTTTCGTTTTTTTTTAATCTAATGGCAGAACAACAAACAGGGGTGGGATGAAGGGAAAGAAACAGAGGACAACTTATTTAGGGTTCTCTTTCAAACTGAGTTTTAGGATGTGGATAAGAAAGGAGCAAAGAAAGCATTGATAGTGGGGGGAATGCAGTGGAAAGTAAGAAGTCAGTGTAAGCTTTTAAGCTATGAAGTCTACAATCTTTTCTCTACTGAATCTAGCACTGCTTTCTCTTTCCATTAATACTTTTCTTTCAAATCCACACTGTCTCTCCTTCAACATGATTTTGCTCAAACCTTCCACTGTCTGGAAAATTTGGGTCAAGCTTTCAATTGCAATCTTTAAAAATCATGCAGCTTTCTACATCCCTTGCCAACTCCCCAAAAGCACAGGAAAAAGCCAAAAATTATGAATCTTTATGTCATTTTGCAGAGGCATTGAGCCCCTTTTCAGATACAAAGGAAATTAATGTTATGGCATTAACAGCATCATTTTACAGCAATTTTAAATTTTTTCCTTCTTTTTTTCTTTTCCTCCTTACTGTTATTTCATCCCCAGAAAGTTCTATGTGGGGAATAATTATGATTTTTCAATTAACTTTCCAGAGTTAACGAGATAAGGTTGGAATATGATTCTCATAACAAACAGATTGATTTATTGTTAACATAGCAGAACACCAAAACATGAGCCAAGTCTTACGGACTCGGGAATATTCTGTGTTTAACATTAGTTTATTTTGATAAAACTAACTACTGCAGCCTGTGTCATAGGATCAAACAGTGCATGAGCCCAGCAATGGGTGAACTTGGTCATAACAAGTACATTGAAGTCAGTATCTTGCAGACAGGAAAAAGCAAATTACGTTCCCCAAGAGTTTCTCTGTGCTCACCTGCTTTGAGATTCATTAAGTGATTCTAAGACTGTTTACTTTTTACAAAGCCTCCCATGTCAATACAGCACTGCCTAGGACAAACAGAGGCTAAAGAGAAGGGGAAGGAGGAATCATGCTAGGGGCACCCCAACACTATCATCTGAGAAGTGCATCTCAAAGGTGAAGGCTGTTTGTGACTGAAGCATTTAATTGCAAAGATCAACAGCACAGTTTCTGCATTTTTTTTCTGAAAGGATACTTTGTGTCAAGAAGTGCCCAAAAAATTCAACTAAACCTTCCTATGCATCATACAACTAAATGAAATACGCCCTAGTCTCTCCCAGTTCTCTTTGGCAAAAGTGACTGACTTTTCCAGAAATACTTGGAATAGTATTTTGACAGGTAAAAAGTGCTGAAATCTTACTGATGTAAAAAATCAGTAAATACAGCAGTGCATCTTTGCTTCTAGTTCAGAATCTGTGATTCTCAGTACTGCTTTGAACGAAATCCTCATTTCTGCAATCTGAAACCATTTGGAAAGCCTGGGTTTTACTTGTCTCCTATTTCTTACATGCATCCCGAGGGACTCTGAAATAGTCTGAACCAAAGCCTCTGCTTCAAATTTAACTACTAAACACTGTAACACTTCAAAGTAAATTTCAAAGAGAGTGAGCTTCAGGCACGCACACGTGAGCTCACACTAACTAATACAGAGCTCAGAATATTTCGGAAATGACAAGCCATATCTTTTGCCTGATTTAAGATTCAGTTTTACTGTTCTAGTAACAAAACAAGGACTTGAAGTATTTCAGGAAGATGGAAGGAAGATGCAAAAAGTGGATGTGAGTGATGTGGCAGCACTAGGTCTCACAATCCTGGTTGATCTAGTGAAGCCCAAACTGCTGCTCAGCCCCAATATTAAGGGAAAAAAGAGAAAACTCCACCAGTTGCAAGGCCACCAGCCTCTACATTGAACAAGGTGAGCACAGTTTTGCTCTCAACATACAGAGATCCCTCACCCATCAGTTGAAGCATGGCTATGGACATGTTGCATTAAAGAACAGATGCCAGCAATTAGCACAAACAAGTCCTATTTAATTAAAGTAATTTTTAATACTATTATCATTATCACTATAATGGAAGGAATGAATGGGGATGAAAATGCTTAATAGTTTAGAAAACATATTGAAATAAATAGTTTTCCCATTTCTTTGCCAACCATATTTCAAATTGAAATATTATATACTGGAATGCTCTTCACAGCATGTGTGGAAGAGAAGCTTAAGTAATATACAGGGGCATAATTACAAATCCATACCTGTTTACTACAATGATAACAGTAGGATTTTCATACTGTCTACTGCTACTACTAGGCCTGAAGTAGAAATGCGACTTCATACTACCAAAAAAAAAATACTGTAAGCAAAAGTAACACAATCATTTTAATAATTTGAAGCTGTCTATTTCACTGTTACATGAAACATAAGGATAAATAACTAAAATAAAATACAATACAATAAATAAAATACAATAATTTGTTCTATGAGTAGATCAAGATAAGATTTACTTCCCTCCCTTTTTTTTTTAATAAAGTGACAAAGCTGAGTGAAAAGGCAATGTCACAGTCTTGTGTGTTAGGACTTCACCACAAAGATCACAAAGGAAAACCTCCTCTAGAAATAGGTTCAGATCTTCAGCAAGACATGTTGTATGCCCTCCTGCCCTGTGTACCTCTGAAACATCAAGCATTAGCCCTTGGTGCAAGTGGGATCATGTCTTGAACAGGCCAGTTGCTTTACCTTGTAGAGCAAGTCACATAGCTTCTCCAGTGGAGGAGAAGAGCAAAAAGAGCATTTAAAAAGAATAAACTCCAAACAACAAACACACAACCAAAACCACAAGCAAACCAAACCAAAAAAAAGCCCTAAGCAACAACCAAAAACCAACCACAAACATGAACTAAAAAGCAGTTGCCTGAAAAGTGACATTACACTTGCTAGGTTGTAAATATCTCTGTTAGTTCTATTTCCAAGAAGAAATGAAAGCAGCAATGATGCATGAAATTATTGGAACTTGAAAAAGTGAAAGGGTAAGAAAAATTGGCACTGCAAAACAGAAAGACTGAGGGAGGTAAAAAAGTAGTCTTGGAATTTAGGTCATAGATGATGTTCACCACTAAACCCTCCAAGACAGAGAACTGTATCATCAGTGCCTGGTTCCTAAGGCTTCAGGATGCCAAGGAGAAGTCTCACTTGGAAAGGTTGAAAGTAAAAAGTTGAAGAAGCTCAACCGGGTTGATATTTACATTTGGAAGACAAATTTAAGTTGCCTGAATTATAGCCTGTTTTCTTCTATTCTGAGTGGATATTAGTACAAGTAAAATATTTTATCAAATTAGTCTTAACAGTGAGTTTTACACAAATATTTCTTGAGTGTACAATCAAACAAATTTTAAACAGACACTTGATTTTCTTAAGTTATATTCGATACAAAACTCTAAGTTTGATACAGACTTTCTTAGATCAAGACAATTATGTGGAGCTTCCTTTATAATAATTTCTAAGCTTTGCAATTTTTTTCCTTTACTTTCAGAATTCACTTCCTTGAGCTCACCTCAAATTTTAGAAATCTATCCAACATATTGGGGTTTTTTTTCAATTCTGCCTTTTTTACAGAAAAGGTGCAGCCTGTAGATGTGTATTTCAATACAGCAAATAAACCATAATCTTGGTAGACACAGATAATAAAATTTCAAAGCAATGGTGGTGTGTGACAATGGGAAAAGACAGAGGAAAATTTTCACTTCCTCATAAATAACAAACTTTTTAGGCTAAGCTCTTCTATTAAAGTAGCCTTTACATAACTACCAACTTGCAAACTGGTCATTTCCAATATACATAGTTCCAGCATTTTTATCATTTTTTATCCTCTTGTACTAGCTGAGAGCCTTTCCTGAGTCCATATCAGACTGCAAACACAGGAAAAAAAAGGACACTGTCTGCCCTAAAGACCTGCCAGTCCAAATACAAGGCATAAGACAACTAGTGGAGAGAAGCCAGGTAGTCAGCGTGCCATGCACACCAGTCGCCTGACTGCTGTCAAGCTTCTCCTAGAGACAAAGGATGTATCAAAGATACATATAATAAGTTGGTGGATGGTTCTGTGTGTCAATGCAAGGGCTTCCCAAGCTAAAACGAGGAAGCATACCAGCATGCTAACATGTGGGGGACAAAACCCTTACCTTGCTGTCTGTCTGAAACAGGACACAATGGTGTTATGTCACACAAACAATGCACAAGGCTGGGAAAGGCCTTCAGCATCATTGACAGAAAAAATAAATACATTATTCTGATGTGACAGAGAAAGGGAGGGCCATGAGGGAGGTTAGCTGAGAGCAGGCAAAATGTTCCAAGTCACAGGCTAAGAAAAATATTTGGGCAGTAGATGTGAGTAGATGGGGATTAGAAAATATGTCATCTGCCAATACCAGAAAATAGAATATTGGGATGTGAAATGTTAGGACTTTTAGATTTGCACATGACTAGCAAAAGTTGTATGTTAGAGTTCTCATGTAAAAATAAAACCACATAAGAAGGAAGCAGATGCTGGGACATAAAAGGTAATCAAAACTGAGATGAGATCAAGGTTGCAGGTCAAAAAACAGTAAAGAGATGATACTGCCCATAGCAACTAGGAAGGCTGTAGCCTGCACTAATGGAAAGGAGATAAAGAGCTCTGCTTTAGTCCCTTTGAAATGACAACCAATGGCAGGTGAAAATTAAACATTTCCTGAAGACAACATCACTGTTAGGAAGGATACGAAGAAACAACCAACACTGCTACCAACGTGTTAATTGTTTCTTACAAAAATACCTTTCAAAGACGGAAGCTATAATAGAAGCTGCTGATACCTCAACTACTAGCTGGACCATTAATGACAAAGGAGGGTAAGCTTTCTCTTGCAATTTTTTTTATGGGGACCAAAGGTGTGCAAAGCAGTTCATACCCACACCTACTTTAACTTAGATACACTTCCTTCATGTTTTCAAAACAGCACAATATCTCCAAGCTCCTTCTCCAGCTGAAGAGGGCAGGGTGCAGCATCCTTATCATGCTTTCAAAAGAGTCAAGGGCACCGACTACTTCTGTGTGATATGAAGTTAGTCTCAGGGATTCTGACTACAGTTTCCAAAAGCACTACCCCACCCTGATCCTCAGGAAAAGATGGCATTAATTCTGTGAATCCAAGCAAACTTGAGAACACCATAAATGTAATTTAGCAAATAACAGTTGTAAATACCTCATAAAAACAAGGAGACCTGAGGTAGGTAGATAACAGATTTTAAAAGCTGAATAAATTAAACAAATGGCAGCCCCACAGACTGTTTTTCTTAGACTTTAGACTTCATCTCTACAAAACACTAAACAAAACAAAACAGAAAAAAAGGAGAAGAGGAGACACTTCCTGTTATGCCTTTCAGTTCAGTAAAGCAAAGGTTATCTTAATCAAACTCTCCTTTTGGGAAATATGTGAGGATTACACTGTGTATAACAATGGATTGAAAAGGGGGAGGGATAAGATGGGAAAATGATAGACAGGTTGGATTAATACATTCACAAGGGGAAGAGAGCAAGTGCCTAACTACAGTTCTGACTCCAGATAATGCTTAATTTCCCTTGATGTGAGTTTAAAAGAAACCTCTCTTCACAAGCTATATGAAATCAAATGTTCATACAGATTCTACCAAAAGTGCTTGTAAAGCCTAGTAAAAAAAGACAAAACATTAAGAGCTTGGGAATTAAACATTAATTTTCAAACACCAAAAGAACAAAACACATCATGGTTTTAAACCCACACAATTTTGTGCATCTCTAAACACACACCCACACTGTTCTGTACATACAGGAAATTCTCATTAAATTAAATCCGAGCCCATTTGTGGAGCTTGCAAAGGTACCACAAACAAAGCGAAAGGTATTTTGGAAAGTTCATGAACAACTGAGGAACAACAGAATAAGTTGTCTTAAGTGTTGCCAAAGTGCAATAATGTTAATTTTGAAACCGTAAGAGATATTTTAACCAATATGTTTCCAACTAACTACAGCACAAGCCACACTGCCATCCTGAAACTAGATGTAGGTGTTTCTGTCTATACATAAGTACAAGATGGCATTCTAAACACATGAATCTAGGCATTTGTCTTACCATCACAGGTAATTACGATACACTTGCTACAACACTTCTGCTTTATCTTCCCACACAAAGAGAAAGGATCCTTCTCTTTTTCATCATCATTGCAAGACATTTTCAAAGGTACCTTTTCACAGTATGGGGCTAAAGCAGTTACTTTCACAATGTGCTCAATTCTTTGGAAACAATTTGAAAATCACAAGTGGGTTTTGAAAAAAAAAATTCTTTAATAAAATATTTCATCAGAATATGAATAGGAAGAAAGGCTCTGCATTTCAAATATTCCTTAAGCAGGGAGAGATTTAAGGTCAACCACAAGCACCACTTAAGAGTCTAGGCTTTTATTTCCTTCATGTGTATGTTTTTGCCAGCAATTACTGTTTCTTCATTATCATTTCAAGCATGGCCCAGTATTCTTCCACTTCTTACGACTTATTTGCTCCTTCTTAACTTAACAAGGACATTTGATAAGAAAAGCAATGCAATTTAATCATTTAGCCAGACTGACCAAAAATCTTTGCAGTTACGTTTGACCACTGGACTGCCCACCCTCTCTCACATACTCAAAAACCACACAAGCTCCACCAACACACCTGGCGACGTACAGAAGAAAATTCATGTTGTCTCAGTGCCAGGCAGTATGTGTGAATATTTACAGGTTTTTATTTCAACACAATTACTTTGTTAAAGCCACTCTGATTTTCAGTATCAGACCTGTCACCTGTATCTTCCAAGATTTATTTGCTCTAATGTCTGGCAGGATATTGTACTAAGAAAAGATACTTAGGAGCCACTCAATGAATAGGAGAGAGTTTAGATGCAAGATAACCAAATAACAGGACAACTGTAAGGCAGATCACTAACATTCCCAAGTGAGACTCACTTAGTACCATCAGTTCAAATAAGCAGAAATAATAAAAATAGATAATAGATAATAATAGAAATTATTATCATTACTGGCATTTAATACCTGTGAAAGAATAAACCTTGCTTTAGATGGAAAGTGTAACAAATGGATTAATTATCTGTTTTGAAAATGAAGGTATACAGTCTTTGATTGCAATGAAATCTTTAAGGGTCTCAAATTACTTGAGAGTGAAGTTGCTAAAGCTCCCTACTACTGAACCTTCCTGGACTAAGATGTAAGTCTTTGGGACTAAGCAGATATATCTGAAAACATTAAGAGCCTAAGGCATAAATCACAGAGATTCGGAAAAGAACTGACCAAAGACAGCAGCAAACTAAATTTCCGAAACTAAAATTCCAAAACTAAACTAAAATTCCGAAAGGGTCATTTTTATGTTCCCTCATATTCCTAAATTGAACTGATTTTGGAAGCATCTTTTTCCAAAGTGTGGTAAAGGGCTATTTTGTTTGGTGTTTTGGACTATAAAATACTGTAGCTAGTGTAACACTCAACTAGACAGCAATAAACCTGCTCCACCAGGATGCATAAACCAAGTCCATAGTTTGCGGGACAACAAAAGCAAACTAGTGATTTTAGCTCTGCTCTTATGTACAAAATCAGCAGTTCCAAACAGTTACAAATACTCATATTGACTGAAAATAACAGGACAGCACAGGTGTAAGTGGAGGGCAATCATACAATGAAAAATATAATTTAAGGACAGCAACATCATTAAAGTTGCAGCACAGCCTGATTTACAGTTCCCAGAGGTACTATGCAGGGCTGGCAGTTTAGGAAACGTATATTGGTACTGTCACTTGAGAATAATTTATAAAATATCACTGAAATACAGAAATTAAATACTAAGATGTCGTGGTTACAGATCCACTGCTCAGTCTTGGACTTTCATTCTTTAAATACAGCACTGATTAAAGGAAAGGCTTGCACAAGGGGAAGCAAGAGGACAACAGGAGAACAAAAAGTTCCTAACACAGAAATTATGTTTGGATTTTGCCAGATTCAAGAGGCTTTAAAGCTAATTTAATGTTTCTTTCCATCTGTCTTTAAAACATATGGGAACATCAGAAATTAATGACCTCCCAGCAGCACTGGTGAGCCAAGGTGGCCTTTTCCATACATCTTTAAAACCAATATAGGCTGTATTAAAACTGGTTTCCTCTGTAACAAGTAGAAATCTGAGAGGAACAGCAAAGGAACATAAAACACTGTAAGATGACTTAAGCATCATCGTTATAACAGTTTTTGTATTCTTTATTACCTCTCCAAAGACTGCGGAAGATGACAACGCTTTCAGAAAACAAATCAAGAATAATACCAAGGATAAATTAAATTTTGAATTTACTGCTAGGCATAAGCATGAAGCATTAACAATGTACAAAATTGCATTCAAAGTTATGAAGAACATGACCAATCTCCAGTGTTTTTTAAAGAAATTAGGCAATAATTTTATTCTAAGTGAATGTTCCAGAGGGTAAATGACTTCTGCAGTGCAATAAACGGTACAGTAAATTGAGGAGTATATTTTAAAAGCAGGAGCAATTTTCCTTCCATAACCTTCACTTGAAAGAACATTATTGCTATTTTATTAAATGGATTAAATGAAAAATAAATTAGAAGACATTTTATGGGGTTTAAATACACTTAATATCACAGTAAGATACATGAATTTAAATGGCAACTTTCTAAATTATACTGCATTGAAAGCACAGAATATACAGAACATTTCAAAGAAATAATGAAGCAACAGGACAGGACATTCACTATTTTGCCTAAAGGACCCATGAATGATATCAAAGATCTATCTCTGCTTATGCAACTTATTGTTCAAAATTTTGCTTCATATAAATCCAAGATTTTGGCAAGTTATTGTGCCCCTGCTAACAAAACTGCAGTAAAATCAAATATCTTCAGGACACACTGTCTGCACAATGTATGTTTGGGGGAAAATGTTAGGTAAATTTTGCATGGCAACCTGATGCATTTCCCAGCCAAGGGAAAGAACATGTTACTGATGTGCCAAAAGGTTGCTAAGCAAAGTTATTTTTTTAATACTAGAAGAGAGATTGGGTTGTCAGAAAATATGGAAGGAGTTTTTGATGCTACAAGATGTTCTACAACATACCACAAAATAATTACTGGAATAGATCTTATATTGAAGCTGCACAAAAGAACAGCAACTTGTGATTTTTTTTTTGCCAAGGTTTAGTGGGAATGTCAAAACTAAAGACTTGTTTCCTTGCAAGAACAATGTCTGTCATGTTTACCTAAGTTGTAGGTAACTTGGGTATTTATGTTTCCATTGATTTAGTTTATTTTCATAATGTAGTTAATAGCCTTATAAGAAATGGCCAAAAAGTATGGGTCTTTCCACTAAACCTAACCCTAAAAGGAAGCTGTTGCCTTATGCAGAAAAAGAAAAGCCAGTGGTGGAAGGGAAAGCATTGTCACTGCCCAGTATTATTTGTCATTGGCCTGTACTTGAAGCACTGAGGATTTTCGGAGCTGTTACATGGTTGTAAGTTGACTCTGGAATGGTTGCAGAGGTTGATGGCAAAGCTAGGAGCCTTTGGGTGAACAACTGCATGGCCAGGCACAGTTTGCCTTTAGCACGTATGAATATGGAGTGCAGTGTCACGGTGTTTTACTATCTCACATCGTACTCACTGCACTTCTTTACAAACCTACACTAAGATGTATTCTGCTCCTTTTTCATATGCTGGCAGTTCAAGACTCCCTCTTTACTCCTGTTTATGAATTTTCTTGGCTGAAAGTTTTCATATGATGCTTTGAGAAGTTGCATAAATGTAAATATTTATTACTTGAGCTACACACAGTGAAAAAGCATATGCAGAACCACGTTCAGAAATACTCATTGCTGTTGAAAAGGCTGTAACTCTGACTACTCCTAGCATTTTTCTCGACAGTGCTATCAGTTTTGTGGTCTCCCCCATCAGGATATTCCGACTATTTTTGGCATAATCACAATTTTGGAAAAGGATGTAGATCTTCACCCTTTTATGCAGACTGAAAGCAATCCTTTTTTTACATAGAGAACGTTTTCTCAGTTTTTAAGTACCAAAGAAAAACGTTCACAGCTATAAAAACAAAAGAAACCAAACAAACAAACAAAAAAAAAATCCAACAGCACAACATGCTTAGCCTAATTTTAAGGGAAAAGTATGGGGACACTTCTGCTCTTTCCACTTTTCCCCATTATTTTGATTTCACTGTCTAATGCATTCTCAAAAAAAAATATTGCAACACATGCTGGGGAACAGAGGAGGACCACCACCAAGAAGTAACTCCAGGAAGGTTTTGTAGTCCTTTGACACCACCAACAAAAAGCTATCACTCATGGGCTGAGCTCCAGTACCTGAATTAGAGGCCCTTTGCTGCAAAGTCAAATAGTACCTTTGGAGAAGAAACAAGAGCAGAAAGTTAGACAAACTTTATTATCACTTCTTTCAGCCTAAAACTCTTGAGATATGATGATATTCAAACAGGCTGACTGAATCTGACAGAAATCTCTTCATCTCTTCACAGGTCTATCCCAGACCTTTTGAGCTAATACATTTGAGGCCGAGATGTTCCTGTGGTACAAATATAAGTAATATCTAGAATATTTTTAAGACTTCCTCAGACTCCTAGTTCAGAAAAGTGAATTACCAGTAATAGTTTCAAAGCTCAAACTATTTAAAATCTCCACTGGGTTAACTGAACCACTTTCCAATTTCACTGATAGAGCCTTCATATGACTCTTCCTTGTAAATCAAAAATTGCTCCAAATCTTTCAGAGTTCAGACATGATCTGTGCTTCACAAATGTATTTTAAACATGCTTTCAAAACTGTCACAATACTTTCCAAGTTAAGGATATAAATCATACACATGTCAGGAAGAAGATATATTCTCAATCTTACATTTGTAAAGTATAAGCATAAGGTATTTCAAAATATGTGCATTTTTTTAATTGGTATTTGCTTTTTAAAATTTCAAGAGAGAAAGTTAGGACTAAAACAAGAAGGTTTGAGTATAAATAGTTCTTTGCATATGAATGCAACAAGCTGTCCCCTGTTCCACAGAATCTCTATGGTCTGCTGTGCCAAGGGCAGCTTTCCCAACACTGAGACAGAGTTTATGGTGGCACATGTCTCATTCTTGTTTTCCAAATTAATCTGGCATAGTGAGCAAAGGATGCAGTCTGAGAGGGGGGGAAAAAAAAAAAAAAACAACTTTCTAAGGCAGTTTTTTAATATGTAAGTAACTGTTGTTAAACTGTTTGTCTGTTAGGTTTTTTTATACGTGTGCCTTGCTTTTCTATGCACTCTGTCTTTTTCTCCAATAAATCTTCTCTTTGGGTATAAATCTTGCCTATGATTCATAAAAGCTATTAGTTAAGAAATTATGGCCAAACTGAGTGGCACTTGCAGAAAATTGATATAATTTATTTATTGACAGCTGTAAAGCAATACTTTGAAACTGTAAAGTGATCTTAAATCACAGTCTTATTTTCTTATGGTCAACTTTGTCATTTCTCTCTTCTCCTCATAGTTTTTAGTCCTAACTACTTCATTTTCGTTTTAAAGGTACTAAACGACCAGATGGCCCATTCATAGGCAAAGGCAGTTAAGCACAGAACAGATCATGACAGCTCATTTCTGACTGGGGACCTTTGGAACTATCACAAACTGAAATATCGCTACCAGCATAAAAGAGATAAAAAGACCCTCCACAAAAACAACCAACCAAAAAACCACCAAAGCCAAACAAACTAACCAAAAAGCTTAAACCCTTGTTCCTTCCAGATAAAAATGGTTACAGAAAACCTACAAGCTGTTGAAGTTATGTGAATAGCACATCTGGTGTACTTCCTCAAAAACAAATGAATGCAGGTAAACAAATTGTATTTTTTTTCCACTAATTTAAATCAGGTTCTTGAAGCCAAAATTGAGCAGGTATTCCCATTCTAAATGGCAATAACTGAATATGCCACCATAATGATACTTTGCTCTTTGAATAGAAGAAATGCCTTCTTAATAACATCTTCACCCGAAATGTATACCTATGAAAATGGCAAAATTAAATTTTAAAAAGTTCTCCAGAAACTGGGATATGGTTTATCAGGTATTTATTAAAGTAAGTTATTTAGAGTCATAAATGCAGTAACAAATATGGTTCTGTGTTATAACAGTGGCAAGTGGGCTGAGTTGCATCAGAGGAGAAATAAGCAATAACCAAGATGTTGCACAGAAAAGTCATTTGCTTTGTCATTCAATAGCTATCTGTTTTGAAAACAAAACCCTATTAAAAGATCACTTATATTCCAGCTTGATTGATGATTTGTCACTTTTGCTACCCTTTTACTGAGCAGCAGACCAATAGATAGTGACTTTGAGTGACAGCAAACCCAGAATTTCAAGTAAATTAGAGGAAAATAATCTGTATGGATAAGAGTCAAAACAAATACCAAAGTTTGATTTTTTTTTTCCTCTTCTCCTGCAAATTTGGGATGTAATTTAATTTTGTAATGACAGCTTTGAACTCAACCATCTGCCTTTTTTCTGTTTTCCTCATTTTTCTTACATTTCCATGTAGACTATTACACTCACGTTCCTAGGAGTCAACAGCAAAGACTAGATTTACTGAGGGGTGACTCTCTCCTGTCTGAAAATGAATATGTACAGGTCATAGCACTGAGTCAGGTGAACCTGAGCAACTGTCTGCAATAGTATAGCTCAATAAAGGAGCTTGGAAGTGCATAGATAAGGAAATACTGAGTAGGCTTAGGAGGGTCCCAGTATCTCTTCATCTGTCACTGAATCAGATGGGCCTTGCCTGGCCATTCATACTTCAGAAAAATTGTTGGAAGACTGAAGTAGTTTCAAAAGGCAACCTCTATCCCTGAGCCTAAAAAGATAGGAATGCATGACATAAAAAGGTGCATCCATCTGTTTTACTGATCTAAAGGAACATGAAGAAGTGACTTGATTACGGTCTTTAAGAAATACATGAAGCAGAAAAATTTGATAATGGAACAATCACAAATGAATGGCCAAAACCTGAAGTAAGATTAATAAAGTCTTAAAATAAGGAGGATATTTTTAACACTGGAGGCAATGAACCACTGAAGCACCTTATCATGGACTGACATCAGCTCTTCAGCATTAGAAACATTAACATTAAGCTTGGTGCTTTCCAAAAAGCACAGATCTATAGTTCAGCAACAGCTTGTTGAAGAAAGGTCCCTAGTTAGACAGTAATAATGACTTCTAACAACCTGCAACACTAAATCAAGAGAAATGATGAGGGGGTACAGGAGGAGAAACAACTGGAGTGAAAGGGTCTCAATTAATTTACAGTCCTGCACACTAAAACTTCATGGCAGAGCAGATGAAATAAATTCAATTTTCAGCAGATAATATAAACAAATCGTTATAGCATCCACTTATTAACTGTTTTATTTGAATGCATTTCAAATTCAGGGGCATCCCCTGAATGGTTCTTATTCAGTTAAAAAAAAAAAGAAAGGTAGCTTAATTAAATCCTATGAACTCAAGAATTTGAATTGACAAAGAAGGCCAAAACCAACATGTGTTGTCAAGGCAACAAGGGCCAAGAATTGTCTTTGATATCTGTTAGACCTGACAGTTGATAATATTAAGCTTCATTTATACAGAATGCATCTAGGGGTAATTTTAATTTATAATGAGAAGTGAAAGCAATGCCTATAAGCAAAGACAAAATCTCATGTTTTAGAAATGTGATGTAATTTTTAGTTTGATTTTTACTTATGCCAATCAAGTAATATTGAATATAACCCCTGGATGTTGGTGTCAGATTCAACACAACACTGGTAAGGAAGTGTTATCTCTAAGGGCCCAATTTAATTTCTAGCAGTTTAGGGTATGATAAATGTTGGAAGCTAAGCAAAAATGGAATTCCCTCCAGCAAACTCAGTCAGATAGTTTATTACAGCATTAATAACAACATCTTTGTCATGTAATTAGAAAGTAAAATGCAGACAGGTATTTGGAAAACATACCTTCATAAGCAACTCCGTTTCTAAAAAAAAAAGGCAGAAGAAAAGGTAATACAATACAGAAAAAAGAGAAGGGGTATTATTCTAATTTGTGCAAGCACTAGAGCAAGCCAGAAATAAATTCAAAGATACAGAACTACAGACATTTGAAATGTGCTTCTGTAGACTGGAAGATAAGATTTAACCCAGAACATTACAATGGGGGGGTGAGGACAGAGCAGGGAAAAGAAAGTAAAAGGACAAAATTACTCTTTAAGGCAGAATGTTTGCATCAGAGTCCTGGAGCATTCACTAACTCTATTTTTCTTGCTGTGAGACGTATCAGTAGTGCTAGACAGCAAATGCTCCTGCTTTTACTAATTATTCATTGCTAAAACATCTAACTAGAATAAGCACAAACCTTCAGCTGTATAGTTGTCAGAGAACTGTTTCTTCTCTCTGCCAATTTCCTCTTTACTTTAGCAGAAAAGGATGACTGACAAAGGAACTGATATTAATCTCTCTAGCAATGCCCTTTTCCAGTTGGTTTGGAACATAAGAAAAGTATCGTAAGAATTCAAGAACAGGTGAATAGAATAAATCCCTTTATTACTATACAGATTCATCTGTATCCAGATGTTCTTGAACTCCCTCAGGCTACAGTTGCTTCTTAAGAGACTACAGATTAAAACTAGTTCCCTAAAGCTTTTCTACTGAAGTTTTTGTTACTTTATAGCTGTAATTACAGTTTCCACAGCTCATCTTCAGAGAAACAGTTTGGAATTTACATACAACTTCATTAGAAAATGAAGGTTGACTGAATCCCCTTTTATCACAAAGCACCTTCAGACCCTACCACATCTGTCATGCAGTTCTGTGAGATATCTGTTTCAGTTCCCAGAGATCAGGTCCCCAGTTGGATGGGGAAGGTGCACTCCTCCATGATCACTGCATATTTTCCCCATATCTTTTACTTTTCTACTCACAGAGTAAAGTGCCCAATTCTAAAAATAACTAACTTCATAACCCTGTGGTGGATTTCTCCTTGCCTGGCTGCCAGATGCTCACCCAGATGCTCTCTCACTCACCCTCCTCAACAGGACAAAGGGAGAAAGTGTGATGAAAAAGCTTTTGGGTTGAGATAGACAGGGAGATCACTGAACAGTTACCATGATAGGTAGAAAAGACATGACTTGAGGAGGATTAATTTAATTTATTGCTAATAAAAACTAGACTAGGATGGTGAGAAACAAAGACAAAACAAGCCTACAAGACACCTACATCCAATACACAACTTCAAGGCAAAACACCAAAGAAAGCACAGTGTCTGCATGTCAGAAATAGTCATCGGTCTGTGTTTGTTTGGATGTGACATTTCAACAATCACTGAGCATCCCATCTCAGCTAAATGACAAAATCCAGAAGCTATTTGCCGTAATTGCAATGGTCTTGGTCTTCAGCTTTTGTAAAATGGTTGCATACATATGTATTGCAAACAATAAAGAGCAAACCACAATTGCTCTCCTGAGCACACTAGTGAGGAGAAAAAGCTGTAGAAACTGGAGTCTCCTGAACTCCAAAAAAAAGGGAAATTTTCTATCCCGTTGGTTGAGCATTTGGGAACAGTGGAAACCAGCACCAGTGCAGTGAGTGAAAAGTTATGTCCATACAGCCAAAAGTTTGAAGCCTAAATATCTCTACTTGAAAAAGTTCCATATACGGTTTTGGGAACAAAAAAACCCCAAAAATACATAAAATGTGGACAACGGCCTTTCATATAGAGCACTCTGTAAAAAAAACTTATGGAAAACTAGAATACATTATTAAACATAAATAAGTCATGACCCATTAGAGAAGAAAAAACATGTGAAAGTCAACTTGAGAGAGATGATTCATTTCTATGAAGTAAACTGAACCTCTGAAAATTGATATAGTTCTAATTAAAAGTCCAGAGGAATGAATCAATTATGTTTCTAGCCTGGCCATTAGTTCTTCTCTGTGCTTTTCTTATTGGATCTGATTGCTAGTGCTATCCATGTAAGAAGCTTCATTATTTTGTTGTTTTAATAAAGTAGAGTGAAGATTAACTGCCCTTTCCATGCTACTGAAAGAATATTAAATGACCAAAATAAACCTGAAGTTGAAAGTTAAAAGCATGTAAACTTATAAAAGACTAATATCACAATACATGAAAGAAAATTACTAACACCAACTATGCTTTTCTTAAAACCATGCAGCATCCTGGAATTGCATTTAATTAACTGAGCACAGCTATCTACAGTATCACTAACACTTCACTTCCATAACTGTGTTTTACGAGATTAGAAAATAAGAAAAAATTAAAACAGAACTGTCTATACAAGATCAAAGATCTGCTTTGTATATTCATCTCTTTGGAACACCCTTGGTCTGCTTAGGTCATAATTAGTACACCTGTATATCCTAAGACCTCACTTTCAACCAAAAACTACATGCACGTAGATTTTCTAATTGACTCTTTACAACTTGATCCTTTACAGCTTACAGATGAATTTCTGATCCTTCTTGCTTCATGTAACTATGAAGTACACTTACATATTTTTTGCAGAAGATATGTTAGGTAGACAGCAAGTTTTGCTCCCTTGGAAATTCTTTGCAGAGAAAATGAGATGAGAAAAAAACCCCTGGAAATTAACTATGTAAAAAAAAAAAAAGCCTTTTTTTTTCCAGGCTAAATATGCAAGCAGATGTGCATTCAAAAACAAATTAGTCAACTTCATCGAAGACCATCCAGGCCTGCAAAGCATAAAGAAACAGCTATAGCAAGAAGGTGAGAGGACAAACCAAATGAAGTACTCACCTATTCATCTCCTAAAGAACTGCCACTACCACCACTGCCAGCAAATGACCCTATGGGACAGTCATGTTGTTGTATTTAGCAAATTCTCTAAATTGTCTTGGTTTCTTTTAGCATTACTAAATTACATTTGAACATATTTGAACCCTCAAACTTCAGCTCTGAAACCTCATAATACACATAAAACTACAAAGAAAAACTACAGTCATATAAAAGAATAACTGATACGAAGATGAAGGAAAGCAAAACACAGCAGAAGGAACTGAGAATACTTTTCTTTGCATCTTTTATCAAGAATATAGAGGGAAGGCATCTTCTTTAAAAATCTTTGCTAGTCACATCGAATTAATACCTGAGCATCATACGACAAACTATTCTGCAGTTTAAGAACTATGAGAAAAGAAAATTCATCATATACCCAGCTCAAACTTCTACTGCCTCCAGCTGTGACCGTGAATTACAATTACTGGTCTTTCCTGCAAGTAGAAGAGAAAAAGCCTATTTCATATTCTTTTACAGTGTGTAATACCTAATGTATGTAGAGAAAAAGAAAAAAAAAGAAAAAAAAAAAGAGACCATCTCATGCTCAAATAAAATTTTATTTTTGCACTTGTTTTCCTAAAATATATTTTTCTTACCTGCTTTGACCCAATCATTGTTCTTGTATGGTCTTGCTTTTTTTCTTGCTAAGACAAGTGGCTATAATAGCTAGTCAAAACCATGCATAGTACTTCAAGGCTGAGATTAACAAGACCATATATCATAATGCTAAATACATTTCCACTTTATTGATATTTTCTCTTTTGCATCCAGTGAACTATCCTTTTCCCTGCATCTCTGCTTATTCTTTTTATTCCTTGGGGTGTTTTAAGTAAAAATAACTAAGGAAAAGTCCAGTTCTAATAAAATGACAGAAAGCTTTGCCATCAAACTTAATATAATCATGAAATGGCTGTTGGTGAATAATAGCTGTGTACCTTCTTATCCCTCGCATATTATTCAGTCTTCACAGGATAACCAATATTTCTAGACTTTTGCTGATTTCCTGGTGCATTTATATTTTCCTGCAGATGTAGAATGTCTTGATGTGATGACCACCATCTGTTTTATTTTAAATTTGTCTTTTACTAAAAATGGACGTGTATTGTAATAAGGTTATGTAATAACGTAGCACATTGAGAGTGCATATTAGGGAGAAATTGTTTTGTCCTGTTTCTGCACATCAGGTCATGATGAAGCTTCTGCGAAGAGCAAGTATTTCCTTGGGGTTGAGATGCAAGGAGAGTGAAGAGAGGGAAGGAAGAAGAATGACTGGGAAAGGGAGCTTACCAAAAAGACACAAGTCCAGACAGTAAAAATGGTTGAGAGAAGTGAGAGACAGGCCTCAGAGGTGGTGGATAAAAGCATTTTTCTGGAGACCCAGAAGAGAACACAACCATTGTTCTCTAGCCACACAATCACTGGGGTAAAAACTAAGTCTGAAAGAAAGGATATGGTTGTACCAGGGAAAGAATGTAAAAACTGCAAACGGAGAGAAGTCAGAGAGTAAAATTTGTCAACTTTTAAGATCAGTTTCAGTTTACATGGCTGTTTTGAGGCGGTTTTTCTGCTTCAAAATTTTAGTTGCTACAATTTATACTCAAGACAAGTCTGGCTTTTGGATTTAAAGCTATTTTTGTCTTTGTTTTGTTATTTTTTTGGGAACACTTGCTACAGAGAAGAGTTTAGGCATATCCACACAGAAGATATAGCTGACTCAGTCTCATCACACCTACAGAACGCCTAATATTTGTGAGACTTTTCTATCACACGACACGAACCCATGAGCTCTCATCTGAAGACTGAGAAGCTTTATTAGCCACACAGAAACTTGCACTTCTGCTTTCACCCTCTCTTCCACACCACAACTCTGCCAAGAAGCCTCCTAAATCACAATTCTTCCATGAAGAAATTGTAGTCATGTTTTTAAAATTTATGATGTATGCTCATTGGAGAGTTAATTTTCTAAAAATGGGTTTGTATACAGTAAGTTTTAATTTCTAAGACACTTCCTCTATTCTGCTTAGTTCTACTCTCCTTGATGACTTACTGTTATTAAGCAGAACTCCCTGGATCTTTCCTGCAGGCAATGCTTGATCTCTCTCATAATTTCAGCAATAGTACCAACTTATTTTGCATAATTAAAAAACTGTTCTAGTTTATCAAGCACGTGGACGAAATCTGAATTTATATGCTTTTATACAGAGGTGTTCTCTAGAACCTTATTTGGGTTTCAAGAAATTCAGTCTGAAACATTATCCCCCTCGCATTTTGTAAGTATTCTTCACTATTTGGTAAATATACAATTACACAAAATACGTCAAATAATTCTTTGGTAAGCTCAGTTGATTTTTCTCTGCTAAATAATAAATAAATGCTAAATAAATGAAGTGTTTTTCAATAAGAGGAGAGGACAGGTGTATACCAATACAGAACTGCTTTATATGTAATCTCTTTTACAATGTCTCTGAAACATTAATTAGTGTATTATTTAGCTGCTGCCCACATCCATTCATCTTTCTTTAAGACTGATCCATGCCAGTTTTTTAAGAAAACTTTTTCCTTTTACCTTTCCCTGCCTTCCAGAAGGCTTGCTGTTATACTGCAGAGTTCCTGCAATATGAAAACTTTCAAAAATTAAGGTTATTTACTGTCATCTAAAAGCTCTCCAAACACCAAAACCCATTCCAGATACCCATTGTCCACCTAATCCTCTTTTGGTCAGTCTGCTAAGCAGTTGAAAATACCTTCTGAGAAAGGAACAAAATCCAGGAATCAGTCTGTGAAAAAAGTAGGTAGGGAAAACATCTTGGTAGCAGCAACTAGTCACTATATTTATATATCTGTAAGAGAAGCTGAGGGAAACCATTACAAGAATGAATAGACTCCTGCAAACTCTGGACTGAGATGTCAACATGGGACTGTTCCTCTACAGTTTCTGCCAACTAAATACTCCCAAATGGTAATGTCACTTGCATGTGCAGCTTTTATAGAAGGAACTGATGAAACCTCTTATAATTCAAATATTAATCTAATCAAAAATTCCATTAACAAAGACTGTTGGAGTGGTGGTGTATTACAGATTAATCAGAATTCATTACAACTCTCTCCTGTGGTGCTAATGATTCACTGGTCTTTCAGTAGAAAACTGAGGGATATCTCTAGCAGCTTATAGGAGTTGTCTAAGAAAAAAAATATAGTAGCCCTACTAGCATTCTGCAAAATGCTAGCAAAAAATATTCCATCTTACAAGGGAAATACCATACTGAAAAATAAGCATGTTCATAGGACATATCAGTGTGATCACACACTACAAGAAAAGCAGATGTTTTAATCACTGAATGCTCTTAAAAATTCAGAACTCACTCAATACCCTTGGTAGTCACACAAAAATTGTAACCATACCAGAAATCAGCAAAAAAGAAAGGGGGCAGTAGGAAAGTAGATATGTGCAAGTTCAGTTTTTGAGTCCCGGTGTTTAGATAAATTGTGGAGGGAAGTAACACTGAGCATATACAGTTTGCATCTGGAGGGTTTAGGGGAGCAAGTTCTTTTTCTCTGAGGCAACACGCTTTTGGTTGTAGTGGCATACTTTCAATAACTGGAGGCATTTAACACGAGTTGCAACCTGAAGAATTTTCTGCAATCTAATTTCCAGTTCTTCAAGGCACAAGTTCTTTGCACAAGAATAGGTAACAGATGCCCTACAGACTGCCATGATTTTTGACATTTTTTGTTTGCTTGTTTGTTTTTACTTCAGGAAGTGTCAACTATGCAGTAAAACTAGATAATGTTTTGTGGCTGATGATACAAGCTGTGGTATGTACAGGTACTATTCCAGAGTAATGGTGACAGTGACATGAATAAAGGTAATTTGATCTTCCCTGAAAATGCATTACAGCAAAAATGGAATGATAACATGAATCAATGCTATATTCAATTTTAAACAACAAGAATATAGACAACTGTATCTGTTATCTTTCCTTTTTTCTTCTCCATCCACAAATATTTACACTTTTAAATGTTACCTTCTGGTACGTGCAAAAACAGAAAATAAATAGCATATCAGACAAGAAAATGCACATTCTTTAGGTTTTACCCAAGGGCAACATGAAATACAGGCAAGGACCTAAATTACTGATCTCTAGAAGACATAACAGGATACCTGTTTTTTTAATCTTCCATCGACATACATCTGTCAGTTGCATGAATGATGTAGAAAATACAGTTTTATAGGACATACTCTGCAGCTACCATATCAAAGTTGACGCTGAAAATGTCACTGAATGAGAAAAGGCCAGATTTTACGTTCAGATGATATGCAACACGCAGCATGGCCTGTCACATGTAATTCTTCTTTGCTTTCATAAACACAACTCTTCTTGTGACATCAATTTAACATACAAGTTGAGGAATGAGGGAATTTATAGATGCTAATGGGGTCTAGCCGAAGAACAGACTAGGATGGCCTGGTACGTCTTTCCCAACCCCGAGTTCTCAAATTTTTGAACCATTTCACTGTATTTCAACTTGTATGTGAGTAAGAGAGGAAAAAAAAGAACATGGGATATCTTAAGTAAACTGAGTTTAACCTTAAGCAAAGATGCGGCTGAAAATAACCTACATCAATCTTACATTTAAGAGACAGAATCATACCCAATTAATTTTAATTAAGTTATTCCATTAGCACTGATTTTCTTTGACACTGCAGAGCATGACCTCCTCTCCACTATGGGTTAGCAGCAATGCTGAGCTTCCATCATAACAAACTACCTCACTTAAACTTCATTACATTGTTGCACTAATGGAGTGGAAAGGATAAAGAGAGCATCTTGCACATCTTCTGCCAATATCTCTGCCCTCAGAGAGGCACTCTGCTAGTTCACAAGCTCATATATGCACTAGAAAGATGCTGTTGTCTGCTACAATACCTTCAGCATAAACTTCTATATCCTGCATAACTTACTTCTATCATAATATGGCCACAGCAAGCACAAATTAGCAGATAATTTTTTGTTCTTCCCTTTCAGCTGCTTTATTCTAACCCACAGATAGCAATTCCCATTCCCCTGTTATCCCAGGTTCCTCTCCTTCCCACTCCAAACTTTTTCCCTTCCTTATCTTGAGTTAATATTTTAAAACATTTTGAAGTTAGAGTTTTAAAAAATACAAATATACTCCCCTTCTCTTGTCATCATGAAACACATACACAGAACAGAAGGCAGTAGCCTTCACATTGTGTCCTACAGGCAAAAGAAACATTCATTTTCAGGAGAAAAAGCATGTTTCTACCTCAAGTTTCAATATCCAATTTACTGACACCTGAGATGACAACTAAGAGGAAATATATTTGAAATATATTTACCCAAAGCAGTGGCAGCTAATTCAGACACTAAAAGGGTCCACAGATTTTAACAAGATCTCATAGAGGAAGACAGCACTTCCTAGAACCTAGTACCTAATGTAACATTTTATAGCTCAGTCTAGAGGTAGCTGAAGTCTAAAAAGAGAGATTGCTTTAGACCCCTGTGGACCTCCAGAGGGAATTTCATTTCATCATGTGAATACTAAGCTTTAAATAGCAGAAAGTGCAATTTTGAAGATTTTGCATTTTTAAAAACAGTATCCAAAAGGTAAATTTATAGGCAGAACTTAATATTAAAGCCCTGGAGACTCTTTAAAGCCATTTCTCCTAAGAAATGAGCCAAAACCTCTTGAATTATCAGAGGTGTCAAATCTGCTTTTGGTAGAAACTCTCCACAGATCATTTCATTAAATCATTTGATCACTGGCTATTAAATAAAAAAGGAAACAATTTTGCAGGAGAGCAGAGAGGGGAAAATAGCTATAATTAAGTATAGCAATTTAAAGTTGCATTCTTCACACACCATTACGGTCATTAGAAACCTACGAATATGCTAGCAAAGTCACATGCTAGAAATGGTGAATAAGGAAAAGAGGATACAGAGTTTGTTTGAAGAAGTTCAGCAAAGTTCATTTATGCCCACAACTATCTGAATTGCTTGCTTAGCTTCACATTTGGAAATAATGAAAACAAAAGCGCTTTTACAGGTGTACCAGTGGCCATCTCTCTGTATTTCTCTATCACTATTTAGTTTGGGATTATTGAAAAAAGTGCAAAAAAAACATTTAGGATTTTGATTCATCTTCTGCTTGATACAAATTGTGTTCTACCCTCCTTTATAAGAACTTGATCCAATTTCAAATAATTTATATTATTTGTTCATATATTAACAAATTGAAATGGAATTCATACTTTTATGGCATGACCTTGTTTTCCATTATACAACTCTAGGTCTCAGAGGGCAGAGACAAAGCATCAATATGCCTGCTACATTTTCAGTAATAAAAACTGGAGAGAGATGAGGGAGAAGAAAAAGAGAATTCTGCTGTGTGCATGAAGGGAAAAGAAAGGTGACTGTCATGCAGAGCAAAGGAGATTACAAATTTGCTAAAATGAATAATTTACCATTACACAAAAAGGCATTCAAAGAAGTTTTTCCTTAGGTAAATCTTAAAAGCCATACAGAAACTGCAGTTTTTAAGTCTTTATAAACACGGAGTTTGCCAGACTGCACGAGGCTATTGGTCTATCAAACCAGCAAGCCAATGTCCGAGACTTCAGGGAGCTCAATCAGGAAGCATCTACCCAATTGCTTCAGAAGATTTTTATTTTCTTCTAGTATCTATTATGCACCCTAAAAGATAGGGTTTGCTTATTTTTTCTTAGTATGTGGAACTAAAAGTGTTACTGAACATTAAAAGAAGTCCTTCTATTACAGCCTGAATCTGTTTTGCCTGTTTCCATTGCCGCAAAGCACAGGAGAACAAAGAAGACTCTACTAAACGGATGATGACAACTTCTGTCTTCACCAGACCTTTAAAAGATCATCGAAAATAAAGCAAAAGCCCTGTAACACATCCTATTGTACACTGTCATCTGTTATAGAAAATGTCTCCACACATGTTGAGGCTATTAATTTTTTCAAGTATAAAGACTGAAAGTCCAAGGCAGTTTTAAGAATCGTCTACGCTGTAGATCTTACCTATGCACATGTAAGGAAAACCTCTTAACCTACTATCCCAGGAAGTAGGGATCTCATACCAACTAAATAAATGAATATGATTCCTCATGTCAGAAACATTTTGCAGGATTGCAGTCACCTCCAGAACGTAGTAACTCTTAGTATAATATGGAGATTTTCTTAAATTATTTTTTAAAAGCTAAAAAAGAGCTACTATAAATTACTTTTCTATAAGCCTAGAATTCACTGCCAGCAGGAAGACCTCTGTTGAGCACCCTAGTGCACCAGGGAGTGCTGAAGCTGCGACTCCTGAAACTGCTCTGTGCAAGAAGTTTCACAAGAGAGCTGATGCAACAAGCTGCTGTTTATGAAAAGAAGGAGTTATCGAAACCCAGTCTCATGGCCTCCGACTCACAAATGTATTTTCACTAAACAGGAGACTTGCTTCTTTTTGGTTGGGTCTGTTTTGTCCTAAACTGGTAAACTGAATTGGCTTGCCAAGCAAGTAAGTAACCAACCGAGATCATTCATGGCGAGAAAAAGCATGTGGCCAGGTGTGGAGGGAGGGAAGGAGGAAGTTGCAGCCTTCCTTGCACATTAAACAACTATTTCAGTCCCAGCATGCCCAGGTCTGACTGTGATAACAGAGAACCACCTTCTCAGGTAAGAATCACCTCCTCAAATACACCTGAGGAACAAAGACTGCGAGATCTACTTATTACCTGGCAGTTTCTGCATTTGTCTACACTTGTATAAAGGGATAGCCACCAAGCTCAGGGGTATTTTTACATCCCTTCTTCACAATTTTAACAACAACACAAGTATATAACAAACTGCTCTGGTCCATTCTGGAAGAGAATACTAAATATAAATTTTTAACAAATCAACCAATAGATTTTATGACAAACATGTAAAGCTTGAACACTAGAAATATGCAATACGGAGATCCTGATCTAGGTGACTTGGCTGATGATCAAGCTACCATTTATTCCTTCTTAGGTATTGGAAGAGGACAAAAAACCAACAGCAATCAATCAATATAAGCATTGTGCTTAGTTTGAGATATTTTAAAATTCTTACCTACGAGACAATAAACCATCACCACAATTAAGGAACCCATCTTGAGTCTTGGCAAACTTTTTCTGTGGGGAATTCACTCATCTGCTTAAAGCCCAATAGTGCAACTTCCCACAAGCAAAAGCTCTGGGAATATGCCTTTAGAGCATCAGATTCCAACACAGATTCAATTTCACAGCTGCTGGCCTAAGGCATAGGGCTGTAATGTTATCTTTGCAATTTTTTCACATTTTAAAGACTTCCTGGTCTGTGCCACCATCACACTTTTGCCAGATAAGGCATACATCTGGATAGTCTACTGAATCATTCCTCTTAGTCCTGGTTTGTTTTAAATCCATCAGAGAAAAAGAGGAAATACATGCAATGACTTGCCCTTATTTAGTTGTTTCTCACTTTTAGTTCATAGTTTCTATTTAGCTTGTTAAGACAGACAGATGACAAGCTCTCACCACAACATGTAATCATAGATCTAAATAGTGTTTGGGGCAGAAAAATGAAATGAAGGTTGTGATATGAGAAGGATGAGATTGAAACTTCTTGACCTCTGATCCTTTAAGCTGAAGAGTGATGTGTCCTGTAAATTTCAAGCCAAGCAACATAAAAGGAAAAAAATGTGTCCTGCCATCTTGGTCTAATCATGCATATTTAGGTGTTCCTAGCCATCAGCACTTTAGCATACTTGACTAGTGATGTATGAAGTAGGCCACCCTTAGAAATTGGTTTTCTTGCCCTGTGTCCGGAACTAGTGTAACCACAGGCCATAAATACTTAGGCTGTTCAATATCCTCTTACTTGTATTTTTTTAGAATGATTTATTCATGTAACCAGGTTAAAATTGCAGCTGTGATTCAGATTGGGGATTGAAAAGCTGTCTGGCTTCAAGGCACTTGGGAGTTATTACCCATTTAGACTACAGGCAGAACAAGCCCTGTAGCCTGATTTGCTGACATTTGTCCAAAAACGTTTCAGCACTGCTGTGTTAATCGACTGGCCTTGATCTGGGCAGGGGACAGAACACAGATTTACTCCCCTATTTCACCATAATCTCAAATCCTACTTCCATCCTCTTTTGGACCACTTAAAATCTGTCACCAGGAATAATTATTGATACTGAAATGAAATGCTCCTGTTGATTCTGCTACCCAAAAGGTTCCAAGAATTGTGGTTCATTGAAACTAGCCATTAACAACAAAGTACAGTAAAATAAAGTTTCTAAGATAACAATCCTGTTTTCAGAGGGCTAGCTATTGGCCTCGAGTTGACCCTAGAAGAAACAAAAGATATTGCAATAAAAAGGAGATGCCTGCTTCAAGCTTTCCTAAATTTTCCTAATTTTCAGCCACATCACATCAAGAGCAGAATTGCACTGAAATTTCGATAATTTTCAGATTTTATTCCAAAAAGTGACTTGCCTATCTCCCTGACACAGTCGTGTCACCGCAGAGCCAATTTTGAAAGTGGAATTACTCATACAATTCATGGAAACATACCGGCATAGTATCTTGATTATATCCCCTCATTTCACCTACTAGACTCAGAGCATTGCAAAAGGCCACCTAGAAAGTGAATAAAAATATATCTTCTTTTCTAAACAGAAAGACCATTTTGAGTCTTCATACCTGCAAGATAATATTATTAGCTGAGCTGGAACAGTTGGGACAACAGTCTCAGGAATAGCATACTTAAAGGAGCTGGAAAATCAAAGGACATTCAGATTGGTTATCCAACATTAGTTGCTTTCACTCCTGCTTTAAGATTGGATGAACAACAGCCTATCCCTTTCCTGCCAGTGATAACAGAGTAGCAACCAAGATGTAGTGAAATTATTTTATAAATACAGGCCTACCAGCTTTGTTCATAGTTCAGTTTTCAACTCAACATGGATCTCATATGTGATAAAACACTTTACTAAGTAACCTGTTAGCGCAAGTGTGAAAAAATGCAAAAAGTAAAAGGCAACCCGACACGAAAAAGTATGCTGAAAGACCCTTTACACCCAATTGCCTGGGTGCTGGGATAGGCATCCTGACAAGCACTTTGGATCTATACCATTTCTCCTGCTGTCACCACTTCCCTATTGCTGACAGATGCAATCGGCATTCCCAAAGAGCAGATAATTTTTCAACACCATGGACACCATAGGCTACACTCAAGTTGTGCATAAGTGGAAAGAATGGGGGCATAATCTGCTTTATTTTGCAGAAATATTGGTTCTACCTCAGTTTACTTCCCTGATACTGAGCTGGCTAACTGTACAAATTGTAACAGAGGAGGGGAAAGATGATTCCATCAGAAAATGATTTCTGAAATATCCTGTTTAACAGACCTGAGATCGTAAATTTTTGTCAAGCTCTAAATCTGGTGACTGATATCTCCTTTACGTAAACACAACGTAGGGAAAGGCACCTGGGAGAATTTTCTCTGCCTCCTTGTAGCTTGTTTAATTTACTTAGCATCATATCTTAAACTGTGATTGCAGAGCTTATCTGCAAGTATCCTAGCACTACCCTCCTGCTTGAAGTGTAGGTCTGTAGGTCTTTCCAAAGGTTAAATTTTCTCCCTTCATTCTGAATGTATCTGATCAAAGAAGCTATTTTAAGTCTCTTTAATGAGATATTGGTCAAAGGTCTTTTTGCTGCTGTAGGAACTAGGAAGCTGAAGCTCTGAGAACTGCCTACAATGGAAGAGTTAGCTTTAAAATAACAAATTCAAATAACTGTGATGGGACAGAATGTTTTCAACAATATTAATTCAGTACCAAGCAGTTCTCAGACGTTCTGTTGAGCTTCAACCTCACACAATATTCAGTTTCAGTATGCTCTGTGCATAGTGGGGTAACAGACTTTTTCTGTGTAGAAAGAAGGGGAAAAAAAATGCAAGAACTTTTGTCAGCTGAAGGATGCAATGGATACAGAGGGACAGGACAAAAAACACGTTGTTGTGCCAGGGCAGTGGGAAAAAAACCCCTGCACTCTGGAAAGGGCATGTGTGAGTGCATAAAACTGTGATCTGGGCAGAGCACCAAGAGAAACACTGAGTGGGACCAGAGCTCATCATACTCTGTCCAAAAACCTGGTTAAACTTCACAATACCTACAAATGCAAAAATAGCAGCTTGCAGTTGACCACCTTCTCCTCATGCCCGAGGTAGCAAAGACAAACATTATTTACAAATCTCCTGCAAATATAAAGGGCTTTGTGCTGGACATAATGGGGCTTCCATTCATGTTATGAGGAACACTTGGCTGGACAGTCTCAGAGAAAGTCTGTGTATGTGGAGATAAAAATAATATTAAACACTGCAGTAAAACACAAACATTTTCAATTATTTGTGTTTCCAATCACTTGAATATAGAATCAATTTTAAAAAAGAAACAGAACAAAAAAAAACAAAAACAAAACAGAATCACCCATCCCATGACCAATCTCACCAACTGGAAAGCAAACTTTTCCACACAGATGATTGATTGCCAAGTTTGCTTTTGCAAGAAAAGAAAAATACAGTAGGATTTTCAAGTGTTCAGCACAAGAATGCCTAAAGAACTCTGAACTAAATGTTGATTATTTCTGTCAGTAACCAAATTAAAAACTTCTTAGCTCCTCTATAACTTCAAGCTGTACCTTTCTGTCCTTTACAGTTTTAGCCACATACAGAGTATCTGGTACCTTTGAGCCAGAATGGTCATTATACACACAACGTATCCATTATAAACAAGGTATACACAAAGGTAATTTGCTGTATGGTGCTGGGGAAAAAAGGTAATTAGAAATTTACCCCTCAGTATGAGATTCACTACACATACAGCTGTAGGAGCTGGGAACTAAGAAAAAATGATCAGTACCCATTGTCTTCTGATCTGAAAATCTGGAACTAACATTTTCATCCATCACATACTTGACAGGGATATAAATGTGTTTTATTTACATATATATGTGAGATATATATCTGCTATTTATTGTGTTAAGAGTAAGAAATTTGGCAGAAGACAAACCCCTTGCATTTCAGCTGGTCTCCAGAGTTCAGAGGGGCTGGTTGGGCTTAATTTCTGATTACAAGAAATTCAGAATAAGGGTGCTAGTGTTCAATAGGAAATTCCATGAGCACGGATTCATAAATAGGGCAGTTTTCCATTTCAAAGCTATACGTCTAGTCGCATTCCATAAGAACCTGTGTGATCACAGATCCACAAGTAGTGAGATTAACCAATCCAACATCATAGGTTTGGTCACATTTAGTAAGAACCTTGAGATTACAGAGTGACTAATAGTACAGTTTATTGAAGCAACAGAAACGAGCTTCAGAATTGCCCTTGATAAATGCACTAGCTGTGATAGAGCTCTAACAATAACAATAATAATAATATTGTGTTAACCTGGCTACTAATAGTAATCTTATGAAGAAACTTACAAAGTAGGAGTCCCTGCTTACGAGGAGGGAGAGAAGAGTAGACTATCGACTGTCTCTGAGGTCTTTTGGGTCTTCCTCCTAACTAGGTGATATTTCTACCCTTCTTACATACAGCCCAATCTTATCCTTTTCCTTCTATGTTATGTATAATACGTTCTGAGCAGAGTTGAGTACTGTACATGGTAGCATGTACTTCATTAAGCTTATTAGCATATACAGCGTGTGCTTCTAATATAAGTGACAGTGAATCAGGCAAAAGTTACATTTTTGGCCATGGTTTCCTTCAAAGTTCCAGTCATGTGACTTTGTTCTCTTCTATGCTGTTCGTCAGAGCTAAAACAGGACCATCCTATCTCCACAAGACCTCATCGTTCAGCCAACTCAATTTTTCTTGTCATCATCTATGCAGATCTCCGTCTGCAAAGATAACACAGAGGGTACAGGGGATAGGCTATGGATAGTAAGCCTTAGACCTTGCCTATCTCCTTGCTTGTCATCCTACAGTTATTACAGCAGCCTCTAATTGCTTCTTACATCTTTTTAATGACAGGAACATATTCAAATAGTATCCTAATACATAGGATAGATAAATAAGTCACTTTACTAATTTATTTGATAGCAAAAGCCTATCAAGGTCTTTGTTGCTTTGCTGGTTGCAAAGCAAACTAATCTAAAGTCTATACACAGACTGCCAAATAGGAAAGGTAATGAGAATCTACAAGACACACAGTGGACAAAGACAGTGCTTTACCTTCCTGGCTCTTACACCAGATTGGTTTTTTTTCCCTTTTGAAGAAACTGTGATTTTTTTGAGTGAGAAGGAAGGAAGCAAAATCACCACTTAACTAGATTAAATGAGCCTTTGCTTTTCCCATTCAGCAATTTCTTTCACTGTGATAACTTGGTTAGCGATACATCTCACAGTCTACATGATATTTGTGCGGTTCTAAATGATTTTTTTTAATGTAATACCTTTCTTATTTTCTCAGCCTAAGCAACATAGTTAATAAAAGATATAAGAGAAAAATAAGGGATACAGACATCATAGGAGGAAAAAAAAAAAAGAAAGAAAAAATTCTTGACTTTTTTATATGGTACATAAACTATAGCTTCTTGGTCATCATATCACATTAAAAAGATTCTATTCAATATACAGTACATATAAGTATGCATACTTATCTCTTAAGAAGCTATGCCGCTGATTTTCAAAGGCCTAACTCCCATTCCAATGTCCTCATAGAATATTAGCAGAAATTGGTAACCTAAATACCTTACTGAATTGAGACTTTATCATTAAGCTCAGCAAATATCTATTTGTTATAGTACAATATAGATATATTCTACAGTACAACAAAGTTATCTGAATCACGACACAGATTTTACTTTTCTTAATGAGGCTGAGAACAGTTAAAGGTTTTCCTGTTTTGAATAATAACATAATATTTTTCCTTTATCACTTACATTTCTTAAGGAAAGCGGGCAAGAAACAAATAATGACAAGAAAAGATAATTTTACGATACTTAACCTTTTAAAGTACCCTCTTGAAAATTTCATTTTTTTGTATTACATCCCCAAGGAGAGAGATTAGTACTAATTGAGAGTAATATTACTGCACCAATTCCTAGAAAAAAATTACACAGCCTTGGTTCAAAACTAAGAGAAACTCACTCACACCATATAGAGTAGATATACTCTCAAAAGAAAGAATCTTTTTGTCTCAGGTCTTTCATATCCATGGTACAGGGTTATGTCTACTTCTGCCAAACACAGTGTTCATTCCTATTGTCATTTTTATATATATCAATTCTATTTTGCTTTTGCCCTAACTACACTCAAAAAGTTTATAGAATGTATTACCAAAGGTAAACTGAATTTAATGAATTATTTTGACTTAGCCATGGGGCTCAGAGTGCTCATCCTGTCTCTCATGTCCCATCAGTGTTCATAACAATATCATTTCTCTCCTTTTGGAAGACACAGACCTTATCTGAAATTACTTCAGATAAAAATTAAATCCTACTTGTCAGATATAGCAGATATTTTTCCACTGGATGTGCTTCTCATCTTTGACATTTCCACCTTGGCTGAACAGGGGCTGATTTTCTCCTGATTAACATCTGTGTATGGTCCTTCACAAATTATGCCAAATGGATTGAAAAATACTGTTGTTTTAATCTGTTTTTTTAATGTTTGTTATTTTTAATGTTTCTCATCCAGATTTTGCAATTTATGAATTTTGAAAGGTTTCAGAGAGAGATTGATTTCTTTTTAATCTGATTGGCCTCAGCGATCTCACATAAATTAATCTAATGTTCCCTTGTTTTATTGTGGGGAGATGCATGTAAGTTATGGAAGTCAGTGGATAACCACAGCCCTGCAGATGGCAGAGTTAAGGGTATAAATGGCTAAAGAAGTCATAGACGTATTTCTTTTCAATCACAGAGCAAACATAAATTAAATTTAAAAGATTTTTAGTTGGGATTTGGGTTATACAGCACGACTATAAAAATCTGAATTTCCAAACCCGCATACTGCTCAAATGAACAAAATCTCTCATCTTGGAATAGGGTCCTCTCTAGCTGGGATGCAGACAATGCTGCTATTTTATTGTATATTTGGTTAGAATTTGCAAAATGAAAAAATTCCCACAATGATATGAAAAGTTCATATGAAATGATGGTAAATAATGATTGGTAAATTAAAAAATATACAAACTGATGAAAAGGACCATGAAGAAATAGTAACTGCTCCACTGGTTTGTGAGAAAAACATGAAAACACTTAAAACCCCAAACAAAACAAACTTTTACCACTCTTCCAAGAAAAAAACAGTATGTGATCGAATGAGAAGCCAACACTGGAAATAATAATGAATTTTTCCACAATTTTAAGTTGTAGTTATTCCAGATTCAAATACACATGCTGAAAAAAAAAAAAAAAAGGCAATTTGTTCAAGGCCTAATGACAGATTAGGCCACTGCATAATTCAAAAGGAACAGAAGCTTCTGATTATTAACTTTGCCATATTCAGCAATTACCAACAGTTTGGAAAACCTAAGAAACTATTTCTGCTGACACTGTTTACTTTTTCTATCACAAGGAAATTGTATTTTATTGACTTGACCAAGGTCACACAAGGAATAGAAGTGGACTGCTTCATCCCTATTTTTCCTCTATCTGAAGTTAAATGGGCAAACTAAAACAGAAAATAGTCATAACAAACACCAACTTTCTGAGTGTGTGTGTAATTTTGTGCTCACAAAAACATTCAACTGAAAGTAAATACTATTACAATACTTTTACAGTCAAATTTTGCAATGCACCGCATGCCACTCTGTACACTTTTCCAAACCTGATGAAAATCTGCCTCTGACTAAGGATGTTTTCATAGCAATGAGGCCAGATACAGAACTTATCAAATAGAAGAAGAAACAGAAGCAAACACTGTTTCTTCTTAGCATCTTTTCAAATATGTCAAAAAGTCATAACCAAAAT
Organism: Pipra filicauda; assembly: GCF_003945595.2. Taxonomy (NCBI): domain Eukaryota; kingdom Metazoa; phylum Chordata; class Aves; order Passeriformes; family Pipridae; genus Pipra; species Pipra filicauda. The sequence continues at coordinate 1,266,695 of NW_024103563.1, read as the reverse complement.
TTACATGTATCTCCTCTATGCCTCTGGAGAAAAAAAAAAAAGTAAAATCCAGCAAACCCTAAACTTACTCAAAACCAAAGCACAGTTTAGCCTCTTTGTATCAGAAGAACAATATGAAAACAATTCTTTCTCTAGATGGTTCACTGGCTACTCCATGCTATTGGAAGATTTCTAATACAGATTGGATCTCAACTATTTTTGGGATACATCACCCTGTATTACAAATGCTGATTCCCTTGCAAGAATCACAAAAGATTTTGTATGAAATCAGAGAGTTGCCTCTGGTTGTAGTGAATGAAAGAAAACCAGGCTTTATACCCTTTGGGTGTGGGGCTTTGCAAGGGCACACATAACTGCCAGAATACTCATTAACCAGTAATGAAAAGAAGATCCACAGAAACACAGGTGCTTTTCTGCTACCTCACTGTGAAATCTGGCATAAGCTTCAGCAATATTGAAATTTCCAGTGCCAACACCTACAAAAATAAAATTAAGTCTAAATCCTTCTACTAAACAGGTGTGAAGTTCTTCAAGTCCTGGTACACTCAAAAAAATTGTCTTTTTACCACAAAAATAAGCAAGTAATAAAATGACATAAAACATAAAACAATAAAAGCAGCTTTTTAACCATTTTGAAGTGTCATAATTTTGCTTGTACACTAGTTTGATGAGCAGAAGTTGAGATTCTCACTATACTCAGAGCCGCACCATTAACATAAAAATGTATGACATCTATAAAAGTTAATAGACATAACGCTAAAAGCTGCCAAGTATAAGAGCAGAATAAAAATAAAAGCTTTTGCCTTCAGAATCCCTGTAAATGTGAAATCCATACCCATCTGAGCACTGTGCCCTATGTTATTTTGTTCCAAATATAACACTGCCAGAATGTTATTTAAGTAGTGCTGTGAGTGCTCATTACATTTTAAAAACACAGCTACTCTTCAATAGACAACTTAACTAACAAACAAACAAAAAAGAATACAAAACAGACATATCACAAAGGGATTTCAAGTCACACACCAAACTGGGAGTGAGTAAGTCTTCCCACTTTAAGTACTGCTGCTAGCTTGGTTAAATGAAGTCTGGCATCATACATTATCTTTATTCATGCTTCTAGACTGATGACAATACCCAATAAAGAAGAAATCCAGCAAGTCCATTAACAAAGGTTTTCTTATTACCCTCCTAAATTGTGGAATAGTTGATGTCTGTAGTCTTTCAGCTCCTCCAGCAAGATCTGATGCCTCAGAAGAAGGTATAAATTGCTCTCCAATTGACCTACTCATCTGTATGTAGACATTATCTCACTGGAATATATGGAAGATCAATAACAATAGAAATTGGATTTTATGCATGTTTATCTCATTTCACAATTAAGCCTCAATTGTTCTACATGCCTGTAACAGTGCTTGATGCTGTCTCTGACAAGAAATATAAAACATAAGCCTAAGCCTGTGTTTAATTAAGAAATCCCTGCATTCCAAAATAGATGGCTGCAGACTTATAAAATCACCATGAAAACTTATCAGTGCAGATGCAAGACTCATTGTTTCCACTTATAATGATTATGAGAGAAAAGGATTATCATTTTAACAAAAAACAAGACAATGAGAATAAGCACACACACATTAACATCACAAACAAGTTTGATGGGGTAGGTTGAGTAGAATTGTATAATATTCCTAATAAAATATTCGTTGGATTCCCTAGTATGTATTAGTGGAGCAGGACATTAGTGGATGAAACATGAGAGTTGACCTTGTGGTCAGGCAAAAATGTTTTCTATTTCACGCCCCTGTTACTAATCCAGAAATATTGTTCTCCTGGAACCATTAACAAATTCCTCTCAGATTATTATACTGCAAGAAAAAAAAGAAGAAACTGGTTTTTACATGTCAGTAAAGCCCATGGGATCTGCTTCTCCCTGCACAGCTTTTCTTATTAAAAAGGAGGCTCAAATACAACCTATCCTCACATGGTACAAAAAAAAAAAATACTGTTCAGGGATCAGTTTGTCTAAGTCAATATCCATCCACCTACAGATAAAAGCAAAGACACTACTTGCTAGTATACAGTAATGCTTTACAGTTCTTATTCTAGCTAATCACATATGGTGTTGGACAAGACGATCTCAGGTTATCCATTCAACTAGACTGGGTTTGAGTCAACAAACATTGGAAGTCCAGAGCAGGTATCAAGAACCAGAGCTTGGAGGAAAAAGATATGGAGCCATACAGCAGCTTGTGGGAACTTGGCAGTGAAAACTCTGTTCAATAACCACAAAGCTTCAAAAGGAAGTACAGGAAACTATATGCAGCAAATACAGGTGTTTCCTAGCAATTCTGCTACTGGATGCCTGTAGAGCTGAGGCATCTATCTGTGCAATGCTTTGGAAGGAGTTCTTGATTTGGCACCACATTGGTTTGATGGAATAAAAAAATTTACCTTCTCCCCAATAATTCCAATTTCAGCAGCATGGCATTTACCTATATCAGGACATTGGACATTTATATCTTATCGGAGGGAAGACAGACATTACTTGTAGATTTTGAAAGTGAAAATACAATAAATATTCTGAAGAGTTTCTTATCAGTCACAATTTCATACTTCCTCTTCCTTCCATTGCTGGAATCAAGACATATGAATGCCAATACTTCTTCCTTCATTCCTTCCATCTGTCCAAAAAAATGGCTATGTCATAGCTCTTTTCTCCTCTCTCCCTATAGGCAGAATATTTGAGATTTTTTTCTGTTTTCAGCAACTCTTAGTACCTTCAGATGCTTTCCTTGTGCTGGGAGGTATACGTGTACCAAGTTGAATGTAAAGTCTTCCTACAACCAGGTAGAGCAATCAATGAAGTGATGAGATGAAACAGTCAGTTCCTTCCACGTAGGAGTATCATGAGACAAGAAGGTATCATAAAATATGTCCTTCTAGTCTGAAACTGTTGCACTGGAAGAGTGAGGTAACACAAAGTTGCCTGTAGTTATATTTAATGACATCCTGAATGTCACTCAGAGAAAGCTGCTACACATCTCAAGCTTTGGGTTCATTTCTTTCTCAGGAGTGTGGAGCTTATTTGTTATGTGGATCTACAGCAAAACTACTCCTGATATGGGAAATTGTCATCTCATATCCTACAATTACTTATAGAAATAAATTAATTCCTCTTACTTTATGCTGAGCTCACCCAAATTAGTTTCAAAGGTACCTAGGTGAATAACAGTGTTGGGCACTTCAGTAACTTTCCAGGTACAGAAACCCGACCTGTTGAATCACACTGTTGTGATCTGCAAGCATCAATGGGGCAAAACCTACTACCACAGGAAAAAATTATGAACTCCCTCCTCTTGGAGCTAACCTATTGCCACACACTCTGCATCAAAGCCAACAAGCCAAATGTCAGTTCCTCTCCTCTCCATCTCATCATTGTTTCTCATTTTCCAGTTTGGCCCATTAACATATTAGTATAGTAAAACTCTTAGCTGGAAAAACAGTTTAAAGCACTACTGATGTGCAATAGATAGCTACATAATGTCTTTAAACACATGCCAAACACTGCAAAATGTTGCTAAGCCTCCTGTTTGCTGTAATCTTACATTTTATTTATATACATCATGGAGTATAAATACATGCTTATATCTTGAACCAAAACACATAAATAAAATACGCAAAAGAAAAGACAAATTGCTGGTGATAAGATTATTTGGACATCTTCAAGGACATGGTTCTTTCTCGATGTTATAGTTTTTTTAATAAAGTTTCTTGTTTTAAGAGCTTCTGCTTGAGATTTTACAGCATTTGCTTGTAAAAATGTTTCTAAATTACAAAATCTCCTGTAAAACTCTATTTGCACTCTTCCATTATAACTAAGCAGTGTAATCTCAGGAGAAAAAACCTGTATCACAACTGAAAGAGTCTAACAGTGGCTGCCTTTTGCCAAAATACCATGGAGGACTCCGGTGATTGTTTTAAACTTGATCATGACTTCCACTAATACCATTTTATAAACCAGTGGTTCAGACCTGGAATCATTCTTCCATTATAAATAAAAAACCCCTTTGCGCAAGTGTTTAACCATCTCTGCATGGTATCCTTCAGCCCTCTTGCTGTACAGCAAAATTAAAAATAAAAGAAAGAAAGGCACATTAAAAGCAGAACTGTGTCTGTTAACCCTGGAGTCAAATTTCCACAATTGCTTGTTTGGGAACTGTGTGCTCATTTAGCCAGTGGATGCTCTTCACAGGGCTCCCAGTGCTATGGAGGAGTTGTCTGAAGGAAGTTTTGTGTTTTGAAGTTACTTGGTGGAAGCATCCTGCTCTTCCTTCAGAACCCTGCACTGCAGCATACACTAATGAATTACACACTCTGACTGCTCTTCATCTAAAAGCACTAGTTCATCACATAAAAAATTACAAGTGTCATATAGCATAAGAGAAACGAAAATAAATCTGTCATCCCTTGATTTTTTTACTTCATATTTTTAAATAGGTAATTGCACTGTATATGCTATAATAGAATTTGCAACAGGCCTTGGTAAATTGTTAGCAGAGAAAAATACATCACACTGTGTGGTAATGTCTTGCAAAGACAAATATTCTTATGGGAAAGAAAAGAGAGAGTGATGAGCAGAAGAAATTACAACCAAACAAGCAGTAAAAATTCAGCAACTTTGAAAAGAGACCAGTGACTCAGGAAACAGCCACATTTTGGAGACAGCTTTGACTGGAGTTCATTACTAATGCACCTGTAGTAATAATTTTAACGATTGCTGGTTAGTGGGATAACACAGAAGTCCTAATGCAATTCCCAATCAATTTTCTCTCCCCTCTTTCTACTTTAATCTGGACTTGAAAATTAATGGTGCAGATCTGTATTTTATTAATCGAAAGAATAATTGAAAGAATTTAAAACCCTGGCAGACAAATTTCTTTGAAGTTTTCTTCTCTAAAGCCAAATACTCAACTTGACTCAACTCACTACAACAGATAGATAGGTGAACAGGGAGGCCTCTGAGTGCTTTCCTGGCATGTTGCCATCAACTGAACAGCAGATGGTAATTAATAACCTTTATCTAAAGAATAATTCATACAGGATTAAACTGCTTACAAATGATATAGTTTGATGCTGCTGAAATTATTTTGATGTAATTTTAAATTGATGCTTTCAATGAAGTCGTTCCCTGACCCATACTATGTGTATATTTTGGCTTACAAGGAGGAGGTAGGAGGTGCAAGGATATTTGATCTGGTGAGTCACAACACACCCACCTCTTTTTTTTGGTGATTCTTGTGCCAAGTACATTACAGAGTTAAGCAGACTAAAATCTGTCTAAAAAAGAGAAAGTTAATGAACAAAATGTCAAGCTCCTGAACATTGAACAGAACATCTTCATCAACTTCAGATAAGTAATAATGAGTATATTCATAATTTTGGCTTCCAAATGGTAAAAAATATACGAGAAGGACAAAAATAATAAAGAACATGTATCACTGTGGGAACAGGCAGGAGAGTAATCTTAGAAAGATTAACCCACTTCAGGTAAAAAATTTGGCTATTTTCATATCCACGTTGTAATGGATGTCATCAACTTCACACTAAGAAAACACTGCATTTCAAGAACACTTCAAAAGAATGAGAGAAACAAAACAGAAGCTTTAGAGAAACAAAGAAAAGAGCACAAGATATGCTTAAGGTGCTAGTCTGAAACTATAAATTGGAATGAAGATGTAGAAACAGGCTTGGAAGAGGAAAGCAGACACAGTGCCTCAGTCTGTATGCAGTTCAGTACTAGGACACCAGCTTTGCTGACATACACCTTTTTGAGAAAACGAAGTCTTAGATCTACCACCAGTGTTATAAGTAGCATTAAAAAGCCAACACTCAGCCATATTGAAGAAACACTAAAACCAGTAACTAGTACCTTTTTTTGAGTGAACACTATTTTGGCAACAACAGCTTGATAAAAAATGAATGGTACAATTACACACTACAGATAAATATCCTTTTTGGACCAACTTAATTTGATTAAAGAGATGTTTTTATCTGAGTTTGTACTCAGAAAAATTTGCATGGTTGAAAATATTATCACCTTAGCATCTAATTTGGAGAATGCAGATCCTTTTACTTAATAGAATTGTCCCCATCTCTAAGTTGGAAACAATGTAGCAAAAGGCATACATTAGCCATCAGAAATCCTGGGGTGTTCCTGTCTCATCATTGGTATCTTTCATAACACACAATCTACACATGTAAAAAATGCTGTCTTAAACTCCAGATCATGCAGGCAGACCTTGGATTAGGAGAGATAAACTTCACTATCACAAACTTTATATACTCCCTTTCAATACAAGTGATTTTTTTGTTCCTCCATTTGTAAGGTACACAAGTAAAATTATAACCTCAACCATTCCCAGTGGCAGAGAAATTAAAGAAAGCTTTCAGCAGTGTTTAGCATGCCTTGGTAGGCTCTGTTCATCCCTTTAGGTTTTATTTCTCCTCCTGCAAACATTTCAAATTAAATGAACAGGCAACACTGAGGCAGCTGCACAGCTGTAACTCCCTGCTACTTCGTGGGTGTGTGACAGTTCAGTACAGGTGAGCTCTTGACTGGTACACTTGTTTAAGGCTTTGCAAGATTTCCCAATGAAGCCATTTCTGAGCATCTCATTATTGCCCTACAACCAATTAAATTACCACGTTCAGCGCTGCTGAAGTTATCTTTCACCTCTGAAAACACTAAAAATGCAAATTAAATATACATTGTATTAACTGAATAAAACATGAAGCTCTCTTGCCCTCTTACAATAATGCAGAGCAAGGAGTAAAAGGTGAACCAGGCAATAAACTTCAGCGTGGCTACTCTGTATTCAGAGTTTTAGTTGGAATAAACAGATCTAATTTGTTTGTACAGCTATTCAAAACAACCAGAACGTGATGCCACAGGAAGTGGGTGAATGCAATAGAACACATTCATGATGCTCAGGGATGTCTAATTCTTGCTGCTCAGGTACAGTGCCCTTCAAGTCACAGCAATTACCATCCTCTGAAACCTGTCCTCTACCCTATCCCTGGATTTCTCAATCCTCCAACAACATGCATTATTCTAAATGGCACTCACAGGAGCCTCCAAAACTTGAAAATGGTAAGTGGCATTAGCTCAGTTTGGAGAAAATTTCTCTTGTCTACTTGAACATCTGCACTGTATTATCATAGCCTTGCTTTTCTGATGGATCATCATCATCACACAATGGGCACAGCCTTTCAGAACAGCCCAGGTCGTGATGCTGCAGACAGAAAAGAAGGTTGGGCTGCTGCAAGCAGAGACAGTGGAGAAAAAGCAGCACTACCATTCGTAAATTAATGTATTTTCAGTATAGTTTTAAAGCATTTTATGGAAACAATCTAATTTGCCAAGAAGAAATGCTTCCAAATCAGTAAAGCTAAATGCCTATAATCCAAGAATGCTAAAAGTTAGCTGAGGAAATAATTGCTAATATGCTGGTACTAATTTTTAAAATAAAGATTGAAATAGAGGAGATTTTTTTTTGCAATACTAAAAATATTACTACTCGATACCTATAAGTCTCTCACTGTGGTATCAGCCATACAAAGAGAATAACGACAAACTACAGAGAATCAGAGAACAGGCTATAATTGGTACCAATCAGTCTGATAATTGTATAAGGTTGAGCTAAAGTGCAGGTACCCTCACATGGAAATATATATTTTGTAATCTACTTTAGAAAATTTCAAAATATGTCTTTGTATGAAATGCTATTTGCCTGGAGAGGCAAGACTGCATGAAAAGACAGCTATGCCTAGAGCAGCTCCTAGGTAAGCTCACAAGGCAGTTTGTCTATAATGAAATCTTATGCAAGTTTTTTATTCTGCAGAAAATAAAATGCTGATCAAAACCTCATATTGTATAGGTAGAGAACCAAGTAAAACATCAAGACAAAAGAATGGAAAATTCCACATCAAGGAGCACTCCAAAGTTTCCTTCTGCTCTCTCCTTACCCTCTTCCATCTTCTCCAAACTAGGTAAGTTGTTTACACATATGCAAATATTAAGCAACAAGAAAATCAAAGGAAAGTATTCTAAACATAAAAGGATTTTTTCTATGTTCTCCTACACATTATGGTCAAACTTTGTCTCCAAGTATTTTGAGTAGTTTGCAGTCTTAAATTTGAACAGCTTAGGTTCTACCTGTATGGAAATTTGTTCCAAAAGATCTGTTCAAAAGATTAGATCAGAAACAGTTATTTCTCCTTGAATTCATATCCCTGCTTATCACAAATAAATTTCTCTGGGTATAAAGTACACTTCGAGCCACTTTGGCCCATTCTAGATTTCTTGTTAATAGTCCATATGACCATAGCCCTGCAGATCTGTAATGAGGAGGTCTGCCATAGGGAACCCAGCCAAGGATCATGCGCTCCTTCCAAATTTAGTGATGTCCAGAGCACAGTAATCAGAAAAACAAAACTTGATTCAACTATTTCAAGAGGCAGTCTGAAAACACCAAAGGTAAACCCCATAAAGCAGACCATTTAAGTTTACACTTAAATATTTCTCCCTATGTAATTCTATCCTGAGAGTCAAAATATGAAATTATATTATTATAGTTATATTAATCTGTAGATAAACAATTTATTAAATAATCAGATTGCAGACAAGTTGCCAGAAGCAGGTAAACATTTCAAAGTTCCCTTTCATCCAAGTGTACCATACAACTTGGGAATCATATTTTACTTTTCCAAAAGTCTGATACTTCCAAAACTGCAATTTATTCTTTCAAGATATATATTCCACCTGCCAGATGTAACGACTCTGCATGACAGATACATCTGCCAAGTGATTTTTATGCCAGGCAAAGCTTTAGGAAATGTCTATTTCAAATGCTCAAGTTGCTGCTCCAATGATAGGTTTAATGGAAAAAATTATTGATGCATTTGAAGATGACATCATGTATACTTTTGTAGCCTTGGTAATAATAAGAATTTTATCACAAGTTAATATTCTGTATGTACTCACACACATGTCTATCCAAAACTATTATTTTGGTTGTGCTGTTTTTCTTTTCTTAATTGCAGTATATTTTTTTCCATTAATGCATTGCTAGTTATAAGTAACAAGAATTTATAGACATGGCAGATTTGAAGACAAATCTGCAGATCCTTTATTAGTTGAAAAATGCAAACCCATTCCTGTTTTGCAATGTCACTGTTCAGGTTTTCTGCAGAGTCCAACAGAGGTTACAGGCATGGCTGTCCACTCAATTTCTGTTTTGAAAGTGAGAGCTAGAGAATTAGGCTTAAACCCTTCATATATCTTTCTGTGATCTATACACCAATTAAAAGTGTATAAGCCAACCTCATGGGAGATAGCTTTTCAACTGTTTTAACAGAATTTGAGAGTCCTGAATAGAAATTGAAAGGGAAAAAAAAAAGAAGAGATATCCTAGATTAGTCAGCAACACTAGAAAATTTTTCAACTCATGACAAGTAAGTGCATTTCATATTTTTCTAAAGGTTTCATTTTCTGTTACAAAAGAACCAGATAAACAAATACATTTTTAGACCCTGTAATGATATAATTTACTCTTGCTTGATAAATATTTACAGTTAAAATAAATGTGGTTAATTTTGCATAAGTTCTTCTGTGCGTCACAACTGAGGCCCTCAGAGGCTGCAAGCCTTTCTTCTTCAGATTCCAAAAGAAACAGCACAGATATTTTTTTTGTGTGCAAGAGTGTTTCTCCAGCTTTTCTGTATTCTTTATAGAATACAGCTCTCTCCAAGAGATAACTATTTAGGACTAAACTTCTTTGACTTAATTGAAAAGTCTGTTAACCCCTTAAGCAGCCACACACATTCACCCTAATGCTTCTAAAGTTCTCCAACTTTGCAAAATCTGAACAGTAGATATGTGTAAAGACTTACACTTATCTTTTGAAATCAAAATAGCCATCCTAATTCACCTCAAAAAACAGAGCAATTTGAAAAGTTGAAGAAAGTAATCATTTCCTAGATAAGAGAACCTTCATTCACCCTGTAATCCTGCAGCTGAGGAAAAAGTAGAGATCTCCCGTGATGCAGAGATCTCACCAAAAATTGCATTAAAAAGATCTTTTGTTTCAAGTTGGGATGTTTGTTCCTCAAAAACACACAAGCCCTCTTATATAAGTAAGTCTTGCAATGAAACCTGTACTGCTTCCCAAGTGGCACCATATCACCAGTAATGCCCAAAATCTGAGGAAGTTGCAGGAAAAGTCTTCGTGCCATTTTTATTGTGATACAGTCAATAAACACTTAAACACCTACATTTTTGTTTACTTGGCTCCTGCATCTCCTAGAAAGCATGAAAAAAGTCACCATGAACTTTTTGCATTTGTCCTTTGGATAGTTTATCAAAATCTCCAGCATTAACACCACTGCATTCTAAATGTATGATATCAAGCTTGTTTGGAAAGGCATGAACAAATCTTTAAATATTGCTTTCACATTCTTCACTTTGTACTATCTCTCACTATTTTCCTACACATCAGTGGCAGACTTCAGCCTGCCAACTTGTGAGAAAGAAATCTTCTCTGAAAAAATATGATAGCAGTTTGTCTCTTGCTACATTGCTTCTGTCGATTTTTGATAGACTTTTCTTAAATTTCCTATATTTCAATTATTTTTACTAAGCTTGAACACGTCTTTGCACTGTGAAGAATCTGGATTTAAGTGTGAAATAAATTTTACTGAGCAGTGACACACACCAGGATCCTGCGCAGCAAGGAAACTTTGCAAAACACACAAGACACTAAGTTACCTAATATCCTAATATAATCTAATATGTTAATGCGATTTTAATTCTATTTTCAGCTTTGACTTCAAATAAAATCACTGCAACAGCCACATTGTTGAGTCCACGGATTTTTTACATGTAAAGTTTTCCAGCTTGCTATTGTACAACTGATCACACTTGAGTTATCAGACGGATTTGCTGAGCCTGATGCTTCCAAGCATTAGTCACCATAACAATTTGCTGAAGGTATACACAAGGATAATTAAGTCCAACTCCTGAAGCCAATGAAAAGACAATGAGGAGGGTTCAACAAGAGTTGGTCCCTGTATTGAACACTATTACATATGAAAAATAAAAGGGACAAGCTCTCAAGTCACTATTAGTGATGGCGATAGGCTCAAATTTTCTTCCTTCCTCAAATTGACTTCCCATTAATACAAAAGTGTGACCTTGCAGTATGTTTGTTCACAGCAAGTTTTTCCTTGATAACAGCATTTTGCAATAACAAAATACGGTCTATAAAATTGCAAAGTGCACAAGCTGAAAGCACAGAGTATAAACACATAGGAAAACAGATTTCAAAATACCAAGTAGCAAAAAAAGAGATAAAAGAAAAATCTGGAATTTAAGACTCTCTGATAGATTATACCTTTATATGGAACCAACTCTTAAAAGGTGACAATTTTTAAAGTAACAAACACTGCAAAATAATGAAATTTTATTCTTATTAAATAGAAGCTCCAGAAAATAATTTGAAGTTTAAAAACCAATACCCTGATGTGTTAACTAGTTTTAATAACATCCTTAATATTAACAGAAGAGTGCAAAAAGGATTCTACCATTCTAATGCTTTGGGAAGCTGCTGATTTTGGTTGCCCATTTCCAGTTTGAAAGGATGGCTTTTCAAGGTGCATTCCTTACAGAATTGCAGAACATAAACTTTTTGATAGGCTAGAGCAAGGAATCATGCATTTCAAAGTCATCCCAACTGTAGCAGCAACTGACATCATATTATATAAGGAACAAAGTCCAAAATTGTTTTTTGAGGAATAGGTCGTGTCAGAGCTTAAGTATCAGCAGTTCCCAAAGGAGGCTCCTGATTCCATGTGCACTCCTCCAGTACCTGTTCTGGCTAGAAATAGAAGTTGATCCAGTACATTCACTATGGGAACCACCTAGAGCTTGCACAGGGAACATCTGCTGATTTACAGAAGTTTCTAACTTTCTCATAAAGTTAGATTGCACAGAGAGGAGAAATATAGGTGAACTGGCAGATGTGTTACATGCATAAACCTATTTTGGGACTTGACACACAAGCTCAATTTAGAAAATCCTGAGTTACAATCCTGGCATGGTCAAAAACACTTAATAGGTATATTCCAGTTTTAAAAGTGATTTGAGTTTTGAAACTAGTTGTGCTCAAATTCAAAGGAATCCTAGGATTAGTGAACTTGCTATAAACAAGCATCTTAATACATTGCCTTTCTTGCCAAGTTTATTGAAAGAAGGAGGAACAGAGGCTAGCCATAGCTGGCCCCGCTTTTTACATCCACAATTAATTTTTATATGTGAAAACCAATTCTTAAAGAATTTTGATGTTACGTAACAGATTGTAACACATCATAACACGTCAAATTGTCTTTATGGCACTTTGTCTGTGAAGAATTAGAACCTAACTCAAACAAGACTGACTGACCTAAAGGCTCAGTTGAGAGAAGGTTTAAGTAGTACTTTGCATGAAGTATGACTGCTTATTCTCCCTTCCGATAAAAAAACCCCTTCACAATAAATTTTAATGGTAGATTTCCAGACATGAATCCTAAGCAGAGAGAAAGAAACAGTGTTAGAGAAATTCTCCATAGTGTATTGCAATATAAACAGTAAAATTATTACTGCCTCCAAAGCTCTTCAAAAAAGAAATTTTGATTATTTTCAAATATTGAAAAAAAAAAATGCATGCCTTATGCTTAAAAACTTGTGACTTGAGCCATGCAATTACTGTGCATGGGGCTTCCCTGGATGTTGACCTTCTTTTAAAATGTTAATCCTCCAAATAATGAAATTCAATGAAAACATGTCCCAACTGCAGAATTCCTGGTAACTGTCAATATAATGCTGTTATATGCTATTGATGGATATAATTTAAGTATTAAGAAAGACGTCGTTGTTACTAGCAAAGACTACAAAGAAATTCTTGCTTCCTGTAACATAGAAAAATGTTTTTCTGAATAGTTTGATTTCTTTTTTCCTCTAGGATAAGATAGAACAGTACATATTTTAATGTCATGTAAACTAACACAGCAAGTAACATTACCTAAAAACATTTTCTTAAGTCTGTTTTCAGAGGTTTGTTTTACACTCAGTACTATTCCAAATCAAGGTAACTGTGACTAACCCAACTGAGTTAGGTACTACTTGCTCCTATGCTGCATATGTCTAGACTCTCTCCTGCTCTCATCACAGGAAGCAGTTTCTACTCTATGATGTGTGGAACTCAACAAGCCAAGTACACAGAAGAATATGATCTTGGCTCACCATTTGATACATCAGTGCCAAATTAAGATAAAGTGAAAAATACACTTAAGAGACAGAAAATATCAGAAAGGCGAGATAACCAAGCAAAAGTTATATTATTTCTTCATCCATACCAATTTACTCTCTTTTCCTTTCTACTATCAGAGAATTAGGATTAGTAAAGACCTCAGGGAGAAACTAAACTTTCATGTTTTAAGTAGAACTACTGAGCCTTTTTACAAGTGTCTTGAAAAGTCCATCTTTTTGCATCACCTCTCTCTTCAGATCGCACCCATTAAAGAGCACATTAGCTTTTACAACCCATGCAATTTTTTTTTTTTTTTTTAATTCCTTCTGGTAAGTCTGAATGGATTCCATCTTCTTGAAACATTCATCTTCTCTGTTCAGGAAACAAAGTTTTGGCACCCTTTTTCACTGTAATGGCATTTCAGAGTTGCATAAGTCTCTTCTCCTAAGGCAGCTGGTTTTTTGACCTATTAATGATCATATACTTTCAGCCTCTGTCATCCAACATTACAGCAAGCTGCACCTGGAATGGGGAGTTCCCACTTCCTTCCTGTGCCCTTAGCAAAGGCTGGCTATCACAGGGCTTGCCACTGAGCCATAGCTTGGTACTAAAGAGACATAACATTTTTGAAAATGAAAGCTTGCTGGCTTCCTTTCCTGCACCAGGTCACGAAGGGATAGGTTGAACATAAATTGTTTACCTGTAACACGAAACTGCAATTTCTAAGTACAGCTCTCTGGTACTCTGATGACCAAAGCCCTGTACATCATAACCCTCTTGTCATGAAGCACAGTGTCAGAAGCCAAACCTCTGTAGGCTGTTACTTATTTAGCTGTTATGTGGCCTGGCACTCTGGAAGATTCGTTGTGATTTCAAACTTTTTTTCCAGATATCACAGGGCACAGCCATGACCTGCAGCCACATTTTCTGCTTCCAGCAATAGCAGAGGAGCTACAGCCACCTGGCTCATTTGGACAACCAGAGGTGCAGAATGTGAAAAATGCTGCTACGATCTACAAGTTTCTGGAGAAAATATGCCCTTAAAGTAAACAAAACAATGAATACCAGCTGCCAAAGAAAATTAAGTCACTGATTTGGGACTGTTTAAGTATTTTCCTGCTCAGGAAAGTCTTTAAGCAGGTGCTTAATTTCCACATGAAGTTAAGCCCCACGTGTTAATGCTTTATACCCTTACATAAAGATCCCAAGCTCAAACTCCCTCCTGTGCGTCAACAGCACATGAACGGCTCTGCAAGGCTCCCGTGTCTATTCCAGGCTCAGAGTAAATGTTTTCTGATTACCATCAACACTACCTGTTTCATCTCCCCCTGCGAGCGCTACACTTATCGGCTGCATCCTTCAGAGTAGCTTGGCTCTCCTCAATCTCTTCCAGACTGCGCAATGAAGAATTTCAAAAGATTGGGTCTTAAGGATAAAAATAAGTTTCAGAAGAGCCAGTAATCACAGAAACTAAAGGCCCACCGAGAGTCAAAATGAATGAGCATTAAATCCCATAGCAGCCATCCTTTCAGAAAAATAACATGAAAGGTTATGATTTTCTGATATGATTAGTGTTTTAATAAAACTCTTCCTAGTTTCAAAATCTGTCCTTGTAACTGTGCTCTTTTACTCAGATAATTTTTCATAAATTGATATTTAGTCAAAATTACTTGGTAGTGCACAATATAAAGGGTCTAAGTAACAGGGAACCAGGCTAAAATATAATTAATTTTCCTATCTAAGAGAATGACCTTCATAATTCACTTCAGGCTTCACCTCCAGAGTTGTCATGGCTCATTTCCTCATTACCAAAATTAGATTTTAAAACACTACTGTCCTCCATAAAGTACACTTTGTCTCTGATTATACAGAGAGAGAAGAGAGAGAGAGAGAGAGAGAGAGAGAGAAGTACATTTAAAATTATTTGCAGCATATAAATACCCAATTGCCTCAAATACAGGTCAGAATACAATGCTCAAAGAGTTAAGAGATTATAACAAAACCAGCTTGTAAATGAAACAGAAGGGAATGAAGAAGTGCAAGGAAGGCTCAAAGGGGAGAATTAAATTAAGAAATTAATTAATTAAAATTAAAGTAATTAGCTATATTGACTTTTAGACAAGCACTGATACAGATAGATACATCAAATATGGATCTGTAAGCAGTTGGACCCATATTTGTACCTAAACTGTAAGGTGAAATAAAGACCTAGTGACTTTTGCATCATTGAGAGAAATTTAGTCAGGAGAAAAAAAGCAAAATCTTCAACTGACACTATTTTACAAGAGAACTTGGGGGACTCCACAGAGCAGAAAACAGCTGAATGCAGCAATTCATTGCTTGGTACTTGCCACAACCTGCTGCAAGCTTGCAGGCTGTGAGGCCTGTCTAGGAATATACATGTCTGGCTGGACGGTGATGATTGACTGCTGTAATGATTTTACTGGACATTGCTTCACAGAAAGATGAGAAGGAAATCCAGATAGGGTATCCATTACTTATTTAAGGAGACTACTTTGGGGCACTAACAGCCCAGGGTGCTAGTTAAATAATTGGCATCTAGGAAGATGAGGCATCCCTCATTTACTTTGTGTCAATGCTTCTGTTTGTTAAAATACCCCAAAAACCCTCAGGCACAGTGGCTTTAAACAATTAAATATACTACTGATATTATTTAATCACATCACAATTTGCATAGCTCTCTTAAAAGTAAACTGGTAGCAGTGTGTCAGGGTACGTTAACACAGCAGAGTGAAGCACCGTGTTTAATGTATGAAAACACACACTGGGCACTTACGAACTGCAAGGGGAAATATGTCTATTGCAAAATCAGAAATGATCCAATCTAAAGTGTAAGTATTGCAGAATATCAGCCTGTCTACTGTCATACAGTAACATGATAAAATTCACTCTGCACCTCACCATCAAAAGGTATTACACTTGTCCAGTTGTTTATTCATTTATTTGATTCACCTTTTTAAAAGAGGTTAGAGGTTAATAGCCTGCCTCAGAGTCACATGCTTAAGCAACAGACTGGGAAGGAAATTCTTTCAAGCTTATTAAAATTCCTGTCTGTCATTTGAAAGTGGAAGCTCTGATAAAAACTGTCAAAATCTGCCATAAAAATTGAGTCAAACTTTGGCAACTCACAATGGGAAATGGCACCAGTGTTAGGAAAATCACTCCTTCTGTTTTCAAGTCATGTGAAAGCAGAAGGGGAAAAAAGGACTGCAGAAAGGTAGTATGGTAGGTAATGTCAACTCTGAAACACCATAACCTTGGTTATGGTGACTCTAAGTAAACACCTTCAGCCCTGCCGTTCCATTTGAATGCTGCAATGCAGCCAGGTATAACAGTGGGATGCTACTGGGTTTCCTGGTCACCTGAAAAAAGTGGTTTCCATAGAAACACTAGTATTCTTTCCTTAAAACACAACAAAGGCACACAGTGTTCGTAAAATGTACATTCAGTGGATTTTAGGCACTCTGTGGGACACCATGAATAAAAGCAACTAAAAGATGGCAGGATCTTGCCCTAGTCTGCACTGTAGTTAGCCTCTTTCTTGCCCACTTAGGCTCAGTGATTTGGAAAACATACTTCAACTGCCCTAACGTCTTATATATTAACTTTTTTTAGATCTGTTATCTGCAAATACTACAGACTGTCAAGACTTGCACCTCTTTTCCTCAAACCGTGTTTCTCACATTGCTTAAGCTACCCTGGAGAAGGCCAATCTTGATGGACCGATTTGTTTATTTTTTTATTTTAATTTACGTGGATTTGAAGGAGCTTTTTGGAGATGAATATAAAGTTTGGGATTTTTTTATCTTCAAGTATCTGAAAGCCTAGTTCAGCTTACAGCTGCCAGAGTTTGCTTTCAAACTGGAAACAAAGATAATGGAAGTTGTCTTGAACTGAAGAAAACATTACTACAGCAAGAATTAGAGAACTAGAAAACACTGGAGCTCTAAATTCAAAGGCTGGAGAGCAATGGAAGTCTTGCAATTACTGTATCTGCTGTACCACTATGAGGTACAATAGACAATAAATCTGACCTCCTCTTACAGCTTGCAGCATGCTCTGGGTAGATTACTTCCAGGCAAAGGAAGGTCCCAATACCTTTCAAATTGTGGAAAATGTGTTAAATATGCATCCTGCTAATCTTAAACTAAGCCTCTATTACTTGTCCCTTTTCTAGTTCAATCAGCGCTCAATCCTCCCTTCTCCCTGATCTTCTCCCATGCAACGCGTCTTCCCAACTGTCATGATTTTATCACCAGTGTTGCAAGATCTTTTTTCTTAAGCTGTCAACACTTGGACTCCCATGGTGTATTTCTGCAAATTGGAGATCTGATTGATTTTGTGGGGTTAGCAAGACAATGAGAACAAAGCCTGTGTAAGAGTGCCAGGCTTCTCACCCTGCACTTTGAGAACAGGGCACAGTGCCACAACTGCTGGTACATTATGTGGATGCACAGAGGACAGGTAATTCAAAAAAATCTCCTACCATATTTTCTGAAGTACTCATCATACAAGCAATTTGCAATTGCAAACATTTCCAGCAGTTTCTGATTTTACGTTTGAGTTTTATATCATTATTGAAATGCTTCTCCTCCTCTTCTCCCTTAACTTTTTATGGTTCAAATCCTACTTGATTTTTTTTTCCCCCTCAGTATATCTTTTCACATTAAAATCCATTTTATTGGGACATAAGAAAGCAAATCGGGAATGAAATGGAAGGGCAGTGAAGAAGTGCAACCCGGTAAAGGTTTAATCTCAAACTGAACATGTACTGGTTAATAAACAGCACAAGGAAAGCTGAGAAATTTGAAGAAATAAGTGACACAAAGTGAAAGTAAGTTTAGCAGTCCATGAAATCTGTGGATTTAAACAGGTTTCTACAGTGATCAGAGAAATGGGAAAGGACAATCTTATTACATTCCTCTAGTCCCAAAGGCCAAGATGTATCCATCAGGTCGTAATTTCTGACCATAAAACTTTGCTTGAATAAAATCCTGCATGTGACCTTCATACATATTGCTGCCCTACAAACCTCTGCTACTCTACAGCTGAATCCCATTTAGTTATGACTCACTGCCTTATTTACTTCACTGATCACAATAAGCTTTCAAAAGCCATTACGAAGGCTCAAGTTGGTGTCTAACCTGAATGACAAAAAGGTTGGTTTAAAAAAAAAAAAAGAAAGAAAAATAAGCTTCACATATATGTGATTGCAATAGGAAAATGTGTCAAAAAAGTGGATTTCAAAAGGCATCAGTCAAACCTATTTGTCATGTATTATAGGTAGGTTATAGAAGAAAACATTGCATTACTATAGAGTAGTAAAAATGTCATATTGTCAAAAAAAAAAAAAAAGGAGGTAGGAGAAAAAAGTAAGATAAAAAAAAATATCAGCACTGAATGAAAAGAAAGTGTTTGCCATGAGGTTTAAAATATCGCCAGTGGATCTCCAAGAACAATATACATCTTTGGACATGGGTCCTGCCGAGCTCTGACTACCCTCCAGATGCTGTGGATGCCCCGAGCACTGTAAACTCCTGCAGAGTTTGATCTATAACTCCTGGTGTGAAAGTGGAAATAGCAACATGAGGGCTGTAGAAACTGTGCTGCCCAAGGAGGCAGATTCACACAAACCAAATTATTACCTCTGGTTCAAGTTACCAAAGCTGCCCCTTCCCTCCCCTTGCCACAAAAATGCACAGGCTATTGCATATTTTATACTAGCCATTCAGCAAATGTGTGATCATATTATTAATGATAAATTAAGAATTGGAGGAAATGGCAGGCTTTGAACCAAAAAATTTAATCTTTAATTATTAGCGTATTGAAGTAAGCGCAAGAATAATAAAAGCAAGAGGAAGATGAGAGAACAGGATGATTGTCTGACAAACAAGAAAAACAGTGTTATATTTATTTCAATCAAATTTCCCAGTGAAAGGAAAAACAGTCCATTAGAAAAAAATATAGAAACAAGACTCTTACAAAAAATAATTTCAGTTTAAGTATATTTAGAACTCAAAACCTTTGGAAGGCCAATCCTACTCCTATTTAAATACTGCTGTAAATTGAAATCTCACAGGAAAAGAAGTAAAGTTTATACTAATATGTATTATTGCCAATAGTATGGATCTGGCACCATAATTCCTTGTTTCATAGTGCCAAATTACTGACTTGCTATCATGCAAAAACTGACTATCCCTACTTCCTTCAATAACTATACAGAGAAAACTTAAATTCCTGCTTTCCCTTTGTGGTACCCAACACAGGCACAGTATAAAAAGGCCAGCCACGATATTCTTCCTCTATCAGCAAGCACACAAATATTTTGAGACATTCATAGAAGAGTACTTTGAACATTATGAAGTGTTTTGTACTGAAGAAAGAAAGGTAGAGAGGGAAGAACATGCCGTGTTGGACATTTCCACAGGTGTGTGTTACTGTGACATCTCAGAGCTGGGCTGCAGCTTCCACGAGGTGCACCACCTACATGCTTCAGCCACCCTTCTCAGCCACTCTCTTCTTCTGCAAACGCTCCCCCTGTGGGTGTCAGGCTGGAGCTATGCACATCTGGCAATACACTTCACTGGTCTTCACTCTGACCTACCAACTGGGCTTATCCTGGACTTCCCTCCATGGGTTCCCACGCTACTCCATGATGTTGACATGGAAGCATGAATCACACAATAAAACATCTGCATCACACCCACTGTTGGCCCTTTCTGGCAGAACATGTACCAAAGGGAAGAACAGTTGCCCTAACTTAAAGAATTTTGCCTCTTATTTCTGTGCACTAAAACATGCCTATAAATTGCCCCTGAGGGCACTTTCAGTGATATTATGGGGCATGTCATTCACAGGTCTTCAGGGTAAAACCACTCAGCTTTGTTATAGTATCATCGCTCCAATCAGAACTGTTAATGAGATGCCCTAAGGTACAAATGGAAGACATTTAAGGGCACCACAATAATTTATAAAAACAGATTCAGAGGGAAGAACACAGTACCACACAGCAACTGATCCTCTTGTATTATTTATCTTTACATCCCAAAATCATTATGAAGTGTCTGAGTGTTTATGTTTAAATTGTTTGGGAGTTACTTGCTAATTTTGCTAACTTAATGAAATAAAAGAAATAGTGCATGCTATCCATTAGTGGACCACTATGAAAAAATAACTTTTTAAGTATTTCCTCCGTGTCTTGTTTTGTGAGGTTTTTGCTCATGTCTTGTTTTTTGAAATTCACAGTCCTAGGCAATTTTTTTAACCTTCTCTATTGACTAAAACAGGTAGGTTTAAACAAATTTAGACCCATTTAAAGTTATTGCTATAGGTTTAATGCTTTAAATTAGCATTTTACCAAGCATTAAAAGATGTTTTCTCACAGGTTCTTCTGTAGTTTAGATGATATGAAAAAAGTCAAAACATTAAAAAAAAACCCAGATATTGTGAACTAAAAGCAAAACGTCAAGTAGTTTATATAAAATAATTAAAACAAATAGTAGAATATAATAATAAATAAATAGTATAATTTTGTGAACATTAGGCTCTGCTTGATAGGAAAGTACCTCAGACTCAACATTTTTATGATTCCAAAGAAGGGCTCATGCTTGCATGAAAAAGGCAAGTTGGGAGATACTGAATGTCATGCACATTTAAAAACATGAGATTTAGCCTTGTTCTGGTATTTCTTTTAGAAACAGAAGACAAAAATGGCCTGAGTGTTTAAACGAACTTTTTCTCTGGAGCTTAGTACAGTGCATTTTTGCTAAGTGTTTGTCCCAGCTATAAACAATGTAATATGTGACAAAAGTTAGAGTGGTACCCTTTCCTGCTACTAACACTTGTAAGAAATGCAATTGAGAGCAAGAGACAAGTGATATAAAGATAGAGAGCAAAGAAGAAAGGTAGGAAACTGGTGCAAAGTAATTGTAACATTATACTGCAGCTTATGCCTTTGTTCAGTTAAATCAAAAGAAAATAGGTTAACTGCGGTAAAGTAATTCAAAAAGCAAAATTTCACAGATACACACATGCAAAAGACAGAACCTTTGTTTTTCACTCAAATTATTCCAAACAAAACACAGGGCACTTACAAGATAGTGAATATGATGCTTGCTAGGCGTGTAGCTGTATTTGACCATGTATTTACAAAAACCAGTTTTTAATGGAAAGTAATTTCTTGAATTCTTCAATATCATAACAGACCTTTCACCCCCACACAGATGATAATGAAATTTATGTCAAACCTACTCCATTCACATTTCAAATGTTGACCATACCAAGATATTTTCAACAATGACAAATATAACTTTTGCACAAAATAAGTAATTGAATATTGAAGTATCAGGCTATGAAGTCCTTTGGAATGTTCTACTTTACTGGACACTCCTACTTTCTTTAAGTTAGAAGTAAAAAAGATGCTAAAAACACCATTTTGTGGAATAATCTGCAACTAGTCTACCACAATGATAAAGGAAATTAATTGCTAAGTTTCAGTGTTAATCAATGCTAAGCACATGGCATCAGATGCCATTATCTCTCCTGGATGAATTGAAAAAAAAAAACAAAACAAAAAAACCCACAAAACCCAACAAACCTTAAATAGCAACAGTGCAGAAAGTATCTTTAAAAAGTTTAGTTCACTTTTCCCCTCTGAATTCTAAAAGTATCAGATAGTTTCAATTTTCATATTAGCCTTTTCAGACTGAAAGAGACTGAATTGATTCTAAGTGGAATACTTCCAAAATTACGTTTTTTTCGGCATCAGCCTCATCAAGCACAGACTGCAACCGTTCCCATTAGACAGGTCTATCCACTTGTACAGTTTAACAGAACAAAATAATTACTGAATTCTCAAAAATTAAGAAAGTCATTGATAAAAAACACTGTCATATAAGCATTATAACCCTTCTCATTAGCATTGTCTTGTCAACAGTCTTTTGAAGTCAAACTGGTATCAATCTCTGATTTCACAAATAGTGGAGTAACTATATGCATATTTTCCTTAAATCTCAAGTGTCAATATAGAGCCAATAAGGACATGGAAAATCACCAAAATTTTGTTTTGTTGTTAAGAAAAGTCTAATAATATACCTACATTAAGCATCTTTTGCATCTCAGACAGAAGTTAGTATGTTGGAACAGCAAAGAAATAACAAATGTTTACAAACCAAATTTGAACCCATACTTCTAAAGACTTCTCACAGCTGTCTTTCCAGACAACTGCTTGGTCACACCAGTGATTTACTAATCCAGTTCAGAGGGATTTCAAATATTCTGTTATCATCCTACATCCTATCATCACAGGAGCCCAAAGCAACATTGTCACCCCTTGTCCAATAATTGGGGAATGACAAAGGACAGACTGAGTACAAAATCATATAAGACACAGGCAACTTTCTGAGTGATCAGATTATCTCTAATCCCTCCTTTAAAATTGGTAACTTTTTCAGGTGTGTGGGCTGAAAAGGTTATCCACACAACGACTTTTGTTTTCCAAATAAGTGCCATTAACTGCATGACATTAAACCAAAAAGTAGTAGGAAGAAGTCATTGGCTTGACAATAACTACTAAGAGGCCTGCAAGAAGGGAAAGATGTAGGCAAAAAGACTTCTTTCCCACATTCCAACAGCCTATACTTACGAAACGGATAAATGACTTTATAGCTTTAAGTCACTAGACCTACACAGACCAAAGCAGCTAAATCCAAAATTAAATGCAATATTTTATATTTCATAGAAAAATAAGCCAACAACAATTACAAATTCTCACAAAACTAGGAAGCTATCAGGGTAGTATTTTGCAAGTCACTGCAGAAACAACAACAGGAAATCTCTTTAGTTGTCCTACCTTCTTGAACCGCCTGAAAAGGATTGTTGCCATCCACAAACGTCACTGAACATGTGATTTTCTCTGTTTGTAAGATTTCATCATTCTGGTTGAGATCAGCAACTGCCATTCGAAACACTTCCTCATCTTTTTTGGCAGATTCATCAAAAATTGCCCCTGTGAGGGAAAAAAAAAAAAAGACCAAAATCACATTGCACCTTTCACCTGCAGTATCCCAATGGATTAATCATAAGCACTTAAGATATTTTATGCTACAACATGATCCCTTCACTCACTCCTGAAGAGCAGTTATCTCAACACAAAGCCCAGAAGCTACTTCACAATATACAGAATTTCTTCATTTTGACATACTTTAAAACATAAATTGAAGGGAAACATTTATATCATGCAAGACTAAGCCTAAAATGGTAGCAGCACTGGGAAAATGATGTAGAATTGACACCCATGATCAACAGACAGGTCAGCCATCAATGTAAACTATTGGATTTGTAAAACAACTTTGAGTCAACTCAAAGTCAGTAAGTTAAGTTTAAATGGTTAATTAAAATAAGTTCCGCCTTTATAAATCTGACAGAAAGTGACTGTTCTGCCTATTTCTCCACAGCATTTAAGCAGAACATTGTAAACATGGAACAATTGAGAGTGCCCAACCCTCAGACAACCAATTCTTCAGGTGTCTTGAAAAGAACTCCAAGACTTATCCAGAGATTTTTGCTCTTTTTAAATCTTTCTTTAAACTATAGTGTCACTTTTAGCATTATTAGTTGCCTATTATTTTACATTTGCTTCTTGTATGAATTATTTATGTAGAGATGGCTCAAATTACACTCTTACAGTCTCATGAAGAATGCTAGATTGTTTAAAACCTTAAAATCAAGGCTATTAAATTTTCAAGCACCTCTAATGCTTTCATTTTCAGGTAGTAGATTAAAGACACAGAAGGGATGCTTCAAAAACAGACTTTTGAAAACTGTGATTTATTCTTGAGTGTCTGTTGTCAGTACAAAACTCAACTAAGGCAGTGTACGTGTTGAGGCAGACAAAGATAACAGAAAATGCTGATCACTGATGATTTCAGATAAACACCTGCAATCAGTGCTGAAAAGAACTACAAAAGATTCATTTACAGGAAATGGTTACTTTAAGACAAATAAACTTCATACACAGTGTTTACTGTGCTTTTCCCACTGACCTCTGACACTCATTTCCCTGCCAGCACCACTCATCCTTCATGAGCATCATCTCTTCCTACAATCTGACCGCTTTGACTCCAGCATTTTCCCTCCTGAAGCTGCTACCATCTGGAACAGCTGTTCTTTACCTCTCCACCTCATTCACCTGTCATCTCTGTGCAAATCTCAGCTGAAAACATTCATTTTTCTCTCATGTCCCCATTTCAATTTCCCTTGTTTTATTTAGCTCCATAAAGCAAAGCTGCACATGGCAGAGAATACGCTTGGTAATCAAGATGCTGCAAACTGTGTCTTCTCCACAAAGACGGCTATTTGTGTATCCATGTAGTAGTTAAGGGTACAAGAGACTTTATCCAATACATAACTTAAAACATGTTTCTAACCTCATGGAACTCAAATCAAACCCACACATTTTGGAGTTACACCTATACTGATGATAGTGACCTAGACCAGCAAACATTTGAAGGAACAAATTTACGTGGCTACTAAGCACAAAGGGTAAAATTAAGAAAAAAAAATTGGAAAATAATTAGAGTAATTAGTCTATCTCTGTAGACTAATTCTGTAACAAATGCTATACTGTAAAGAAATGAACATGCACAGATTTCATGCACATGCACAGGGCAGCTGTCGACCGTGTTGCAGAACAGCATGGCAAAACAAAGACTTTCCAGACAACACTGCAGAGAACAGCTTCTTATTCCACAGATGGGAAGTGTCATCTTAAGCATGGCTTTGTCCCCAAAATAATTCAGGTCATTTATTGAGTAGAGGATATAGAAAAGTCTCAGGTATCTAGTTTTCTTTTCCATATGTCATCACAAAAATCCCCTTCTACCCCATAGCCCTTCCACTGGCCAGCAGATGGCAGCTCCCAAAATGATGTCGGACTGGGGAATGCATTAAGTTTCTCAACAGATGAACCTTCTTGAGAATCTTTCTGTTTCTTTCACACACAGATATTCCTAATAAATACCTATGTTTTTTTCTCCCATTTCTCAGCCTGAAACAAATCCTATCTCTAACAGCATCTGAATGTATAAGGAACTGGATTAGATGAAACTCCATGCTGTCTTCACACTCTCTCTCACTTTAGTACAATTTCTCCACTTTTGCTCTGATCACTGCTTATTTCATTTACGGCTCCATGTTTCAGATGCCAATTTCAAAATATCTTCTATTACCAATACTGTATCTGACATTTCAAAGAAAATACCTTACACAAACACTGTTACACATGCTCTAGTGTAGGAGTATCTGCATAGGTAAAACAAATAAATATATAGGTGAATTGCAAAAAAAAAAAGTTCTAATCATAGGTCCTGCCTGAGTATCCTAGCAGGAATTAGATTGTCTTCTGTCAGAAACTCAGGCTTTATTCATTAGAGTATCTAATTTGGCTACACAAAAAGCCTTTTAAGATATAATAAAGATTACACTGTTCCTTTCAGGAGATGGCAGTGCATAGCAACACATGCATTACACTTCAAACAGTGATAGGATAAATTCTTTACATAATTGATTCTCAAATTTTAATTTCAGTTGTTAAATAAAATTGGAAAACCAAAACCAAAAGAAAACCAGGGCAAAAAACCTCCCTGATTGATTTTCAAATTTTCCCTTTTTTCATATATAAAATTTTATGTCCCTCTTTCAGCCGCATTCCATGTCTCTAAATTACAGGGCTCGGAGGAAGGGACATTATTTTTGGTTTTTTTTCCTAAAAGAAAAACCATTTCAATGAAAAGCTGAAAAGCATTGTTTGGATTGTGCTAACACTGCCAGAATATTTTCCTTTCATTGTGGTCTCAGGAACTATCCTCTGATTGACGGGAGTGATCTTTCTAATCTGAAATAGGCATATCAACATTTTTACATCTAGCTCAATACACAGCCTTTAACTAAAGCTTAACTTTAACACTATGTATGAGGTATGATTTTCTCTTGTTGTTGAGGCCTGAAATCACACTGAAGTTTTTATGTGTATTCTTTTAAATACAGTCATTTAACCAAGTCAAACAACCCCAAATAAAGGGTATCAGACTCAAACATTATTTCCACAGTGAGACCTATATGCTTTCTCATATCTTCATGTAGAGCTGCAAACTTATTTGGAGTACTCGCCTAAAAGGAACCCTTCTGGCTATAAGAAAAATTGTTTCAGAAAGTAATAAACGGCTGAGGAGAAAAAGCAAATTATTCCTACATGTACTGTAAGACACTCGCTGTCTAGAAAAACGATGCAACACTATTTAGAAAGGAAGAAATTTTTCAAAATTATACAAAAGTAGATGTTGTTCATTTCGCTTCCACCCCCACTGCTCACCTCAGCTGGAACTGGCCTCACACTAAACATGTCATTTCTAACTATAATCAAGGAGGATTCCTATGATTGCATCAGGAGCCGACACGCTGACACAGCAACTACTCTGCAACAGTTTCCCCCTCCTGTTTTATTAGCATGTCATTACTTTCAGTTTTATTTCAGAATCTGGATGAGGACAGCACAAACGTAATTCTCTACTGGCTTTTTAAAAAACCCTCAGCACATCAATAACGTCCTGTGGCTTAGCAGAGAATTCTTTGCATTTAGCTATCTCATTTGCACTCAGCCATGTTATCAGAAATCTGTCGATTTAAGTTAAAATAGGCCAAATCAGACAAATGTTCAATAAGTTCAAATACTAATAACATCATTGAAAAGGCTTTTCAAAGATCCCTTGGTCTACTGACCCATACACACAAAAAATAGAATCCAAATTAGATGTCAGTTATTTCTAGAGTGATTTCCACAGTCTAGTGGAATCAGCCCAGAAAATGTAAAAATGGGAGAGAAATGCGTCATGACTGCAAGGATGAAGCGAGAAAAGATTTAAACTAATGTTCATCTTTCTATTGACTAAGAAAGGACAAAGTTCACTGCTTCCAGTGTTCTCAAGTATTATAATTTTATTACCTATGAAAGTATGACATTTCTGGACCTCAGTGCCCCATATTAGTCTCAGAAAATTAAGTACCTCATTTCAAAGGGGAGGAAGAGTACATGGATTAAATGCCATTGTGAATTGAGGTCACAGTTCAGTTTCAGCACGTGTTTGATTTTCACTTTCTAACATTGCACACACATACCTCACCAATAAAAGCCATATGCACTTTACCCAGTTATTTCCTAGTTCACAAGACCAGGAATTTTTTGAGAGAAAAGGAAGAAATTGGGGAAGTGTATATGTAGGAACTTTTTGAGGCACTATCTCATATTCTCAGCAGCTGCTGATACTATGAAAATTCTTTGTCCCACTGATATTGCCAACCTGTTCCAGTGACTGAATACAATTCCACTGTATTTTCCCAACTGCAGCTACTGAATTATTATTCTGAATGAGAAGCCTTACACAGCAGCTGGGAGAAGGGTGGCCATGCTGTTAATGCTCAGAATTGGAAGCTGAGAGTTTTGACTTCTCATGGCAAATCTCATCTGAGATGTCCTTCAGATCCATGAGCAGATTGCCACAGGTATAGCTCCCCTGTATGAAATAATGTTAGGAGACTAATTTCTGGGTGCCTAAATCACTAAGATTGGTATCTGAGATCCTCAGATACATTGTAGAGTAAAATCTCATGTTATTTCCAGGTCATGTGAGTGTCTGCTTGGGGAAATTTGTATAAAATCCATTCATTTTTAACTATAATGGCAAATGCCTAGCTCTACCACATACTATGATATCTGATTTAATGAATATATGCGTATATAACAGGGACTTGACGTGTTTGAGAGAGAGGTTGCCCTAATATAGGAATTTAGTAAGTCACACATAGGTCACATGACCTTCCCTTGCTCATGCAGTTCCCATTACCATGGTATTCACTATGCACTAAAACAGTTGGACCTTAAATTTCATTGTGACACATTTAGAGCTGCTGTTAAGTTTCTCTGTTGACTGATAGGCAGTTGAGTACGTACAGTCACATCTTCATTTTGTCAACAAAAGGAAAACCGCATGCTTTGCCTTTCTCTTTTAAGTTGACTAAGTTTTAGAAACCCTTTAGAAACAACACAGTAAGCTTAATTTTGTCACTGCAGTACAAAGAGAGTTGAAATCCTCCACCTCCTCTGTATCAGGAAGGAGTCCCCAGCAGATGTGTCCTCAGCCACCTTGCACGTCACACTGCAGATGCCAAGCACGGCGCAGGGCTTGGCCGCTGAGCCCCCCAGCCCTCGGGGACCACGGCTGGCTCACCCGGGGCCAGCGTGGGGCTTTAGCTCAGGGCAGAGCCAATCCTTTGCATCTGAAATCGTCAGCCTCATGTGTTTGCTCCCCAGAGGCTCTCTACCCTGCACCACAGGGATCTTGGCATCTGAGTGCATCTAGGTCAAGCTGAAATTTTTGAAAACACTACTTGTTTGTTCATTTTAATTTTGCAAGACTTTCACAGCTCCCATGATGATGGTGAAAGAGACAGCAGGGTAGGCTGAGGAGCACCTGCACTAGCTCCTACTGCAGAGGACATGATGTCCCCCTGCACACCAAACTGTAAAGGTTAGATTTCTCTTTCTACTTTATATATCTCTTCTATAAGCACACTAAAGACACTGAGCAATACATTAGCACATATCTTCTGCCATTTATCATCAGATACATAAAGCTTCACAGAAGGTATTTGCCAACACTAAATCTACATACACATATGGAAGTTCTACTTATGAATTTAAGCAGTACAGATGAGACCAGAAAACCTTCACTACAGTTTCTGGATTACCACTGATGCGAGATTACTCAAGTAAAAGACGTGTCAGGCCTATTGACATTTTTTTAATGGACTTTTGTCCATTAAAAGCAGACTTCTGTCTGCTTCTGATAGAGAAGGGTGGATGTTTTTCCAGACCATGAGCAATGTCAGTTTCCCTGAGATCAATGACCATACATCACATATGACTGCATACAGGTTGCTGCTATCTCCAAAACACATTCTTTAAACAATCACTTTCCATGTAGTAATAAAAAAGCAAAATTATTAAATACAAGGCAGAAAAACCCCAAGCACCCCAAAACAAACCTCTCTGTATTATTTTCTAGGGAAGCCACCCTCCCTGCGAATCTTGCAGTCTAGTTTTGCAATCTGGTGGATATATACAAACTATTCATTACTGGTATTTAATGAATTAGAGAAGATATACTTTTTTATTGGATGCAACAATTAAATCAGAGGTTAAAGAGCTGAATTGGAGAATCAAAGAGTTTTCCCTATTCACACCCAATTTTAGCAAATGCTTTGAATGTACAAACCTAACTTTAGGCCTATCTTGAAATGAGACTCTTTGCTGACCTTAATAGAGTGCTGCCAACTTTGTATGGCACCACTTACTCAACCACAGCAGAAGACATCTCCACTCAGTTTGGGAGCTACATCATAAAAGTACACAGTCCCTTTCTGTTCCTTTTGTAAGTACTTAACCCCATTCTCAATGCAGCTAAACAACTGGAATGCCATGTAAATGATACAGCAACTCCTTCCCTTTGTTGCTTTTCACTTTCTAACTTTAAACATTTGAAAAAAAAAAAAGCTGTGAGTGAGGAATTTTATGGTGTTTCAATCTGGCAGTTGCTAGAGGCAAAGTCTGTTTAAAATACAGAGAAAGTCAGAAAAGTGCAGTTATCATCGAAACACAAAAAAGAGTCTCCATTCTTCTGCTGAAGCATGGTTGTTTTTTAGTGTCCCAATCTCACAGTAAAACAACCAATACAGTTCTGCTTGGTTTTGAAAACTGATATTTGTTTTAAATTTTTTGACTTGAGGGGGGTATCCCACTGTATTGCACATTTGTTTTTTTTTTTCTCTCTAGAGTATACCAAGTTTTGGAAGTATTGAGATGGCTTAACAGGTTGACTAAGTAAATAAAGACTGCTCTTTAGTCTTCCAAATAGATTTACATACAATGAGAGCCAATGTTTCAGGTAAAGTATGTCAAACCTATTAATTATAAAGCAACACAGAATTTCTAGGAAAGCTGAAACACACAAGCCTGAAGGTATAGAATCAATTGCCTTTGTGCTGCCTTACTTTAATTTTAATATTATTAGAGACAGTCTGGGGTCAGTTCATGTGGACACAATAAGTTCTGAAGTTCTGTAGAGCTCAGGAAATGTTGAAAATTACTGTTCTGACAGTTTGTAGTATAAGTACAGTTTGCATATTGGATTTTTTTTTCCTCCTTGTATTTCTATTGCAACATTGTGGATATACATAAGTGTCTGGGAATTCTGTTCACACTTGGAAAGAATAGGCTAAGATCTTATCCCCCTTATTTACACTCGCTGTTAGGCCCATATGCACAAGCACAAACTCTTTCCAATCACCACTGAATTATTTTAAGTTCATCCTGACAAATATTTCTATTGTTTTCCAGTTCTAAACCATCATTTTTGCACTTATACTTAATACAGCAAATGGTACAATTTGTCAAAATCGTCTGCTGAGTCTTGTTAATCTAATTTAAATAACACCTGTCATTTGCCAATCCCTTTTTGTGATGTGTTATTGTTGGCTAGAAAGTAGAAGGAAGAGGAGGACAGGGAGAGGAAGGCAAAACATTGATGTCCTACCAGGACATGCATTTCATAGAATCACAGAATATCCTGAGTTGGAAGAGACTCACAAGAATCATTTAAGTTCAACTTCTGGCCCTGCACAGGACAGCCCCATGATTCACACCATGTGCCATTTATTCAGGTGCACTTTTTTCTATGCAACATATAATTAAAGGCATCTAAAAAGTCAATTCTAGAAAATCTCCTAGTAAATAATAAAGTCCCTTCTCAATTGCTCTACATTCTCATTTACTTAAGTGATTCTTAAGCAGAAAAGTAAAAACTCCTATATCAAAGGAATAACAATTGACATACATCTTGCTTTTCTTTTTTAGAGTCAACTAATTGAATGCACAAATTACAGAGCCACAAAGAATTTGTTCCTGCAGATTGAAAAGTACTGCACAAGCACCTGTTGTCACACAGGAGACTGCTAACTACTGTGGTAAATGCAGCAGGGCACAATACTATCACATATAAGCAATACATTTTATATACAATGTACCTCTCACAGCATAAGAATTAAGATATCTTCTGTGCACTGCTCCACTATAAACTTGATGTGGTGATTAACTACAGTGATAATATCGTCACGTTCATTATGCAACAAATGAGCTGATAACAATGAGGAGCTTTTCATGATTTCTATCATATCTATAACTATCAAGTTAGAGTCTAGCTGTGAAAAGCATCTGGTTTGCTAGATATTCTTGCCAAATTATTATCCCATACAGAAAAAGTTAATGTGATGATCATAAATTTGCTGAATAGTATCTGCATTCTTGAAAAAAAATTAAAAAAAAACAACCTTGTAATGTATTTTCAGAGCTTGCTTAAACGCTGGTTTAGAGCCAGAGCAAACACCAATTCTATACACTATTTCATCACTTTTATTAGCCCCTTCCTGTTAATGGAAGAACATGTCTACAAAGCAGTGTCAACCAGGATGACTGCATCCTATAAAATCTCCTATACTGTTAAGAATTTGTCATTGCCTATTGTCTTCCACTCTCATACTTGTTGCTCTGCCGTGTGCAAATCTGCTTTGTAATTTTTGAAAGACAAACTAATGCTTTAATTAATCAAAAGATGCAGACTGCTAGGTAGAGATGAAGGGAAGACTACTGCCAAACCATTTCTTTATGATGCAAAGCAGCTGCAGCACCTTACTCCTCTAGCAGTTGAACTTTGTGGAGAATGAGACTACCAATATGGTAGAGATGTTGTTAAAACACAAACATATGCCTACATACACACACACAGACGTGAAAGTGCAAAGATTACAGTGTGAGATTTTTCTGGAGGGCATTTTTCTGCTTTTTCCTTCTTATTTCACTTTGAAATTTCACAAGCCTTTTGCTGCAAATAGTTTTAATCACTTCATGCAGTACGGCAGCCTGGCTTACAACACTAAAAGAGAGGGGTTGACACTAAAGATTGCCATTGGGAGGGTATTAAAGAAATAAGAGGTTATTTCTTGAATACCACACAGTATATGAATTCAGCCTCCTATTCACTGCAAAAAAATAAGACAGAGATGCTGAGTCAGCATGCCATAGACTCACAGAACAGTTTGGGTTGGAAGGATCTTTAAAGGCCATAGGTAGGGACACCTTTCCGTAGATCAGGTTGCTCAAAGCCCTGTAAACCCAACCTTGAACATATCCAGTGATGGGGCATCCACAACATATCTGGGTATCGTTGAGAAAAACAGATAGATACCCACTAAACATATTGTTTTTAAAAATCTGATACAACGTGTTGTGATATGAATGCCAAGGTCAAGAA
The DNA here is from genome assembly GCF_003945595.2 of Pipra filicauda. Lineage (NCBI taxonomy): Eukaryota > Metazoa > Chordata > Aves > Passeriformes > Pipridae > Pipra > Pipra filicauda. Next base: position 1,233,916 of record NW_024103563.1, on the reverse strand, counting down.
TTAAATAAGAGGTAAGAAAACAGTGATGAGAAACTGCTATGTGTCTTACTGAAAATGCAAAGGTAGACTCTGAAATTAAACCTTTTCCTTAACAGCTTCTCTATTCTGCTGGAGGAGAGGCATTCAGCAAATTTACACACAAACACGGTATTTCAATGGAAATGGGAGAAACCTAACAAAATAGTCTCAGAGTCATGTAGCCCATTTTCTTGCCAAGGTAGGAAAGGATGGTCTTGTTGAATGCAATTTACATTCCAGTTGAAAATTAACGTATGAAACTTCTTCCACTCTTTTTTCACAGAGGATAACAAATCTGGAAGAAATCAGTTTCTGATTTCAACACAAAAACCATATAAAAAATTGCCCCAAGAAACAGCCACTTTCCAAAACTGGTACAAATGACCCAGTTTATACTAACATGTTTCTTATTTACTTCTAGGAACAGATTTTGCTGAACTAGTGTTGTTCCCCCTAATTATAAAATTTTTATTCTATCATTTTGGTAAAAGGACAACTTATGGTGCTCTGAAATTTTCTTCCCAAATATTCAGGACTATGGGTTCAAAATGCCTTCATGATCAAGGACGTAGAATACTTAAATTCCTTGTAATTTTTATTAGAAGATGGTGCCATATCATCTTTATAGTTCTTCAAGTTTGAGAACATAATTTCTACTTTCTCAATTCATAATTTACACATGTATAAAAACCAGAAAGAAAATATCTACGAGATAAGCTGATTTGAAGTTTTTATTTCAAAAATTTCACTCAATAAATTCCGGTAATGATGTTTCTATTTTGTAATGGGCAAAATAAGAAGTGGAGAATAAAAAATGCTTAATGTCATTCTATACGAGACACTAAAATATGACCAAAAAGTCCTGCTTTCAATTCCTTCAATTCTCTGCTGCAATTTAACTTCACCCTTTGTTTTAGTAACCCTAGAGTTCTTCAGTAATATAAAGCTCTTTGAAAATTATGGTGCTGTCATATGAAATGCCTCTGAATTTACATTTCCCAAAGCCTCACTGCAAGTCAATTAAATATAGTCGAGTTCTTCTCAAGAGTAGTTTCCAGGTTGCAATAAATGATTAAAAAAAAAAAAATTACAGACAAGACATGACAGAAGCTCTGTGAGAAATGAAGAACAACTGTTTCTTCCACTGGATTCCATAATGTCAACCTCCAGGTCTATAGTTGCTATAAACTTAAATCACCCCAAGATCACAAACATTTTTGAGAAACTAGCCCCGACCTTTGATTTTTTTTAATGAAACCTGGAGCTATATATTTGGTTTAAGTTATCACCTGTCAAGAGCAACTTATAAAAAGCCATATGCAAGTGAATAATTACATTCTCATTTTAGAGATTAAGCAATATTCAGCAGAGGTACAGTGACTTGTTCAGACACTCCAGAATTAGTTGCCGGTCGAAATTAAAAGAATCTAATAAAAAACTGATTATTCAAAGTAACTGTCTTTATTTCAATCACTTAACACATACAACTTGGAACACTGATATTAAAATAACAATAAGTGTGCTAGTATTATAGATCCCACTTATCTGAAAATTTCATCAAAAAAGAGGCTTGGTTTGTTTTTTTGGGGTTGGAGACTTTTAGAAGGGGAAGTTCTGAGTTTTGGGTTGATTTATTGTGATTTTTTAGCATTTTTTTCAAGTGAAGCAGCTGTAAACTGAAGGTGACAAAGACATGTTAAGTGTCTTCAAAATAATACTAATTTGAACAGACTTGATACCCAGTAACTTATGCAAAGACTTTCTTTTAAATTTTAAGATTAGGAAAATTTAGATTAGGAAAAAATGCAAGCTAGAAAGTGGAAAAAGATAAAATTAAACAGCAAAAAAACCCCCACCCAACCAAGAAAAAATATTGTGCCATTTACCATATTAAAATTTAAACATGCAATGTAGAGACTGGAATGTGAATTAAAAAAATTCCAGAAGTGATATTTGTGGAGGGATAAAAATTTTTCTTATTACTGCATCATCTCTACTGAACAATTTCAGTATGTGAGGAGCCACCCAAAGTGAAAGAGAAGCATTTTGTCAGCAGTCAGTTCCAACCAGTAGATCATTTTCAGAAAATTTTCCCATTAGTTTACAAAAGTGATAAAGAGAGAAAAAGCAAAACTCCCGCTACAATAAAAAATATGCTTTGTTGCTCCTACTAACATTTTGGGAACTAATATCAAGGCTTTGTTTTCCTTTTGTCAGCAGAACAGTACCTGTAAACAATGTGTGTTTTATTTTCTGTCACATTTTGTAAGTACCCAAATAATAAATGCACAGGGAAACCTAGGCAAGGAGAATAACCTTCATGCTACTCTTCTTATGGTCACTTTTAGTATTAGCAACTCTCCCAGCTCACTAGTTTAAGAAAAACATTTCTTATAATCTACTTCTGCAAATTTGAGAAAACAACCCACGTAATCACTGCATATAGGAAATGTGAACATTAAAGGAAATTAGAAAATCATTCTACAAAGCAAAAAGACATGTTATGATCAACCCTAACACCTAAAATCTGCTCTCTTCTGTGCTTATATACTTCATTGAATATATTTAGTTCTATTTTCCAGTCACTTCTGCCTCAGTCACGTCCTGTTATGGTTTGGGAAAAGATGAGTAAATGTAGCTTGTAGGAGGCGTGTCCAAGGCACGGGGGACTTGCCGGGGCAGAGAAGCCCAAAGGAGCATGTGACTAAATGGATAACCTTATTGGTTAGAAGGTCACGTGGCTTTAGGGGATAAAAGGAAGTGCCGAATTTGAAATAAATCTTTGTTCTCCACCTCATGAAGAGCGTGCATCCTTCTTTATAATATAAAGGCTTAGTGACACATGGTTCCTACAGTAGCTCACACTTACTTTGCCTGCAGACTTGTCACGTGACTAGACATAAAGCTTTAAAACTTGTCTACTGGTTTTGAATCTCATTATTGCTCTATCACCTAACTATTACATTTTAATTAATTACTGTATTATTACCAATTAATACAGAATACTTTGAGTATATTGTGGCACATTTTATCTGGGAAAATGTTGAATTAATTTGTCAAATTACTCTACAGGACTATGCCAGAATTACCCCTAATACAGATGCTTCTTTCACCCATAACTCCTGTTACTTGTCTTCCTAACCAGAGGTTAGTAAAACCCCTGCAAAATTAAGCACTGCTACAGGGATTCCCCAGCAGACTGTGCCAAACACAATTGGTTTCTTAGAAGATTTTATTTTAAATCTATTTCTTGCTTGGAAAGAGGCCAACAAGAGAAGAGGATATCTAGATATTCTATATTTAACAGCAACGGAAAGGGCATTTCTAAGAATTAGAACTCAGCGGCAGGCATGACTCCAAATTCCTAACTTCTAAAAACAGCTACTGCTCTACTGAGGTCATGATTTTCCATTCTAGATTATCACTGTACAATAATTTACTGTTTATAACAAAGTAGAGTTTACTGTAAGATAAAATTCCTAAGGAATAGGAAAACTATACTGTCTAGGATTTCAGAATTACATATATGTTGCATAACAACAGAATGTATATACTAAACTAGCCCTTAATGAAGGGTAATATTTACAGAAAACAAATGGGACTACAACAAGTATTCACATCCAGATCTCCTCTTCCCTATCCTACGTTCCAGACAAAATGGAATGTGAGTTTTATGAACAAAATTCAACTTCCTCCCTCTTGAGGAAAAAACTTCAACCTCAAAATCTGTCAATATTCTACAAAGAAAAAGTATTATTCATCGAATTGACAGGGTAAGCAGAAGGTATTTCCCTGATACTTGGTCTGCGAAGGATTTTCTTTCAGTATGACTCTTCCAGCCTCTAATCATCCCAGTGAAACATCTCCTGGTAGTTCCTTTTACAGACTGAAGAGAAACAAGCCTTGCAAAGCATCTTACAAACCACTCAAACACAAGCATTTCCACTTTTCTCTCTTTTTTTTCTTTTTTCCTTCACACACAGAGAACAATTTTCCTTTTTGGTCTTAGAAATAGAATGCCAAAACAAGATTATCTGAAGCATAAGGTAAAATTTACATCAGGCATCATCCTACATAATCTTCCTATGGTTCTCTTCCTGTCCCTCCTTCACTTTAATGAGCTTTGTATCAATCAACTTCAAATTATTTTCTGGACAATAAAATGGCTTCACCAGTGCTACAAACACGTCTGCTGCAGAGTACCAGGATGCTGCAATGGTGGCTGGAACATTTTCATGGGACACAGTTTAAACTCCTGAGAAGGACTAAAAATCGAGCAGACATCTTGAGCACTTTTTACAAGTTCTTTGCTAATACCCTAGAATACAAGAGGAAATATCAGGACTGCCCCATTCCACCATGTTTCACACACAAGGGAGTCCATGCATCTGATTCCTGTAGATTCGGGGCTGTAAATCCCAAAAGACATCTATACTATAGTTCTCTGCTTTCCACAACTGAAGCAAGAGCTAGGTTTGAAAGCACACCTTTGTCATCAGCTATGCTTACAGAAGGCAAGATATATTCTGGCTGAAGTTTCAGCTTTCCTCTTTGGTCATCTCAGAAAAAACAAACAAACCACAGTCACATTTGTGTTTCCGATCTAAGCCCCAGTAGCTGACTCAAGTTTGATGCCTGGGTAACTTTTTGACCTGTTGATTCCATAAAGCTGGCCATCCCACCTTATACAAACTGGCTTTGGAATAGTTACCTATCCTCAGAAGCTTTCAATTTCTATTTCTGCTTATCTTACTTCTCTGTTTCTGAATATATACAGAAAACCAGGAAGATGACTATTACTCAAGCTTGAAGACATGACTTACCATACTTTGCTTCTGTAATTACTTAAAAAAAAATAAAAATCCCTCAATACTACTTTATGTAAGGTGGAAGTCCCCTCTTCTGTCTGTGCAGGGTATGTAAATAAAAACATCGCTCCAAAAGGTCATATTGTTATATTTACAGTCTGCAATAAGCCATCCAGCAATACGAAATTCATGGTACCTTTGATTAAAAAATAAAAATGCATATAGAAGCTCACAGACGGGGAACACTATAGAATTATCATCTCATGCATATGCACTCTAAAAGAAAGTTAAAAAGGAAAAGAACATGGTTTCCCAAAGAGAAATGGCACATCACATTTCTGAAGTGAAGGCAGAGCCTTCTAAAAGTGTAATAAAAATTGGTCAGGTAGAAGTCATTTGGGTTTTATAAGCTCTATCCTACAACGTAGAAGAATGACAAAGCTAATGAAGACTAACTATTCCATTATAATTCTTCAGTGGTAGCATATATAGTCCATTATGTATGAATCTATGTCTCAAGCTTCATTTTTCAGAGATGGTTATAGGCCCCAGAGAACAAAGACCCAAAAGTAAAAAAGCAGCAAAACTCGAAAAGGCTTGTGGAATCAGCTCTGCTTTTTAAAGTAAACACTTATGTTACTGAGTCATTATAAAACTTTAACAACTAAATTTCCACAAATAAAATCTTCCAACTTCCTCTTCCATATGACTGCATAAGAGTTCTTTTACCATACTGCAATATAGATTTGCATATTACTTGCGTGGGGTTTTTTTTACTTGTTCTTTTTATATTACGCTACTTTATTCTCAGAAATATGCAGAGGAGTTAGAGAGAATTCCAGGAAAACAATAATAGCTGAACACACATTAGGAAATGGGAAAATTTATATGCACTAAGATCATCAAATAATTATTAAACAGCCATAAATCCCTGCTTAAATCAAAAAGGGGAAATATTTCCTAATGAACTCTCATAATGAGATTATTTTTTCTAAGAATCCAGAAGTAAAGAGATAACCATGCACCTTTCATGAAGTGTCTGCATTTTGTAGTTGTGTTTCCAAAAATCTTCAACTCTCATTTTATTAATAAATAAATCTGCTTTTGAAAATATCCAGCATATCCTTGCCTTCTTTTTGTAGCCTTTTCACTAACAAATACTATATTCAGGTTTTAGCAACCATATCAAAATCTTACTACCGTCTTCTGAAAGTAAAGGGGAGTAGAACCAAATCTCAGTGGCTGGGTGTTGGCTCTACTGCAAAGCATATAAGTACCAGATTACCTTCAGATACTGAAAATAGTATCTGTGGTTTAAAAGATGTTATTACCATTTCAATAAAAAGAGAGCCTGTAAAAGCAGGGGATTTTTAAGCAGCAAGCAGAAAAGCAATCATGATAATCACTGCAGAGAGGCTAACCTGCCTTTCACCTACTTAAAATGTTCATGTACTGAAACAGTCTTGGTAGGGATATAATAAAGCGCTTCTTTGAGAAAGTAGAACTAATTTTCTGAAAGATTATTTGTGACACATTTCCTGAGAAAACTGAAAAACTCTGTGGGTTTCAGGAAGAGCTTGACACTTGGCCCACATTCTTCAATAGATTATCAACGCATGCAGGACTACTCAATATCTCTGCACAGCTCAAGCACATATCTTTAAAACAAGACCATTCAAAAACAGCTTCTCACCAAGTACTGCAAACTCAATGCTGGTAGGTACAGAAATTCAACAGACAGAAAGGTTTCTATCAGCCATGGCAAACAAATGTTAAGAGCAGCTCTTACTCCACGGAGCAACAAATCACCAGAAGATACAGACAGAAACCCTTCACCAGGAATCTTCCTATATCCATCGGTTTAGACTATTCTATAAATTAATTCAATATATTTCTATATACATATTTGAATATATAGTGAATATATTTTCTTTTTTAATCTCAAATTCTGTGAACAGAAATCAGTGTGAAAAGAGCAGCTCCAGAATATGCAGATGAGGTTTCAAAATAAGTGGCAGAAATGGCAAGCAGGTTACTAAAAAAGCTTTGCACTACTTCCCGTGGATTTGCAGTGGGTTGAAGGCATTATCCAGACAACCTGAAGTGGCCACAGCCATTTTGCAACAGAATGCTATTGTGCAAGTAAAGTACTGTGCTGAAGTACTACAAATATAGAGTAATTCCCTGTTCACTTTTTACATGCAATTTTCAAGTGTCTCTCTTGATGAATTAAAGGGTTTGGAAGGTTATCAAATAGTGACCCAAGGCTCTGCTTAAAGGAAAGTGTGGCACAGGCTGCACATCAGCCGCAAGGTAAACACCTTCTTGGATAACAGGTGATCATGTGCCACCCTAGGACTCAGTGTAGCTGAGGTAATTTAAACCAGAAAAACAGCATTTATTGGGTGCAGACGGTGTTTTTCCTACACATTTCACCAGGGTCAAATACTGTGCTGCGTAGAACATGAGAAAAGCTTACCCAGTCAACAGACACTAGGCTGATTTATATAACAGGCCTCTCTCAGGCATGCATATTATTATTCAGCATCACAACTATTAAGTTACCAGATCTGTTAAAGCTGCTCACTAATCAAAAACCCACCACAACCATCCATTTGCAGATGAAGAAAATAGTGTCAAGGAAATTTCTCTTTATACTGTGTGAGGAAGTGACACTTCCTGCAGCTTTGCTGCCTTTGAGAGGCAGGCATGCCAAGCACTGACAGGAGAATGAATAGAGCCAGTCATGCTAAACATGCATCCTATTGTTTTGGGCTGTGTCGGTCAGATCCACTGTCAACACATTTTCTGTTTCTCCCTCTGCCTCCCCCCACCACCATCTTTTGTTGCTGTTGTTGGCAACTTATACTCATCCCATTGGATTCAAGAAGAATATGCTCCTAACCACGCTGCGTCTGCCAGAGCCACTCTTTTAAGAAACACATGCACGTTTACTTTATTTTTCCCCCCCCCCAAAAGAACTCCAAAAATAACCCCTTAGGAATCAGGAAATGTTTTTCCCCTTTTGAAATTAAACCAGTCTCTTGGTAAAATTCACTGCACTGCCTCCTCGCTACAAGGACAACAGTCTCAAAAGAAAGTGCTGGCTGAGGGGTCACCTCTAAAATGCACGCACATGTGCTCTCCTGCACGCACATGTACGTGGACACACATCAATGTGCATCTCTTCTTATTGCTTTACAATGATGAGGTTTTGAGGGGAGCAGTGTCACAAAATATAATCATGCTTTTCTTAAAGACAGGCAGCCTGACCAGTCATTTCATCAATAACTCAGCCTAAGCCAGCTCTCTGCGGGTAGAAAGAGTTCATATTGGATTAGAAACCTCAACATGGGACACGCAAGTTGGGATTCAAACATGGGCAAAGTGTGAATGCACTGCAGGTGTTTGAGACAATTCATATTCTACCTAATGAAAAATTGGAGTTTTACTACATTTTTTTTCAGATAAAAAAGTAATGTTTTAAAATGTTTTAAGATAAAATTAAATTTAGTAAACGCTAATAAAGACTGTTTTATCTTGCAGAAAGATTTATAAATTACAAGGGGAATAAAGAAAGGAAAAAAAAAAAGATATCATCCTACAGGGAAATATTTTACCTGCAGTGTCACAAACAGCTACATTTCCTGAAAAAACCACTGTCTGGGACTTCAGTCAAGTCCGGACCTTTTCCAGATGTTTACCAGTAGGAAAACAAAAAAGTGAGTAAAGCATCCCTCGAAAAAGCATGAAGCCTAATACAAATTCAGCTTTAGAACTTATGGAGCAAGGACAGTGACTTGCAAGACCTTCAAAGTCAAGAAGGAAGCTTGATTTTGTTTACTTTTCAAAAGATATTAAACTGGCAATTAGTCTTGTGTTTAAAGAACAATAATAAAATGTAGGTACACTGTAAACTGTTTCCTTTCAGGTTTTCCCTTAGGGAAAGCAACACATTTGTCAGCATAGGGAATGCCATCTCCTGCCCTTCCCTGTGGCCAAGTAAGAACCTGCCTGAAGACATGCTTATACCACAGCCACTAAGAATGAAATCAAAAGATGATAAAAAGATAAGTTGCCAGGGTTCTGGCCTACACGTTTGAAAGAAGACTGAAACTACAACCTACAGGGATAGGCTGTCAAAGCAATAGATGGCAGAAAGTCATCCTGCTAGACAAAATAGGAAAGACTGCAATGTCTATTTTTTATCAATCACACAAACGGCATCACATCACTCTTTTTAACCCTCAAGCTTCAGGAAAAAGAAGATAGGCTTTGCTGGGTTACTGCAATGAGAGGGAATCAAGAAATAAATGATGTTAGGGAGAGTGGGATCAAAAAAAAAAAAACAAACAAAAAAACCCAACGCAATACCCAAACAAACCAAACCAAAACAGAGGCCTATCTCTCTGTTTCAGGAAAGCTTGGGTACCTGCAGAAAACAGAAAACATTTTCTAAGCTGCAAGATCTCTTAAAAGTGACATCCAGAAGTTGAATAAACAACACAGTTTCTCATAGGAGGAGGGAGGGAAAGAGATGGTCACTTAAGGTTAGAGAACATAACGGGCTACCCTTGCTCAGCAGGTTATGCATTAAAAGGCTTTCAGACCTTATTCCTGCTTCCCAACCTTATGTTGATTCTAATGGCAATGAAGTATGTAAAATTTACTAGGTTATTTGATCCCATTTTACTTCAAACTCTAGAAATTCATGAATAGGGAAAAATGAAATGGCTTGCCAAGGCTGAGTTCTTTGACAAGTGTTTTGAGTAGTATTAAAAGACTGGACAGTGCATTCTGCATTGATGGTGGCACAGGGCAAATGATGAAAACAATAACCCAAAACCTCAAACAAACAAATAACAAAACCTCTATGTACTTTTAAAGGTTTATTGAGCAAAACATCCTGAAATTTCTGGATTACACCATCTGCAGAGTTTGGAAACAAAAGAACAACTTCCCCTTGGCAAGTTTTCACACCCACATGCTTGAACATTAACTTGCTAAATGGGTAACAGGACTGATTACAAAATACCACCGTTTTCATCCTGTGGGAAATGTCTCTGAAAGAAAGTTATGTGACCTCAGACTACAACACAATCAAGTATGGATACTCTGAAAAGGTCTCCTTAATTTCTTCTTTAATCTTCATTTTCACTGTTCTGTTCACTAATCCCTGGATCCTTTCTTGCATTCTCTCTTCTCACCTCGTTTTGCCTTTCAGCCTTAGCTCCAATTTTTTTCTCTGCTCCATTTACCACACTATCTCCCATATATTCCTAACTTAATCTGCTTATTTTTGTATTCCCTTACAGTGTCTCTCAGAAACACGTTTTTAAATCATACCTATAAGGCCTAGTCTGCCTTTCGAATATAAATGCAATGCTTAAAAATGAGATAGGAAAAAAGAAACAAAATAAGTCTAATCACTTTTATATGTTTTCTACTTTCCATCCATTTACTCACAGTTGCACATTTAGAGTGACTTCTTTAAAATAAAGTTATTTAAAAGAAATTGGGACTTTGGTTTCTCCAGTTTCCAACTGTATCATTACCCCTAGTATAGAGTTGCATATCTATTTATTTTCCATGACAAACCCTAATTGCTGGGTTCCTACCTACAATTCACTTTCTTGCAACCTAAACACAAATAAGAAAGTGGAGAATTAAATGGAGATTACTAGACAGGAGTGCAAATGTTAAGAGAAAACTCTATCCTTTTAAGTCAACTCAATTCAGAAGCCTACCTCAGATTTAAATCAACATAATTAAATTATCATTGGCTGCTTGCAAATGCAAATAAGAGCAGAACAGGTCATCCTTTATATTTTGGCCATATTTTTGGAAGAAAAAAAATAATTCTTCCAAAGGTTTCTGATAACAGTCGTTTTCCAATCTCACATAAATTGTATAAAGATAGGTACATGAAGAACTGTGCAAAATTTTGATACTACAGTAGCTTCGACTGCTTATCACCCACCCATTACCACTGGAGCACTAAGGTGGAATTTGACCTCAGATTTGTCTAGTGACAAAGAAAATCAGTAATATCTATCTTGCAAGGGAATAAAAAAGAATCTATCAAAGTGAGAATTCAGAAAGTCAAGAAACCTTAGTCTGGATTGCTTTCTGGTACATTTGCTTACTCTTATCATTCAATATCTAAAATCAAAAAAGCTTTAGCATAGTTACCAGTTTTCTTTTTCAGAAATGCACCAGGCTAGACTTGTCCCATATATTAATTTCTAGTGATTGCAAACTTGCCGTTTTATCGGGAGAAGATTTTTACCTCTGACAATTACTGTTATGACATCCAGCAGCATTGCTAATCTGATATTAAATGTTAGCTCACCTATTCCAATATTAGGTATTAATAATTAAATTAGTTGTCAAAATTTTTATATAAAGACTAGGTAATGTGCAGTATAAGTTTTTACTTATTCTAGAAGGATTTAAAAGTAACATTTGGCATTACACTCAGTTGGCTTTATTTAAATAGAAGTACTACAGTAACACTGAAATCAAACAATCCCAAGTGCAACAGCAAAAATTTCTATCTTTTCACTGATATGCTGTTACGTCAGAGATATTGTTTTCCTGAGAACAACAGTGTAATTACAATATGCAGTGAAGAGCATCTGGAATCTAAAAATCAACTTATGCCTGTGTAAAGACATCCATTAGCTTCACTGGGCATTGAATCAGGCTGTTGTTGCAGATCGGTCAGTGTAATGCTCCTCGATGTGCCAGACATTAATGAAGTTAACACGGGAAAGAACAGCACACAGCAAACAGCTGATGAAAAAATCACCCAAAGCACTCACTCACCACTGAAGCCTGCCCATCAGATACAATTTTAAAAGTTTCTGAAAAGCTTTCAGACTCCAGACAATATTCTGTTGCTGTCATTAGAAACGTATGCGTTGACTTTTCTCAATCCATTAAAGGTTAGTACCCATAGTTATTTCTGGTTACTGAGGCAGTATTCTGGCACTGCTTTACAGTGATTCCAAGTGGGAATTTTTCAGCCGAAGTTTATGAAGTTTCATTCTCTGCTTTCTAAAGAATCAAAGTCACAATAGGACAGATCTTTACCATGTCCTTACCCACTCCTCCAGCATACACAACCTGAAACTCTTTCTTTGCTCTGCCCAATGTCTGACAGGTGTGAACAGACTCAGGGATTTTTTTCATAGTAAGAAAGGATACATGGTCTTACTAAAATCAGAATTGCTCTGATTTCTAAAATGAGGCATGCCCTTGTACACTGGTAGTATTTTTAGAAGGCATTTGAGATGTGCTCCATTCACTTTTCCTGTATGAGATTCTGGGTATTCAGCACCTCTAACTATTTGATCAATACAGCATGCTAAACATTTCTTTGTCAAAGACTCCTTAGAGCTGGCACACTCAAGTCAGTTAAGATCAACACAAGTAATTCTAATGTGAAAGATTTCTTGCAGAGTATACTTTTTAGAAACTTCCATTTTTTACACAGCTATCTTCCAGCAAGGACTAAATTACAAAAATTTAATCTCTTTCATTTGATTTAGGCACATTTTCACTCTTCTCTTGCTTTGATTTACCTTATCTCTGTTTCCAGCCAAGACTGAGTAGCTACAAGAGATGTATTTCTGTTCAACTGCAGTGCAAGCTCACTGCTGCTTTGATCCCCCTAAGTCAGGTCTTCCAAGACAGATTCTGGGGAATACTTCCACAGTATTAGGGCTTTTATCCTTTTTGCATCATTGTCAAGAGTAAGTGTGCCAATATTAAGACCACGTCATGCACCTCTTACTTAAAAATTTACTTCATCATTTAAAGGAAACACAGAATGTCTGAAACAAATCAGTAGGTGTTCAGATAGAAAGACCCTGGGTAAAAGATGTTACTGAACATAAAGACTTGGCACCTTTGGAGAACTTCTTTCTTGTCTGAGAAACACCGAGTCGAATGCTTGCAAAATTTGTTCTTGCATCAGTAGGTCATGGACAGGTTTCAAGGTACTGAAAGCAAGGTTTCTCCACTCAGAAGAATTAGGGGTCAAGGCTATAAGATGCAGACACCCACCAGTTCCAAAAAAGGGTTCATAGATTAGAGGAATGTATAGGTGAAGGAAATCGGCCAGGAGTCAATTTGGATGTTGACAGTGAATAAACTCTGCAATCATTCAGACTAATTGTCAAGCACACAGAATACGTACTAGTAAAAAACTAGGCAAGCTTCTGATGGTACCTCCTCTTTAGTAGGAAGGTTTCTGTTGGAACCCTGACTGTCTTCTATATGCAGTTTTTATCACCATCAGTTTCTTATCAAAATTGAAACATCTTTCAATTAGCTAGTTTCTGCAGAAAACACTAATTTTGGTATTTTATATTTTTGTTTACTCTAAATGAAGGCCAACCCGATGCTAACTGTAGTTTACCAAGCCTCAAATGACTCACATTGTGAATTGCTGTGGGTTAGAAATATATTTCTGCTCTCATTTTAAAACTATATTCCCTTTGTATGGAACAGAATGAGATTGAGACTTGCAAGGCCTCTGCATCAAGGTGAGCAAGTACAACCTCAACTGACACAGTACATCATTCTCTATTCAGTAAATCCCAAAGATGCTTTGGGATTCTGAAACTGCAGTCTAAATTAAAGGGCTTGCCTTCTAGCTCAAGAAATAAAGGTTCATGTTTACAAAGGGGCCAACAGTTATCTCTTCTCAGATGACCAGCTCAAGGAACATTTCTACAGTTTGAAGATGTATTAAACTTTGGTCATAGATACTCATTTACGAACACACTGTATTGAATGGATTTTCTTCAGTTAAAATAGGATGATGTTCAACACGCTACACCAACTGATTAGTTTTTTCTCTATCAGCATTTTTAGATAGTTATTCCTTTATTCCTTACATTAACTTTCTGAATTGCACATATAGATCCTTCTACTGAAATTGCTACACCTCTTTTTTAGTTAGGGAGTCAGCTTTCATTCTCACTGCTATATTACTATTTTAAACAATACAGCAAGGGAGATAAAACACATGAAATTGCATTTGTAAGAACACAACAAAATTGGCAGGGTGACCCTGAATCAGAGGCAGTTTCTGAAACCACTGTGAAATTGATCTTTTTGACAATGACAAGATTTTGAACTGTCAACATCCCTTTAACTTACTACTTTCCACCAGTAAACAGCTGTTAGAGAGGTACAAAGAAAGAATTATATATCTTAAATTAATGCCATAGTAAAGTTAAAAGGGGAGTCAAATTTAAAAGAAAACTCCCCCCCCCAAAAAAAACAACAGCTAAGCACAAGTAATAAGTCATTCAACATTAGCCAAACCCAATAAAGAAAAACGGTGAATGCTTAAATATTTCTACTTTCATTAGTCCAGCAAATGACATAATTTATATCCAAGATAGGACAAGCTTTGCCACATAGTAGTAGAACACATTTTTTTCATAAGCTTCAGAGAAAATTTTCTTGGACTATATAATCCCCCATTTCTGTTTTAACAGTATAAAAAATTAAAATATTGTCAGAAATAATTAGACTACTACTGAGCTATCTAAATACTCAAGGATTTTAAGTTATAACTTGTGTGATCAGATAGACAATATTGTTGATGGTTTACTTTAATCCAAATAAAAATGAAACACACAAATTGATGTCAATTATTCAGGTATTAGAGATATGTCCTTTGAGTTCAGTTGTTCATACTGGTTTTGTATAATAAACTCAAAATAATACACAGTCAGATTCTGCTGTTCTTCAACCACATAAAATGTATAATGGCTATCTTTTCCTACAGAATATTTTCAAAATATCAAGTTATTGTTATCCACTTACAATAAAGTGAGTATCTCATTTATGATATCTAACCATACAGGATTTCAGCTTCCATTTGAAAGAATAAACCTAAAAATATAAAATAATAATAAATTAAAAGTGTAGCTAGAAGACCTGCACTTCACACCCATGAGTTAACCAAACCACAGCATTTCAGGGCAGCTCACCAACGGATAAAGCAGAGGTTTGTCAACAGGTTACAGCATAGAAAATTCACAGCAATTCAATTTTCCCTAATATGCTTTATTAATGAAGCAAAAAGGCATTTATTTTCAAGTTTACTGTGCTGTTCAGGGCATGGATCTTTCCCATTAAAATCTAATTCAGACAAGAGTAAAGCAAACATCTGCTACCTGACAAACACAAAATACCAGCAACAAAACTCAGCTAATTCTGCATTGCAGAATTCATGCAGATTCTAGGAGGGGAAAACTGCAGGATCCTCTCAGATATAATTAGCTCTTCAAAGGGTGCATATGTCAATAAAAAGGAGGTTTACAGAAAAATCTATAGTAAAAGGCTTATAGAATTCGGTTCAAACTGTAATGAGGAGGTGGTTTTGCTCACCCTACAGCCCAGATGAATATGTAAATCCTCACCATAACACACAAAAACAGTTTAAGAATGGCTATGGCTGGATTATCCACATCATGAATAGCCTTCTCCCTAAGGATACTCCTAAATATGCTTCACTGGGAAGCCAATGTCAGAATGCTGGTATATGATCATATTAAAAATAAAACCAAACAAACAAAAACCTATGAAAAAAACCACCCAAAGCACTTGTCAGTCAAACCAGAAAGAACTTGGGCACTCATCTTATGCAAGCACTGCCATGACTGCTAATGGTCTGAGAAAGCGTTTCTTCTCAGTGCTCTATCTCTTGAATGCTCTTGTCACTTGGTTCAAGAACAGATCAACAATGCAACTCTGCATGGGTACTGCATTTAATATTACAGCTGACAGACAACAACACTGACCCCTAGAGATGGCCCTGGAGGGCAGATGTGCCTTTTCTAAAATAAAAAAGAGCTACTTCGTTGCATGTGCAAGCAGTTCTGCTGTCAAGCTCTCTCTCCTAATTGCCTGCCATGGTGTGTTAGAACCAGAACCCTTAAAAGTGCATTGAATATAAAAGTATTTATGTCTGGGGCGTGTACAGCTTCAGGTAATGTACAGCCATGGTCAGCTTGACCCTAAACTACCCATCCCTCTGATCAATTCTTTTTCTCTACATTTTTGCCAACTAACAAAATAGATGTGGCATTGAAAGCAGACCATCGTATTATAAGTATACACTAGCATATACTTTCTCAAAACTCTTCAGGTGAGAATAGAAATCTCATTTTAGGAAGGCCAAATCTTCAGCTGGTTCTACCAGCTTGCTGTTGAGTTGCTGCACTATCACTGATACTAGATATTATGCTCTAAACAAACAACACGAAAAATCGGAAAATTCCAATAATAAAGGTCATCTTTAAGTCAGGCTACATAAACAGCAGACAAATCTCTTTCTCTCTTTTCTCTCTTCCTCAACAAAAATGGCTTATCATTGACACCAGTAAGAGATTAAAGATGATAGCCATCTGCTACAGTAGGTAAAATTTGAGCATCTGTTCAGGTTAACAGTCAGGTGGGTTTGATGGGTCACAAAGAAATTCCTTGAAAGGGTAGTTTACATGCATCAATTAAAGAGGGAAACTGGAACAACTTGGTTTAAGAATCAGCTAGTGATTTTTGTCTGAGAAGGCTGAAACCTAGATAAGCAAGAAAGGAAAGAAAAAGCAATATAGACTTTAAACGACAGGAGACTCTAACACCAAACACAAATACTTAATAACATAAATGCAACAGTCTGCATGTATTTAATTCCTATCTTATTAAAGGTATTAACATAAAGAAACTCGTTGTGAGGACATGAATCATGAAGTAAAGATGCCTATATCCTAGATAAACTTATGTAGTTTTGTAATTATTGTGTCTAACTGGTACTAAATATTACTATAATGAATTCTCACCTTCAAAGCTCAAAACTAGAGATGTCTTAGGCAGCAAGACAAACATCTGTTGCCTGAACATTAAGCAAAATTTGGTCTTGATGCCTGAACATTACCTTCTAAGCAGAAATAAATGATCCAAAATGAAAAATAAAAAATTAGAACCAGGTTCTCCTTTGCATAGAAATTCTTCTACAGATCTGCATTAATTCTGCATGAATATGGTAAAATCCTACCCTGTGGCTGTTTTCTGTGGGATTGTGCAAAAAAACAACAGGGTAATAAAAGGATTGCTGGAACTCTGTGTAGCATGGGAGTGCTAAAAGACCAGAGTTGTCTAAGGGGACTAGAAATAGAAAAATGCTTCTTGCTACTGTTCAGAGACAAGCTGTGGCCCTTGTACTTGCTTCCCGATCCAAACAAAATGATGCTTGCCCCTGTCATAATTGGAACTGTAAAGCTCAAAATAAACTTCCTATTTAGCTGGCTCCTTTATGTCAACAGCTTTCATGGGGATAAGGAACACCATTAGGGAAAAAAATAAAAATTCTATTATAGTGCACTGGGCTTTGCAGGTGAGGCAACTTGCTTATTCCTGAAGAATCATTAGCACAGTTGGGCACAACTATATTATAACAACAACAAATAAAAAAAATCACATCCAAACCTTCAAGTAGGAAAAAAGGTGCTGTTGGTGAGGGGCCAAAAACTTTAAATACCAGAGACCTTGATGATACTCCTACTACTACAGAAGGAAATAAAAGTCAAAGAGTTATAACTGAGATCTATTTTCTTAGCTCCTTCAGCAAAATGTCAGCAAACTGACTCAAATGACAGTGACTGTTAAACCTTTCTTTAAGGAGTAGTTTAAAGAGTCAGTGTGATACAAACAGGACTCTCATGTTTTCTATACAGATACTCATTGCTTTTCTACTGTACAGGTTTGTTGGATTTTTTTTCTCTTGCGTATTGGCTTGAGTTTTTTGTGTGGTGTTTTTTTTCCTTTCCCATTCATTTTCAGTATGGCCACACTGACAGTCTAAATTTCATATTGAAGAAAATAGTGAGAATGTTCCTGAGAGCTTTCAAAAAATTCTTACAGAATAGATAAAATAAAGCTGTGTCTTGAAGCTCATTTCTTCCTGACCCTAACACAGCTGGGAGATGATCTGCTATTCTCTTGCAAAAATGGACAGAGAAAAACAATTTCTGAAGATCACAAAGAACATTTGAAAAAGCTAGAAAGCCTGCAACTATCCCAGAGCTGACATGAAACTCCTGCACCTGGCAGTGTCAAGGAAAGTTCCCCTGTTTGAGCATCCAGGAGGTACCCTGGCAGTCACTCTCACATCCTCTGAGCTGGGACCGAGGCCCCTTTGCAGCTACACACCTCACACTCACAGTCAAATCAGGTTTCCCATGGTAGAGTCTCAGACTCCTTAAAATAATTTAATCATGGTGCAATAACTAAATAAAAAAAATGGCAGCTTGAGTTGGGTGCCTCTGAGTAGGGACCTCAAACAAAGGAATCTCTGGGCTTTTATACCCTCGCAAGATAAGTGCAGCAGTCTGGAGTCATTGGCTCCTGCCACGTCTCCTGTCTGGTCACCTGGCTGGACCACAGGTTCTGGGGTTCTTCTATGTTCATGGCCTCTTGCCTCAGGCTCCTGCTCCTCAGAGCTCAATCTGCAGCTGCACACCAAACTACCTGCACTAAATATATTCCTCAACAGAAAGAGCAACACAGAAGAGAGGCATACAGAGACACCGGCACCTGTAGCTTCCGCACCCAGGAGACAAACTTCAGTTTGTCTGGATAAAAACCTGAACATCCTCCAGTAGCCCCACAGATTATAAAGGGCCTTGGTTCTCCCAAAGTGTTATGGCAGCCATGCGCCCACCTCAATGCCCCAGATGCTCTGTTTCATGACAAGAGGTCAGAAGGGAGCTGGCATAACATCCAGAGTCTGACAGTGAAGCCTTCCCACAAGCCATGATACAAGTACTCAATGATTTTTAATGACCCTGGTTGCACTAACCTGAAAATCCAACAATAGTTTTGAAATAACAACCAGATATTATCTGCTAAGAGCACCTGAAAGCAACAGTACATTGGATTTCATTCTTGACATGAGAAACAGTGACATACAAATACTAACATCTGCTCTGACTAGCTTAGTTGTATCTATAGCACTCTCCTGCTGTGTCTCAAAGTATTTCAAAGAACATATTTTCCCCAAACAGTGCCAGTCCTTCAGATTTAATGCCTTTGTTTGGACAACGATCAGTCAAGAAAAACTTCTGAAGCACAGGATGAAAATTCTGGTTGAGACACAGCTAAAGACTCAGACCTGATTTGGAGCTGGGTCCTTCACATCTCAAGAGAACATGATATTCTCTACTGGCTACCTCAAAATGCTTTCACTTATTATTTTCATCCAATTTGGACTGACAAGAAATACTAAAATAAGGAAGTTTTTAATGAATAAAAATGCCTGATTCTTGTCCACCCTATCTTTAGGAACTCTGTGGGTTAAGTTTGCTTAGTGCAGGTTTAACCTTGATGGTATCTGCAAGTCGAGAAAATCTCTTGGCAAAAATCTCCCCTTTTTTTTACACAGATGCAGATATGTGATATGCAGAAGTCGGAAGTGATTTATATCTTTTTATATTTTATAGTGAGTCAATAATTAGTGTCTCTGGAAAGGCCTCTTAAAAAATAATTCTGTATTTTTTTTTTCCTCAGAAGAATAAGCATTGGAAATCTTTTAAGAATTCTGTCTTCAGAACTATGAAGTAGTGATATTTGATTTAATAAGCAAGAAAGTGACTTTTGTTCAGGTTTTTTTTAAATATTCTGTTTTGGTGAACACATTTAACTCAGACATCTGGCAGAGCAGTTGGAAGGAAATCCTTGTGATTAAGGGCCAAAGGAGATATGAGCACTGGGAAGATCTCCAGCAAAAGAACTGACAAAACTGGTAAGGGAAAAAAAAAATAAAAATCTAAACCTTCTATGCTTACATGATAAAGAAGAAGAACCAAAAAAAAAAAAAAAAAAAAAATACAGCATAGGAACTCTACATTCCATTCCTTTTGTTTCAAGTTATTTTTAGCTCTCTCAGCCTGGCCTTCTAATTTATTTTTTTTTCCAAACAAGTTTTATCCCTGGTCTTTGGATTCAGATCAGGCTTAATGCTATCACAGGACAGTGCAGCCCTAAGGACATGGTGGTACATGGTAACACACTTTTCCTTTCCCTTTGAAAGAATGGCAGGAAACAAAACTGGCTCAGCCTTTAAGTGTTTTTCTACATGCATCACTCTAGGGCTGTGTGCCTCCTAGGATGAGCTGTTAAAAGCAAGTAGTGTCTGCTCCTACAACTGTATTCCATTAAGGCATTTAGTGCTGTCAGAAATTAAAGTCAGAGTCAACAGTCAAACACACTATATGCAAATGCGAACCTGAACTCTTCAACCCAGCTGTATTTCAGACCATGAGGAGGATGCTGCAGTAACTTAGTTGAACTACACTTTGGAAAACCTCATGATTATCTCTTGTTCAATTTAATTCATAGTTACTTCTATTAATAATTAAAAAAAAATAATGAAACCAAAACCAAATAGCTCTAAGAAAGCAGTAGGGAACTGCTTTTAACTGCTCACTCCCACAGTTGTATTTCATCTTTTAGAGCTGTCTTTAAAACTCTCTGACAGCTCAGTTCTAGACTTGATAAGTTCCTAAGAGCTAACTGTTCAACTTGTTCCCAAGATTTCAAACTGCTCATTAAAACTGGATGGCTATAGGCAACAATGAAACTAAAAGAACACACTACAATGTGGTTGCTTCAGGAAAACCAAGACATCTTAAAAGAAACTCAAATCCACTCATGCTTGAGAAAGAAAATGGTTCTTCCTGAAGAAAATTTCACAGCATCACAGAATGTGCCGAGTTGGAAGGGACTCATAGGGATCATCGAGTCCAACCCTTAGCCCTGCACAGGAGTCATACCATGAGCCTGAGAGTATCATCCAAATGCTTCTTGAACTCTGTCAGGGTTGGTGCTGTGATCACTTCCCTGGGGAGTCTGTTCCAGTGCCCAACCACCCTCTGGGTGGAGAACCTTTGTCTAGTATCCAACTTAAACCTACTCTGACAACTTCAGGCCATTCCCTCAGGTTCTGTCTCAAGCTCTCAAGTTTTTCTACCCCTATCCCATGCTTCTCACTGTATTTGTTTTCCATTTTTAGAGAAAAAAAAATAAATCTCAGAGCAGTAACCAGGAGCAGCTAAGAGAAACTGATCAGTGCATATTTCATAAAGAAGCTTTGGAAATTTCTTCCAGATGTCATGTTGCCTGTACTTACCATGTTGAAAAGCTCATATTTGACTTGGCCTGTTTTTCTGTTCTGGAAGTATAATGGCACAGTGTAAAGGCAGACATGAAACATTTTCATCATTTGTCTGTTTTTTGTTTTTTTTTTTAATTACTGAACTAATGTCCCATGTTCTAAATGAGCCCTCCCATTATTTCTGAAATTTACACAACTTCTTCCTATAAACAGTGATTACCACAACAGACAGATAGATAGAGATATGTTGATATAATAACTAAAATCTATATCTGAGTGCAGAGACAGAGACTAGAAACATGAGAAGGGAAACAAAAAGGCAAGCAACATATCAGTCAACTATTCCAATAGACTTTAACCAATGGAGCAGGCTTCACTGAGGTTTTGCCCACAATACAATATACATAACCACAAGATCAAAAAGACACTGGACTTATTTTGAGTTTTGAGGCCCAGATAGGTTTGACGGCCCTGAAGCAGGAAGAAAACTTTCCTCTGCACTTTAATTAGCTCAGACATCTCCATTGTCTCAGCACTCAGCCAAAAGCAGCTATGAATGAAAAATACATTAAACTGAGAAGCTGTCAGCTAATTTGCATCAAATTATGCAATGGAACATTATCTGAGGTTTTGAGCATCGTGGTGGTCACCCTATGAAAAGCTGAAGGGACTGAAGCAACTACAGAAAATGAGGCAGGAAGGGGGAGAAACAAAATAGACAACACAAATGTTTCAAGCACTAACAAATCTTCCATGTTGCAAATGAGAACCCAACCATTCCTAATGACTGGTCAACAAGAAGCAAAAGGTGATAACATGAGCTTTTGATAAGCAGAATAGAAAAAAAATTCCGAGGGAAGAAATAGACAAAACTGTGTCTTGAAAGCAAGAAAGGTGTGTGGTCCAACATCTCTCTTCTTTAGAGAACAGTTTCTGAACCGTTCCTCAAATTTACACTAACATTTATATGCACTTATTTCCTTAAAGGTGTATTAAAATGTTCACATAAAATTCTACAAAAATTGTCTGAGAAAACTGTCAACAAAATTGAATTTGAACAAATTCAACCAGTATAGCAATAAACATTGGTCATTAGCTTAGCTATAATGATTTCTGCTGTAGATTTTAAATAGGTACATTTTATTTCATATTTCAAAGACATTATAAAACACTGTGAGCTACACTAGATATGAATCGTACAAATACCGAGCTTTTGGTTCAGTGTGGTTTGCTCAAACGGAATTAGCTCCTCAGATTTAGTATATGACTGCATGAAAGGGCCTTTTCTTATTTCTGGTTTCTCTCTCAGCATGCTCTTATAAGAACTCATATTTACTAATTTATTTCATTTTATACTTTTAATTGTGGTTTCTGCCAGTATGAGGAAATTAACAGATAACTTTATAACAAAATTTTTCAGGCCTCTGGGCTCTTCAGAACACCTGGAGAGCAATCAGAAATAATATCTAAAGAAAACTTACATAGAGAATGAAAAAAATAATCAGAATACCTAGTATACTTTATATATTATTATCACTTTAAAGAGACTCATTCTATTTTAATGTCACTGCATTTGCATTAAAAAACAACTTCCTCGGAGAATGTGCTATTAAGAAATGCAACCCAAGGGGTACCATTACAATATAAAATAAAATAGAATCTGATTTACCTGGGGATTGAAAATAGCTCTCAAGTTTAAGCCAAGATTCTTCTCCTATAAAGCTGTATCTTAACTCTGACAGTTTTCTCTATTTGATAGTTCACCAAACAATTTTATAATGCCTATTCAAAGAGCAGTCCGCAAAAGTTTTCATTTCCTTTCTCTACACAGGGCTCCCTTCCCCTTGCAACTGGCTTATTCCAGGGCCAGAACATAACATACCAGAAAATCTTAACTGAAACCTATGTCTTAATTGAAAGCTACAAGCTCTGTAGGTCACCTATGTCACTAGCTTACTAAAACCCACCGTCTCAAAAAACCTACCCTAAAACCACCAACAAAACACCAGAAAACACCAGCATTATTTAGCCCGTAGGTTTATCTTGTATCTAGTAACCACAAACTTTTCATTATGTTAATGAAGAAAAGAAAAAGTACAATATCAGCAAGCCAACCACCTTCTGAGCAATTAATACTAAATGGAAATCACCCACATACTAAAGTATCTTTGCTCTGGAAGGATTGTTGTATTTAGAAGAATGGGGAAAATACAACAGTGAACTATTTGTAATTTATTTACAGTCTTTAGATTTATTTTGTCCTGAAACTTGTCAGTAGATTTAATGTCTCAGAGTTTGTTCACAATATCTTACATGGCTCAACCAAACCAGATTCTGGGCCAAAATTTTTACTTCCTTCCTCGTTATAGAATGGTCTGCACTGCAAAAGGAATTTTATTTTGCACAGAAAGTAATAAAGATATTTATATCTCTTTATCCTTCTAATAAAATACAGTTTTAAAATCCTCAAATCTTCCATGTTGAAAACCTGACACTTAAAAATCAGATAAACACAGTGTATGGGGTCTAGCAGCGCAAGAGACGTTCTTAGGCAGCATTGATAGAACCCTCTCCACTAAACATCCTCCAGAATGGCAAATATTAGACTATCTATTCCTCAAAGCACACTGCACTTCTCATCAAAACAGAAGTCCTGGCAATTAGAGATACTGAAGTAGCCCTTTATTCTCTCAAGAATTCAATAATATTGCAAAACAGGCCACATTCATTGTCACTAGATTTTTAACTTTCTACAGTATACTGCTGTTTGCACTGGTCCATATCTACATTTGTAGGATGGTACAAAATGAAGACAAATTTCACGGTTTTTTTGTCACAATGCTAAAAGGTCCATTGCTTTTTTTTAATTGCATACAAATTCTAACATTTAAATTAATGTAAAATGTGAAGAGAATACAAAATAAGTTGTATAAATGTACACATGCCAGAAAAACTGAGACACTCATAGTTGTTGCCTCTTTACACAGGTAGAAAAACTGGGCATACTTTATGTATATACTGTTTAGTTATAATCTTAACTAAGAAGAGAAACAGAAACAATTAATCAACTGCCCATATAACAGATCAAAAGAAAAGTCATCTTGACAATTTTAATTATCAGACAGCGAATAGCATGGGAAAAGGTAAAATTGAGAATATGTAAGCAGTAAAGACCTAATGATAATCAATAACGTCTCACAATATGTTAAGCTAAGTACTATCACTAATTTTACAGACACTGTGCTGTTAGATTGATAAACTGTTCTTGAGAAAGTTACAGTGACTGTTCACCTGTGACTTTGATGTTTCTAGAAGCTTCCATAGTCCCAGAAATATCATAAATAGAACCATTAATTTGAAATGTAGACCCTAAGCACTTGCATAATTCACAGATATTGGTTCATTACCTAGACCTCGATTCACATTAAAATTGAAACCTCTTTTCCATAAGTAGAACTTCACCAAGTGAACTAAAGGTCAATTCTCTTGATTTAAAAGCACAGGGTTTGTTTGGGTTTTTTTCCTTATAACTAAGTGAGTACAGGAAAGTTCAGTTCAAAGCAATATCAAATTAGCCTCTACCTAGAAAGTCTTCATTTTATCTGCAGAAAAAAAAAAACAACAACCCACGAGTTATTCATCTAGAAACGCATTAGACATGATTATGTATCTAAGCGTTCAACTAGTAATATCTGAATGCATAGAATGGCACACATATGCCAAATCACCAGTTAACTGCATCCAACAGATTGATAAATTTCACTTTCTCCCTCTCTCATTATTCCTGGAAGTTGACCTGCATGTTGAATTGTGCATACTAAACCTAGTAAGCTTATTTTATCTTGTAAAGGTCAGGCAAGTACTGAAATGGGTATGAAAATTTAAAACACTGCATTAGTGCATTTCATTTTCTCAATTTATAATCCTCATGACTGATTTAGTACTATTTAAGAGTTACAAAGAATATATTCATGAGACTGAAAATATCTATTAGGTTTGAATGACAGACTATGGTTCAGCAGTCGTTATTTGATTTTTTCCCCCTTCTTTATGCTGGCCTTGTCTCAGACATTTTAGTTTGCATCTTGAAAAAGCACTTATCCCTAAGCATGACAGCACAGAGTTCAGGACACTGTACATGATGTATTAAAATTACAAATCTGTTAATTTTATGTGCATGCTACACAGTTGTGACAAAGAATAACTAAAAAACAAAAAGAAATAGAGTAGCTGCAGTATCGGCTTGAAAAAAATCAGAGGACACTATCTTGAGATTAAAATATGTTATATTAGCCTGGACATCTCTCCTAAACCTCTCTTTCCATCACCAGAGATAAGTTACTAAAAAAAAAGAAAAAAGAAAAAAAAAAAAGAAAGAGAACAGTTATGATTTGCCAAAGATCATAAAACACATATGTGGCTCAGTAGGGAACTGAGGAACTCCAATGCCAATCTAAAGCCATGAATCAACAGTACCTTCTGGGTATGCATTCACAAGTGAATGTGTGTGTTGCACACACACACACACACACACACAAAATTAAAAAAAAAATACTTAATTTGGGTATTTGATAATTTTCTTCAAGAACCAGCACAGTTTGCCCTTGATACTGAGAGTATGCTACACATACATATGCAGTTCCTTGTCAAATGAAATAATAAATAAATTGACAGATTCAAATTCATATGATTGTAGAATCACAGAATATTATGAGTTGGAAGGGAGCCATGAAGATCACCTAGGCCAACTCCTGGCCCTGCACAGGGCACCCCAAGAATCACATCATGTGCCTGAGAGCTTCTTCAACTCACACAGCCTTGGTGCTGTGGTCACTGCCCTGGAGAGTCTGTTCCAGTGCTCACCCCCCTTTGGGTGAAAAAACTTTCTGAAAGCCAACCTAAACCTCCCTTGACTCAGCTTCTGCCATTTCCTCAAGTTCTGCCACCAGAGAGAAGAGATCAGTGGCAGCCCCTCCTCTTCCCCTCCCGAGGAAGTTGTAGACTGCAGTGAGGTCTCCCCTCAGTCTCCTCTTCCCCAGGCTGAACAGACCAAGTGACCTCACCAAGTGACCTCATACGGCTTCACCTCAAGGCCCTTTACCACCATCATGGCCTTCCTTTGGTGCTCTCTAATAGCTTATTGTCTTTTCTTAATATCGTGATGCCCAAAACTATGATCTTCAAAGGCAGATGATCACAGAATCATAGAATGGTTTGTGTTGGAAGGAACCTTAAAATCACGTAGTTCCAACCCCCCTCTACAATCATCAGCTATTTGGTAATGTCAGTTCCTTAAATCACTTACGTTATCTAAGAACCAAGTTTTCTGGTCCCGTTTTTCTGTGACAATGTCAGGATGTTGCAACCTTGACTGAGCAACTAATACAGAATTGTGCTGGCACAAAATGGTATGGAAAGGTGCCATGCAACTGTAAGCCGGAAGCATTCTTTTATCAAGGAAACTAAAATGCAAAGAATATGAATTCTCTGAAGGAGAACCAAAGCAAATTAAGTAAAGCCTGGCAGCTTGTACCTTAGTGAAGCATGCTAAATTTACACAGTAGGTGGAGACACCTCTCCCACAGAGCAAAGTAGAACTCAAGTAGCATGAAGCAGCCATGATCAGTGTCACTTCCAATTCAAGGGCCAAGCTAACCAAAGGCTATGAAGAAGGAAGTAATAGTCCTAATTCAGGCCATGATTTATTTTACTTCACTGTTAATTCTTTTAATATTTTAATGCTCTCAATATCTACTTGGTATTTCAGTTTATCAGTGTCTACTTCTGAATCCTTCAAGGTAACTCAATAAGAGCATCAGGCTCAGTAAATAAATTATGCACCCCTTCATTTTTATACTTTCTGTAGATTCCTTTTGTTTTTAAAAGTTGCAGTGATATAAAACAAGAGATGATATTGTAATTAATTTCACAGAAGAAAGAATCACAGCTCTCAAAATAAAGCTGGAAAAATTCACCCTAAACCCTGAAAAATGCAGCATATTGTGGTTCTTTCTATAGGAAAGGTGGGATAATTTTAAATACATTTAATTTATTCTACTTCCAACCGATTGACTGGACAATATCAGAGGCTACTCCAAACACAATCTACAGTTAAAAATATAAAACAGTGTAAAAGTGTCTGTCTCAGATGTCTTTCAATGACTGTCCCAACTCCTCAAAAATTAAGCAAAAATTACCTGCCTATATAAATACATCCTCTCTTTGAAATTAAAAGACAGCTGAAAAGTCATTATTATTGTGTTTTTAAAGCTGAGCATACAAAACAAAAATACAGTGAAAAATGTACAGTTGCAACTGTGGAACAAAAAACTGAAATGTAGCTCCTGAGGAAGCAATAAAGCTGTTTCAGTGGTGAAACCATACAATGGTTAGGGTTAGGAGACAAGCACAAAAGAAAACACAAGGCAAACAAAGTATACTTGCCAGTTACATGTTAGCAATACAAGACAAGGTTGTCCGTAAGTGTGACTTCTTAGCCATTCTAAAGTCTGTGAACCTTCTTTAAGTGGAAAATATTCAAAAGTATAACACAACTGAGCAGCTTGGCTATGCAAGATGACACGCAAGCAACGAAATCCTCAGACGCCTGTTGGAATATATGCAGATCTCATGCAACAATTATGACCATAATTTTCCCTGAGCAAAAGAGTCAGACTTTTATATGTAAATGCAGAACTAACAGAAATCAAGTACGACCTGGTCAAAAAAAAAAATTCCCAACACTTCCGATATCTAAAAAGAGTCATTGGGAGCCTGCAGAAGATTCTTACTCTGCTTTTTATTTCCCCTGTTCTAGCTCACACAAAACTATTGTTCATCCTTTCAGAAGACCAGCATTACTATTTTGAGAAGGCAAGCAACAATTTGGTTCCTCCCTTCACAAATCAAAATTTGTCCCACACTCATCCATGGCAAGACTCCCATTGTCAGTGGAATCAGGATCCGAAATCACACCTTTGCTGTTCGTCCTCCAGTGACCTGAGTTATTGGTGCTACAGTTACCAGCTATGAGAGAGGAGCCCTAAGACTGCTGATTTTCTTTGACCTTTTTTTTTTAATCATACTGGTTGAGTTATCTAGCAACAGGTCTTAAAGTAAAATAAAAAAAAAAAATTTAAAAGCCCAAATAGTGAAACACTGGCTAGTAATCCAGATTCCCTACTCATCTACACAATAGTTCTTCTGGGTGCTCTCCTGGTTGAGAGCAAAAGCACAGGAAGAAATCCCCTATGGTCATTTAAATTGCAAGAGCCTTATTTTGACTTATCAAATGAAAGATCCTAATCTTCAAAATGGGCTCGCCAACAAAAGCTATCTTGAATTCTGCCTTCCAAAGGAGAAGGTACCAAAAGTAATTTGAAAGCTTTAAAGGTTTATTCCTACTGGAAAATCCATTTAAACAAACATTCAGGCAGAATTTCCTTAGTGCAAAAGATGCTTCTGAAAACTTTAAAAATAGCTATAGGGTTTTTAGCCTCCTGAGGTCAGTCTTCCTTGCTCAGTGACTGCCAATCTCAGTACCAGTCTTTGGATCTGTCAAACTTATAGGACTGCTTGAGAAATGTTCTGCCAAGTGGAAAATATTTCTCTTGCAACACTGATAAACATCAGTAAAACATAAAAATCAGTTATCTTTACTGCAACAATTTAAATATAAAAAATTTAACAGAGAAAGACAGACATCCATAACATGAATGATATCCACCACTGGTCTATGGCTAATTACTGCAAAAGGTTCCCCCAGCCATTAGCACATCCAAAGCTTATTACAAGAATTGAAGTATCCAGAATGTGAACATAAGTCCTTGAGAGACAACAGGAGAAAAGTTGTGCCTAAATGACCACATGAATGAAGGTTGTTGTAAAACAAAGTTTACCATGTTTCACATATGCCTTTCAAAAGCAGATAACTGGGATGAGTGCCAAAATAAAACAAATTAATTTACCAAAAGATATATAATTTCTACAGTAGATTCATACTTAAATGCTAGAAAAAAGGCAACATAACCTCCTTCTTCTTCACAACTTTTCCAAAAATCCTCCCTAATAGGTTTACTTAGTTTTGGGTCAGATCCTTATAAACTACAGAACTGACATTTTTGAAAAAAATCTACAAGGAATTGATCGTAGATATTCTCAAAAAAAAATTAAAAAATGTAATTTTACATCCTTTGGGACTGTGATTCCTGTATCTTAATGGAATCACAGAGAACTATTGATAAATACTGTAAACAAGCTTACCAATAAGGCATAATTATCATATAAAAATATTGCATTGGCATAATTTACAGTTTTCTCTTTTTGAAAGTAATTTCTGAGGCTACCAAAGAACTCATCATATCACATGTACTAGGCAAACTTTCCTACATGGAAGCATGGCATGACATTACTTTTTTCTTTGCAAACTCATATCAGCTTAATCTTGTTTTTTAGGTTCTTAAGAACTGGTTGTTTGCTACTTTTATCTACCCTCTTTTCAACTCTTGGAGTAAGGAAAGAAAGACTGTTCTATCAGTCACGCTTGCTTTTCCTCTTTTGAAAGATTAATTACTGTGTTTGCCCTTCTTCAGCCTTCTGAGGCCAACCCATACACTATGAGCTCTCAAAGATAAACACTACCAGTTTCTGAGCCATTGATCCAGTTAGTTCCTGAGGGATTGTAGGTAAACCTCATCAGACCTAGATGACTTAAATACAGTGAGATGAGACAAATATTCCCTGATTCATGCTTTTCCTGTTCTGGTCTATGTTCACATCCTACACTTCATTTTATTATGTTAAATTTTTATAAGTAACTTTTTTTTAAAAGGTCTGAAATACAGAACAGACCACTTTAGCTTCATTTGAAATATTAATTATTTTCTCTTCCTCAAAAAACTGATTTATGGTTTTTCTTTTGTTTTCTTTTCACACCTAATAGGGTGAACAGAACATTTTTATGGCCTTTTATTCACTGGAACTTAATCCATCTTTTTAATTTTTTCTCTACATGTTTGTATCACCATTTTATTGGTACCATTGCCAAGACAGCGCAATTACCACTGACAATAGAGTACTTTTCTGATTTTAGGAAGCTCTGACAAAAATATATTTTTCTCTTATTAGACTTCATATCTGCATTCTATATCAAAGTAATTCTGTGTTGTGGTTTTGATATTACCTCTTTAAGGAACCTTTCCTGAGACCCTTATCCCTTAAATGACTACTTCTATCTAATAATTTCATGATTTGATGGAAATCTACCTTTCCATGCTCATTGCCTCCAATTTTCTGCTATCATTCCTTCTTTTTCTTATAATCAGAGAGATGATACTCACTGGACCAAGTGATCCTTTGAAGTATTATGTTTCTATGGTGTTTTCAGAACAGTTTCATCCTAATGGCTTTCTGCTTTCAAACTAAGCTCTGTTCTCACTATTTGTTAGAATCAAGTGTGAAATTGTTGTTCCCTTAGTTATTTTCTCCACCTTAGCAGGTCACCTTTGTTTGCTGAAAATATGGATAAAATGAAATTTATTTCAAGGTGTTTTAGCAAACACTGATTCTTTTTGCAAAATAGTTACTTTGATCACAGCTGTACACATCAACTATTCTCCTGTGTAGAAATCTATTATGATAAGTTTCCATTTAATATTTAAATGCCTTTATTTTTTAAAATAATTCCCTAAAACTGTTTGATAAGGAGCCAGCTTCAGAGTTAAATCTGCCTTCACAGTATGTAGTAATTGACAACATAAGTTGTCAATTTAAGGAAATCATAGAAAAATGGTTGGGGGAAAGCTGTATAACTTCTTACTAAAAACTGTGGGAATCCTCCCAGCATTCAACATAGTGGCAATTTCCATGAATACATCAGCTCAATCAGTTCTTCAGATAGAAATTTTTCAGATAAACTGTTTTCTGTGATTGATCTCCAGAATACTGGAAAATAAACAGTGTTCAACCAAGAGCATATTTATCATTACCATTTCCAACATCCACAAAGAGGAAATGGGAACTCTTCAGCTAACATACAAAAATGGCGTTACTAGTCTTCTATTTTTATGGTGTTAGCTGAAAAAAAATGCTATAAGGCCCCAGGTGCAAATGCAACCTTGCCATACCTTGCTTCAACATTGCCCTACATTGAAGGCCAATAAAATGAAGCACTTCTTGAATTTCAAAATTCTTTTGGCAACTATTCAAAAAATTCTCAAGGACACAAAATATATGATACTTGGTGTTCAAGATTTAACAATGAGTTCTTGTTTGAGTAATTTTGTCACAGCGTGTAGTGTATGAAAAAAGGCAATTATCTAGAAACAAGTGTATTTTTTCTATTACACTCTAGAGATGTATCAGAATTCATCTGTGCATTATTAGCTGCAAGTAAAAGTGCATCGTTAAAGTTCATATGTATAATAATTTTTCAAATATTTCTAAGCATTTCACTGCTCAACTGATACTGTTTGATCAACCTCTTGCAATTGAATAATAACAAGCAACTATGAGAATTATTTTACTGTAATCATGGACTGAGGCACTACAGAACACTATCTTCCTTCCAGTCACATCTTCAATGTGTTTTTTCCTAAACTTGCATAGACTGTGAATAGTGCAGGGCATCACCCTTTCTGGCTATTTAAACTAGGTCTAGTGTAAGAAAAACACAGTTCATGTGTATCTACTACACCATAAAATAACAACAGTAAAATAAAATTTTTCAACATAAACAAATTAGGCCTGAATTAAACATTACATAAGGAAAACTGAAAAAGTTTAAATACACCTCATGGGAAAACTTGATTAGAAATAGTGGATGCAGTCTGAACAAGCATGCTTTTGCTACCACCTATTTTGCTGGATTTCTATTACCAGAACTTGCATTCCAAGTGTTTAAATTACAGTTCTTCTATGTCAGTGCCACAGTTTTCTACAGAGAAAAGACTGGGATGGGAGTGTCATACTTCACTGAGCAAGAAACATCTCTCTGGTGCATTTTGGGTCAAGCATTATTAAAATGTAATCTATTGCTTCAATTAACTGTTCCTTTCATTGCATGAATCGCTGTTATGTTGATAAGAAAACGCATTTGAAGAAAAGCAGTAGTGACTCCCCAGATGACATCTAGAAGATTTCATTCTGCAGGAAAGACTGTTCTCAACAGACCACAGACGAGCCTACAGCTCTGACTGTAGTGGTTTGAACAAGGTTTTCCCCCTGAGGTTAAGAAAATGGTAAAACCCCAGCGGGTGGTGACCCCTGAAAGTTTTGAAGTTTTGTCCAATCTGCGCTCCTGCAAAATGTAAACATACCACAAGCAAACAGAAGAGAAGGTTAGTTGTAGTTTGGTGGTAGAAGAGGTAGCCACGTTGTGAAAGCCATGAGTAGTGAGGGCAGGAGCCCTCTGGGGGCCTCTGGGCCCCCCCCCCCCAGCCCCAGTTGGGGGCTACAGAGACTTGGAACAGTGTTAAACTGGACTACGTGTCTGTAGCTGTGAGCTGGGAGATGTTTCTTCACTGTGAGCAGCAGCAGCAGCGGCGGCGGCAGAAGCAACACTGGCCGGAGAAGGTGGCAGAGAGCCAGGAGAGATAAGACCAAGCAGCAACAAAGGCATGCAGCACCAGAGAAAGAACTCCTGCAAGGAGAGAGAGAGAGAGAGAGAGAGAGAGCAGCAGAGAGACAGAGTTTTGGGGGTAAGAACTGAACCAGACCCCCCAAACTCCTTGGAGACCCCTCACGTCCTAGAAGGGAGGGGTGAAGTGCGACATGCACTGCAGAGAGGAGCTGAAAAGCTCAGAGCGTCCTGGGAAGCTGGACCGGGACGGAGAGGAATGCAGAGGGGGGTGACCTTGGCCTTCCACCCCCCCCCTCGCCACTGCTGCCAAGGTGGCAGCCTGAGACAGAGCACAGGAGCTCTGGTAGAACTCTTGAGGCAAAGGCTTGCAACTGAATGCTGCCCAAGATGTTCTGACTCCGGGGTGAACGCCCCTGAGGAAGGGACATATCACGAAGATGCCCCTGCATTTTGTGATATGCCTGTGGTGAAGCGAGTTTAGTCCCTGCTGGCAGTCCACAGGTGAGACCTTCGCTTGGAGTCGAAGGAGAGCCAAGAGGGGTGAAAGGAGACCCCCTTGTGTCTTGAAGACCCTTCGTTTGGAGACGACGGGCCAAGGGGCTTGGAGATCCCCTTGTGTGTATTGAAAAGAAATCCAGCTATCAGCTGCTGCATGTGAAGAGGACAGATTGCTGCTGTAGAAGATACTCCTGCTCAGAGACTAGAAGGGATCTGTCCTTTCTCCCTCCTGGACTTTTATTTGGAGGGGAGAAGAGATCTGACCCATTGTAAATACTTATGTCGTGGTAGAGATAGTTGTGATCGTGTGTATAATGTATTATAATATTTATTTGTACAGGCATTGTAATATATTCCCTTTCCCCCATTCTGAGTCTGGTGTTTTGTCTGGAAAAAACCCATCTCACATTGAATTGAGATGTGACAGGGGGCTAGGACTAGGGAATTAGATTTTGGGGATCTCCAACCATGACACTGACACATGTTAAGTCTTTTGCATCTTTTTTTTGGCTAGAAGTAATGCACAAAGGCAACAGAAAAAAAAAAAAGTAAAAAATTAATACAGGTTCAGTTTTTTACGCTACTCAAGCAGTAGAAACTTCTATCATGGGTGAATAAATCTGATGATACAAATACCAGAGAAGGACACAGCAGACCTGCTATCAATTTCACAATATTGTTGGGGTAAAGGGAGAGATTATAGTGTATGTAAGGATGGAAAGAAATTAGAAGGAATTATATATCTCTGACAGAATAACATTTTGATTATCCCAGCTAAAGACGAGTTCTTGAAAGTTACTTGGCACATTAACTACGACGTTATGGTAGCACTTCATCCTTTGAAACTAAACGAACCTTTAGGAATACAAAATCCAAACAAAATCCTCATAAAAAGCAAACAAAATAGCCCCAACCAACAAAAATAAAAAACCCACAATAGAAGCAAAGCTCCTTCCACAGTTCTAAAAAAAAAAAAAAAAAACAAAAAAAAACAAAACAAAACAAAAACCACCAAAAACAAAACAAAACAAAAGCTAAACAAAAAACCCACCCTCCTCAGACCATTTTTGAGAAGGTTGGGGTTTTTTTATTTGTTAATATCATATTTTCTTTGCTAATCCAAGAAATTCAGAAGATGAATCCTGAAAAGAAGACATTACTAATGATTGATGTAATTACAGTAGACAATAATCACAGAAGATAATAATCACACAAGCCTCTGTAGTTGGATTTCAACTGCTAGACAAGCCCTTACTGAGGTATGATAATTTCAGCTAAGAAAGACTGTTTTCTATGACTAATCTCATTAGCTTCACTGGGAATAAAAATGATGCTAAACTTTATAGATCACTGACTAATGCTAGACAACATACAAGAAATTCTTTGACCTGTTAGCACTCATAATAAAGAAACCATTTCCCCTAAGGACCTAGAATTTCTGTGTAAAAATTCAGTGCTGAGGTTTCCTAGTTAATGTTTATAAAATATGTTGAGGTCTGGGATGGGAGCCACTACAGAAACCCAACATAAATTCCTATGATAGAAGAAGAGGTAAACACACTAAAAAGCAAGCCTCTAATCTTGAAAGAAGTAGTGTCATATGAGCTCTTAATTGTTTACCATAATTATAAACTTATGAATCCTTAAAAGATTACTGTCCCATTGGGTGCAGCATATTTTCTATAACAGAAGATGAAAAATTACAAATTAGGTAATATTTTTTGCAGAACACAATTTACATATTACAGTGGTCACAAACTCAACATAAGCAAATGCTGTTATGTTTTTACAGAGAAAGATAAATATCACACTGGGATGTACAGAGTATTGTTTAGCCTATAAAAGACTTCAATTAATTTTTTTACTCTGCAGTGCTCTCAAGGAAGTTGCAGGAGTGGGTTACAAAGCAAAAAGAAAAAAAAAAAACAAACAAGAAAAAGAAAATGTCCCCACACCTCACATTATTTACTGATTCCTTCTCTGACCTATGGCAGCTTGAACACTACTTGAGTTCATCCCTCCCAGGGATGGATGCCCGGCTTGAAGATTGAAATAAGTGTTTTTTCTCACCTCTTCCTCATTTTTCTGAAACAGTGTATAGGCTGGATCTCTGTAACTACTTGGAAGATGACAAGGGACACAGAAGGGGAGACCCCATCCCACTGTTCTCTCACCATGACCACAGTGCATAAAGCTTTGGTCCGACTTGCTTTAATTTGTACTTGCACTGCCATGCACTTGAAGCACACAGACTCTCTGAAAACAGTATTAATCCTGAGAAAAGCAAAATAGCCATTGTGTGAAAGAAAGCTTCCCTGACTTCTGAAGGCAAGAGTAAGGCGTTTCCATCAGGTTTTAAGAAAATTCAAATTGTATTTGCCTCACTCTATCTTTTAATTTGGATTTATTTCTGATCATCTTGCTTTATCTACCTAACATAAAAATGTAACAAATTTTGTGTTAGAATTCAGGAGGAATGACTGCCTAACCTCCTCCGGTCCTTTCCAATCCTATTAATTATGATTTTACAAAATAAAGTCTACTTTGGGGCAAGGATACAGAGAGATCATGAAACATTCCTTTGCTGGGTATTGACAGAACG
Source organism: Pipra filicauda (assembly GCF_003945595.2). NCBI lineage: Eukaryota > Metazoa > Chordata > Aves > Passeriformes > Pipridae > Pipra > Pipra filicauda. The sequence continues at coordinate 1,198,217 of NW_024103563.1, read as the reverse complement.
GCCCAGGACCATAAGACTGAAAATAACTACTCTGTACTCCAAAACCAGAACGACTTATAGCATGTCTCCCTTACCCTGAAATTACTTCTGGGAAAATCCATTGGAGATAAAATTATTCACACAATCCAAATACTGACAGAATATTTACAAAAGACTTAGAGAGCCCTTAAAACATCCAAGACTAACATTTGATCATTTGATCTGATTAAAGATGAAAAAGCTTCCATAACAGTCATATTTTCCCAGTACCATGAAGATACTTCAAAGCAAGAAAAGAGCTAATCTTAATTTTCATATGACTATTCAAGGCTTGCAATTATCACATCTAGGATTTATACTGGAAAAATCAGATACTTTCAATTAGTAATAATCCAATTCAACTGATAATTTTCTCATGTTTCTATCTAAAAAACTCAAAACCAAAATCCAAAACCACAAACTTGGTCAAAAAATAATCTAGACAATATTTCTCACATTTTCCTTTGTATAGGTAATGTCTGAAAGGGAAATCCTCAGAAAATTTTTAGAGAGGGAATATTAAGGCAAACAGCAGATGTGTGAAAAGTGGAGGTTACAAGGGAAAGTATCTTATCACAGTTGCTACTAGCAACTGTTATATTGTTTCACACAGTGTATAAAAATGCTCTGGTTTACCTTTAAATACCTTCTATGAATATTAACTTTTGTATTATAGTCTTTACTACCCTTCTACCTTCAAGGGCAAAACTGAGAAAGCAAAGAAACACACTGGGAGCTTATATTGTTAATTCTTCAATTTCCTATTTCATCCTTGGAACATATTTCTTCCTTCTTCCCCAAATATTTTGATGAGAAGGCATAGTTCAACACAATAATCCTAAAGAAAAGTAAATGATTCCTACAGACACCAAAAACAACCTCATCACTAAACAACTTTGACATCTTTTACTTTCTTTATCTTGAATTTCCAGGTTTCAAACAAAATTGGCATGTGAAAAAAAACATCCTCAGTAATTCAAGAGTTCCTTAGCAATTTTGAAAAGTTGAGTAAAAAACAAAATCATTTAGCATGGGGCTAAAAATAACCATTTTGACAGCTCAAAACCAATTGTTTTATGTTAATCTGGTCTGTTTTGCTTTCGGAAAATGCAAAAATATTTGTTAAGTAAAATAATGGAATTTGAAAATCACATAGCTCTATGTCATAAATAAACAACACAGAAAGGGAAGAAAGCATTTGGGATGAACAATTTACTAAATTCATTTAACAGGAATTAATTTCCTGCTTTATTTTTTAAAAATGCATTTTTTGCAGCACAAGTAATTTTGTAGTCACTTATTACACAGTTCCATTAGCACACTCAGTGTAATTTGGCCACAGTTCAAGGAAAATACTCCTTTACGCCCAAAATGCTGCACTACCTCTTCTATTTGCATTGCAAAAATTCTTCCCATCTTGTTTTAAGTGGAAGAGCAGAAACAAGGGTTAGACATTTCTACAGGATAGGTGAAATTCATCATTATTCTATGTTCATGTCAACATCCTGCTAGACCTCTCATTTTCAGAGCCCTGCTTAATGACACAGATAACAGCAATTACTTATTTCCTTTCTGGTCAGTAGCCTTTTGACACAATGGACAACATGGAACTTTTCTAGTTATGCAGAAAAAGGCTAATTGTTGCTGCTAAAAAGCTTTTTAGTTTTGAAATACCTATTCCTGCCAAATTTTTATGTCACATTTGTCTTCTGCAGAAGCTGGAATGTAGTATCATGGGCACAGATCATGGTGTGAGATATAAAAATAAGATCCCACAACCTAACAATCAAAAAGACTTGGCTCCCTCCCTTACTCTTTTTTTATCCTGGCACCAGGGCCTCACAGGCTTAGTTGCACACTCAGACACCTCAGTAGCCAGAACAGCTTGTGACAATTGGATAACACGTGAAAGCACTTGCTCCCAAAGTGTAAGAGCCTCAGCAAATAAGAAGCTGAAAAATTTATATAGTTGAAGTACAATTTTTGACATTTGTTTATCTCCACTGTTATTCCCCCATGCTGTCTTCAAGAGTTCATTACCAAATCTCTGTTCTCAGCCCTCCCACCAAAGAACACACCAATATATAATGGAGCAGCATATGCAACAAAATAACAAATAACGTGCTTCTCAACTCAGAAAAGTTGTCTCTGAAGACTGTTTATTTTGAAGGAAATTCTAAGCATGGAAATAATCGGGTTACAAATGTTTTCGATAGAGGAAGCGGTAAAGGTTTGTCATAAACCGAATTGAAAATACACAACAGTGAAATTTATGTATCTCAAGGAAGGTTCAAACCAGAAGATAATCATATCAGCCCTTTTTCTGATGCCTCTGATATCCCATGAATATGCATATTTACAAAATGCACACTTAAAACAGATACTCCAACTGAGAAGTTATAACTATACTCAATTACTGGTAAAAGAAAAAAAAATCCTAATGTCTAAGTTAAGATTTCTCAGCACTCCACTTATTTTCAAAGGTTACCCAACTGAAATCACTAGAGCCTTGCCTCTGATTTCCATTCTACTAGGCTGAACTACTGGAGTCTTAGTCACTAAAAGCTTTTTCTTTTTGTTTCTTCTGCCACTAGATTAAACTATGATGTAGACCTGCTTTCTGAGTTGCACTTTGGGATGAGTCACACACACAGTTCTACTTCTTTAGCTTCAGTTAACAAATCACACCAGAGTGCTAATTAGTGAGAAGATGACTTATATTGACAGGCAAATATCAGTCTAATTACTAATGATGAGAAAAGAACTACAGAAAATACCCTTGTGGTTTAACTGTAACACCATCACTGATGAATAATATAAATCCTATTTAACTATATGAAAAAGTTGTGAACAGAGTATTCTCCAGCTCCTCTTTTAATAAAAGCAATCTCTACAACCTCTTTTACAGACTAGACTCTTCTGTAATTTCCTCCTCTGTCTTCAAAGCCACAGAAAAGGCTGAGTCACCCTGCCCCCTGTTCAGTAACTGTGCCTTAATCTCTCCTCTGATGTTTCAATGGTATCTACACATCACATTTTACACACCCATTGAGGTTTTCTTAAATGTCTCTGAGCTCTGACTGTGCCCATTCCCCAGTCCCAGATTAGCTTTCCCCATATGTGAGGCAGGTTGTATCCAGTAATGAGTGAAAGTCTTTTTTTAAATATATGCTGCAACTGAACAAATTTGTAGGGAGAAGGAACAGAGATTAACCAACTCAGGCATAAAATATTGTAGCAAACTGCAAACTTGTATTTGACCCCAGCCTAAAGCCCACTTATTTCCAGATGATTCTAGAAAACTATGTCCCAACACTCTTCCATTTGGCTAGAAATGGCTCAATAGTAGATTAATAAGAATTTATAAAATGCTTGGAAAACAGAAAAGCAGATAAATCAGATTTTCCACATTTTACTTTGCTTTTTTGAAGTTAATGAACAATGAAAATATCCATTTATCCACTAATTTTATTTTTCAGGTTCTCAAACAGATGGACACTTCTGTATTATCTGGATCTCAAACACTCTAGGCAAAGATTTTAAAAAGCTAAACAGTGATTCTTTATAAGACTCTGTAGTAGGAGTTGTTTGCCTATTTATGAAGTCCTTACCATTCCTGGCTTAATGTCATGTCATTACTGTTTTACATAACGACATTTCAGGAAAAACCTGACCACATCAGCCCCACTGCAAGAAATACTAAGGCAGAGTCGTATAGTTTCATTTCTTGCTCTGCAGACACATTTGTTTCATTAGCAACCTCCATTCAGAACCTTAATTCCTCTCACCATCCATCTACAACAAACAGGATGTCCATCCAACACCACTGAACACCTAGGAACCAACTTCATAGCAATGATTTTCTGCTGTCAGTGTTACAATAATTCTGCCCTGCTGCTATTATTGGGTTTTGTGAATACCTTGAGAGAGCACTTGTGCGTGAAAAAAAAAACAACTTATCTAGTTAGAAATTCAGTATCATGTCAAAGATACGGCTTCAGGGATGATCACAACACCAAGGTGACTAGATAGAACTGCAAGGAGTCACATCAGGAGAGATACAGAGTCCTCAAGCAATTATACTTAATGGTCACTTAGGAAAAAGTTAAGGAAATGCAACCCTGTTTAAGTGCAAGAGTTAGAATTAAAAAGCCATGTGTGACTTCTGGTGCATAGGGCTATACTCAAAAGAAAAAAAGAATGTGCTTTGAACAAGAAAGAAAAAAGAAAAAGGAAAAAAAGAGAAGAAAGAAAAACAGGCATTGACATGAGACATGAATAACACTAAAGCTCTTCAGTACTCAGGTAAATGCAATTTAAAAATCACCTCAACAATAAGAAGACAGGTGTTGAAAGAAACTTTACAAGAAACTACTGAGAAGTTGCTAAAACTGTTTGGCATGTGTCTCACTTCTGACAATTTTAAAGTTCTTCTGCTAAACTAAAAAGATGCTAAAGTCATCTTTTGCCTTCTAACTTTCTAACTCCATATAACTTGGTGGGCTTTAATAACTGAAGTTGTAGGGGAGGTTAGGCTCGTTGCTTGGAAAATTAGGTGAAGTCGTTAATGTTTGACAGATTTCTTTTTAATTCTTTAGAGAGAAATATAAAATTCAATACAACGAAAGAAAATAGGATGATGACTACCACTGATACTCCTTTTTTTGGAATAAAAAATTAAATTGTTTCAAAGAATTGTAAAGAACTCCATCATGCCAAAAAAAGCTGTTCTGGAAGAAATTATTTTCAAAGATGATCTATTTCATTCTAACTCTTCCATAGGGAGTTGATCATGGATAAGATAGTAAAACTCTTGCATTTTCTGGGACAGTATCCCAGGTCTTTGAAGTGACTGCTTCATTTTAGTTTTGCGGTCGCATTTTCACGTACACGGATATCAAGTAGGTATATTTCCTTCTTTTATACTTGAATTATTCTCTTGATCCCAGGAACCCTAAATGCACAACACTTCTGCTCCCCTAAACTAAAGCACTCTGCCTCCCTCTCAGCCCTGTCATACCTGGAAAAACTACTGTGTAGTGTGCTTCCTATGCAGAGTACACAAATTACTCTTTTCACCCAAAGGCCTGACTTAATAATCACTTCTTTCAACATCCCTTTCTCCTTTTTAGCATGAGGGATAACATTCTCAATGCACACAGATTAATACTCAATTACTTATTCAGATGTAGATCGAAAAGGTCTACAATGTAGACAAGGAAAGAGGTAGAAGGCAGAGGCCAGCCTTATTAACTATGGATGACTATATATTTCTAAATTTTATTGCTCTTCTGGTCTCTTTCCACGGAGTAGAAAGTCCTAAATCTAGTCCTAAAACTACAGATTGTTTTGCGATTCCATTTGCATGACAAAAAATACAAAGATAAATGAGCTTACACTTGTTTTTCCACGGTCAGATGACACGTTTCTAGTTTTCTGTACCTTGTAGTCTTCACAAGAAGATTTCACTCCTCATGCTGTGCAGGCTCTATTTAGCAGACAGACTTTCACACATCCACCATCCCCTATAAGCCCAGAAGTGGAATGAGCCATTTAATTGGGCTCTTATTACTTGGCTGATTCACAGCTTACTAATGATCTGCACATTGAAAGGAGAATCCAAATATTGCAAGAGGAATAGCAATGACATTGTGTTTTATGAGACTATTCAGAAGTGCCTCTCATGTACATAACTCAAAAGTCCCTAAATCTTTGATGCTAGCTATACTGCCTGCTACTTTCTTTAATAATAATGGGGAATAATCCCTTTAAACCATTTTCTAATGAACTGAATTAACCAATTATCTATAACTGTAGATAGATACTACTGGCTTTACTGGTTTTCCCTGGAATTTGGGGCCTGGATGTCAGAACACACTAACAGAAATAAAGCATGATTTTATCTCGCTTTACTTAAGTGAAAGATAAGAATCAAACCTATTATCTGATAAAGGGATTAATAATTTTCTAAACAGGTATCCTACACAACACCTAAACTTAGCATTTCTGAGCTCTTGTGGGTAGCAGACATCACTTATTCAGATTACATTTTTACCGATCCCTTAGCTAGAAGGTTTTGGTTAAAGGCATATATCAAGCAAGAAAAATATTTTGGTTCATATATACATATATTTGATTTATATAGACAAGTATACACATACAGAAAGGTGCACATTCTCACACACACACAATCTTTTTGCCAGAAAATAGGAAGTGTGCTTAGAAACCAAACCAAAAAGTAAAATTAAATACATAATTTTAGTAAGTACTTTATTTGCTTTATTACTATTTTTAAAAATTAATTCCCATGAAAATAAGTCACACCAGTTCCGTTGACAGTTCACAGAACCTTCCAGATCACAGAATATACTGAGTTGAAAGGGACCCTCATGGATCATCAAGTCCAACTGTTAAGCAAATAGCCCATACTGGGATTAAACCAGCAAATTTGGCATTATTAGCACTGTGCTCTAACCAACTGAGCTAATTGCAGTTATCCTATTGTGTACCTGTCACAGAGTATAGAAGTTTTTTTAACTGTAAAGAAAGTCATCCTAAGAACACAATCACCAAGAAAAACAAAACAAACAAGCAAACAAACACACATTCCCAAAATTAGATCTAGATGTCTAGAATGAGCCCTGAGGTCACTGAAATTAGGAGTCTGCAGCATGCATCAGTGAACTGCAGATCTACACTGTAACAAGTGCAATATATATATATATATATATATTCCAGGATACTGTCTCTCCTCTTAGTTGTCACCACACTACTACAAACAGGCTGTGGAGTGCACCTAGGTTGTACATGTATTTGCAGACTCAATTATATTTGATATGTCGACAAGTCTTCAGTGCTCATTCAGGAAAATATTCACCACCAATTTACCATCTAACTTTCCTTTCCTAAAAAATAAGGAAATAGTAGGTTGAGGAAATAAACTCTTCTTGGCAATGTACTTGAACATTGCCACTGCAAACTAATGACATCTAAGCAGCATGTAACACTTATGCTTCATATAATAGGAAAAGAAAAACCCACAGTAATAACAAATAGCCAAATGAGTCTGTGTAAAAGCTTTGGTGACAGGTACAAGCACTGCACTGAAACATCCACTTTAAAATTTGTGAGGTTTTTTTTCTTCCTATTTTTTTTCTTGAGAGTTAGAGAATTAGGTTAGTGAGTAAAGTAAAAGCCAGCCAGTAAAGAAAAGCTAGGCGTGTGCAATGAGGCAGAACCATCTCAACATCCCCTGTGTAGAATTAACATATATTCACTTAATGTGCATCAACTACTTGGTCACTTCTTTCCAACTTCTATAGGCAGTCAGGTGTCTTTACCTCATCTACTTTGGATTGTCTCAAACTAGTAGGACTTCCTTTACTGAAAATAAACTACCAAGGATGACATGGCTTACCAAATTTCTCTGTCCTGAGATTAAGCTGCAGATAAACTTTTGGGATCCATTATTATACTGGATACCTAAACTTAACTCAATCTTGAGATTCTATAGCTGAAATAGGTTTAAAAACTAGCGATCATCTTAATTTCTGCAGTTTTGTGACTGTGCTTGACAAGGCTAAATGCAACACTAAGAAAGGCTGACACCTGCCCTGAGTAGATGGCTCATAAGAAGAAAATTATGCCAAGTAACTAGTAAAAAGCATTCTTCATTACCTTAGAAGACTGCTTTCACAGCTTTGGGAGGTCTGAAGACCATTAAAATGTTTGATAAGATTTAACACTTCTTCACTATTGATGCTTGGTCAATTGTGGCACAGAGCTGTAATTTCTTCTTACTAAAAAGCACCTGGGCAGACAATCTTCAAATCACTTTGTTTTACTTCCCTCTTGCCTCTTTCAGTAACTTTGACATTAGAGAGGCAATGCTGTTCAAACACATGCCACCTCTGAAGACACCTATTAGAAATGTATGTTTCAATTCCACCACAGAAACCTGACCAGAGAAACCAAGGTGTGGGAGCCAACAGCAGAACATCTGTACACTTAGACAACTATTTGAAATCCCACCACCACTGTAGGACTGGCCTGAAGACTGGAAGTTGTAACTCTTTCATTCACTTTCAGTGGAAGGTCTGTGACACAATAGGCTACTTACGGCTACCTTAAAATAATCTATGAAATGGCTTCAATTATGTGACTAAAACCACATCTTTGAATACACTCGGTAAATGTACTACAGTTTGAGAAAAAACAACTTTCTCCTCCCTCTGGCTGTGAGAGAACTACTAACTCTAGCAGGAATCCTTTACATGTAAATGACACAATGAATTACTGCTGAAAAAAAACCCTAAAGTATGGAGTCAAGCACAATACTGATGTCTAAGAACCTTTAACTGTTCTTCCTACAGTAGGAGCTTTTCAAATCATGTGTCAAGTTCTCTCATTGCCAAGATGGCAAGCTGTTTTGCTGCTGTTGCTCTTCCAGATCATCAACAGAAAAGCTGAGATTTAAGTTCCCTTAGGCTTAAACACACAAATTGCTCTTTCAGTTGGCTGTCAGAACTCTCCTGGCTCAGTCACATTTATAACTCTGCTGGTTTTGGCTAGGGTAGAGTTAATTTTCCCTCAGTGTTCTTCTCCCAGGTGGGTGATATACAAGGGAAATTCAGAGCTTCCCCGTTGGAATTACCATTATAAGACACAGTCATTACACAGTCAATTTTATACCAAAAGATATACCAATACCTTTCTGAGAATCCAAATAACTCTAAGGAGTGCTGAATATAGAGAGTCTACCTTTCCACTGCTTGAAAAGTCCTCAGTCCTCGCATGAAACGATCTGCAGTTCCCTTGCACACATGTTATAGTAGAAAATCAGTCCCCCAAGCTGGTTTCTTAGTCTTGTCTCAAAGACCAAGCTGCTTCTAGGTTCTTCCCTACAAAGGCCTTCCATATTTTCTTTCCCTAGATCTCAGCTTTAACACACTGTAACACGCTATTAGCCATGCCCACAAATACTTCCATCAAAGGAAAGAAACATTAATATAAAATGGTGAGGATCTGAAAAACAGTTTCAGTTCCTACCTTTGTCTGAAGTACAAAACCAAGAGAAAAAAACTACACTTCTTGCCAGAAGTTCCATGTGTCATTTATGCTACATGGTTACAATTGCTAAAGAGCCCAGCAGCATAAAAATAAGTCTAGTAAACTTGCCTTTCTGTCAGTTTGTATTATTTACAATAAGTGCCAAGGGGATGGGATTCTAGCAAGCTCTTTAAACAGTTTGGCCATGGGCTCTGCCAGTTGATAACAGTGAAAGAAGTTTGAGAGTGTTGGAGGAATTACATTGACTTGAAAATTGCTTTGAGGTCTTAGTGCTTTGATGAAAGATATCCAAGAGGAGCCAGTAGTTACGTAAGGCACAGATTAAAAAATTGCTTTTAGTATTTTTACCTTGGCAATATAGGTGTCTGGATCAATCCACAATGGGAAAAAGCTTTCAAAATAATTTAACTCCTCTGGAAAGTTCTACAAAACCATACAGTAAGATCAAATTCAGGAACATAAAGATACTATTGGAATTCATTTTCTTTATCAAAGCAAAGTGATTTTAGGTTGCCTATAATATATATAAAGTAATTTAAAACAAAAAAATCAGAAACCTCACACAGCAGCATGTCAGCAGGCCTCAGAAATGATACTTTATAACTCACAAAAATAATTTGACCACTTTAGGATGGAAATAAGATGTTTTCCTGTCAGAGAACAAAAATTATCTCATTTATCCTTGCTTATCTTTTTTTCCCTAATGCAAAATACTTTTTATTATTATTGGTCATGTTATGGTCATACTGTAGCACTTGACTAACACAGCATTACATGAAGTGCGCTTGAAATAATTTTCTTATTTTTGGGGGAGTCCCCTAATAGAGGATTGAATGCATAAGGTCCACACCATAAAGAGATGAACAACAAACAAATGGAAGAGGAATGCAAGGGATACAGCCCCTCTAATAACAGATATATATTTGAGGTATTCTCCCAGTGAGTTGCAACTCACTTTTAATCCATTGTTTTTCTTTTTATTACCATGGAACAGACCAGTTGCTATTGAATCAAGGTAAATAAAACCCTTCGACATCATAATTACCTTTCTATTTTTACAGTTATAACATATATAATCACACATTCTCAGATTCTATTCTGTACACATCTCATTGTGTATTTTATAAAGACACTTTAGTAAATCATGATCCCTTCCCACGGGATTGTTCTGTGGTTTTCCTAATACAAGAGTATTGATACGTACAGATTCTTAAAAGGATAAACCTATGATGCCCTAGAAGTTAGGGCATCATTAAAATTAAAAAAAAAAAACAAAACAAAACAAACAAACAAAACAAAACAAAACAAAAAAAGAAAGAAAAAAAAAGGAAAATAAGCACAGGTCAGAATTTGAGGTTAGCCTTTGCAAGAGAAATGGCTGGTAGTAGAGGGGTAGGGGAGTGAGAATTCTGACTTGACATTTATTTTTTAAGTGTCCTTTAGACCTAGTTACCATCAAGGGTGAACTATACTAATACAAGCAGTAACAGTTCCTGCCACAGATTGGGGTCATAAAACAGGACAGTCAAGCAATAATCAAACTTAGAGAAAGCTGAGAAGTTTAAAATCAGAGTCCATTTCTGATAAAATCATTGTTTCTGCAGCAAAACCAACACACAGAATGGGAATAACCAGGTGGGGAGGGAGAAGACAAAATTATTCACATGCTGCTTTTATTTATTCTTCAGGGAGCACTGCAGCTGCAGGGAATCCTGAGTAGATGTTCACTTCCAGAATTAATGTTATGTAGAAAGAACAAACATGAAACTCCTCATTCTCCGTTTTGCTGCTTTTGTTGCTAATATAAATCCTTTATATACCTCACTGCATGCAGCCATCATTCTTTTAAGTACCTGACAAACCACTAAGCATAATACCCTATCCTTCCCTGGAAATAGCTCAATAAAATAAGTGACAACAGTTGTTTTGTAAGTATAGTCATCAAATTAACAAAACGCTTCTTTTTCAGGAAATCCACTATTTAAGAGGAGAGAAGCAGGCAGGCAAAACTGTACATAGCCATCTATTTGGGACAATTAAATATTTTTATGAGTGACTCATTTCTATTCATACTTAAGTGCACATTGTACAGATAGAATAATCCATTGATACTCAATCTTTGTATGTTAACATCATGCATTCTTTTCAACTAGGTTAGAATTCAAGTCAGTGAATAATACACAAAACAGGTAATTAGTAATGGAGGATGACTACTCACATGGGTAGTTAAGAGGGACTCCCTGTCCTTCAGAGGAAGGATTCCCACAAACTATAGTTTATTTTTTCACAATAACTACTCTACCTGAAAAAACACACCACCAACCCAAACACAAAGCCCAGGTAGACTACTAATGCAAGGGGTAGCAAGGTAGACCATGTGCAAGTGAAATTTCTTTTTTTTATTTTTTTTTAACCAGGTCTCACTATGAGCATGTCATCTACCCTTACAGCACCACTGCTCTCTGCCTTGTTTTTTTTTGTTCCCCTCCTTTAATATTTGAATTCTTCCTGCAATGGATTGTTGTCTTTTGTGTGAGCAGATCTGAATATAGCACATTTTAGGCACAATGAGAAATTAGAAATCAACGGTGATGTCTCTGTGAAAGTCAAAAACGCTCTTGTTTAATGCTCTAGAGTGTACTTCTATAAGACACTACGTTTGCCATATTTTACTTCTCAGTAATGCTACTTTGTTGGTTCAAGAGATTTCTGCAAAATCATTACCTATGTGTCAGACACTAAGTAGAACTGAACCCTAATTTTTATCCTGAGGTTTAATTCTGTCCAAAACAGTCATCATGTATGAGATGATTAGAACTGAACCTACTCATACAAGGGTACCTGGACACATTATATAGATATTCTTTATGGTTAAATATAGAGTCCATAGTAGAACAATTTGTGTAACCCTGATTCTATAGGAATAAGAGGAGGAAAAAAAAAAAGAAAAGAAAAGAAAGAGCATACTGCGGAGATACTACTCCCTATTATTTTAACTACTAATTCCTTACTCAAAGTTATGAAGTGGCACTGGCATTGTGGCATTACACAAGCAGTGCACTAGGAAAGTTAACCAGCACAAATAAGGACTCAAAGAAGTTCAAAGAAACAAAAACCTAATATTGTGTGCCATAACAGAAGAATAATTGTCGCTTGATTTAAAATAGTAGTAAGACCCACTATGGGAGGAAATGCTTGAGTCTATGTAGAACTCTAACAACTATTAAGACTCTAACAACTCTAAGACCATGCAGAGCTAGACAACTGGTACCACAAACATAAGGCCAGAGACCAAAAGCATGAAGTATAGCACATGAGAAAGAAACAAATCTCAGAAAATAAAGAAAACAAAATTAAGAAGCAACAGTAAAAAAAAAACTAGGAAAAAGTCTGGAAGAGACTGTTGGTGTATTTTAAGACAAACACTTCTGGGAAATGCTGGCTGATATCAGCAAAGAAGCTCCCCCTTATTTGATTTCACAGGATCATTGAATAGTTTTGGCTGGAAGGGACCTTTTAAACATCAGCCAGTCAAACCTCCCTTCAATCAGCAGGGAAATCTTCAACAAGATCAGGTTGTTCAGAGCCCCATCCAACCTGACCTTGAATGTTTGCAGGTATGGGGCATCTACCACCTCTCTGGACAATCAGTGTTTTACCACCTTCGTTGTAAAAAACTTCTTTCTTACATTTAAGCTAAATCGACTACTTTGGTTTAAAACCATTACCCCCTGCCCTATCACAACAGGTCTTGCTAAAAAGTTTGCCCCCATCATTCCTATAGGGCCCCATCAAGTTCTGAAAGAGTGCTGTAAGGTCTTCCTAGAGCCTTCTCTTCCTCTAGTCTGAACAAGCCCAGTTCTCTCACCATTTCCTCATAGGAGAGGATTTAACCAATAATTGCTTTAATGATCTGAGGTGAATTCACTAATGCAAGCAGAGATTGGATTTCACCTATCTGTTGTACTTAACTAGAATTGTATCAGAGCTACCTGCTTTCATCAGCAATTTCTCCGCACTGAAACAATTCTCAGATAATGTAACTAGGCTCTTTGCTTGGGATTTTTTATTGTACATAGAAAACAGTCATGCAAGGGGATATAGTCTGCCTTTGTTAGGCTGCAGTGATGCTAAGGCCTGTCAGTCTTGCTTTGGTACTAGAAAGACAGTACTCAGAGGAGATAGGAAAACTCTTAGATTCCAGTATGAAATTTTCCATGTAAAAAATAATATCTTAAAAAGTATCCTTTGCAGTAAAGGAACACCTTTAAATTCTTAAGTCGGCTTCAGATACCCCAGAAGTTCAGTTGCCTTCTCTCAAAACTATAACACAGTGAAATAATGAAAGTTTCAATGTGTATAGCCACAGTGTCTGGTACTGGAAGCAGAATTTCCAGTTATTTATGTTCAGTTATATTTCCAGTCCAGAAGAACCAGATTTCAGTTATCTACTGAAAAAGCTTATTCCTTCAGCCCAATATTATTAAGGGCTTCTGACAAATGGCAGGACAATGTGATTTTTTGTGTTATATAAAAAAATATACTAGGTACATGAAATGATTTTTGCTGGATATCATTTACTCAAAGAACAGCTTTTTGTTACCTAAAGAAACTCAGCTGGCAGAAACTACCCCATCAGCTTCTCAGCTAAGTCCACTTTGATAACTGCAGTTTGAGGACTGCTATCAAGACTGATGCAAACCTAAGACACAATGACCCTGTATTCATGCATGACCAAGCATCCCTTCACATACTCCCACTCCACCCTTACAGTTTTAGTGAAAAATCCTATATTACAAGCATTGCTCTCAGAAGATTTGGACAGAGATGACCAAATAGAACCCTGGGGGTGTAGCATGCAGCACTGCATCAATTTGAAAGTCCTTTTGGCTCATCCCTTTCTGTGGTCCAACAGAGACATAGAGAGGGATTTTAGAAGTGGTTGCACTTTTCACTGAAGTTTCCATATTCCAAATGAAGGTGTTAAAATATTCCTCAAATAGGTTGAGCTTAAGAAATAAAATAAATAAATAAATAAGTAAATAAAAGAGGAAAAACCCACACAGACCCCCATGTGTTTACAATCAGTATCTAACCAGACACAGAATACATGCAGGTGTATGTGCACTTGTATTATCTATATGTGAATTCTACCTACATGAGTTCAGACTAAGTATCTTTCAGAGAGAAGAAAACGGAAGAGAGTACACGCACAGTGAGGGTGGGGAGGAAATGTTTGCTTACTTCTGCATAAAAACATTCCATAAGTCTCTTCCTTTCTGGTCTCAAGGGATTTATCAAAAATTCAAAATTCCAAAAGAAAATATTAGACTTACTATTGCCTCAAAATGTTTCTCTATCTCCTGGTTTCAACCCTAGTAAAAAGTAACCTTTCTTACTATGAATCTTGAAAAATAATTACCAACATCTTGACATTTTACACATATCTTGTTTGTGTTTTTCTCTTAAATATTTCACTTATGTATTTTTTTCTAAGTAGCCCCAGTACTATTTCCTTAAGGAAAAGAGACATTACGATTGACCAAGACCTTGTCACTTTAGTAAGCAAAAATATTTCCATGCACCTGCTTTTCCCTTAATACAATAAAGTCATGGCTTCCACAACAAACCTCTAATCTAATACATATAGATATTTCTTTCAGAAATGACACTTGCTATCAGGCTGCATTTTTTCATTTACAAAGACAAAAATGGTAATTTTATATTCCTTAAACACAGTAGCTCATTTTGTATTTTGCAAGGATTTTTTTCTTTTGGTTTTATGCTAGCTCATCCTACTTTTTAAGTCCCCATAATCTCAGCACATCTGCAAACTATAAGCACATTTTTCAAACTTGAAGTTCTGACCAAACTCCATTAAAACTATCACCTTTTTATTTCAGATCTTGGCAGCTTATCTTTTTATCTTCTACCTGGCTCTTTATTATACTGTTCATCTTTTCAGCATGAAAAGATCCCTTGCCACACCACTTTCTCACAGAACCCTACATTTTTTTTCCTTCTGCTGTGCAGCTGAGTTAATTCAACCCTAATTTCACATGGATTACAATTCATTATTTCATTGGTTACATTTATAACTTGAAATACTTTTTAAAATAACAGAAACAACAATATATGTAAATAGTAGAGAGTCTTTAAAAGTTTATATTTAAAATCCTATTTAAAAGTAAAACACTATTTCATCCTGCACCGAGGAACTGGTGTCAGTCACCACAATTTCATTGGTATTCATTCTGGGTCACGAAACAGGGAAGAATTGCAGACAGGAGAAGTAGTATACGGTTTGCATGCAAAGTCAAACTGCTCCACTGCAAGGTTAAACAAAGATAATTTTAGAATACATTCACAGTAATGTATTTATGCAGGTTTTCTGGCCTAAGTAAAAACTTGGAATAAAAAACCCGCAAAGATAAAACAAAATAAAAAACACCAATAAAAAAAACCAAAAAAAAAAAAAAAAAAAAAAAAAAAAAAAAAAACACAAAAAAAAAAAAAAAAAAAAAACAAAAACAAAAAAAACAACAAACAAACAAACAAAAAAAAAAAACCAGAAAACAATCAGGCAGACAGCCCCCACCACAACAAACAAAAAACACCCAAATAAACAAAAACCCCAAAAACAAACAAAACAAAACCCCCCCAACAAACAAAAACACAACAAAACAAAACCCACAAAACAAACAAACAAAAAACTAAACAAAACCCACACCACAACCTTTGAAAGATAGGAAAAATATTAAAATAAATAGAGGGTCCTGAGTTACTTTCAGCAAAGGAAAGAGGACTTTTCACTATCCACATACAAATGAAGCAGCCAACAGCTTAAACACTCAATATGAGAGCTTTTCATAAGATTAGCCTTTTTAAAACAGCATTTTATTATGGTTCACTTATCAATATAGACAGGTTCACAAATACCAGTTCTTTTATATATTTAGATACATAAATCAACCCAGAAAAAACAGTGTCTCTCTCGGCCCACATACATTCTTTCAAGAAAAGAGAAGCTGGAGCAAGTAAATGTTTCTTTTTTTCTTTCTCAATATTGCCAAATTCTGTTGCCTAGTCAGCCATAATACATCTACATATGTATACCTCCATGGAACGCAAGATTCAAACCACTTCTTCCAACCTGGACTGGCATTTTAACAAATCACCAAATTTCTATCATGCTGCTGCTGTTGTCTTCCAAACTGTTATTTCTGCTGAGATAAAGGACTAGCACTTGTCACTGAACCTTACTATCTCTATATATATATATCCTGGAATATATCTTCAGCAGTGATGATCCTACCACTTCTAGGTACTTTAGCCATTTTTCAAATGTAGATAATATGCAACACTTGAACAAACTCTTTCTTGTGCTGCAAGTATAAACATCACTAATATCCTCAGATCAGAGACTGCACACACACACACAAGGCAGTGTCCCTGGAATCACAGTTGGGAAAATACATATACAAAATTGCTAAAATATTTTAATAATGTGTATACCATCGCATTCATTCCTATTTGCCTCAAGTACTAGAAACATAAGTTCGCAGGAATCTGTTCTGCAGCTTCCACTGACTACACTAAGAGTGAAGCAGAGCAAGACGCACCATTTCAATGCAGGAGAATGTGGTATTGCACTTGGCTTGGCATTTTTGCTGAAATCAGCAGGCAGACCACAATCTGCCCTCTGGTTCACATCATCACCCTTAATGTTACCTTATTCTGTGATGAAGCAAACATCAGTGTTCAAAGCAAAGACTCTAGCACTAAATTTTCACACAGGCTTTCACCAGCTGCTTTTTCAATGGTGTGTTTGAGAAACATCTTCAAAAGCAGTTGAACAGACCACAGCTTGGGGGTCATTAGTTTTCTCCACATCCAAATAACATGAATTTTTAAAAAAAAAAAAAAATACTGTCAAGTATCTTATTTCATTTAAATAGTTACAAAACTATGATGTGAAAAAGCGCAAATCATAGTTTTAAGAACTAAATCAAGGGGTTTTTTATCAAAAAGGAAGAAGCAAAATCTTCTACAACTTGGTATTCTCACATTCAGCAATGTATTTAAAAAAAAAAAACCCAGTAATATTTTCTCATGTTTAACAACTTTTTAGAATAAATTCATCGTACGAGAATGCTGAATGTCTCAACACAGCCACAGAACAGTGAACAATAAGTAACAATCAAACCTTGCTAAAATTATTTTTTTTAATTAAAAAACCCAAACAAACAAAAAACCACCCCACCAAACCAAACGAAACCCAGCATCAAAACCTGAAGGCCTGGATTTTTCTCTCTTGGTAAAAGTACATTTACAACAACTTGAACTCTCTTCAACTTTAACTGCTCCAACCTGCAGTCCAAACACAACTCCAAAATCTTGAATAAATGAAGACTATAGCCATGAAGAATATTTTTTCATGTTGTGGTCATCCTTTTTGTGATATAGGAATGAGACAGTCCTACTGTTTCCATAATATGACTCTGTGATGATAATATATCCACAGAACGAAGGACAGAAAGCCAGCATCTAACAAGAATTTGATCCAGTTAACCAAAGTGTCATAGAGGCTTACATAATTTGGAAGAACTTTTGATGGTTTAATCCTTCTATTTTAATGAAGCTTTACCCTTGAGATGTTACTTAAAATCTGATTTGGCATTGGATCAAAAAGTACTCTGCTAATGCAGAATAACTTCCATATACTGGAGTAGGAATTTCCTTGATACATTTTACATGAAATGGACAGAGATTTATACTTTTGACATTCTCCACAGAACGGAAAAAAATGCATTTTTCATTTATTTTTTTAAAAGGAATGAATCATCCCATTTTCACTGGATGCAAAGTGAGGATAGGTAAACAGGTCATGCTATTAAAAACTCAAAAAAGTTCCTTGAACAGTATATAACCACTAATTTTAGGCTGGTTTTAAAAAAAGAGAACACACTGTATATCTAGATTTTCTAAGAGGACCAGCATTCTTCAAGAGTTATGATAATATATGTGTGAATGAACAGGTGTCTGCCTACTAGAAGTTGGATGCTGCTGTCATATTTCCAGTTTTCCAGCAACAGATAATTCTATTTGATGGTGTTTCTTCAAGCTCCAGAGCTGGGAGTTTTCCATATGATTTTTTTTTTCTTTAAAGATGGAGGTTAACGGAAGCCAAGGTTTTCATTCACACACCAATTTACATTTAAGAGAAGCATGAACTGAGAGATCATCCTAATGGGTTTAAAAAGAAAATTAAAATGTAGCTTTTCAGACTGCACATTTGGAAAGATAGTGTGTGTTAGTTTTGCATCCATGGATGCATCTAAAATAGTCATAGGCATTACCATAAAATAATTTGCAAACCCTTTAAAACTGGGATAGGCTAATAATCACAGTGGCAGACCAATCCCCTCTATTTATTATAAGATGAGCTCCTATTCCTACCCATCAGTGGAAAGACTGAAACAAGAATCCAACAACCAGCTTTTCTAGGAATTTGCTTCTCATAGGATATCCCAATGCTTTCGTGCTTTCTTTGTTTTTGACTCAAACAACAGTAAAAAAATTCCCATTAAATACTATTTTGAAAATATTTGGGACTTTTTTGACTACTGAAACATGAATATAGGTTATATTTCAGTCAGTAAAACTGCTGTCCCTTCTGTATATTTACTATCCATTTCATTCTAAAATTTTTACTAAAACAACTTAATTTCATTTTAATCTGGATATTCTACATGTACCAGCATTACAATATGAAAGGTTTTATCAAAGGAAATTATCTATCTTTTTTCTCTAAATACACCTTCAAGACTCATTTGAATTTTTTTTCCTACTGAAAATTGATGAAATTAGATTCACACAAATAAAGCAATTTTTTAGATGAATTATCTCTGAAAAGAAACTAATCAGTTTAAAAATCTGATTCAGTTCTAGGTGTCACGTGCCTGCTATGGAAACAAAATTGAATTTTATTCCCTGCCAGTGTTACACCCACACTGTGCCAAAGATCAGAAGAGCAGCATCACCCTGTAGACTTCCAAGCATAACAAGGGCCTTCACTGGAGAGAAAAAGCAACCTGGCAGTTGAAGAGCACAGTTTCAGATCAAAAGTAACTAGAGGGCAAAAGAAGGAATATAAAGAAGACAAAAAAGCCACATACCTGAAAACCCTACATTGTAGGTATCTCCAACTTCCTTAAATTAGTTGGAAATGCATTGAATGCTGACAGGAAGAGCAGAAGCTTACTGTGTTTAATTAAAGCATGGTACAATAAGTTTGTTAAGTAAAGATTTAAGACATTTTAATAAAAATTCCAACTGTCTCTACATAACTTTTGTTTTCATCTATCATTCTAATATCATTCCAATGGCTTTGCAAGCTGGACTTTTGAAGTGAAAAAAAGGACACATATTTAAGCTGTGACCCTAACTTTATGTCTCAGCAATACAATTTCTTCTCATGCTACTGGGAAGGACATCTTTGCCTTCATACAGAGTGTAGTAATTTCTAACTCCCAACCACTAAATAATGAGGTGGCAGAACAGAAGCAGCAGAAAAGACTAGTAAATTGGACCATGTGTTCAACTCCAGTCTCAGCATACACAGAGAATAGGTGGAAAGAGACCTCTATTGCTCCCTTCTGGTTCATTCAATCAGCTTCCTCTATAGGTTCACTTTATTGTTTTTCACAGCTGCAAAAGTTGAAACATACTAAGAGCAAAAGAATGTGAGATTCCTCAGAGGCTTTTAAATGGAATTTTGGGGTGAGTCATCACTAGAAAGATGATCCACCAAAGCAAAGAGATGGATTAGACCTGTTGGCTAAATAGAAGCAAAATTTTCTGATGTCCTCACATTTCACAACTGCTTAGGTCTTCATTCAGTGCCATGTAACTTGAGGGGAACTTTAAAAAGACTTTGACTATAATAGCTAGATATAACTGAAAAGATACTTTGTATGTAATTAGTTATCAAAAAATATTCACTGTGAAAGAGGAAATACTGAGATTTTCATTCCATTGCAATTTGAAAGTCAGCTCACCTTTCCGAAATTGCTTATGAAAAACTTGGAATAATTTTCACTTGCTGTATTCCACCTCATTTCTTCAACAACAACCTTAAAATTATTAAAAGTTACTGTGTCTAGACTCATTTAACATACCAATAAAATGTTAGTTTCATATAAACATCAGTAATACTGAAGTCTGCTCTATGAGGTACCTATGGTGAGCTAACCTAGACTACGCAGTGAATCCATTATCCTTCTTGAATTTTCTACAGACAGAACAGAAAAAGTAGTCACCTCTCAACAACCATGTAATGAAGCATTATCCATTCCTGATGAGAGCACTTTTTTTTTAAAGTAACTATTATTAAGGGAAAAAAACCCAACAACAGCAGCAACAAAACCAACCAAATAAACAAAAGCTCCCCCACTCCAAAAAAAACACAATTTCCCCCAAGAAAACCCCTCCCCCACTCACTCAAAAAAAAAAAATCCCAACCCAAACTACAAACACTGACAAGTTTCTACCATGGGGTTAACAACAGCAGCTCAAGCTGTTTCCTAAGCTCCACAGACAGATGTCTGATGAGGTTGTAAGAAGAACTTCAGGGTTACTCACCTGTTAAGGGATCCTCTCTTTTAGTAAAGAATACCTTTTAGGAAAGAACATCCATCACTGCTGTTATTGTGTCAACAACATTTATATTAAAAACACAACAATGGAAAAAAGCAAGGTCATTCCTCTGAGTCGACAAACTCCCAAATGACTCATATATATTTTCATGAAGAATTAATATGATTGCTTACTTGTTGCTAAATAGAAATCTGTAAAATGACAATAAGAATGAACAGATATAAGTTTTGCTAATGCAACTTTGTACCACACTAAGGCACTCCTTTGAATGGTATTTTTAACATACATGCATGTATTGCAAGACCTTATGGATTTTGCACATATACCCATATAGTCACTCCTGCAAAAAATACAATTGGTATTTATATAAAAAGCAAACATGGAAAGTTTTCTATACAAGTGTTAGTGTGCTTTATTTGAAAAGTAAAGAGGTTAGGAAATACCAAAATCATAAATGTCTGTACCTTCTACATGCCAATAAAAGGAACTGGTATGACTAGACAGGTCAACCTAAAGTAATTCTTGGTCAGAGAAGCATTGCCTCAACTCAGACTTCAGTCTCATTTAGACTGGAGATTTGTTCTTTGGTAAGTTTATGCTACAATCCTAAATGTGAAAATACTAACTAGTATTAGTGAACTAAAGTGAAATCTTAAGCTTAGTTTCTCCCATGGAAAATGTCTTACACGACTCACATGGACAAGGTTGTCAGATGGTAAATTAAGGCTCAATGGCTGCTCTGAGAATTGCACAAAGAGCCAGTGCCACGTGATGCTTGGTTCTTTCTTCTGACAGACCATCTAAAAAAACTACCAGAATCCTTCTCTCAGTAATTTGCCAGCTGACTTTTAAATTCACACCGTTTTTGGGCAGTGAGAAATTCTAAACAATTTAAGAGAAAACTGTAGACAGTTAATCTATTCCCTGGGGAAATCTGACATAAAATTGCTACTAATTAATCAATTATAACTGAAATTTATAAATATTTTCCACAATTTAAGACTTTTGAAGACAATGATGGATTGTAGATCCAAACAACCTACAGCAATCTCTCAGTTATTATTTACATTACAACTAATATCACAGTATTTAACAAAATATTTTAAAGTGCATAATAGCCTCTAGGCTCTCTCCAAATTTTACTTGTTTCAGTTATAAATTGTGACAAAAAAATCATGGCAACATACCTGCAAATAAGTATTAAGGGTAAATGTGCACTGAATTTACCGAAAATTGTCAGTTTCACTTATGTGGACTTGTACCACATTATTTCACTCCTTCCTGTTATTTCATTTCTTCTTCCTTACAAAATTGTCTATGCAAGTATAAACTCAATGTAATTTTCCTCTTTTTTTAGTTATTATTATTCTCCACATACTTAGCAGTTTCCTCTCTCCATTAATATCAGAGTAAATACCTCAACTTCAACACATGAGATGGAGAGATCTAAAACACATTTTCATTTCTGATACAACACTGAGTTTAGCCTTCCATGAATTAAAAGACTTCATTTAAGCACAGTGTTTCTAACAAGGCCCTGTTGACTTCAAGCTATTTATGTTAGTCACCAAAAATCACATCACACCCTGAAGATATAAGGGTTTCTCTCTATGCATTGGTGTAATCAATCTTTGCTTTCCTACTTCTCTTCAGATTCCTGCTACTTTTAAGTTGCAAACATAATCCACAAGTTTCCCTTTCGTAATCTACAGTAGGAAATATTTCAGCAGCAACTGGTAACTACAAACGGTCTCTTTTCATCCCTTTTCAAATACTTTCAGTATGCAGCATAATGTCCTCAAAAGGGCTCAGAGTGGAAAGAACTGAGTAAACTAGAGAAGTAGCGTGAATCACAAAATCAGTCAAATATTCTAAACTATGAATATGGAGGACTGCACCCAAGACCTATTGGCATTCCCAAGCAGAAGCCTTACACAAACCCCAAGAGCTTCTACTGCTGGTTGTTGTACTCCCGATGGTAACTCCACAGCAGCAGAAAAACCTGTTCCAGAGTAGCAGATCTGCAATCCAATGATCCTTTTCACGTAAAACTAATAACAATCCACTTTAAAAGTCTTTTGGCATTATATACAGAGACAGTGTGATACATATATTAAGGTCTCAATAAAGTCCTTAGAGATTTAAATGAATACCCTACTCCAGTACACAATCCTGTTGACTAACTACTACACTAGGAAGCGATAATTCTAATTTAGCATACCACAATTTCTGTCCAGGTAAAATAAGAAATTGTTGGGAAAGAAACTACTCCAATTCCAGAAAGAATAAATGTCAAATCCTTGCCTTCTCATCTAATAGAAATACAGGGCTCTAACATACAACCTTTTTCCTTTTGCTCTAGATCTCTTTTATCCGCTCCTGATGAGCTTCAGTAAACCATTTGGAAAAACATTTTCCTTTGAAACATCAATAGCCCTACAATGATAATAGTTCTATCAAGGAAAGTATCCACTTTTATTTGACATAGCAGTTGAAAAGGAAAAAAACCCCATACATCAAAAAACAAACAGCCCACACCCCAAAAAATCCAAACAAGGGAAATTGTTGAGAAAGGCAAAAAAAATATCAAACTGCATTTTGTTGACACTGACCATCACTTTCCCTGATAAAAAAATGAAAACCACAAGGTTTCCAAGTGCCCCTGAGGAAACTTATTTCACAGCTACCATAATTTGCCATCTGTAGCTTCCTTCTTTAATGAAGTCTTTAGAATAGACTTCATTGCAGATGAGTAGGAACCGTTAACTCTTCATTGTGGGGGTTTTGACAACTTGTGCAAGCTCTTCTAAATTAGAATTTTTTGAATATTAAAATGTAGGTTTATTCTTTCCTATATGAATCATTACACTCTGTTAGCCTGTTAGGAAGAACATATCAGTTGCACTTTGAAAGCTGCAGATCTTATTACTATCTAATGATACACTCAAACAATCTGCTAACACTGAACACCCAGAACTTCACATTCAGTTCTGTAATAATATAGGCGCGACTGATGTTTCATATATTCTATTGTTCACATTATTAGATGAGATAAATTCAAACAAATATAGAAAAGATTATCTTAAAATTACTACATGGTGCTTCTGTATTTTGGCAATCAGGATTAAAACCATCACCTAATGCTTTATTGAATTATGCAAAAAACATCCCCAAAACTACTGAAATAGCAAAAAATCCCACTTGACAAGTAAAATATATTACAAAAATTATTCACCTGCAATCATTTCTAAGTCCTACTTGCTTTCAAAATAAGCATCTGCATCAACATGATGCTGAGCCAAGATCTATGTTCATTGCTTTGTCACCTTAACCTTTCATTCTCCATCTGTCTCATTCATCACTTTCAGTCTTTCATGACCTACACAAGGAGATCTTTGAGGAATATCCTGTAGATAATACAGCAAACTAAAATGTATAATAAGGTACACAAGCAAAATATGAAAAGGTGATATTGAAAATGGCATGTTTTAATATGTTTGTCATTTAACTGTTGAAGTCATGGTGACTTCCCTTTATTTCCACAATTATGATCATCAACACATTTGTGACAGCCCTCATTTTGTACCTGTGTCTCATTTACCTACAGTATCGTCCTTATCCTCAGACTTAACAGTCTGTTAAATCTACAGGCTATACAAAATCATAAAATAACATGGAAGGAGAAGAACTGCTTCCTACACAAAACCATTGATATACTATATTGTCACCATGCCCTCAAGACATCAATTAAAAAAATAAAACAGGTAAGCAGCTAAAACATTAAATACCCTGCTTTCCATCCCTCAGTTCTTCTTTTCAGTCTCACCAACACCTTTTTCGTTTCCCTACCCCCATCTATATATTTCAAGTCTTACCTCCTCCTGCAGCAGTGATCATGCTTTATGAAGGCTTAAACTAAAACCAGCACAGTTGTGTATATATTTATGGCCCAAGTTAAAGCTATATACTGGCTCTTTAGGAGAAAGAGTGGTTTGTCAGACTAGCATAATGGAGGTTGAGAATAGCACCATAAACATGGAGTAAAATGGGAAATGGAAAAATTCATCAAGTTGCACAGTCCCAGTGTGTAAGATATCCAGTCACAGCTATACAAATAACAAAAATTAAGTGGAAAAATACAAAGAGTAGCAAGTGTTTTCAAAAAAAAATAAGGCTAACCCTAGAAAGCAGTAGCCCCATATTA
Source organism: Pipra filicauda (assembly GCF_003945595.2). Taxonomy (NCBI): domain Eukaryota; kingdom Metazoa; phylum Chordata; class Aves; order Passeriformes; family Pipridae; genus Pipra; species Pipra filicauda. The sequence goes on along the minus strand of NW_024103563.1, from coordinate 1,173,268 downwards.
AAAACACACCTATTTTCTTCTTTTAATTAAAGTTGTATGTTTATGCAGACAGACGATATCTTCCAACCACTTCTTATTTACAATTACAGTAATACAGTCTAATAGTCAGTCAAATATGAACCATAAAATATTCAAAAAGTAAATAGTTCCATGCAAATTCTTAAGCACTTTCATTTAATCACAGTTTTCTTGATTTATGATCAAGATAGTAAGATGTACTTTCACTGTTATCTGTACTATACTAATGGAAATGTAATTTACCAAAACACTAAATATACCATCGAAGTTCAAAATAGTCTTGTAAAATATCATATCAGAAGCAATCTTTTATCTGTGTCATGTTTTAGATACACTATGTATAATGAGATAATTTATAAAGTTCTAGTTTTATAGTCTCTTTTCTTATCAGTATTTTCATTTACATTAGTAAGTAAACCTGAATTTTCAGCAAGATGTTACCTTTTTGACACCATATGCTTGAATTCCAATTAGTGCCATGTGAATAAGAACATACATATTTTTTTTCCCTCATCAGCTACAATGAGAGAACACTAAAAAACGTAAGGCAGCATAGTGTGTGAAGCTTTATTGAAATTTCAGATTAGAATATTCAATCTGATTGCCCAATTCCCAATAATTTTAAGCTTCAGAAGTTACAATCACTGCCACAATCATGTATACACATGCTGACCTAAAAGAATGAAGGTCAGATGACTGAACTCCACAAAAAATTCTGGTAAAATGCCAAAATTGGTCTCAGAAATAACATTAAAGCAGTGAAAGATGAAGGAAGGTTTATTTACAGTAATGCAGAAAAGGAAATTTCTTTCCTTTTTTTTTTAACGGACTCAGACGCTGAACATGTTATCCCTAGGATTCAAGAACTAAAACACAAGCAAACTTCTAAATGAAATATAGCTTAAACACAGAAAGCATTCGCCTTTGAGAAAACAATGTCTTCTCAGTCTTCTTCACAGAGCCTAACACTGTCTCTGCAAGGGTAAGAGTGGGAACACTTACACATCTTGCACAGTCACAACCACGCCATGATATATTCCCCAATACCTTGTGACATGAAGGGCTTGAGAAACCCAGAGCAAAATTCAGCTAGACTTAAAAAGAACTTACTATGACTGAGTAAAAAATACTCTAAGTTCACATTAAGTGTATTTAAGTCTCAATGTTAACTTAAGTTGTGCAGAAGATCATTTGAGGAAAAGTACAGAAGAAATCGTTTAGGTCAATTACTCTTTCAAAGATGCAATCCTGAGAACAACTGCATTCTGCAAAATAGTAACTTCCCCAAACTCTTACTGATGCTTGAAAGTTTTAACATTCTATTGCCTTTCCTGTAAAATCTTCAGCTTAGTGTATATATAGAGCATATTATTAGTGTGAAACTTATAGACATTTTGTAGGGAGAATTTAGATGCAATTTAGGATTATGCAATAACAAAAAAGTTTAAAAAAAATCAAATATTAAAATAATGTTTTATAAAAATCAAAGCAATTAACAAAATCAGGGAAAAATCAGAAACAATTGTCTCCAGTGTTGTAACCAAGTTTCAACATAAAACCAAGAAAAAAAATTCCTTCTTATTTTTTCCTTTCAAGTGAAAACCTTTCCTGCAGGAGAAAAAGTAATATATACCCAAGCAAAAAGAGGTACTTCCATTATAAAGAGCAGTGAAAATAACTGTGACTTCTATGGAAGGAATTTCTATAATTATTTCCCCCTTTCAATGTTAACGGATTTTCTTGTTCTGGAGTATTTTCTTCTCAACAGTTTTCCTTCACAAACCCTCTCAGTTCACAAGTCACGTCAAATAACAAAATTTCCCACTTTGTATAGCAAACTCCAAATAGATCTATAAATCAAGATCTATGCAAATAAAATTTGAGCTTTTCACAACTGTAAAATAGTAATAAATTGGGTAAAACTCTATATTAGCTTTTCCCAAGCTCACTATTTGTAATGACGACAGCCAAGTTAGAACTATGACAAAGTGGAAGTAGAAACAGATATACATATTTGACAGGAATATGTTTGGAAGATTTTTAAAAGATTCAATTAACCTAAAGTTGATCATCTCCCAGTTCAAAAAGAATCAAAAAATACTTTTATGCTTTGGCAGAAAAAAAAAAAAAAGAAAAAAAATCACCAGTCTGCCCTCAACCTCTGTATTGTCATAAGGAGTACCCCTAACATACTTTAAGTATAAATACAGAAATTTTCTCAACAAAGAAACCAGAACAGATCATAAAAAGAAAATCAGGCAGCAACTGCCACCAGTTGAGGTAGCAGGCATTGAGGTATTGAGGCATTTTTGTTCAGTAAGCCAGACCTTTTGTAAGGATTCAATCATGCTAATTGTCAAGTACATCCTGCAGGGCTGAGTACCCACAATGCCTGTCTGGATTTGGGCCTCTTAACTGCAATGCTGCTCTCTGCCCGATCCAGAAATACACGGCTGTGCAAGACCAGTGTACACAAAGGGTGTATGAAAAGCATGAGAATCCAAGGAGAAAGACTTGGGAGTCCCGGTGGACAAGAAGATCAACGTGAGCCACAATGTGCCCTTGAAGCAAAGGATTCTGGGCTGCATCATGTACAACACTGCCAGCAGGTCAAGAGAAGTAGGAGTCTTCCCCTCTGCTCAGCACTGGCAAAGCCACAGCTGGAGTGCTGGGTCCAGTTCTGCACTCCCCAGTACAAGAGAGACATTGAGAGATACAGAAGAATGTTCAGTAAAGAACTTCTAGAGAAGACTCAGGGCCATCTTCTGGATGTCTCTCTCTCTCTCTCTCTATATATATATATATATATGTACATATATATATATATATATATGGCTTTGGGCAGTGAAAGAATGGAGCCAGACTCTCCTCAGCGATATCCAGAGGAAGGACCAAAAGCAATCTGCACAAATTGAAATACAGAAAACCTCATTCAAACTTAAGAAATCACTTATTCCCTTTGAGGGTGGTTGAAATCTCTGGGGAGAGGTTGCCCAGAGAAGTAATGGAGTCTCTATCCTCGGTCATATTCAAAACACAATGGGACATGCACCTGAGAAATCAGCTCTAACTGGTCCTGCTATGAGCAGGGGGTTGGACTAGACAACCTCCAGAGGCACCTTCTAACAACAACCATTCTTTTACTCTGCATGATATTTTGAAATCAAAAAAATTTAGGGACTTTAAATGCTATTCTTTACAGCCTTTTATTTTTATATTTCTGGACTAGGGAGTAATTTTTAAAAAAATCAAACCCTATAGGATTAATAGTCTATAAACTTTGCTTGCAGATTTTTGCATGCTCTTCATTAAGATACCTTGTAAAATTCTCCCTATACTTTCACATCAGATGCATCAAAAGTACTAAGCACCATAATTTTAAGGTTCTGATGTTAACAGATGCCATTCCTTTCTCGCCTCAACAGGGAAACAGTATGTTAATCAATCACTCCTATTTCCATCTAAAGAAAAACAGTGACTACTAACAGAAGAGAGTGCATCAGCTGGTTTTACCTTTGACACAAAGTACTTTGTTGGACTTTAAAAGGCAAGCTTGGCTTTGAGTCATTTGGCTGCTCTTGGCCTTTTTTACTAACAGTGACACTTTGGCAATTTTGTCTCAGAAAGCTTCTGCAAGCCAGAAATTGGTTCAAAGCATAAGGTCAATTAAATACAACATGTATACAAGGATATAAACAGTAATTGAAGTGTCCTATAAGCAAGACAATCTCTGGAATATGGAGGGTGGGGAACTGTGGAATAAAGAAAAAAGTGTACCCAGTATTGGTATTTTTAGCTTTACACTCCCAGAGCTGGAATTCTCATCCAGTGGAATGGAATAGAGATATAGATTTCTCCCTTCACAAGGTCCCACTTAATGAAATCAATTATACTTTGTTTATTCCTGTAATATACATTGCTATTTGTTTCCTGTTTCAACACAAATAGGACTACTTGCTTTTAAAAAAAAATAATCTGCAGAGTCAGAGGAGAAGGAATGGGGGGAAAGTGCTAAGAAATTACACACATTTTCCACTCTGTCAAAAATATAGCTTTTAATTTGTAAATGCCAATATGTACAAAAATATCTAACTAGGAAGAGCATAAACACAAGCTTGTTATGGATAATGAACTGAAATTGCCCACTGTGTAAATAGGAAAATACTGCTGAGTCAATACATTGTTGGTAGAGCGAATAACACGTCCTCCTCACTTACTCAACATTTTAAAGCTCTCAGAAAAAGACTATCCAGTAAACCAAAGTCAATTTAGACATACAGACTCACAGGTAAGTGATAGTTATCGTGAGCTGTGTCTAAGGATTCTGAATTAACTCCTGACCTCAAATTTGATTCAAACCATAATCCTTTACAAGTCCATTTGAAAGCATCTCTTCTCCTCCTGAGTGGGTTTAAAAAGTGCCCTCTAAAATGATAAAAAAACCAAAACCACTTTAGATCAAATAGGAGAAAATAGTCAGAAATCAGGATACAGTAAGAAACCAAAGCACTACAGTCATTGCAGGTAGGATTTTCTCTTTCAAAAAGAATAGCACTCATTTTGTGAGTAAGGGACTGTTCCATCTTCAGAGAGTCCTACGTTAGCAGTGAGTAGTTCTGCGAACATCAGCGCCTCCAAGATGATTTGGCCACTTACATGGAAGCTTTAGATCCTTCTGTCTATCCAATCAGTAGTTTTCCTCACTCCCCCTCTCCTTTTTTTTCCCCCCATTCTTTTGAATGACAGCAAACATATGCAGATGGATCTTCCTTTCAAAATATTCTGCTCCTCTTCAACAGAGGAACTCCCAGCTAAATAGGCCATTCCTAGAGTTCAAGGCAGGCTAACACTCGGACAAAGTTCTGCATGATCTAACCTATTCCTGAATGGCTATTGTTATAACTTTTGCCACCACTATAAAGTAAAAAACTAAATTAAGACTCACTGACCATGTTATGCAAGGCAGATCAGCTACTTTAAGTCTAACGATAGGACAGAGTCCATCACAAGCGCCTTGTACCATGTCTGTACAGTCTCCAATAAAGACAGAAGAGACAGAAGGCAAACAAGAGTGGTTAAACACAGTAGCACAAAGATTTCCAAACGTGCAAGGAAACCTAGGCACGTATTTCTGTAAACAAATCTAACACTTCAAGAGATATTGATCACTATAGCTACAAAAAAAGCATCTCTGACATTCTTTGAATGGAACAGAAAAAGTCAAAAAAAACCCAAAAAACAAGAGGTTATGCTAATGACTGCTGAGGTCAAGTGGAAATTTGAGAATAACTGTAATTTGTAGAAGATGCTAAAAATGGTACTCAGCATGAATGACTTAAGAACTGTACAAAAAGTGAAGTTTTTATTGCCAGTTACAATCACATTCTCCAAATGTTGCCTAAGTGTCCCACAGTGCCAACTAGAAACTGCTCATTTTTCTGTTGGTTTTCTATATTTGAATAACCTTGACTTGCATAAAGGTGTGTTTTTTCATCTCAGTCAATGCCATAATTTATTTTTCTGTATTACCCTATACCTCAAGCCCCATACTTGGAAGCCATTGAAGAACATAAACATTACATTGGGAATCAAGGCTCAATACTCTGCTTAGTTTTAAAGCAAGAAGAGGTCATAGTTCTACTACTTGTTCACTAGAGGTGACAGAAGGAATGTCATACCTTGACAACTTGATGGGAAGAAAAAAAAATGAAACTGAGAAATACAAGCAGAATCTTTGTTAAAGGTAGATAAAGGAACCTGTGACAAGGTACAAGTCTCTTAATTTGCAAGTGAATGTCTTATCAACCAAGACATTTTTCTCTCTCCTCAGAGTGATAATACTTAATACACAGCACTGAAAAAAAAAACTTTTACAGTTAATGCATAATACTGTATTAAATTTAAAGAAAATATATATGTGGTATGTCTCAGCATCATCACACAATAGCATTGCAACCCTGCCCCAAGCACAGAGAAAAATTGGATGACTTCCTGAGACTTTTCCTGGTCTACCTTTCCATGGTTTTTTTGGTGAAAATAGGTTGCAAGACACACTGTAGCACAAAGTACAAATTAATTAAACAATACATTATTGTTACATAGATAAATACAGCATGAAGAACCTCACAAAATTCAACAAAGGCAAAGCAAAGTCCTGCATCTGTGACAGACTGACCCATTCCACCAGTACTGTTAGGCCTAGAGTGCCTGGTTAGGAGACCTATAGACAAGGATCCAGGTGTCCCTGTGGATGTTTAGCTAAAGATGAGTCAGCACAGGACTCTGGAATAAATGAAGGCTGATAGGCTATTTGGCTATAGCAAGAAAGACTAAGGTAAACTTGAGCGAATGCACTGGAAGGCAAACAAGATGGTCAGGGGCTGCAGAAAACAGGATTTGACAAAACAGGATTTGTTCAGCCTTGAAGAAAGAGGGCTCCAAGGGACTTAATGGCCGAGCCCCAGTAGTACCAGGAGGCTACTGAGAAAACAGAGCCAGGTTATTGATGGTGGTGCACAGTGGAAGGTTGAAAGACACGCCTGTGTGTGGTTCCAGCTGGATAAAGGGGCCCAGGGGAAGGGTTTCATGATGAGGGCAACAAAGCATCAGAATCCAGAGAGGCTATAGAATCTCCATCCTCAGAGGCTTTTCAGCCCTGAACAGCATGTTCTGAATTTAAGGCTGACTCTGCTTTGAGCAGGACCTTGGACTAGGTACCTCCTCAGATATCTTCTGACCTGAGTGATTCTGCAATTCTACACCATAAAACCAAAGAGATACAAAGAAACTCCTTAGATAGAACAGCAAGAAAATGCTTTCTGCATGATTATTTATATAATCCTTATACTGCTAATGAAGCTGTCTTTTCAAATGTCTGAACAACTGATTTGAGGACTAATGTATTTGACAATGCTACCATCAAATTAGGAGAAGAAAGTTGCTCATTTCTCTATCATTATTTAGTTTGGAAAGGCAATTTAGCAAAAAGCATCATTAATTTTGTATGAAGAATACAAACATCTGAATCACCAGCAAATACAAGCAGTAGGTTAAACAACCTCCTAACTCCTGCTAACTCTCACATGCTATATAGTTTGGTCCCTCCAGGAAATAAACAGTCTAACATACAAATACATCTCCTTACTTGTAAGGCCAGTAAAACAGCAAGTAAACTAAAGGGGGGAAACAAGTAATTTACATACGTTTATTTCATCCCAAACTGTGACATTTTGGTTTTCTGGGATGCTGGAAGGAATAGATAGGAATAAAAGACAGGAAGTAAATTTTGAAGTGTTCATTATATCTAAAACTGGTTTTCACCTCTTTCTAATATTTAGCTCCAACCACTACAACAGTGATTTTTCTAGAGCTGCTTCCTGTACTGCACAAGTCAACACCATATTCAAGAATTCCCTAGAGCACTTATGTGGATATTCTGCAGGAATATAACACAACCCTCCCTATTTAAATTCAAAAATACTAAGGTTGTTCTCAAACTTTAACTATCACTGACATGAGTTATTCCTGAAAGACAACAAATAATTTGGGGGGGAGGGGGTCCCCAGTGCTTTAGGGTTAGTTATATGTGATATACATTAATTCACACAATGATAAAGAAAACATATTCTATATGCAGCCAATAATTTATCATCAAAAACAAAACAATATAGTGCACAGAAGTATAAATAGTGCCTTGTCCTGACACTGTCTCTCCTGCAGCAAAACACACAAATGCACTGATTTACATGCTGTGATAATCATATTGACTTCAAATAACCTCACTATTTTTGCTGTCCTGAAAGTCTCACTTTTCAAGGAATCATCCAAGGGATCAACAATTCTCAAAGACGAAAAAGAAACAAAACAAAACAACAAAAACAAACAAGAAAGAAACCTAAAATTCAAAACATCTTCTCTGACACCTGATGAACACTATTCCCATCAGAAATCAAAAGATAGCGTGTAACTGGCACAACTCTTGCATTAAAAGGAGACTGAAGCACAGCAGTTAAAAGACGTCACAATACCATTAAGTTTGCTTGGTGAAAAAGAAAATTTTTAAAAAAATTAAATTCATGTTAACAATCATTCTTGAATCACTTCCATAAAATATTACCATTTCTAACACAAAAAATGACTCTCTGGTAACAACTTTCACTTCAAGGCAACAAATGCAATTCTTATGAATATTCTCTTGGAAAAATGCCCCCAATTCCTTAAAAGATATAATTCTTTTGCTGACCCAAACACCAATGTTCCTTTTCTCAAAAGGAATAAAAGGCTAAGCTCATTGCCCTACAGTTTAAGGCACTTCAGCATGAAAAATCAATTAGGCTGTTCATGCACTTAAAATTAGGTAGTTGTTTAAACAGTGCTGAATTAGATGCAGAAAAGAGGTAAAAGTGAGAACAAAAGTCTCACTTTCACTGTAGCACAATGTGCTTACTTACATATTAGTTAGGACTACTTATTTTCTAGGCTGTGGGTGCTACTCAGAGAAAATTTCCCCCAGAGATCTCTTGGCAGTGACTGTGAGAGCCACCTTTCTTTATACAGTATTTATTTCCCCCTCTTCTGCTGGGCAAGTAATGAAAAATACTGATTTCCAGTAAGCTTTATCAAAAAGCAATCAAAAGCTCAGCATTGTTATCAAAAGCAAAATTGCATTGATTAAATAGAAAAATCATTATAATATAAACCTGATAGACATGTAATTGTAACTTCTTTTTTCTGTACTGAGCAGTAAAAAAAAAAAAAAAAAAGACAAAGATCTGTTAACAAAAGAAAAATAAGAGATTGAAGAAATATAGGCAAAACTACAATTTATTTTTGAAAATGGTATTTGAAAGTGCCAGTCAGAACAGGCTTTTCATCTCAAAAGATAGTAGGAGTTACATTCAAGGTACCACCAAATAAAATTAACCGCACTGCACATTAACTTAGCTTAACTCTGTTCTTAATCCAACTGGAACTCTGCTGGCAAATTTCTTTGTTTTGAAAATTTCATATATAAAACTGAAGATGTAGGAAGAGCTTTGAGCAAAGAGTTTTCTAAGGACAGGTTACAGCAAAATAGAATTGAATTTTTAGTCAACATTTCTCATAACCAAAATATTTCATTAAGCTCATGTATTGCACTAATTGAACAGCTCTGAGAACAGGTATTTGATACTTGATATTTTTCAGATACCTTTTAGGAAAAAAGGTAACTTTTTTACACACTATATAAAAGCATCAGTGAATGCTTCTTCTCCATGTCTTTAGGGAACTGTGACCACCACATGATAAATCAGAAGAGCTAGACCAAAAGAGTACCGGCTTGAACTCCAAAGCATGTTCCCAGCATTGTGCTAACGCCTATGCCAAGTCGTAAGACCAAGTCCAGATAAGACAACTAACTTGGGATTGAAAGCAGTACCAAACTGGCTCATTTGGGTGACTGTGGCTTATTAAAGAGCAGTGGAGAAGTCCTTCTTGCCTTAAGAAAAAAAAAAAAAAAAAAAAAAAAAAAACCCTGTAGGTAAAGAGTGTGAACTCAAATTGAATGCCTAAACCAAAACGGGAGAGATTCTTTTTGAGGTGACTCAGGAAAGGTAAAAAGACCAAACTGGGCCAAAAGAGCCTTGGGTAAGAACTTAATTCAGCTGTAATCTAGGTAGTGATTTTAATTATACTGTTGAGGTAAATTATACAGTCAGAGGATGGGCACAAATGGCAAATTTGGCATCAGAACAATGTTTCTGGCACAGGCAGGGAAGGCAGAGAAAGTAGTAGCACGAAAAAGCAAATAAGCTTGGCTTAAATACCATTCCAAAGTGCCAAGGCCAAATATATCTTTTGTGAAAGTGCCTCCATATTCTTACTAATTTAAACACCAGCTGTGCCATTTCCCAAAGTGCTCAGATTCCATCGATACAGTATTTTGGTCACACAGATTACAGAACAATAGCTGAAGTGCTTTACATGCCCTTGGCATAAGTCAACAGCCACTGTCCCCCTAGGACTTACTCTGCCTTCACAAATAATGGTACAACTAGGGATGAAACTAAGCTCATCTATCTAAGTTCACACTTTACAGTAAACAGGTCAGTGAACTACATATCAATAGATTCATTTCAAGAAACAGTTTGGATTCAGACCCAAACACCTCCTCTGAACACACACAACAGAGTCAAGCATCTGCTTATACATGCTAACATAACAGCTAGCACTTTTGGTAGGGGTGACCTCCATTTTTATTCACATGTACACAACATGGACAGTATAAGGTCTTTGGCTAGGGAAAGAAAAGAGGATTTACATACTGAACTGATGCTTTGAGGTATTTGATTTTCTTTTTTTCCCTGAGAGTTGCCTCCCTCTGCTGCCTTCACCAAAGGACTTATCTCTCAGACAGTAAAATAAATAGGAATGAAATTCACTTACCGTAAATAAGTTGTGACAATGCTCATATAAGTGAGCTGACTCAGAGATGTATTCATATTACATCTTCCTCCCTTCTACACCGGTAGCAACTGTGTCCTCACAGAGGAGTCACAAGAAAAAAACCTAAACCTTACCCCAGAGTTCCACTATTTCTACAAAGCAGAAATTGCTTTACGAGGCCTTAATGAGAAACTGGTGTGTACCATTTGACCAGCTGTTTCCATCACCTTCCCCCTTCAGGCAGCAATATTCACTTTTTAAACTATCTCTTACTTTCTGAAGAGGAGTTGGAAATAAGTTATAGCAGGGAGTTGCCCTCAGAGAGGCCTTTTTACCACCACATGCCATCCATCAGGTAAGATGAAGCTCAGCTGCTGTGATTTTACCAGTTACAGAAAATTTCCACATTATTACAAATACTGTTCTGTTCTTCACAAAGCAAGTCATGTTACTGTCTTTGATTGTAAGGTGGATACATTCCTGCAGCAGTGAAGCGGATAGGAATAGTGTAAGGTAATTTTACACTAAGTAACATTCATCAGAAAACTGTTAACATAGATGACAGCCTCCAAGTCTCTTGTTAATTACTTGACTGTAAAACTTAAAGAGCTTTAAGTTGACGAGTGTTCTCAATGGAACAGGCATAATTAATTCCCTAGGAAGGGAAAATAAACAACATTTTAAAAAATGCATACTTCTATGTACAATGTAAATTATGTTTTCCACATTTCTACCTCTTCCTTCCTGTCCCCTCATGGAACAGAAAAAATCCACAAGACTTATATTAGCATTTTAACGGTACAAAAAATGTAGATGTTAACTTTTCAAGGCTTAAATGACAGCAAATATGAACTATGAAACAATATTTAGAACTAAGAAAAATATTATAATAGGGAAAGATCTGTAACTATTGTTGAAATAGAGTATCTTTGTTGAATAGAGTTTCTTAATGTGAGACCATTTTCTATTATTACTAAATAGTTAGTCTTTACTAACTATTAAAAACCAGACAAAACAGAACAGGAAAATGAACAAAATTGTATCTTTTTTTTCCTCCAAGATTTCTAGGTGGCAAGACACAACAATGTATATAAAGAAGTTACTGGAAATGGAATTGATAAAAGCATCGGTATTTTTAGAGATGCTGTGAGAAAAACACAATGCATGGTTTCTGTTAGCAAACTAGTGACACTGGATTTTCTTTTAGATAGCAAATGGATATTTGAAGAATAATACAGTGGCTTAAGTAAGCTATTAAGGCCTAAATTTCCCTTAATTCCCTTATTGTTTGTGCTGTGGTTTTTTGTTAAGGACAAATCAAAAAAAAAGGGGTTATGCTTAACTTTTTCTATAATAAGGTGTGACAGAAAAGTATTCTTCAGGCTTTATATGGGAAGAAAAAAGTACTGTCAATTTTTCTTCCTCTTCCCTAATTTTCTTCTCCTAGTTTATAATGTAGTGTATTGGCAAATGGAAATAAGAAACTGTCCTATTTCTTTCTCTTCTCTACCATCTTCAGAAAAGAGCCTGAATTTTTTAGGAGCCTCACCACATTAGGTGGAAGAAACTATCTATTTCCCTCCTGCACATTTACCCATTTAAATTTGCAAGACACGATCAACTGAGTTTGGAAATCTCATTGGGGTTTCAGTCTATTGTCAAGCTTAGATTTTCAGTCATGACTGAGCTCCTGAGTCCTGGTCGCCTGATTTCCCACGCTTACAAACCAGTCAGTCAACCATCTCGCTCTGAGACAATTTTACTCTGGACTCTATTTCCCACATGCAGTATGGGTAAGATTACACCTCATGTGACCCCCCATGCACATCTGGTATTAAGGAAACTCTCCCGTCTGACCATTCCAGAACCACTCTGGCAGCCACACTTCCACCTCCAGAGCCTTTCACTGCTGGGACCAAGGCCCCTTCACAGCAGGTGGTTCCAGTGAGCCAATGTGTTGCCCTGCTTGGCTCCTACACACACCTCACTCACAAAGTGAGACAAGTTTTCCTTACTGGATCATCCCCTAGCTTCTCATAGCAGAGTCTAAGACCTCTGGCTACTTTTAGTAATGTTATCATGGTGCAACAACTAAATAACATGCTGGTGGCTCTGAGGAGGGACCCTAAACTAAGGGCTACCTGCGCTTTTATACTCTCACAGTCTCCGTGTGTGATAGTATGGGATCTGCCAGCTGAGACATCGGATCCTGCTGTGTCTCTGAGTGCCCGTTCACCTGGTGGGTGCTACAGGTCCCCCTGCCCTTTTAGGTGCAAAGGGTTGGCAGTTCACAGCCTCTTGCCTTGGGCTCCAGGCCCCCAGAGCTCAACCTGCAGCTTGCACTGCAGCTGCACCCCAAGCTACCTGCACCAATTCTTCAACACCTGGAACATTTTTTTCTGACACTTTCCCAGTGTGCTCTGTGCCTTCAGTCACTCTCATGCATCTTTATACCAAGTCCCAAAGCACATAACACCTGCCCTTGTTCTCTTTCTTGAAAAACACAAATTTATTGGACTGCAACAGAGGCTTCACATTGTTTCAGATAGTCTGTAGCAAAACCAAACAAAAAAAACCACTCAAAGATGACCAGGAACAAACATTATGATAACGGGATGTTGAGACTACATGGGATGAACTCCATAGTTTTCACTCCGCTGCAGAACAGATAAGGACAAAAGCAACTCTGCATCTGGTTTGGGAGTCAGCCATAGTGTGGAGTCAGTCAAAGGTGACAGTAACAGCTGAAGTTCATTTCATTAAGAACGAAGGAAACAAATTATTACCAGACTAGGAAATCCCTACTGCATTTCCCACAGTTAGTAAACTTTAGCTTTTTCAGTCTCAAAGGGTCAAAAATTAAGGTTGAACCGTTAGTAGTTATAAGGCAACAAAAGCAGTTTGGATCCCTCAGCTGCTCCTAATAAGGTATTACAATAGGTTATCTAAAACTCATAGTAATTTGCAGGAGATGATACTGGTTTGGGATGACAGCTGGCCTCACAAAAGCTTTGTTTCATTTTGATGCTCTTTCACCCATAACTTGCTGGCAGACAGAACAAGACAAAGATGCTGATGAATACAAAGGGCAAACAGAAAATGATCCTCCTTCCTTTGTGTCTTTGAATCTTCTTCCTCAGGCTGTTCTTGTGACATATTGTGTGTTCCAAACATCAAAGTTCTTTAGAGGCCTGCAATGACAATTTTGAGACAGAAAATACAAAACTAGCACAAGCAGAATGTAAGAAGTATGTCTTTGCCCTTCTGCATACTTTTCCCCAAAGCTTTCAGGTATGCCAATGCTGCATGTCATGAAGCACTATATTGAATGTCACGGTGTATGACAGAGTTATATAATTTTCATATTTGGAATAGTTGCTGTATCTGTGGCATAAAGTCCTTTTTTTTGTTTTAAAATCAATATACATATAATACTAATTTTGAATAAAGACGTTTATTTACATGAAATGCTGTGAACAGCACACATATCCTGATGCACAGAAAATCAGTATAAAAGTTGCTGTTCAGAAAGTGTAGTTAACTGATTATAGCTGGAGCTTAACTTTAGGACTCCTGGATTATTTTCCAAGCTGTGCCACTGTTTATTTTACAACTGGAGTCTATGGTACTTTATAATATTACAAAGAATCCTGAGGCACAACTAATAGTTACAGCATAATTTAAGACCCCAGGTGAAAGGCATATTTATCAGTATGACAGTTAAAATTTGCTAGTTAAAAAAAAAAAAAACAACAACAAACAACAAACAAAACAAAAAAAAAAAAGTCATTAGTGGCATAAAAATTCAGGATGTGACATGACCTGGACTTATTGTTTTTGATGAAAGTCTTCTCAACCACACCATGTGAAGATCTGCCCATGACATTTGGAAATGTATGTTAATAATTTTTCACAGATTCATAGAATAATTCAGGTCCAAAGGGATCCTAGCAGGTCATCTGGTCTGAACTCCTGCCCAAAGCAGGGTTAGCTATTCTTTAATCCTTCATAAAAAGCCATTAATCATTCCCTCAGAGTTAAGTTATCAAGAGCATCGCAAATTGTTTAGTAACCTGATTACAGTGATGAATTAATCAAGCCTGAATTTTGCTAATCCAATTACAATACTCTCAAAGAACTCAACGCACGTTTGGACATGCAGTGCAGTTACTAATGATTCGGGGCAATTCATAATTCATTTTGAAGATAAAGACAGTGTGGTTTATTTAGCACTGCCTCTGCTACGAGAGTGTAGACATAGGCATTCTCTGTTAAGGAGCCAAAGAGTTTAACACTGCATATTAATTGTATATAGTGGGAGAGAATGCTTACAACAGATCTTCTATGGAAGAGGAGCCAGAGCTCAAGAAGCCATCAGGAAGGTGGAATATTACTACAGATCTGAGAGTGAGGATGCAGTTCACTAGAGGCAGCTCATGCTTTATAGGCTGGGGCACGTGAGTCACAAACAGCACAACCGGTCACAACAGCTCTTTAATACAGAGCTGGTAGAGAGCAGCCTTTCCTGGAAAACAAGGAGAATCATGTAGAATATATTTCCTCCATTCACTTTAGGAATGGCTATGAATGACAATCTCTTTCATTTTAGCTAACGTGTATGTTTATTTTGGGGGATGAAGAACCACAATAGGAAGAGAACTGAAACTATCATCTTGTCTGACTGACCACAGAATTTGATCCATGCAAAGCTTCTTACCTCAATGTCATATATCTTGTAAGATCAGCAGTATTCTGGTGTTTCAGGGAGACATTATTATTAGAAGAGAAACTTATGAAGATGCAGCTTCTGTCAAATTCTTGCATCTACTTACAAGTTAACATACATTATATCTTTGCCTAGTCAAATTCCTCTGACAAGACTCTTCAGCTGGCATAAATCGCCACTGCCCAATGCCGATTTATGCATTTCAAATTATTAGGTCTATCAGAATCTAAGTCATGTTTTCACCAATATTTTAATGTACTGTGTATATAAAACTGCTTTTGTTCTTCAAAAGAAAAGAAAAAGGCAACACACACTACTGGGATGATAAACAACCACTTATTTGAAGTGGCATTTAAATTTACTCTCTAATCCTGCAACCACTGGGGAAGTAAACAATTGTGACCTGATCACAAAAGCAACTATGAATATATGGATCTCAGTCTAAAGGGAATACACCTAAAGGAAGTACGCTTATTTACCATGCATATTTCATAACAACTGGCATTTTTGTACAGAGAGGAACTGAAACATTTGTCAAATTTTATTTGCCAAAAACATGAGTAAAAAACCACCCAGCGTTAAGATATGATACAGAGTTGCAATGAAATCTGCAGCTATATGTAGGGGGAAAGTTTAATGCATACTAGCTAAGATACAGAGCAGGTGACAGAGAAGTAAGCTAAAAATAGACCTGGAGGGTGGGTATGTGGGTGTGTGTTTTCACTGGTTAAGCCTGAGAATTAGCCCCGGAGTTAGCCTGAGAATTCTTCCCAAAGCCGTACAGAAGGCCTCAAGTGCATCTAGTTAAAGTCTCCTTTTAAAATTCTTACCATTGTTATCTCTTGAGAGGTTTTTTTCACAGTTACATATGTTGATTTCTCTCTCCTTTCCTTTTGTGAGACACACCCCCATCCCCTACTTTAGCTCTCCTCTTTTTCTAAGTCTGTGCTTGCCTCTCTGGGTACGTGGCCTTCAGTGACAACACACTGAATCTGAAGTATCTTTATTTAAATAATAATATTTTAAATTATACTGTACTTCATAACAAAGCCACAACCACCTGCTGTTTTGCTTCTGCTCCTGGGATGTTTACAATTAACCAGAGTGTAATGCTATAATGTCATCCCACTCCTAAATTCAAGGATGTGTGAAATGAGCAGAGAGGAATGCACTCCAATGCATGTATTATATGCTCCCCAGTCCCCCAGTTTAAGAAGGCTATATTCAAAATCCTCTGCTGTAATACTAACATGATTAAATTACTATATTTAAAGCCTATAAGTTTATAAACTGTACTGAAATAATTTGTGTAGAAATTATACCATTGCTCTTCCCAAGCGCAAAACTTACCACAATCTATCATGACAAAGCAGTGTTTTTCATTCTTTATACAATGGAATCGATCTTGTTAATACTCTAAGCAGGTAAATGTAGCAGCAAAAATATCACTTTCTGTGTCTGTAGAGTTCCACCAGGCAAACAACTGAGCAGTGCTTTGATTGACTGGGGCACTTTGACCAAAATTTGCACTTTCTCATCTAACATAATAAATCGAAGTATATTTTAGGTCATGCCCAGATCCATTAATGTAAGTATACTTGCAGCTTTATGCACCATTCATAAAATATCCCCATAAAGTTAGTCACAGTGGTGGCTCCTTTGCATAGTCATTCTGCCCTTGCAGACTGGGTCTTGTACAGTTATAATTAAATTTAATCAGCACTAATTTATCTTGTATTTTAGCCAAAATTATTATGCTGAGATAGGCTGGAAATAGCTGTAGGACTTTCTTTATTCAGTTATTACAGGAATTGCATTTGTTTCCAACAACTAATAAATGGAAGTCGATACAGCTATAGGACAATACAGTGGCAATGATGCCAAAATATCTAGATTAAAAACACTTCCAGATAGAAGTAAAAAAGGCACTTAAGAGAGGTGGAAATACAGATTTTCAGTTTAAATGTACCATTAATAAATTCAGCTTTTCATTAACAAGGGCCAAACCAAAGACTTTCAAGTTGTCTCTTAATACCAGAAAGGAAAGGATTTGTCAGCACAATATATAAAGGTCACATTGTGTAAGCTTTAGATATATAGTAGTCAGGCAAATTCTAAAAGGGAATAAATAAGTGAAAACAAGCTGGTATCAAATAAATATCAAATTAAACAAAATTAAACCATTATTTTGAAATTACAAGTAGTCTTGACTTCAGAAGTCCTTTGCCTGGCTCTTTTCAATCATGCCAAAACAAATTAATGAAAAAGTAAAGACAACTGCACATAAAAAAAATAAAAATGCACATAACTAAATACTTCACAATTTCATCATGTAAAAATAAATTGAGTTGTATTAATTCATCTAATGCTATTGCTATTTTGCTGTATACCCAAAATACCTCCAGACTTATTTTTCAGCATTTCTATTACTGTTCTCCATGGAGCTATAATGATTTATATGAGGATCTAACCCTGTTTTCTTTCCTTAAACCAATCCAACATTTCACATTAAATCCATTTTGCAGAACATCTGTTTAATCTTCATTATTAATACATGATCATCACAGATCATTCTGTTATCTTCTGTAAAAAACTAGGATCATGAAAGAAACAGCTTATTTATGAGAATTTCAACATCATAAGTACATTCTGTCCTTCCCAAATCATAACAATTTTTTTAACCAGACGACCAGTTTCCTGAATCATATTATATTGTAATAATATCTGAGGTAATTCTGCCTCTGAAATTGGTGTTCAGGAACTGTTAAGTGTGATTAAACTTACAGTGCAATGTTGTCTTGGTTCAGGTGAAAAAAAACCACACCTTTCTCTAAAGCTACTATAAGGTAGAAAAAAATTAATTTCAAAGAATGCTCTACCACTAATGCATAATGTTTACCTCATTATGCTAACAATACCTTTCAAAAGAGTTCACCAAAAAAAAAATACAAATAGGTCAAAAGAACGAGAAGAAGGGACAAAGAAGTCTTTATTAAAACCACATAACACTACATTAAAGTAAGTTGGGCAACTCTATATAGCATCATGGATGTTACATATATTCAGTGGATGTATTTAAGTGATGCAAATTGTAAACTACAGCTGAACACAGTTAAAGAAATAGTGTCTTTGGCGACAGAATCTCCTGTAGCAGCAAAAATGCTCAAAAAGTGAGTATTTCCCAAAGACATCCCATAGCCTTAACCATTTAAGTAGGCCCTGTACTTATCAGTCTGTGCTGCTTGGCAGTAGTGTCACAAGTACTAGAAAATCTAGTTGAATACTTGCCTCCCCAGACAAAAAACCTTTCAAAAATTGCTCTTTTGAGTTTCACCTACTTTTTCTCTCCAGATTGTGAGGAAGGGCTTCCAGCTCAAAAAAAATAAGAAAGAGTAGAAAGCCATAACTAGACAGCCATACCTAATGGAAATAATTCAGAGTTTCAGTCAAAAACCTCATATCTTTTTTAGAATAGGAAAAGAAAATTTTAATACGGCCTCCAACATTTTGGATAAAGTCTTAACTATGAAAGCAGCTTCACATCAAGGACGTATCACAAAATGCTTTTAGTGATTTATCTATTAACTTTTACAAATTATTTTAATTATTTTGAAATTTTTTTCTACTGAGTGATTTTTTTTGTTAATAAGGGAAATACAAATGTTGAGTAGTTGTTCTACTACACAATAATGTGTATGAAAATACATCTAGAAAAACATGACTGAAGTGCATTTAATGTTTATATTAATTTTAAACGTGCAATGGAGATGTGTTCCAATCAGCATAAATATCAATATAGAATATATACATAAAAGTATGTATATAAAATTTAAGTTGCTTTATATCAAAGAGAATAATGATCACTGAGAGACTGGTTTGATATAAAGGGTTATTTTTCATAGTAATACTAATTCTTTTTTGAATATCACAATAAAGGAAATGGAAGCCTTAATCTACTGCACAATACCACAAACAAATTAGTATGGTTGGGCCTCAGTTCTTATTTTTTGTCTTCAGACACAAAATGAAAGAATCTTGAATTTCAGGATTAAAACAGAAGTGTTTTGTCTCCTGTCTAGAAATAAACATCCTAGAGCTCTCCGATGGTGACAGGAGAGTGTGAACAACTTTACATGCATTTTGGATTGCCAACAGATTTTTGCACATGCTTTTCCATTGTAGCTTGTGCATCTGGCCAAAAGTATCATCTTGTTTTCTGTTATCCTTCAGCCCTTTCCATCTAACTCTGGGATATCAAGCAGTATCCTGACCTTGCCATATTCTACTTACAGAAACTTCTGTCCATTCTAGGTCCAACTGTCCAAAGCTGGGGAGAGAAGTCTCGCTACCTCCCACAATAAATACATATTAAGGACTACTCAAAGAATAAATAACAGGCTATAACTCTATATTTTGTACAGCATTTGGGATACTAGAAATAATATTATTTTTATAACTGCAGTTATTTTAGGTAAAATTTTGAATCTTAATGTGTTTCAGTCAGTGCTACCAGTGCTTTCAGTGGAGGGCAAAAACACTTTCTAAAGCTAATACTTAAAAATTTACTTATTGCCAGTCACCTAGGAATTAGGTTACTTAAAGTAGTAAGAATTTTGTTGTTTTGTTGCATTAATAACTCTTGGTAGTTAATGTTAGCAAAACATAAAGTTGTTGGGGATTTTTTCCTTCACATAAAACCCCTAACACTCTTTCTTTTCTGGAAAAAAAGCCGATACTGTCACTGCCCTGCGGAGGCCCAGCAAGGACCCAGAACAAGCACAGTTTCTGGCATTTATGCATTTAGCTTCAAAATTTTACTGTGTCTTATCAACAACACCTACCTACAGCTACTAATCTGCTAGTCATAAAAAGCATTTGTTGTCACAGTGGCCCTGTTTTTCTTTTTTCTGTAAATAAACATCAGCATAATATCTCAGTCTTTCTAGGCAACACACTGAACAGGCAAGTAGACTTGGAGGAAAACTTCACAATTATTTGCATCACCCTAAGATAAAGTAGACCTTCACCAAGTATCTAACTTGTTGAATATGGAAATCTTAATAGTTACCTCAAACATAAATGTGTGATTATTACAGCTTTGGTCAATTCACTGGTGATGCCGCCTCTGTACTGTAGTTTCTATTACTCTGATGAGGCAGTGTCACCCAGGAGACATTTAATACTGTTCTTTCCCTTCCAAAAAATGAGGAAAACATTTTCACTGTTGTCAAATCATGCTCTGAAAGATTTGATTTTGTTCCCCACTGTACATGAAGGCTTAAAAACAAGGAACGTTTCATTAAGAAGTCCCTAAAAGAACCTACAAGAGACAAAAAGCTCCCGGCAGAAGGAGCTGGACACTGTACTGGGTGCAGGCGCCCAGATTCTGGCAGTTGGGGGTTGCCAGGAGGCCTCTGTGAGGAAAATCCAGGGCCACCCCAGGCCAGGTAGAAATGACTCCAGCCAGCTCTACTCAAGCACCTGGGGAATGGCTGAGCCCCTCAGCGGAGACGGTGGTGCCTCAGGAAAAGGATATTTAATAACAGGTAAAAAACCCTGTGTAGCAGTTGATAGAGAATAGTTGAAAATGAAACGTGTGAGAAATACGCTGCAAACACCAAGGTCAGTGAAGGAGGAGGCAGGGGGAGCTGCCCCAGACACCATAGTGGATACCCATGCTGAGGCAGGTTTATCCTGAAGGACTGTAACCCACTGAGAATCCACAGTGGAGAAGGGGAAAGGTGTGAGGAAGAAGGAGCAGAAGAGAGGAGCTCTTACGCACTGACTGAACCTCTCACCACCCATGCCCATGGAGAAGATGGAGATGAAGGAGTGAAGCTGAGACAAGGAAGAAGCAGGGAGAGGCAGGGGAAAGGAGAAGGTGGTTTGGGTTTCACTTCTCATCATCCTACTTTATTTTAATTGGCAGAATATTTAATTAATTTTTCTCAAAGTCATGCCTATTTTGTCCATGACACCCCAGGTAAGAGATCTCCCTATCTGTTTCTTGACCCAGGAGCTCTCTCATCTTGTTCTCTTCCCTGCCATGCTGAGCAAGGGGAGTGAGACAGCAGCTGGGTGGGCATGTGGCAACATGCAACCCACCCCAGACAGACTAGTGACATGAAGGCT
This sequence comes from Pipra filicauda, assembly GCF_003945595.2. Classification (NCBI taxonomy): domain Eukaryota; kingdom Metazoa; phylum Chordata; class Aves; order Passeriformes; family Pipridae; genus Pipra; species Pipra filicauda. The sequence goes on along the minus strand of NW_024103563.1, from coordinate 1,151,967 downwards.
GTATACTGCAGATACAGAAAGACAAATTCTCATTGACTGTAATACTCTGGAGTCAAGAGAACATTTCTCCTCGCAGAACTGCTGATACATTTTTCTCCTCATACGCTGCCCAGTGTGATACCCACATTGGGCAGCATAGGATAAGCACACTGTAGTCTGAATATCAGACTACAGATTTCCTGTGTAAATTTGAAAATGTCACCCAACACTGCAGCTGCAGTAATTTTTTTCTTAATTATGTGACAGACATACATACTGATATGAACTTTGGCTTTTAAAAGTCAGAAGACTTCAGTGTTCTTGCAAATGAAGATCACTCCATTACAAAGCACATAAAGATATGACTAATTTTAAACACATAATCCCACTTACTTCAAAAGAACAGATCAATGATTCAAGTTAGCTCCTCAAAAATTAAAATAAGGTATATTATTATGATTTGATTCTTCATTTCTTAGAGACACCCAGGGAATGTTTTTGAAGTGGTTTACCCAAAAGTAAAAATAAGATACAGAATTTCACTGTTTTAACCAGATATTTAAAAGCACACATTTTATTCCAGTTTTATGTCTATTTTATTGCTGACTGTGGAAAGTAAATTTCTCGCACCACAACAGAATGATTCTACCTGTATCTTACCAACTGTCAATGGACTTTTGTTTTCCTTTAGGCTCTACTAACCTGCTCGTTAGGAAAAAACACTATACAAAATTAACTATTAAATATATCTTGAAATTGAGTTTCAAGTTTCAAAACTCTCTGATGGTCTACTGCAAAATATAATTTCCCATCTGACAAAGAAACCAAGTGTCCCTATTCCAGGAAATGCAGTTTGGCCATAACTTTTATGCTCTCAAAAATGTGCAATTTACATTCTTTCAATTTAAAAAGGCCACCATAAAAGGTGTCACATTTATAAAAGCTGTTTCAATAAAAATTTACTTTCACACTTTATTTTAAAATTAATTTGACCTTGAATTCTAAATTTCATAAAGGTGAATATACTACACTTCTTTCTAGATGACCATTTTAAAGTATATAGAGAAATCTGACAGCATATCTACTGCATTTGAGACCAGAAATTAGGACACTTGGCAAAGAAAGATGTGGTCTACCCCTGTTTCTAGAAAGGTATACTATGGTTTGGAGTATACTACTTTAATTCCCTTAAAAACAACTACACTTTTTTAAAAGTTAATTGAAAGCTTAATGGACTTGCATTTCTGGCTTCCCAAGATGGCAGAAGACAAACCGATTATTACCTATAATTATGCCAATAAGGGGAAGGATCTGAATCCCTCAAAAGCAGGATTTTAACGCCAATCTTGCAAATAAAAGTATAAGCTACATGTCAACACAGAGTAGCAAAGCTAAGATCATCAAATACTAGATGAATTACAAAAAAAAAAGAAAAAACTGAAATAAAATCATCTTTTTGTATTTCTTGTAGCACGTGACTCTTGAGACAGAGATCAATGGGCCAACATCTTTTCTTCAAGGATCACCAGATTTGCACTCTGAAGTGTTTTTCTCTGCTCAGACACTTAGACTTACCAGCTATCGGCTGCATTCACATAATTTCTTTTTTGTACAGAAATCATATATAATGTACTGCAAGTCCTCACATGCCCTTTTCTCCTTGCTATAGTCTTGCAAATCACTGAGACATTCTTCATAGTTAATCAGTTATCTCCCTACCCACTAAATGTAACATTTTATACCCTTAGTTTTGTAATTGCTCTCCTGGTTTTGTCCTCAGCTGAAAGACACCTTCTCAGTAAGTTTTTCACATTTCAGTTGTCTCAAACTATTGGTAGTGCATGACGCTATTTGCGAGAACGAGCACCTGCAAAGTGACTGAAGTGATTTTAGACTTAAATTTCTATGGCTGACTTCTAGGATATATCTGACAATCTATCTCTCTTGGGAAGAAGAAGAGAAGCACTCTCCGTAGGAGTTAGGATTTTTCTCTGCATTCTTTTATACAGCCTGACAAAACCACAGCATTTTGTCCTGTATTCTCAAAAAAAGCACTAATTGTAAAAAAACAGTCATTAGCAACAGATGACTAAGGAAAAATACCTGTCATTTGAACACCTATTAAGCTGGTTTTTAATTCCTATTAGAAAGAGCAAGGCATCCGTAAAGATGGGAAGGTTTTTGGTTGAGCACAATGCCTGTTTTCAAATATACTGCCCTTCTTATTAGCACCTGTGTTTTCAGTTTGAATGTATGCTATATTAGGTGTTTTCATACATTTTTTATCTAAATGGTGTATGTGAAAAGCATGGGAAGATATTCACGAGGCTTACAAAAGTATATAAATAAATACGCTACAGTATACACACTTTTTTCCTTAAATATTTTCTTCATAGTGCTCTCAGGGTTATCTGTTTGCACTTTATGAACAGAAGTACTTTAGTCCACTATAAACATGCACAATAAATATTGTATGAGAGTACTTTCAAATGTAGGGCAGATTCTAAAATGTACGAAGAGCTCTACATTGGTGGTATCAATTCAGGAAATACTAGATGGAATATTTTATGCTTATCTTCTTTCTCAATATAATTATGACTTTACTATATCTGTTGTAGTCTGTTCAAATGGGAGGAAGAATCTTTGGAGCAGTACTAACACCTCCTCAAATGTGCAGAAAGAAATGGGAAGTTGAGATCAGTACACAGACTTCATCAAGAACATCTAAGTGTTCCAGTTTCCCACTCTGTAAAGACTTGCATGGGAGCATTATTTTCTACACATGTGCAGATTTCTTTGTAAATATCTGAGCTTCTCACGTATTTGAACATAAGCTTGACGTGAATCTTTCCAGGACTGGAATCTTTTCCAGCTCATACTAACTTCAACGAGAATTAGTTTATCTATCCTTCAGGATATCCCTCAGTCTAAAAAAAAGCATGTTAACATAATTACATTAAAGATAAGAATAGATCAGTTAGAAGTATCAATAAAATTGGGACTATTTCAAATACCAGAGCATCGAAATTTTCCTACAAATCCATAAACTGAGAATTCCCTGGCTTTCACGTTAACTTTTCTTCCTAGTTTATGTGCTCGCAAATGCAGAAAGATATAACTTCTCCATTTTCAGTTAATAAATTTTGCACATCAATATAATACCAATATAAGAAAGAAATAAACATCACCACTTATAAAAAAAGGCATGCCAGCAGTCCATTTTCCTCTACTCTTTGAATTACCTAGGACATTACAGAAATTCATTGCTCCTCCCTTACTGTGAGACAATATTATGGTACAAATTTAGACTGTGAAGACAGTCTGCAAATTGAGAGACAATAACCTTTAAGACTGTTGCTATGTCATAAATAGAGGAGGAATTTCATGGTTTGTTTTGTGGGGGGTTTTTTGGGTTTGATTGGATTTTTTCTTTTTTTTTTGAGAGCAAGAGAAAAATGTCAATACTGGTTTTATTTTAGAATCAAGAGCTCTTTATTAGTGGGCAAAAAGAAACTGTACTTCTTAAATAACATGTTTAAAGGCAATGGGCCGAGACTGTCAGCTATTTCTTCATATCAGCAAAGAATCCCACTGTCATCACTGAGACCATTTAGAAACAAAGAACCCCACAGTCTGTAGCAGGGATGATATTATTTCTTGCTAAATAAGCAAAGCTCTTAACAGAGATGGCACTTAGATTTGTCATCTGAGTTTCTAGAAAAATTGAGGAGGAAATTGAGGTTAGGAGATTAAGAGTGTTCAAAAACGTCTTCTCTAAAATGATGGGATAATCCTAAAGCTTATAAAATAAGATAATACAGTAATCCTAAATTATTACTAAACAGAGATTTATTGAATGGGGTCATAATGCAAGTTTGATTTCATTATATTACTACAAACTGCTCATGACTCAGTTCTAGCTGAGAAGTTCACAATAAGATCAAGTGCAAGGTGATATTCAAAGCCTTTGAGATCAGAAATTTCCTATAAAGAGTAGTCATCTCCACACTCTTCTCTATAATAAACCTATAGACTTGTGCTTTGGTGAGATCCCATCTGGACAAACTCTTTTTCTCACACAGAGAAACAGTCCAGAATTTCTGAACCACATTGCTTCACTGCTGTAGTCCTTGAAACGTAGCCAAAGTCTGATCCAGTGGCCTTTGAAGCAGATAGCCTGGCCTTCATGGCCAATACAGAGCTGTGACCATTGAAGTGTCCCTCCCTGTTACTCTAATTTGGTATCTGCATGAAAACATCTGACTGTCCTGTTATATCTTTGATTTCAAGCCAGGGCTTTGCCTATATTGCCAAGTGTCACCCCTTTCCCACAGATTTCTTTTGCATACGTGCATGTATACACACACACAATTTAAAATATTCTATTTGCAGATGTCAGAAGAGGTAATTGGCTTTCTGTCAATCTTAGTAGAAGCAAAAGAGTTAAGCATATCTAAAAAAGCAGGATGAGCAGTTCTGCAGCTACAGTATAGGGAATTTTCTGAAAGGGACAAATTCTAAAAAGCTTTGCTGAATTTAGCACTACTAGTCTCCTTTCAGTTAGTAAGTTTAAAATCAGAATCTCAAATAAAGATGATTTATTCAGAAATAATAATATAATATTTTTGATTCATTATACTCAAGGCTTTTCTCTGCACAAATAGGACATTATCAATTTTTAAAAGAAAAATCACACTCCTGTCTGCATATTTGGTGTCTTGCTTGCAAGAAAAAAGCATGAAGAAACACAGTTGTTTTGCTTACTGAGTTTAAAATATTTTCTTTACCCTCCAAGGAGTGTATTTTCTTTGTGCAAGATTACTAAACTTTCTTTTTAGACCTGAACAAAGTTGAAAATTACAGAGCTCAGACATTCTGTCATCCTCTTTCAATTGGATTGCATGGTCTTGTAGAGAATCCGCAGCGATACTACATTTGTAATTTTAAAATAGCTTCTCTATACTGATTTTCCTACTGATCAGAAGACATAAATTACTTGGAAGAAAACAGAAAAACTGGGTGATAAGTTTTGCTGCAATCAATGTCTCTAATATGTATGAGAATGGGACATCATTTCACCAAAACAATCCATCTGTGAAGTATGCTAAGGGATGACTGAGTTTGGATACAGCAATTAATCACCACATTATTTATAGCACTTCAGAAGCAGCTTACAGTACATTAATCAGGGATAACTTCTGCTTAATGAACAGAGCTGCCAAAACCGCCAAACAAGACCATAAAAAACTGAATTGAGAAAGAAAGTATTAGCAAAAGACCGGCAATGATGAAATATTCAAAGCTCCTCTTCAGCAAAGTTCTTCTCCCAGTTTCTCTTCCTACACCACCCATAAGCAACAAATTCCATCCACAAACAACTATTTGACTACACTGGTAGCATCAGATACTCATGAGTAAAAAGAAAACAAAGCAACAAAAAGTCGACTGCATCAGTTTTAGTGCACTGCCATGCACACAGCCACGTGGCTGTGGAAGGCATTGGAAATGAAGACTCAACTTATTTATTTTCAAATAAATAAATTTCCTTTGTGTAATTAGAAGGACCACTAGAGTGAGAAGACACATGGATCACACCTACATTTATTGTCTCTGCTACAGCGTGGACACTGTTAGAAGTAAGAAGAGGTGTAGTATGGGGTTTGCTATTTAATCAGCTTTTCAAATCATGGCTCGATGGAAATCTCTTTATTATGTAGAGGCTCACAAAATAAAATCCTATTTTCCAGAAGTGTGAAAGTGTAACTCTCCTATTCAAAGTACTTGAAAAGAAGTTTAGCAATTAAAACTAAATAAAACATTAGTAAGATATGGGGAACATGAGTAATTTGCATGTTAGGCATATGCAAATTAAAAATAAGATCTGGTTTAAAGGCATAAAGAACTTCATAAAATTACATGGCTATTAAAAGTAGCTTATATGCTAAGAAGTATTCTGATTTACATAAGCAAATTTATTTCAATTACTACATGCAAATGGTAATTATATCAAGTAAAAACAAATTTTTATTGAAAGCACATCTCATTATAGAAAACATTAATGAATCCTTCAAGTTTGGGTCTTCCATAAGAAGACATGATGAATAAAATACAGAAAAAAATGCTTTTATTATTCAACACACAGTTTAACTATGAAGGTTTAACTATGAAGCAACTGTAATTAGGTTTTGTTAGTCTTCTTTTTTAGCATAGTGTCTATAGACCTCCAAAGAACTTAAGATTTCCACTGGAAGTAACAGTGACGTGCTTATTGTTACTTGTCATATTTTAACATTCTGTAATAAAAATACTCTTTTTTCACTGTTGAAGCTGTGTCTGGCCTTATAAGGATATCTAAATCTATTATTAGCCTAACATTTTACGTGTATAAAGGCAGGTACACGTAGGAACTAATGTTTAGTCTAAGAGCATTCACAGAAGTCTTCATGAAACTGTCACTTGACACCACAACATGAATGCACAAACCCACTTCAATGCGTATGTTTGTGTGAATATTGTGTTTATGAAATGGAAAAAAATCAAATGGTCTGAAATGAAACTGGAACCCTCTCCATAGCAGATGTGTTTGAAGAAAGATCTATCAACTGATGTGAAATAAATTATTTCTGTGTCACATAGCTGAAAGAAAAGGAATCATAGTACCTATAAATAACACAAAAAGCCCAGCAACAAATTCCTTTGCAAAATACAGATCTAAACAAATACCACTCCAGGCTCTCATTGTGTCCCTCCTGGTTAAAAGTTGTTTGTCTAATAGTAGAATTTGGGGCAGTATAAAAGAACATTGCCAGTGCTTTTGTTATTCACACAGTTATCATTTTCTAAATGGGTCTTGAAGTGCTTTTTTCCTGTTGTACTGGTAACAAAGATTGCCATGAGGTCACTCAAAACACAGCTGAAGGGCTCAAATTAAATATTCATCTTACCTGGTAATGGTAACATCTCCAGCCACATCACTTCAAGGTATTCTGGAAAATGATACTGCCCTCCCAGCATCTGTGTCATGCTGAGCTCACTGAGCTTTCTCCTGACAAATCAAAGGCATTTGGGATCAATGGGGCCTGGGGTGAGGGGAAGGAACCCTGCATAGTTAGGTAAAAAAGGTATGAAGAAATATGGTTTACACTATTTTGTCTCATTACTGTTTAAGTGAAACTATCAATCAAGAGGCCTATACATTACTATACAATTATATCAGCACTTTGTTATGTTTTGTTAGTATTCATCAAATGCAGGAGGCAGCATGTGAGCGTGTATGGTAGCATTTCTTCTCAATGATACAGAACAATAAAACACTAGGATAGTCAATTCTCAGCAGCACTGTGCAGATGGTATACATTCTTCAAACAGGTGTGGGGACATAAAACGTGCCTCTATCTTTGCCCAATGACAGTTTGCTAAAACAAGTTGCTTAAAGTAAAAGAAACAAAGTCTAAAGTGGATGAAGCAACTTGATTATTCTTCAGACATCAAAGACTCATAGTGATTTAAATGGTATTCTAGCATGTACTAAAAATGGCAGATCAATCTCCAAGGAATCTCAGAATTCCTACCTAAAATGAACCCAGTTTGCTATATCCTGATGAACGCTTTATGATGAAACCAAATACCATCCATCTGAAGTCACTATTTCAACAAAAATTGCATCAGACCACAGAATCACAAATACAAACAAACTCCTGAATATCTCTAAAATGCATTGTAGAATATACCTTTCCTTTCTTTTCTGCCAAAGTCTTTTTATCACTGATAACTGCTCTTAGACAGGCAATGTTCTTTCACCACCGATAAGTCTCCTAGACGGACAGACTATGCCAGACAGATAAAACTGATGCAGATAAGTACCTTGAGCATATCATAGAACTATAAACAAAAAGGTTTCTAGAAATGAATGATAACAAAAGTAACACTGCAAGCCCAATGAAAAACCTTGAAACACAATGAGAGATAGAGTTACATACAAACAAATAGGACAGACAGAAAAGGCTCCATGTGTAGAAGAACAGCATTCTGCTTTGAATCAGAATGCATTTAAAAAGCAATATAAGAAAACTCAATCAGGCAAGACATAAGCTCTCTGTAAGCATATCCGAGTCAAATCAATTTACCACACTGAGCCACAAAATCAGGCCTAAAACTGCGACTATTATGAAGGCCTATCTGACAAAATAGCAGTCCCCAAATGGTCTTGCGAAAAGTTCTGTATGACACAGAAATTAGTTACCTGCAAACCAAATGACAAGGCATCAGCTTTCATTAACAGCTTCAGAGACATCTTAAAGTCAACAGGAGAATGCTGCTGATCTCATTCCTAAAAAAGGGGCAGATTATCTCCTTATCACATACCAGCTGTGAAAAAAGAAACAATCCTTCAGACAGTCAGTGAAAAAAAGAAGAGAGATACGGGTTTGCATATCTCAAAGAAAACAAACTCACTGAACCTCCCTAGGTCCTAGAACACCTGCAGGCACTCACATAGATAGATAACTACCAACTACCAGGCAACTTTGTCAAGCTGACCCAAAATCACTATCACAGTCCATTTGAATGACAGGTAAGACAGTACGACTTAAGCTTCTGAGAGAACTCCCCTTAGAATAAAAAATTATTGCAAAATGTTTATTCCTCATTAAAACCTTGAGACCCCAGGGTTACTTGCATTTTCACATGTAATCCAATCAGTAAGACTGAGACTAAGCTAATTGCAGCAGAAAAAACCCCAACACCAATCATCAGGCAAACCTTGTGGTTTCTGTGGTTTCACAATTTTTCTTTAATACCTGTCCAACAGATAATACAGGATTTTCATTCTGAACCAGCTCCCACTGCAGCAGGATAAATAAATAACAGAACTACTCAGGAGTCATATGCAATGCATTCTGCATAGAGTATTAGGTTGGAAATTAAACTATGTATGCTGGTAATCAAAAGAATCAGCTTTCAAAGGGAAGGTAATTCTCTTTAAATCTAAAGGACACAAATAAATCTAGCAAATCTGTACCCCAAAAAATCTTTGTGTTTCACTAGCAGATGTTGGAAAGCAATCAACATGAATTAGTAGCATTCATGAAACTGATATTTTACTAGATAATTTCTGGTTTGTATGAAATGTGTAATTGTGAAGTTTTTTGCATGTCTAAATTAACTAGACATTGGAAATAACCGTACTAAGGATTAAACAGTGATTTGCACAAAAAAGTTCTTGGTAAGCAAAACATTCTCTTCCCTGCTTCTTTTATTAGCTATGTCTTTGAGCTTAACTTCAGCACTCCTTCGAAAGCACTGCATTTATCAGCCTTAATTTTATGTCTCAGTCTACTGTAAAAACGTCACCTCTTACTCAATAGCCTTTCCTCAGCCTCTCTGTAATAAACTCTTTGGGAAGATTTTAATATAATTTTATCCACTGAAGAATTTTTTTTAAAGAACATTCAGTAGTGGAGATCATAGAAATTCATTTCTATTTTCTTTTGCTTGGATACCTGGAAGATTTTGAAGTTTCAGTTGTTCCTCACCATGCTAACAAGCCAAACTGATTGTGCTCTGACCAAAAGAACAAACAAATGAATAAGAGAACAAAACAACATAAAACCAAAATAGTATATATACTACTGATGTAAGAGAGGTCTGTGACAAGACCAGGAACGAAGTTCCAATATGGGCTCTGCAAATCTACTAAGCTAGCCGATGATACTTATTTCATTATCATACATGTGAGAAAACAGTTATGGACTGAAGAGACTTTCACTGTACTTGAATTTACATCTCAACACAGCTCTGATTCTCAAACTGTCTTATATTACTTTCTATGAGCACAATAGCTTACAAACATATGTAGATATTTCTTGTACTTTAAAAATATTCAATCAATCTAATATTTCCAATATTGTTATGCACACAAAATACGTGAATGTTCAACTTTCTTCCTTTGCCATTCTCTTGTGGGTTTTTTGTCACTCCTTTCCTAAACAATAAGAGTAATACTCAGCATTGGTGTCAAATTCTCTTTCTTGCTCTTTCAGACACCTGCAGCTTCTACCAGCTCTGCTCACTCCTCTTCCTCTGTCTTCACCCTTTCTCATACAGCACATCCACACCTTCCTATTCTTCACCACTGTTATTATTTTCTTCCTTTCATCATGAAGCTACACTTTGTCGCTCCTTTTCCATACTTGTGCCATCATTCTAAAGCTCCTTACATTCAGTGATTGCTGCTTAGGAGCTTTCTTGATCAGTGGTAGTATATTTAGGTTTAACAGCCTTCTGAAATCTCTTTCTCTGCTTTCGTGCATTTGCTTTTTCAGATCCAGAAAAAACATTCAGCATCCTTAATACCCAATGGCGCAGTTTTGCTCACTTTAATTATGTCTTCTGAGAAGCATCTTCTCTTGCTTGTTTTGCGACTGCTTTCTGCTAGCTTCCCTTGATGTGCCATTGTTCTTGCACAGAAAGAAATTGTAAATAATAATTCTCTGATCATCTTCCCTCAATTTTACAATGATTTCTGGATTCCTGTAATATACCCTTTGGTCATATCTTTTTTTTTTTTTCTAATCTGAAGAGTCCTTGATTATTCAATTGTTACTTAGGATAAAATATTTTTTTAATAAACTCATCATTCTTTTTCTTACCTTTGCAAGTACTAATATATCCATCCAAGATAAACTTCAAGACATGGACTATGAATGTATAAAAAGCCATAAAAAATGTCTCAGGTCTTTTTCCACTCTTTTCCCAATAATTTCTAATGGCCTAGAATTATTCGTTGCAGCACCTATATCTCATTCTTAAAAAGCAGTAATTAATTGCTTGGCCATCATTGTGTATGATTGCAACCGGGATTTTTTCCTAACTTCATTTGCACCTCCTCACATTTACTTAGACTGAATTTCATCATCTGCTTTTCTGCTGCTCTTAGAAGTTGCCTCTTCTCTTTTTTATCTTGACTAGCTTGGCAATCTCACAGGAATTCATTATTAGTCACTATAAACCGTTTTTTCCAGAATATTCAGACCCCAGTGCAAAATCCTATGACTGAACCCTAACTCCTACCCTATCGTTTTGTGGTTTTTTGTCTGAGTTTATTTTTATTTTAAAGAATTTCTCCATGTTGTGTGCCTCTCAATTTCTCTCATGGCTAGTTAGTTTTTCCTATAGTTTTGGTGAGAAATCTTTTCAAATACTTTCTGGAAACCTAAGTAGACTGTATCAACAGGACTACTCCAGCTCCCACAGTGAATTTTAACAGTGAGGAAAGACTAAACAAGCCTTGTTGAGTCTTTCCCCAAGCTATCATATGTATTTATATGTCCAGTTACTGTTCCTTGTTATAGTTTCTATCAATTTGGTGAATGCAGGCTTAGTGGTTAGTAGTTCCCTGGATATTCTCAAGAAACCATTTTATAGCTTGGCATTGCATTAATCTTTCTCCAACTCTTTTATACCAAGGAATAGGCAAGAGGCAACACAATACAGTTCAATTTTACTATTTCACCCCTAATGGTCCTCTAGAACTCTTGGGCAAATGCCACTGGGATCAGATATTTTTAAACAATATTTACTGTTTATTTTGTCAGTTTACTCTGCTGCCTCTTATAGGGAGTTTCATTCTCTAATGAACTCTCGAAAAAAAAATTCACCATGTGGGAATCTGACCAGTGTATTTTGCATTTGCATTGTTACTGCAACAAATCCTTTTTATGCTTCAACTTCTTATACTGTGATGACCCACTGGCCTTACAAACTACCTGACAGGCACCCCACAATTCATGAGTTTGAAAAAAGTCCTCAGAAGTTCTTCCTCTATCTTGTATGCTCTGCCTTACAGTTTTTACATTTAACCTAACAGATTTTACATTCTTCTTTTATTTTTGAGATATTCTGTGAAGAACATTTACATATTCGATGGTTTCTCTAATCTCAGTATTTAATGATGATGCTTTTTAACCTTGGTCTTTCTACAATGCTTTAATGCATTATTTTTTTTAGCTTCCAATATAGTGGCTTGAAACCATATCCACGTCATCTGTTAAGATGATTTTTTAGCTGCCTCTATCAGTTTCTTTTTAACAAGCACCCTCATTTTTCTAAAACTCACATTTGTGGAACTGAGAACTGCTGTATTGGTTCTTCTGATTCTTGTTCCTGACAGGATGTTGAATTTAAGCACATGGTTACAGAATGTACTTTGGTAATAACACTGTGTCAATAAACAGCCCCTCTATTGATTCTCCAATTACCTTCCCCAATGAAAAGTAAATTATGGTGTCTAAAAGTTGAGTTTGACTTGACAGCTACTACCCAATTCACATAGGGAGGCCACAATCATGGTGAGCTGAAACAACATATTTATGTTTCCTGGCAAGTGTCTCTGGCCTCTCCTGGTATGCCATGTTCATTGATCAAGCACTTATAAACATTATTATATAGATAGATAGATAGATATAGATAGATAGATACATATATAGATAGATAGATATAAACAGAAATTCAATAGGGATTCTTAATTGCTCCCTGACATAATTAATTTGTTGATCTCATATAACTTTGCATTTCATTTACTACATAGCACTTTTTCTCCATACATGACAAACCTTTCCTATATTACCTGGTTAGTATCCCAGTACCCCTTTTCCTTCCAGAAAATTCCCAGTATTCTTTTTATAGCAATAGGCTAAATTAAAGCTAGGCATCCTATAAAATCCAGGTATTATGAAAATTACAGCCTAACCCTTAAAACTCTTCATATTTAGAGAATACAGTATTGGCAAATTCAATACCTCAGATGTTGGAAGATTCCAGAAATAAGCCTGGCTAAACAAGCTCTCCCTGACATCCTTGTATGCATATGGCATATTCTCTATTTACATTCAAATATTGTGTTTCTACAGGACAACTCTTCTGTTCAAAGCAGGGCATGAATAGTACTCGATTGATCGTTATTCATCTCTTGTTTCCACATTCACCACCCAGACTGTAATCCCACAGTGTATTTACTGGACACGATCCAAACCCTGTGCTGAATACAGAATTATTACTTTCCTCATGGGCCTTCAATAGTTCTCTTATTCTATTATCTTACCGTGCTCCTCTTTTAAACAAACATAATTAATCTAGCTTCGTAACTCTCCTGTAAAACAAGGTAGTCCATATTATACACAAAGAACAGAGGGGCAGCAATTAAAGGCAAAATTGTCCACGAGTCAATTAATTTACCTTGTTAATTAGAAAGCAATATCTTAAAACCCACTCTATATCCCTATGAAACACATTTCCAATGATATGATTAACACTATAACCACTTCTCAAGTAAGATATGATGTATATCATGGGGATAGCTGGGAAGCCAGAAAAGAACAAGGATAAAACATTAAATTTGAGTAACTTGCTGCGTATTCAGCAAATATTGGTTCTCTACAGCTAACTTTCCTAGTCTATTTTGATTTCTATTCAATTCTCACTTTTTCCATGTGCCTTGCAACAATTAAGAATATATGCAACTTTACTTAGTTCCCATAGCACAGTTTGACGTGCACAGTCATAAAAGAAAAAACAAAAACAAAACAAAAAAAACCCCAACCCAACCAACCAACCAAATAGAAAAACCAGCAAACATCCCCCACTCCAAAAGAACAAACCAAAAGACACCTGATCATATAATTAGAGTATAAGCTTACGAAATAACTGTTAATAAGCACACTGTGATTGTCTATGTGGACACTGTAGAAGAATGTGAGATGTCTACACAGGAGATGTTTCCACACAGTGGAAAAGTCTGTTAGGGACAACAGGTTGGGTATGAAAATAGTTCACAGAGATCTCAAAGAAATACAGTAGAGAAACTTTCTTCCAGGTAAACAAGGAAGACTTTTTTCAGCCCTTTAAATCCACCCATCTGCCTGCCTGGATACCGTATCTGCCTTTTCAGAATTTCAGATAAGCTTCAACAAAGAGTACTTAAGAAGCTGGGATAAAATTCTCTCATTTCAGATTTCAGCGATTAGCAAAATAATGTGTAGCAGCATTGAAGACAGGCTATAGATAAGCTAGAGGAGATGCAGGACGATAATCCACAGGTGCATAAAAGGCTGCTAACAAAGAGGATGGGAATAGTCTGTTTTCCATGTTCATTAATGGATTCCACTTGCAGCAAGAACAATGCATATTAAACATAATGGAAAGTTTCAAACAGTGAAAAGAGTAACAGACTGTGACAAATTGCATGGCGAGGATGTGGAAAGTCTGTAATTAGAACAGGCAAGACAGATATCTGCTTGGAACGATACACATAAAATTACTTGGGGTAAGAATATTACCTCTTGAGGCCCATTCCAGTCCTAGTTTTCCACTTTTCTTTACACTCCATAACATCATTAAAAAATTAAAACTATTTTTCTAAAATTCTCTCTGTATGGAACGTATATTTAAAAGAATTCACCTCCTCCAGTAGCCAGTATAAAATTGCGGTGATTATTCAATAGGAAATGAAAAAAGAATATTTCATGTTTCCTTATACTAGTTTATATCAACTGAAATACTGAGAATCTTAGAAATGCTTCCACTTTTATGGGTAACAACAAATGGAAAAGCCCCTTGTGCACACAGACATCAAGTAGCTGCATATATACAAAATGATACATGCTAAGTCAAAGTGCAGTGACACCACAGCATGCATCTAAAAGTCGATTGCCTGATTCAAATATGTCTCATCTGCCTCTGACTATTGAAAAAAAATAAAAGGGGAGGGGGGCAGTGGGGAATCAGTAGGTAATAGTGTCAATTTTTCACTCAGACAAATGTAATCCAATATGACAATCATAAATTCCTTGTCACTGTTACAACCACCTGAGAACTTTTTTCCTCTAACAAGTATCTATCTAGGTCCAATTTATCTTTTTTTAAACAAAGGCAATTAAACTAGTGCTGAAGAAGAGATAGTGTTCCTCATGCTGTCATTTCAGTATCCCAGTCTCCTCAGGGCTCATTTCAAAGATGTGCCACAGTAACCTTCACAGACCTCTGACATATGAGAGTTCAAATGTACACTGATATCTGATTCACAAGGTCTCTTCTGATCTGAATTCACTACCTACACCACAGTGATGAGCTCAGGCCCAAGATTGACTGAGACTACTCCTGAAGCTGCAGCTCTAGTAGACTGCAGGCAAATCAGCCCCAGGAATTGGAGCAGAGGACAGACAGCTCATTTCTCCAGTATTTTTCCCAGATTTATCGGAAGAGGACAAGAGAATAGCAAAGCAACCTTCATGACAAGAATACAAAAGGGAAACAGGACATCAGGAGGGATATGGGGGAATAAGGGGAAAATGGGGGGAAAGTGTCACAGAGTCACAGACATAGGTAGGTAAGAAAAGTGATTAAAGAAGGAAACCAGCAGTGGGAGGATAAAGGGAAAGGGGATAATGTCTAAAATTCAAGGCAAATACACTTGGGGAAAGACATCCAGAATGGCCCTGTGAGGAAACTGGGACTTCAACAGTAGCAGAGTAAGCAGAAATAAAATAACATTTTGTATGAGAATTAGGACAAACAGGAATATGAAAATGTTAAGATATCAGACAATGTAGTAAATTTGGACAGCAGGAGTCTGCATTTGTTTGCAAGAAATTTGAAGAGTAGAAGAAAAGGGGAAGAAATTGAATTGATATAAAAGAAAACAACAACGTTCTGAACTAAACCTAGGGCTGTTGAGAAGCTGGGATGATGGTGCAATTGGACAATAGAACAGGAATGAGACAATGATGTCTAGATTTGGATCCAGAGAACAAGGAGAGGGGAACAGGAATCTCATATTGAAAATGAGAAGAAGGGTGGGGGATGGGGAGGTGCAGGAAGAAAAAAAACTAACTCATACAATGGCACAAGGGAGAGAGTCTTGTTGGCAAGAAGCTTAAGTAGTGAAAACAGGATCTCTGTAAGTAAAGAGAAAGAGCCTAGAACAAAGAAAGGAAAAAAGTGGACTCAAACACGGGAATAATTTGGAGTAAATGGAGTATATTCCACATCAGAGCCTGGAATGCAACCAAAGAATCCCCAGTCTTGCCAACACTCTGCTGTCAGCAATCACCTATGAATCCCATCTGAGAAAAACCCACATATAGTGAGCTTTCACAGATAGTCAGCAAATGCTTGCTCTCATTTTCTGGTTGCCTGCCTGCAGACCCTTGGGTCTGACTTGCAAAAGTGCTAAGCACTCACGACAGTGAGTGAAGCGGTGTGAAAATAAATTCATTAGTACCTGTGATGTACTCAGATACTATGGCAATGAGAGCCATGCTAAAGCTCATGAGAATATGAGTAATTGTGACTTGATAAAGATTTTAAATGGAGTGCTTTAAATAAGATATAGGGATATACACTGAACGTCAAGGTAAAAGCAAAGTATCAAAGTTGCTCACAGAGGGAACCCATTTGGTGTATCTAAAGCACCACGAGGTAGAAGATGTGTAGAACAAAGATTATTAATGTAGATACACAAGGAAAATATTTGTTTAGCGTAGTGAATGTCTTGACATTTGAAGCTATATTGGCTGATTAGTTTTATTCATGTCAATGTCATCCAAATATTCCACTCACAAGTAACTGGTATGACCTCATCCAATCTACACCTAAAGTGCGGTTCCTGTCTTGCAAAATTACTAGTATGGGTCATATAAATTAAAGTCAACAGGTGGTTTGGTGATGTCTTCCACCAACATGACTTCAATTCCACTCTTAGTTCCACTTAAAGTAGTAATACAAAATGCTTTTCTCAAATTTGTAAATATCCTAAAAAGGATAGTGTTTATTGGCCTGTTACAACCTAATACACATTAAAAAATAAAAGTAAACAATTACTAGAGTATTTTAAAACAATGAAGTGATAGTTTTAAAAGTGTTGGAGAGGGTTTATTCTGCTAATACTACCTGATTCCTTTTTTCACTGTTGTCAGTTTGGCTAACTATCAAGACCAGCATCATACTCACACTTCCTGAGGCTACTCAAATTCATACAGTTTCTCCCATATTTTTTTTCTAGACTAGGGCTCAGGGCAGTTTAAATTTTTACTTTCTTCAGTGCTAATTTTATTTTCTTTTTGTATTACAGCCAGTTCACCGTACCAGTTTCCAAATACTGGTACAATTACTGTTGCATGACAGTTTTCCAGTAAATAAAAATTTATCTGGCTTAACAACTAAGTCAAAGATTAAAGTCAGCTTTAAGTCAGATGGAAGGGACTAATGGTTCAGCCCAAACCCAGAAGACAGATATTTAGTGTTCCCCAAAAGCAGGATGTACTGAGTTGAACAATTTACATTTACCAGCATAGAAGAAATCTCCATCTGATTTCCCAAATACAAAATAGGTTGGAATGTAAAACCAATTCCTTCACTTTCAAAAATTCAACCTCTTGATTTGGCATGGAGACAAAGATGCACAAAATCATTCACTGCTGACTCAACTGAATCATGAATGATTTAGATCCTTATCAGGATCAGCATTTTCTCAAGCTACAGTCAAGGCCTATTAGTTTTTCATATTATTGGATAATTTTTTATCTGTTTGACAGGACTGCTTACATCAAATATTCCTGTAAAAGAAGTAAGTCGTGCTATTTTTATAGCACTGGAAATTTTTACTTGCACATTGGAGACACCTTAGAAAACAACTTAAACTCATCTTAGAAAAAAACTGGAACTCCTGTGATCATCGACAATGCTGAATAAATGTAATTTTCCTAAAAGCTTATGTAGTATCTGCATATGGGCAAAAAACAGGCCTACAAGAGATGTGTCTTCCTGCTACTTCCAAAATGCTAAATTTGTTCCTACTAGATAAAAGCTTTTAACACTTTAAAACTTGTTATTCCCTAACAAAGCAGTCATTGCAACCATACATAATGATTTGGGTTTTTTCTTGAAGTAGAACAAAGACGAAGGCTCTCATGGGAATGTTCTATGCAGTAATTTTCACTCTGGACGTGTGAGAAAGTTCAAATAAGATATGAAAGAAACTCTATCTGAAAGCTTCTTAAAATTCCATTTTTTCAGCGCTTCTTGGTTATCCACAATAATACTCTTATTCATATTGCAGTAGCATGCAGTGACTCCTGATGAGGACCAGGACCCAAATTAACATCAATATTATTTCAGATCTTTTAAATTTCATTTAATAAAACATACACTAAGCTTGGTATCTATTAAAGGTGTCATCTAGCAACCCACGTCTTAAATGTACACACAGTTAAACAGAGAGATCAGTAGTAACCTTGGAAGCCACGAGTGATACCTTTGCACGCCAGTCCCCTGTCATCCGTGACACACATGCATCATGAATGTTCTCATTTTTCAGACTTTAGTCCAATTCTCTAAGCTGTTTTGTCATTTTCTTCTTGTTTAGACCAGTGATAAGAATGAACAGGAAGAAGTAGGGAAAAGGACCACTGTTCTGAAGATATCTAGTAGATTTAAACAGTAATATCATGTTATCTGCATCTGACCTGCAGCTTTACCCCACCTGCTGAGAGCTGGAAAGAACAGATGAAACGCAAAACACATTCTCTCGTGATATGGCTGGCCATGGCCCCAAAGATTTTCTTAAATCCCCACAGGAAATTCAAAATGAAAGCAAACAATGAAGAAATGTTTGAAAATAAAAGTTCTAATGTCATACTTCAAATCATAAAAGGAATATGACTGATCAGAAAACATTTGTAAAATTAAAAAGAAATAAATAAACTTATTTTCACTCCTGGTGGAGGAAGGAGGCCCTGATGGAAAAGCAAGATAAACGACAAAACAAATCAGAATTTGAAAAACAAGATTTACCACAATATGTTTGTTTTCTATTTTAATCTGCTGCATTAAAAGGGATCAGGATTCGGAATTTCACACTTATTTATCACCTGGTTAAACAACATTTAGTAACACAGCACTAGGGAGCTGCTGTGCCACTGAGCAGAACATAGACTAATTCTACCCTGATCAAGCAGCAGTCATTGCATCTCCATATCATTAGGTTACCCTTAGAGAGATATCCCAGTACTGAGGCTATTCTAATTAAGTTTGTTGTTGTGAGTAAGTGAAATGTGGTGCACAGTAATTCCAGCATTTCTGTGGCAGAACTATAGAGCATTTCAACAGGTATGAAAAAAAATATTTGTTTTTAACATGAAAGCTTACTACAGCTCTGGTGTAGAGCAATTTAAGAAGAAACATTCCAGATTTGCATCTTCAAATCTGCCTTCAGAAAGCCAGGACTGAAGTCAGCTGACAACCTTTAAGGCTTAATTGAAAAGAAAGCCTGTCAGTAGCTTTCAGTCTCATTTTGCTTCTGGGTAAGAGACTCAGTTTTAATTTGTTGTGCAAGATGAGCATGAAAAGGTAAGACTCGGTCACCTAGTGAGTCACCACACAAAATAAATGACTAATGGGTCTA
The DNA here is from genome assembly GCF_003945595.2 of Pipra filicauda. Lineage (NCBI taxonomy): Eukaryota > Metazoa > Chordata > Aves > Passeriformes > Pipridae > Pipra > Pipra filicauda. The sequence continues at coordinate 1,132,532 of NW_024103563.1, read as the reverse complement.
TCTGCATTTGACAGATTGAGGTTCAAATCCCACTGCTCCTTCAGGAAAGGCAGATCTACTGCTTGGAGGGACAGGGGTTCATAGCACAGGTTATGCAGATAAGTTTAAAAAAAAAAAAAAAAAAAAGGCCAGCCACTTCCTACATGCTGCCTCTAGAAAGTTCCTGTTAACTTTGTTTATCAAGAAAACATGATTACTGTGTGTGCAATCATCTGCCTCCCTACAAACTCTTGCACTGACACCCTTTTAATTCTGATGACATGACTCCTCTCTGCCTCCTCCATTGACCGTCCCTTGCACAGTACAGATTACATTTTTTTCATTATGCCTCCCTGCTTGCCTATATGTGTTCTCCTATTTGCTTTTCCTCAAACATTAAACCACTCTGTTCATTCACGGTATCATCTCACTTTTGCTTTTCTCTCAAATTTTGACTTCATCAAAATACATTAAATTCTTTAAATCCCCTCTGAGAAAGTTTTGCTTATCATATAGACTGACAGCTATTTGTTAAAACCAAAGTAGTTTCCAGAGGTTGTCTACTTAATTTCCTTGCAACTTCTTTCCAGTACTGAAGCATTACGCCCCAGTTACAAGCAGAAGAGAAAAAGAAAAAAAATGGAAAAAGAAAAAAGCAATACACACACAAACAATAACAAAACAAACAAACGAACAAAAAAATCAAACCCCAACACCCTTCAAAACCCCCAAAAGCAAATGGTTTGGAAGGCCTTTAGAAGCCCAGAGAACCAGCAATCACACCAGTTTCCAAACCTGGTGTTCAGGCCATTTTACACATTCTGCCGAATGGAAATATTTTGTGTGCATACACACCAGTCAGTTCTAAACTCCCCACAACTGCCACAGTTCTTTTCTGCTGATCTAGAGGAAATAAACATCTCAGACATGTTTTTAAAAAGTTGCTCATTTTTAACAGAAGCAACTGGAATATACAGGTTAATTAAGATCACAAAATGGATGAGGCTGGGAGACAACCCTCTGCTCAAGCAGAGCCACTTGGAACTGGCTGTCCAGGACCCTATCCCTAGACTAAGGTGTAGGCCATCTCTCCTTCTAGCAGAGATGCTTTTCCTCAGCTTTGTAAAGTAGAACCTGTCTCTTCTGAGTAGTCCTCAGAAAGTGTCCCATGGTCATAAACCCCAAAAACTAACCATTAATATTTTCCTTCAGAGTGAATGAGAAAACAAAGGCAATAAAACAACCCAAGCACAGGTCTAGTCACCCTGTTCAGATGGACAGTTTACTCAGACACCTACTAGAAAGTTTTAGTTAGATAAAATAAATCAGCAAGGAGCTTAGAAAACTAGCAGAATAGCTTGTTCTCTCTTCCTTGTAAAATTCTTTCAATTAGGGAGCCATGTGTAGTTCTTGTTCCTTCAGTGTTCAAGCCAGAACCCTCTAGTGTCAGTGTCTACCTATTACATCAGCTCTGATTGAAAGTACTTTGTTATAGTTTGCTTTGAAGTTGGTAATATTTTCTTTTAGATGTCAACCTCGCTGCAGCAGTTGAGGACACTGCTATGACAGGATCACAGAGTTAAACATTTGAAACCAAGTGGAGCCTTTTGTTTGTTCTGAGAAGAAGTGGAGTAGTGCTGAATAACATTTCCAAGAGAAATCATCACCCAACTGCACCTGCATTAGCAGCTTGTGGGGAGGAAGACAACCAGAACGCAGGGAGGAAAATTACAGCTAATAGCTAAGAGGAAGAAACAGATTGATGAGTTACGCTTTTGTTTCACTGCCCGTAAAGGCGGCCTGAGACTAATTTATTCTAAAACAGCAAGTGTTTTTGTTTAATTAGATGCTTAGATTTAGATAGTGATTACACAGATCTTTGTGATTTGTTTTTATTTAATTTGCTAGATATTTCAAAGATGTGACCAACAAGATGCTGTTCTACTCCTCCAAGTGGAGACAAAGTAGTGAATTCATAACGGAGACAGCTTCTTTGTTGTGGTTTTTTTTTTCCCCAACCTGGAGCTTTAATTAAACAATATGAAAAATTACAAAAGATTAAAATTTTATTCTTTTCACAGTTATTCAAGTGTTACTTGAATAACATCTTTATTTCAATGCTTTGTTAGTCAGTTGTACTACTTTCAGTGCAAATGTGTAACAATGACCTCTACTCCAAGAAGCTTACAAAGGATAAAACTATAGATAACAGCTGGATGTAACTGAAGTACAAAAATGCAAGTGGTATATCAGAGTTACACAGTCAATCAGTTTCACAGTACATCAAGGTCTGAATTTTTAATTAAAAAAAAAAAAAAAGGAAATCAGACCTTTCTTGGATATCACAGATCCAAACAGTGCAGAAATTCATTGGTGGCAAGAAAAAGTTGATTCTGCAGCACCAGAACACGCATAATATATATCTGCAGGTGTATGCCTGAACTAAGAACATGAATTCCCACCTGCCAATTCCACTGAGCTGAACAGGCACCATAATCCAGACCTTTGTACAGCTTTGCTCATATTTAGATTTCTGAACCTTTCAAGACTAGTAACTTCTTCATTCTACCTTGTACAGTGAAGTTATGTTACTAGTTGATAATAAAGAGAAGTCAATATGATACCAAATGCCACTGGGAAGGAGAATTCAGTTTGAGAAGTCAACTTTACAGACTCAGGGGTCTCCATCTGACAAGGCTGAAAGGCTCATCAGCCTCAGGGAACTGTCCAAAGCAAGGCAGATTTGCCCCTGACAAATAGCAGAAATTCTGGCACTGCAGAGGACTAGACAGATGCCTGTGGAAATGTCACTGGCATCAAATTAGGAAAAGGTGTTCAGCTTGTTGGACATTACAAATTGTGCTCCAAGACCCTATTATACTGGCTTTTTGTTTTGCTCAGATCTGTAGTCAACTTTGGTCAAGTAGTACAAAATATCCAAATTAATGCTTCAGTACCTATTGACAGACTCCACAAGGACTGTCAAACTATTAAACAACGAAGAAAATATGCTACTCCACCATCTGAAGTTCACATGCATGTCCCTTCCTTCTTTCTACACAAAAAAAGTCATCATGCAGCACTGAATTCACTCTCCATTTCCCATATCGGTGTTTCATTTGAACTCAAGCAGCTATATTGAAAGGAAAGTTATTGACACAGACTGCAGTATTAGCATCCTTTTTTTTTTTTCCGGAAAGAGATGCATTAAACAGACTCATCGAAGCTTGAAGAATTGTTTAAATCAGATACTCCAGCCAACCCGGCTTTACCAAATTAAAACAAACAAAAAAACCTCAAGCACTGTTAACAGTAATTACTTCCCAGCTTTTTTAATGGCAAATGGTTTATAAACTAAAATAGTAAAATCAGATTAAAAAAAAAAATCATGTCTGGACAATCACAAAACCTCTATTTCCTAAATTCCTTCTTCCCCACTATTTCATTCATTTGTCATACTGGTTTGTAAAGCTCTGCACTCTTCTTGACCTGCCTGCAGGAGAACATCGGTTTGAAGGTACAGTTTCCATGATTTGACTGTGAAGGACATGCCCCTTCCAGTCACAGCATCCCCGAGCTTCTGTCAAAATAATCTCTTTCTTTATTATTTGATGCTGACATTCCGGAAAACATTACTTGAGAAAAAAAAAAGGCAAACACACACATGTACACATGCTTGCGAGATGGACCGGGGTGGATAGACATATCTGAGGAAATCAAAAGAGCACAATAACCTTCCACAGCAATGAAGTCTGCAGCAGAGCACCATAATAAAACTGATTAAGCTTCATGTGAGGAGCAAATGATGTATGTACAGTTTAAAATTACTTTTGAGAACCTTAATGGATAAAGTAAGTTATTGGAAAAACAGCATCTCTCAAAGTGCAAGTGTCTAGTTCCCCACGTGCAAACATCTCTGTTGGCACCAACATCTGTTCAGAGTACACTGCAGCATTGACTTTCTTTCACCTCTGACAATCCAGGCAATAGCAGGTAGAAGCAATGCCCACATTAGTGGTGCTTAACTGATATTGAGAACCACTGATTAGAAAGGGTCATAAGGTGTTTTAGAGTTAAACAGCTACCTCCATCTTCTCTGTAAGATTAGAAGACAGTATTTTGATATTGTCTTTCCTACTTGCTCATTTTTTGTTACAAATAATTCAGGTAATATTAGCAACTAATCTCAGTTTTGGCTTTGTGGAGTTTTTCTTAGAGTAATGTTTCTGTGACTGCCTACAAAGCTGACTAATCCAGTCTCAGAGTATCTCAGTATCTGTCTGGATGTAACTGCCTACATCCAGCTGTTGTCTCATCCTGTATTCAGGATGTAGCACCTGTAGGTGCTTTGGAATTTCACGTTATCTTTGTTTTTTTCAGTTGAGAAGTAACATAGCAGTAGCCCGGTAAAGACCAGATGTTTCTCCACGTGCTATAGTACTGCTGCTAGTTCCCAGTACCTACAACTGTTCGTTCACTGGTTTAATAGCATTCTGTAGAGTTAGTCCAGATTTCTCATACTGCAAGAGTAATTAACAAGCCCAATATCCATATTGGACCAGACCAAGTCTGGGTTCCATACAAATCCACTCAAGTTATGGTTTAGTTTCCACTGTTTTCATGCAACCATCCTGATTTAAGAATAAAATCTTCATCTATGTGTGAGCACAATCATACTGTAGCTATAGAAAAATTTAAGCTCATCCCATCTGTCAGAAGCAACATCTGTCAAAAGCAGAACAAAATATGAGATACCAGTAAGTGTAGCTGAAAATTCTCAACTGTCCTAAGTTTCTGTGACTGCAGCTTGTAGAAACTGGTTCAAACTACTTCCCTGAATATCCTTTAATGGTTAGCTGCTGCTACAGGAGAAGGCTACAGAGACCAGACAAACAAGAACTAACTTGGATAGGCATAAGGCACCATGTTTCTGCTCTCTGAATTCAGAAGCCGAGGAGCATTCTGGAAATGATGTTATGAAGTGTGAGCATACAGAAATGCTAATTTTCACTCTCAGTAACTTGCTGAGTATTTCATAGAGCTTACAATCTCTCATATGCCCAATACTTAAAAGTACTTAAGAATACTAAAAAAAAAATATTATCAGTGGTAAAATAATAACAACAGCTAAGATCACTCCAGCATATTCAAGGTAGTCACACTTTCATGAGTCCCTGGAAATGTCAACAGTCATTACCTCAGTTTTCAACGCAGTTAAGGTCTTATAGGACAAAATGTCTATTGATTAAGATTATTACTGAAGAAGGGCTTGCTAATGAACATAATGCAGTCATTTTTCTCCTTAAATCCCTAAAACTCGATCAACGTATAGAGCTGTTTGTTTATGCTAGACCACAATTCTTTCCTATTACATAGTCCATAAACTTTCTCTTTTAATTCTATGATTTTTATTCTTAGTTCTTCTTAACTTCTTCCTTTTTCATGTATGATTTGTATTATTATATTTTTATAAGACAAATGACGGCAAATAACACATTATATGCTTTCCTAAATTATTTAGTCCGTTTTATATATATAAACTTCTGTACATATGAAGTATATATCAGTAGTGACTCATTAGTCTTTTAGTCAAAAAGGATGTCCAAAAAAAAAATCTATCCCATTCAGCTTCATCATAAAAAGAAGACCCGAAACATATAATTGGATAATAAATCAGCACCACTTCTCCCAGAAATGAAATCATAGGGCAGTCAGGCTGTTGAGGTATTATAACATATCCCCAGGTATGATGTTTTCTGCTCAGGCTGAGTTGCGCATGCCAGTCTCTGAGGCTGTGTGAATAGCCAGGGAAAGCCTCACTGATAGCTGTTGATGGTTTGAGGTGTCAGATTTAGTGCTAGCATGAGTTCCGTTCACAGTAACACAGGAGGGAAATATGATTCAGAAAAATATGGTTCAGGTTGTAAAGCTTTGGTGGCATTAGACAACACAGTTCTCAAGGTAGCAGCCTCCCTGGTTTCAGTTCAGACCAATAAGCTCAACTACATCTCCTCCTTTAAGCTTAAAAAAAGATGCTTAGATTGCATCATATTCCCAGATTCTGGCCCACAATCGCTACTTTTGAATATATTCTTCCAAATGGTTGGAAGTTTCTTCCCTTATGGGATGATCTATTTTATTACACAGATCTTAGTGGGTTAGCAACAAACTCTTATTCTATTAATGCAATAAACTGTAAGCTCCTCAACTGTAGGATTACAAATTACCCAGTCCCTGATCTTATTATGAAATTACTCTGTAGAAGTGTCAATGAAACAAAGGAGAAATACCAGTTCTCTGATACATTACAAAAGCCAGGCAGTTAAGAGTTTGTCCAGAAGGGGGCCAAATCCAAAAAGGGCAAACTGTTTTCATCTGTGCAGTGTTCCCTTAACTCAGTGATTGTAGAAGAGGAAGTAAAAAGAAGCTTGTTTTCATTATAGCAAGCAAGAAACAAAAGAGGAACAGAAGTTAAGGTTTCTGTTCATTTGTGCACGCATCTTTGAAACTCCAGTATAAAGGTCAAAGGTGCTTTATTCAGACAGAGGGAATTTTGGCATGGGGAACATAGCCACGTAAACAAATTAGATGAAGAGAACAAAATAATGCACCTAGAAAGTTTATAAGAGAAATGGCTTGTTAAGATGAAACCAGAGAACATGACTAGTTCTTACAAATACCTTTACTAAGGACAACTGTATCCATTTTATTGTTCACCAACATGTAATTTGCTTCTAAATAAAGCAAAATTTAGAGCTCTAAAATAATGCTAGATTATGTGTTTTTAAGCAGATGCTACAGGAGTACTCACCAGAAAGCATAAGTATTCTGCCTCTCATAATGTGTAACTGATATAATTTCTGCACAAGCCCATATGTCTCCTGATTTTGAAGTTCAAATATAAACTATTCTACACCTATTCAACAGAAACAATAAAACTGCATATTTAGATGAGTGCCTCTAAGTATTCCTAATACTAATTCCTAATTCTAATAATTCCTAATTCCAGTACTAGTACTGGAAATATCTGCAACTGTGTGCTTGCCCAAGAGTCCCTCACCAACTCAGAGGACAAAACATAACATAGTAAAACACCATTACCCTGTGTTTTGCAAACTGCCCAACAGCCAAATCCTGAGGCACTGCTGCTAGGCTTTGAGACCAGTTAAGGTGAATTTATTGTGGGCCATTTAATATTACAAGAAAATCCTACCAAACCAGGAGATGCTGTTGAAGGATTGTCACACACCTTCAGAATTGAATATATGGATCAATATGCATTACTCTGGTTTGATATAAATCAATATGGCATGCAGGAAAGTTATATGCTTTATACTTCCTAATCTATAGGGAGTCTTGTTTCAAGCAGCATCAAATGAATGTTATAATAGTGCTTGATTTCCTTAGCTATCAATTGATTACATGTAACTAGTCCTCCACCAGTTTTTTGTTCACACAAAGAATTCTAAGTAGTGATTTACTATGGTGTTCCAGTGGGGATAGCAAAACTCTGTACAAAGAGAAAGGATTCTTAGCAAAATATTTAAGCTTTAATCACACTTGCTTCTAGTTGTCACATGGAGAAATACATGCAATACAATAAAATAACAATGCAAAATTGTACAAGTGTGACATTGCATTCATCCTCTGGCATTGAATGCAACCCTGAAAGATCCCCACCTTGACAGGACAAGCTGAAACACAGAATCCTGTAAGAAACTGCCACTCACTAGACAAAGAACACCAGCTCATGGTATGACCTGCCTGCTGAGAATCCAGCTATAAATATGAGCTTGCTTTGCCAATCCTTCAGGCTGGGAAGAGGCTGCCGACGGCTGTGCCAGAGGGGCTCCCATTACCCCACCAGGCAGTGTCACCTCCTGTTGCTGGAAACACCTACTTCTTCCTGCAGCATTGAGAGAGCAGTGATCAAGAGCAGAGGCTCAAGAATTTGTTGCTGCTTAGTATGGAACAAATTCTTACTTGCTGATTATCGGTTATTGTTAATCCCAAGTGAGTATGTGTGTGAGAACTGGTCCTTTCACCGTGGAACTCATGACCCAAGCCACAAATCATTAAAGGCGGTGTGACAGCAAGTCGCTCAGAGCCTTGTCATTCTTACACTAAGCAGCACTGGTGAGATTCAGTATGCTTTCTAAGTGACATTGTATGGTTCAGGCAGTTTCAAGTCTCTGAAAAGTCTTTCACCCCCAGCATGGGACTATCCTCTGAAAAGTGGTCATGTTTGTAGGGTAAGCTACCACTGTGACAACAGTAAATGTTACTGTCGCCGTTACTCAAGCTTCACTTACACCACCCGCCCACTGAAATTCATCGACTCTGGTTTATTCACTTCTGACACGTAAGAAGTGAATAGCAAACCTTGACCAGACAAATTCTGAAAAAAGCAGTTTGAAGTTGTCTGTCTTCTTCCATACCATTTCCACACACCTAACGGTGCCCTTGGCCAGGAATTTTAGCTTGGTGGGATTATTTAGTTTTTACCTTACATCAGCAAACATGGCACAAAATTATAAAAGCAGCTGCATGCTACTTTTCCTCCTCTCAAAAGGGGTGTACCCAGAAACAAACAGCACTGTACAGAAACAAAGCAAAATACAGCCTTGCTGACTGGAAAAAATCAATAGCCTTCATATACTTCATGCTTTTTATGCACAGTAAATTTAATTTCCTGTTTAATTCAGCAGAATCTGTTTGCTTTCTTCTCAACTGGTTCATCAATCCATGGCACTTGCAATGCACTAGAGTCTGCAGTTTAAAGAAAAAAGCAACATGATGCATATAAAGCACTTTTTAAAAAAATTAAATATATACATAATTATAGAAAAGGTATTTAATTTGGTTTTGTGTTTAAATTTGTAATCACATTAAATTCAATTTTCACATCAGCAAATTGAAAATCTTTGAAGTTCTCTGAGAAGTGTTCTGCATGCCCCAGTCTGTTCCAAAATCGATACAGCTGAGCATTAAGCTGAGAGACAAGAGAGATCATATTTCTTAAACTGATGAAAACTACACTAGAAAAGGACTGTTTTAAGAGACAATACATAGCCTTTTGGAGACCCTCTGCTAAAACCTAGTGTCTAAAAACAAATACAAAATGATCTGTATATTTCCTATGTGTAGTCACTTTTGTTTGTCTAACTGTGTTAGTGGTATGAGAACTTTCTAAAGAACATCAGTAATAATGCAAGAATACTCTTAGGAGAAGTTTGAAGAGGTGGAATAAAGACTTTTTTTTTCCCCCCAGGATGGAGGTATATTACTTTTATTCAAAGACTGATATATGTAAAATACATACTTGCAGTTAAAATTACAACACAACAGAAACAAAACCCCTTAAACTTCTGATAACTGAAAATATACATTCATTTCTTGTAATTAACCCACATAATTTTTCTGTGAATAATGAATGAAAATTTCTCACAGTTCTATGATGCTGGAACCGCAGGAAAAATTTTTAGTTACAGATTCTTTTCCATAAGGACTGTGAAAGACACAGCTTGATTAATCTTTTCTAAGACCAGAAATGAACACAAAGAATCAGCCCCAGCCTCCTCATTCAGGTCCTAGGCCATCAGATCAACATCACCTTAGTCAATAAGACACCAGTGGAAAGGACTAATCTGACCAAGAATGTTCATCACCACCAAGTAATTCAAGTTAAGTCCTTTTCTCTGTGGTTCCCCTGAATTTGTGGGGCTAGTAAATATATTAGATTACTAAAGTTATTGTTATTTTTTAATGAGAAGGTTAGTATTATCATTTATATTTCAAGTGACTTCTTGTCACTTAATTTTATTAGAGTTGTATTCACTTCTGTCTCTGCTGAACTGAAGGACTGGGTTAGCTGGTCATCCAAGCTGAATTAATGCATATTTCTCCCTACATGCCAGTGGTACCACCACAACTTCTTGCATAAAGGTCAACAGTTAACAGCTGCAGCTGGAAACAAAATGACAAGGAACATCGATTCCTCTGACACTTGGTGGCTAAGGGGATACTGAACTCTGATGAGCAGCTGAGCCAGGTGTCTCCATCTTAAAGCACTGTAACCATTCGGTGACTAACCTGGTAATGATTCAGTGAGTTTGTATGTACACATAAAAAGAGAAGGAGAGTTTGTGATTTGGCACATGCTGTGTACACTGAAGCCATTTCGTTACAGAAGCATTCATGAAATATGCATGAGGAGTTTAATTTGATTTTCAAAAAGTTCAAAATTCCACTGATTTTCTAGCAAGTTACCTCAAAGCTGTGGCCCTCAAAGAAACTAACTGAGCCAAGAAATGATTCTGAAGAAACTGGATGCTTTCTTCAGCTTAAGAACACATCGAGATAACCTGCTTCTTCAGTCTGTAGCTACAATTTACTCCAAGAGCAACAATTCTCCTTGGAAAACATCACGATGGAGTGAAAAGGTATCAGTGCTCTGGCACTTGTGATTAAAAAGAATGTGATATAATACAGAGGGCTGTATACAGGAGGGAGAGAATAACCAGAACCCTTATGGCTTTTCTTTGTTTATGCTTCAGAAAAATCCTTTGAAGGCCATCACTTGCCAGACAGTAAAAATAGTTTTCCTACTAGAAAACAAAAAGCCCAAATAACTTGAAGTTTTTCAAACCAGCAGTTGGAAATCAAGGGGCCATGGAGTCTGATTTAGATGCTGTGAAAGCCTATTTTGCTCACATTTGACTGCAAGTAGACCAGAAGCTATCACAAGCAGCAAACACTGCTGCAAACAAGTACTAGAATGCAATTATATTCATATTTTGACAATAGTGAATGAATAAATATATTACTTGTATTCATCACTCATTCTCCACACCAACCTCATGTATGGTAAAACACACAAATCAAGCAAACAATTCTGCAAATTGTATTTGTCTTTTTGCTTTTCATATGCTTAAATTCTTTTGCCTTTTACAGGCATCAGCTGCACAGTAGTATGGGGATTAGGAAAACCACAGAACAGTTCTCTGCAGTGTTTTAAGAGATGTTTCTAAACACAAGAGCTAGCACAAAAAGAAATGTCCTACTGAAGGTAAGTGTCTGAATCATAATCTGAATTCTCCAACTCTTTAAGTGTTTTTCAATTGCTACAGACGTACATGTTGATGGAAATACATCACCTAATGAGTTTCCAGCTACTTTGACTGGTCCATCAGCCCTGTTAGCAGAAGTGTGTTTCTTTCTCTTTTTCACATTGCTGATGTGCTAATGGTTGAAACTTATCTTCCTCCAGCACAGCTCTGACCAGCTAATCTAACAACTCACAGTATAACTCCAGAGTGGCTCAAAATGCTAAAATATATAGGCTAGGACACTCATTAGCTTTCTCTTCAGAGTTGAGGGAATATGTTTTTCCTACCTCTTTACAGAGCAAAGAAACCCACATCTTTTTTCTCATTCATAACAAAGTCAATGGGTAAAGTTGACACAGTGGTTTGAGGGAAATTTTGAGAACTGGTGTGTTTCAGAAACCAAATTACTTGCTTCCCACAGAACTGAATAGGTCTAGTTTGAGAATATCAGCAAAACATTACTAAAGTCAGTAGGCTACAGAAAAACAACAATATTTACTTACAGGAGGCCAAGTTACCTGCTACCATTAACATCTACCTGCTAATATTACGTACGCACCCCTCCCCCCCTAAAAATGAGCACTATGTTTAATTGATAAACAGTTTATATCTGACTGTCCCTTTTGATAGGCAGCTATGGATTTAAAGAACAATCAATGCACTGTATTTCTTCCCTCTTGTCTTAATTATTGTTCTACATAGTTACAAATGATGAATAAGGAAGAGGAAAATAAGAAGGCAAATTAATTCCTTAATCTATTCAGAAAACACTGTAGGATTATACAAACAAATACAGAATTACCCACAGAAGAGGAGTTATATATGCATACTGAAACAGAAGGAAAAATAATTGGTATATAGCAAAAATAAACATTAGTAACCAGAAGGAATTGTTTGTCTTCTACAGTAACAACAGCCTTAACATTACCAATTAAGATAGCAGATATCCATATAGCCAAAGTACTCAGCTGTCAGTCTGGGTTGAGGCATCATTATTAAACACCACGGTATAAAAAAAATAAAATAAAGTCTTACAAGGAAGTTTTCATTCAGCTGTAAAAATAACCAATGTCCACCAATGTAATTTCTTTGTCTTGAATAAAAAGAAAAGAGTAAGCTGTGGGATTTTTTTTCTTTAGATATAATTGGCTTCAAGTTTTACATTAGTATGTGGGTAAGAGATGGTTCTGTAACCATGAAATTCTTCAAATAATTACTTTCAGTTGTTGAAATAAAAGCAGTAGTCCATTTTCAGTAACGGTGCAAGTAAATTGTCTCTCTGAATACTGCTGGAAGAACAAAACAGTAAAAGTAAGTAGCTGCATGTGACTGTGTAAGTAAATATGTGTATGAACAGTCTAGAAAGAATTCCCACTGCCGCACTAAAACATTTTGTATATATGCTTTCATCACCTTGTCAAGATCTGGCAATACGACCTTAGTTACATATTACAGATTTTATCATTCAGAGGAAAGAGAACATTCTGAGTGTGCCTCAAAGTGACATGGTAAAGCTCAGGGCACGGGCTTTTCTTTGTTTGTTTTTAAGCTCCAGATACTGCTTATCTGTTCAGGATGCTCTAACCTTTCAATGTTCCCTTATAAAGCCTAGTAATTGCAAAATAATATTCTGAAGATAGTGATGGAGCCAGCAACACTCACTGTTGTTCACACAATAAAATGAGTGAAATGCACAATGTCACACCAAAATTAGTGGCAATGTCAAAAAAACCATCAGAGCCTCCCAAGCGCAAGTCAAGTGCTTTAGCCACGGCATTATTCTTACATCTCAAGAGCATTGCTAATCTAACATTTTTGCTGAGAAAATATTCCTAAAGCTGAAGTTCTACAGTGTGTGTTAACATTTCTCCCTAATAATATTTTAAACAGGATTTGACTAATCCAGCTAGCATAATAAACAATGCAAATCTTCCTAAAATGTGAATTCATACTTAACATTTAAGACTTACAATTGTTAGGTAATGTTAAAAAAATTCCTGCTTTTACACAGCTGGCCTGATGTGAAATATCATTAAAATATTCATTATTTCAAAAAGACTTCCAGATGAAGGCTCTGAATGACTTTAAAAAGAGGTGTGAATTGTGTGAACTTCTCAGGGCTTATTCAAATTTATTCCCTTCAAATATCTGAAGTATACAATGCTGCAAATCTGTTGACTTCTGCGTACAAAAAGGGAATACATATATGACATGCTTTATACTTGTACCCCTCAGCTACCTGTATGAGGCAAATACAGATCGATAAGGGAAAGAAAGTTAAGGGGAGTTTGCTGCCCTTGAGACACAACTGGAGATACTGACACACGCACATTAGGACAGCCAAATGAGGAGGATGAAAGCCACATTACAGAAAATCCACACAAAAAAAGGAGGGCAGAAGGACACCTTTCAGAACATAGCAGTGGATGCTATCTGAATCTCAGAAAAGGTGAAGCTGACCAAGTGATGGCACACAAGTATGGATATGCAGAGAAAACACTTTTCTTGGATGCAAAATGTTCAGTGGAACAAGACACAATATTTTCTTCTCTGCTCACGAAGCACGGCTCACCTTTTTTTTTGATACCTATGTCAACTTTTAGCTCTGTGTTTGTTTTTTTCCTCAAAAAAAATCTGAAAAGTTAACATAAGCAATGACTTTACTAATGATTTTTATCAGTTGATGGAAATCAGTTGATCACTAGGATTGTTCTAGATGTTGTACACATTTTGCAGACTGTACATCAATTCAGTGATGCCCTCCTTTCAAAACACACACAATGTTTGTAGAAAGGTATTCTGTTAACTATTATAGCATTTTCTATATAATATTTCCAATGGGAAAGTTGTTCCCAAAAATACCTTAGTGTTTCATGACAACACCTTGGTAAGAAGAAAGGTGTGAAATGAAAGAAGCTTGTAAAGCCCACCTAAAGTATACACAGTATTTCAAAAACAGATGTGCACTTCTCTGCCTTAACACTTGCTTTGCCTTGTAGAATATATAACAGTGTTTTAGTTAGCCCACTATTTGGTGGATTTACAATGGCAAAGTATTGTATGTCAGAGAAAAAATAATAATTAAAAAAAAAACAAACAACAAATAAATGATTCTCTGGTAATTCAGTAAATCATTTACAATTTTCAGGTTTAAGTTTTCAAAATGGATATTCCAGATTCTATTTGAAAGTATTGCAGCAAATGCAAAATAGAGCAATTTCTTCAGATAACATGTTTATCTGCAACAGCAGATAAGAATATGTAAAAAAAAAAGAAATGGGTCGTTTCCCATTCGAGTAGAGATGCACTTACAGTGCCATTTGAAACACTGTCATAACTACCTTTATACAAGCCAGAGCTTGCCTGCTTTCATAAATGCTCATATATATTTGAGACCTGTATCCAAAGCCCCAATTTCTGCCCATAACAGTAGCAATCCACATCAGCACTTTTCACCCTCCAGTAAAACTAAGTGAACAGTCCAACTCCATCACTCACAATCATCTTGGAAGCACATCATAGAATAAGCTCATTGCTTGCATCCAAATTTTGCATTCCTGAAATAGAATAGCTTGTTCTAGTCATTGATGCAAAAAATACATTTTTAAAATTAACAGTTGTACAGTAAACTTCAAAGCTCTTAGCTGAAATGGTATAACTTTCATTGGCCATGCAGATAGAATGCAGCACAAGACAGAGCTCTACCCGAAGAGCCCAAACACAGCAGGCAAGACTAAATGTGTTCAGTAAGGAGATACAACTATCCACATGGAAAAGAGAGGTTCAACAGGTCAAGACAACAGCTGAACAGGGTGCAACACTAGCTCATAAGAAGCCCTGATGATTTCATTTTGACAGTTCACACGCTTTAATCATTGTGTCTTCCTTGAGTTCAAAAAAAAGAGTCCAAACTTGAATCCACCTTTCACAAATTCTAATCTTATTCCTTAACTATAAAACTGATTTTTGTCTCCTTTCCTGTTAGTGAAAATAAGAACTAACAGAATAGGAGACATATAGGAGTTGCCCTGGACAGACAAGAGTGTGGACCAATGGTCCATCTTGTTCCATCTTTAGTAGCTGACAGCAATCAGTGTTTCAGAAAGGCATTAAGCCCACTGAAAATTAATTAGCTTCTAAATAAGGGGTTTGCCTCTTGAGACAAAAATACTTAAAGCAGTACAAAAGATTATAATAATAGAAATAATGTGACAGTGGCTATCCCACCTATGTTTAAATCTGAAACATGAAGATTTCCATAATCAGTCTCCTTCGATTGACGGACACGTGAATACTCCACATGTATTACTTAAAGGTTGCCTATGGGTACTGGCAGCTACTAATGCCTTTAAACAACAAAAGGCAAGGAAGTAGTTGATGGAAGGAAAAGGAGAGAATAAAAGGACAAGAAAGAATTACATAAACATAGAAGACGCGATCCAAAGTCCAATAAAGCCAATGGAATGATTCATATTGATTTCAGAAGTCATGCAAGACAGAGTCTGAAAAGGCAGAGAACAGACTTCAGGTCCAATGGTAGACATGTTATTTCTCCAAATGTTCTACAACAAAGGACAGGAAGTTTAAAATAATCATCTGGCAGAAGAGAGTTATAGTCCATTTTGTTTCCTTTTAAATGGTTTTGGCAGCTTTTTCTGACACGTGATATAGAAAATATTTTCTTTTTTTTCCCCACCATAAAGCAATCCACACACTAAAAGGTACTATCCACACACACTCAAGCCTATCAGACTGCCTTAGTGGTCACACTACCGTAGCTCTTGGGGATGATGAAAATAATATCAGCTATAAATTACATGCCCTTCTTGAAAAAGTGGCAGTCAGTGACTACTTTGAAAATCTTAGCCCTTCACCATGTTCCAGTTAGAAATGAGAAAAAGCAAAATGTTCAGCGGTCTTTATCCTGATGACCATTCCAGTAGGAGCTATTACCTAGAAAACAATTAATACAAGAATAAAGCTCCATTCAAACCCAGAAACATGTTCAAATGCACGCTATGGTTTAGCTTGCTCAGCAGGTAAGATGAGACGATGATATGTTCTTTCAGATCTTTACACAATAGGAAAAACTTAAAGTCTGAGAATATTTCAAGGCTATATTCAGTCAGTAGCATCAGTGGTCTGCAAAGATACTGTTTTGCATGACATAAAAACAAATGTATCAAAAATCCTTTGTTGTGTCACTGCATAAACTTCTTGGCTGCACAATTTATGCTTATCGGTTAAAAAAAAATTGAACCTCTCTATCTGTTCTTTATTTTTTATTGCATATAAAAGCAGCTGAATACAGACTGTACGTTGAACAGAAGACTACGGAAAAGTGAGCTTGGTACTGTGCCCAGCCAAGTTAGCCCTAGGACCCAAACCAATGCCATTTAAAGGCATTGTAGTATACTATGGAACAAACAAGAACCTAAAAATCCTATTTTACAAGGAGCAGACTGATGAATAAGCAATTTAACAAGGTTTTTATTATGTATTTTGGCTCCAAAAATTGTGTTGTGCTAATAAATATAATCTGTCAGCACAGATGGGGGAAAATAAGAAGCAATAGAAGCAGAAATATTTCCCAAATAGTTTCAGGCTAAAACTGTTACTGAAACTTTCCTTTGCCTTGCTGGTAACATGAATAAAAGTGCGTTGTCCTGGGGCATGAGAACAAGTAAATTAAGCTTATGAGAAACAAGATGGCAACATTACAGAAACTTCACTACAGACTGCTTTTTACTATGTACACAGACAACACGTCAAACTGGTCCATGATCCCAAGTACAACATGGATACTAATCAATCCTATTGAATGAATAGCACCAAGGTACACTTCTCTTGCTATTTAGCTACGAATTTCAGTAACAGCTCTTGCCTTAAAGCTGTTGCCTCAGAAACTTCTCCATTTCCTTCCTATCATTATGCCAGATCTCAACATAAATACACTTGCATGCCAGCCCACAAACACATTATCTTAAAGGTCTGGATCTCCATAAACAAGGGTACCGTTTGCAACATAGGTATTGTGATGATAAATGCTATTGTATATATCAAATTCAGTCTGGAGGGACTGGGCAAGACATGGTGACAGACAACTGTTTGCTGTAAGTACCTGCTAAGTGGTAGAAAACTCTCCAGTTGCTTGCCTTCAACCCTTGGCATTTCAGGAGCACAAGAAACTGCTGGCGTGCAGGTAAAGACTTCATTGTCACCTGGAAGTGGTTTCCGTGTCAGGAAAATAAGGGCAAACACGGGACTGGACAAGATGAACTTACTGAGAATGAGATAGGTAGACAGCTACGTACACAAAACAGGATAGTCAGGGTGACCAGGAGCATGTCCAAGTTTATTTGGTAATGAAAGAAGAGCTACTTGACACCCACCCAGTTAAGAGCTGGTTTAGTTACCATGAGTGGTTCCTCAGAAAACTGTATCAGGATATTCCTGAGCTAACTTACTTTCAGTTTTGTGTCATTTAGGCCCCCAACACTTTCAGTCAGGCTGTTCTACCTTTTGGCATACATGCTTTTTAAAAGATACTTGCTTATTTAGAAATAGAGGTAGGTACTATGAGGGTTCACTGTAAGGACTGTATTTCTGAACACTTCTAAATTCTTCTTTTTAAATCTCACAAAGCACCTTTCTGCACAGTTTTAAGGAAGTGTTTAGACCCAATGATTCTAAAGGAAGAAGCAGAAAACGAATATGTGCCTTGCATAGCACTTTACCATTTTAATACTCAATCATGGAGGCAAGAACACATGATGAGTTGGCACCAAACCACTTCCTCCCTTGCCCCTTTCTCTTTGGTGGTACTAGTAAAAGCACTTCCTTCCCTTGCTCCTGGTGAAATCCATATCATTCTTTGTCAAGATGCTGGGAATGAGAGGGATCAATAAAAAGGTATCTGCTAGAAATTGTTGTGAGTCCTTTCAAAAATAAGGGATTCATGAGATGGAGACTGGCAGACCTATTACAAGCTGCCTCTTAATGAAGTTCAGTTGCTGCTCGTGTATGCTTTGAATCTGTCAGTATTGAAACAGTTTTTAAGAGTCAAGATAAACATTTACATATGAGGAGAGAAGCAGTGAAAATTATGTGGGAATACATCTGGCTTCATTCTCACACAAGGTCCCATGCTATAGACCTGGTAGAGATTACTCAGCACCCAGCCATGAAAAATGGAGGTCCCTCAAAGGGGTAGGTTTCTTGACTGACAACTGTGGACTGGCAAATTCTATTTCATCAGCCTATTATTCACTATAAACATGTGGAAAATCCATCTGTTCTTATTTCTCTGTATACACCAGATATGAAAGGAAACAAAAGCCTGTCTAAGCAAAAAGCAAGAGCATGACAGGAATACTCTCAAGACCTTATTCTCACAGTACAAACAATCTCTGTTCCCTGTGCCTCCCATAGATGTGTGCTAACACAATAGAAGGTGGCTCTCTGTACACCCTCTCTCACATCAGATAAACCAAAATACCTCTCAGTGATAGTACAAGACAACGCAGTTGCTTGGATTGAGCAACGGACAGCCAAGAAATCTTTCATTTACATTACTGGATTTACAGTGACTAGTCTCAAGGAAGTAACTTTATGGGTTACTGTGTACATGAAAAACAAGGAAAGTAGTATGGGTTTCTGAGGGGTAGTTTGGAAGAGGTGAAGATCTTTGCACCTAAAGTAACAAGTGAAAGACCTGACTCCTCAAACGCACAGTTAGTTCCAGTTGTACTTCCAACATGGAAAAAATAATACAAAATAACAATACAAGGTAGAACTGGTTTATAATTCAGGAAAATTTGTCTTAGCGTGTCTCAGCTGCAGGGACCACATAGCTGTTGTACCAATAGGTATATGTACACACACACAGTACCTGTACCTCAGCAAGAAATATTGATGAAAATTATTTCAGCTAAAATCATATGAGATATGATCTACTTCTGTGCAGAGTAAGTTAAGAGCATTAGTTACAGTCCATGCAAGACTGTGAATAAATGAAACTCAGTCAATCTTTTTTAGGAGAAGGAAGAGAAAGACACAAAAAAAACTCTTTGGTCACTTTTTTCCTTTTCTTCTCAACTGGAATTTTTAGAAAATGCATCTTTTAATATGGATTTCCAAAATCCTTCCTAAATTAGACAATCCTACAGCTACATGTAGTCCATCATTACTAGATTTCTCTTCTTACTTCCTTCTTTAAATATTGCGCAAGATTTAGCTATTTCTTACTATGAGTAAAGCAGCTTTATTACTGTCACAGAGAGCATTTCCTAACAGAGACTAGAAAGTTACGTAGGCTTTTGGAATAGTTTCAAAACTGGTCTGACCCTCTTCTTACTAGAACTTGAATTACTTCTGCATATTCAGCTGAGAGAAGTCTAGGGATGGAGATGTTCTGCTACCGAGAACATTTCCAGCTGCAGATCATACTCTTAAGTGCAGAGCAACTTTCACATGGAGAAAGGCCTGAGTGTTGAGGTGGTGTTCAAAACCTTATAGCAACACTAAGCAAAGAAGTGCCTCTTAGTCCACAGAAGTCAAATCATAAGGAATGAAGCTTTTTAAATATCCATGGTAAGCACACTCCCTTGGTATTTTATTGTACAAATTGTATTTGTAGTTACCACTGAATTGTAGCTGTGATATGAATGAGAAGTGGTTGTAAAGAAAAAGGATTCTGCTGCACAACTGGGGACCAAGCTAGAAATTGTTAGAAACAGGCATCACTCTAGTGATATACCACAAATATTTACTCCTTTATGTGAGCTGAGAATGTGACACAAAATCTCTAGTAGTCAGTGGGCCTCACAAGGAGTTTGTGACTCCCTGAACTAAAATACTAATTTAGTTAGATTTTTTTTTTCACACCGTGACTCCTCTGCTCTTTCTGGGAATTGTGGAGATTTTTTAAATAGTACTAATTCTCACTACCAGATGGTAGTAGCACTTTGTCAGAGCATTATTACATTTAAGTTAACACTTGGAATTTTAATGCAATGGCTCCAAGACTTGCTTCTCAAACCCCTCCATAAAAGAGCCATTTCAAAGCTTACATCTATGACTGCTGTCAGCCACTGGATTCAAACCATTCTGAGAAGTGGCCTTTGAAACAGCAGTATTAAAAAATGATAAAATACCTTCAAATTCAAAATGGTCAGGGGGAATTTGTGAAATGAACCGCAAGCAGTAATCTCCGTTGTATTATTAAAGCAATGCTAACAACAAAATACATCTCCATGGCACTTGCTCCTGAACCTGTTACAGAAAACCTAAATGCTGGTTATTTCTAAGTAGCAGACATTTGCTTACTCATTGCAGATGCCTGGAGGTGAGAGGAAAAGAAAACGGCACATGCTTGTTCTGAAGAGAGGATTAGGCAGAATGAAGGGATGTGGTATTGGGGATGATTTAACAGCTTCCAAAGCACTGACAATTTCAATATTCTATTTGTTACTGCAAGTTAGTGCTACAAAATGACACAAGGACCTTGTTTATAGAAAGTTAGCCTCTCTTCTCTCTCTTTCATGTTCTGGATGGAAGTCTATAAACCTAGTATTTTCTGAAAACACTTGTACTCCTTACTTGACACAACACAAAGAGCCAGTTAATTCTAGCCTCAGGGACATTTGGCAGTCGGGGGGGAAATGTATCCCTTTTAAAAAAATGCTAAAATAATCCAAACCCACAGTCCTTTAATGAACAGACATTTTTATTTTTTCTTAACAACTAAATCCTGCTGAAGAAGATTTTCAGCAATGGCAAATTTCAAATGCTGTCATTATCTACCTTCCCCAAGGAAGTATTTACCTCCTTCTCCATACATCATTCAGGTCTGTTATTTGAGATCATTGATCTCAAACAGAAAAATATTTTAAAAACTATTAACTCCAATTCTTAATGTGTCTCATTTATAGGAAACACAGGTCAGCTTTTGGTGCAGCCTTCTACTTGGGAGTTTTGGAAAGGGGGTTGACAGCTGTGCTTAGCAGTGGCGAGAGTTGGTTGAGTGGTGAAGGGGTACAGGAAACACTTGGAGGGTGCCAACCTGAGTGATGGGACAGTCTAGCTTTGTAAGAGTACAGGATAATTTTAGGGAACAGCAGGTAAGAAACACAAGCTTTGCTGCTTTGGATGGGGGTTGGACGAGGTTGATGTTGACAGAAAACCAGATTCTAAGCTAAACAGGCCAAACGAGGACATATGCACAAGATAACTGTGAAAGCAGATCCACTCACCACTCTGGAGCTGCACTGAAGAGAGGTTTAACTTCTAAAGCAAGCTATGCAGCTATCTGAGATGAGGAGAAAGCTAGTGCTCTCCCCCTCATTTCGTGAAAGACACAGCAGGCTTTGAATCCAGAAGGACACTGCATTATTTACCCTTCCTTCCTTCCTAAATTAGGTCAACAGTCAATGGAGCAGAAGCTGTGGCCATGTGCATCCCTTCCTCCTACTCGCCAACCATAGAACCTGCGTTTACAAGGAGGAATAGTACAGACCAGCCTATAAAATAAACTGCTGCACATAGGAAGCAAAGGAAGATTATTCAGAGGGACAATGCTAAGCCACAGGAAGGTACAATACACTTGGAGTTATCCTGGGAGCAGAGGAGTGGAAGTCGATGCTTCGGTACTCATTGTTTCTATCTGTGTGCAACGGTATTAAACAATACAAAGACAAAATGGATCTCACTTTTCTGCAAAGTAATCAGGTACAATTATCAGCTAAAAAACCCCAAAATATTAAGATCTACCACACAAATTAAATGCTTTACAGTAAAACTATAGAGGCTAGACAGGGAGAAACAATCCCTTTTCTAATCTATAATTTAGTTTCTTTAAAACTTAATATTATCTTCTAGATATATTGTTCTCAAAGTATTGTTTGCATTATATTATTAATCTTTTCAGTAATATTTGTGTCATTCCAGTGCCTTGCTTCTCTGGATTTCTCAACTTTTCTCATACCCACAGATATATGTCTCCTTCACAAGGACTGTCCCAAATATTTAAAGCCCAGTCTGCAAACCACATAAGTGTAACATTACCTGTTATTCCCTAAAAGTATCCCATAGTCTTATAAAGCTAGACTGGCCCATCACTCAGGTTAACCCCTTCCAAATGTTTCCTGAACTCCCTTCACCAGCCAACTCGCGCCACTGCTAAGAACAACTGTCCACCTCCTTTCCAAAATTCCCACGTAGATGGCATCACCAGAATCCTCCCCAGAGTAGTCCTGCCCCCGGAGCCTCCCTGTGGCAATGAATCCCATGCCGATGCCTTGTTTCTTGCTGACTCATGCTGTCCTTTACCTGCAAACTCCTGCTCCCCTCACAGCTAGAAACAGCATCAATGATGTCCCTGGGACATCACCCTCCCTGATGGTGACACCAAGCACAATTGATCACTCCCCATCTAGCATGCAGATTATATATAGGACATGCTTTTTTCCTGCCCACTCCCCTCAGCCATTTTATTTTATATATCCCCTATACTCTTTGTAGCACTGTCAAATATGAGAGAACTTTTTCAAGTAAATGGGCATTTCTCAAGTATCTCCAGGATGAAGTCCAATTTTGTAACAGGAGAGCTGCTCCAAGGAGTTGAAAAATCATTCCTCTAGATTGTTTCAATAATTTTTCAGTAATATTTCCATAACACTCTAGAAACTCCATAAGACTACCTAATGAGGCTGCAGATGCTTTCAGAATCACTATGTTTAAATCTCTTTTTAAAAAAAAACAGGGAATTTTGCAACATACATTGTTCCACTATCCCAAAAAGGGCTCTTCCTATCTAGTCTTCCAAAACTGTACCATGAAATATTTCTCCAAACAAATGAGACAGAGTGACAGCATGCATGTGCATAACCATGTGTACTAGATAAAGCCAGAGAGTAATATGGTGGCAGCTGACGAGACAGTGACTGTTTTTATTTTGCCAATTTAAGCAACGTTACTGGTAATAAAGTATCGTAGGTAATGATCATACTTGTTGGCCTTCATTTTCTGTCAATTCTTTCACCTCACAGCCCCAGACCAGGAAGCTCTGACATCAGCCACACCATGTCTGCCCTGACAGGATGTCTCTTTAGACGTATCTACCTGCTTTCAACTCTTTGTACCCAGTGATCATTCACAAACATGAATGAGTGAATCTGTCTCTCAAAAGACACCACAAGACTTGCAACTTTGTCTCCAGCTGTATATGTATTGAGTCGCAGAGAGATCCAAGCCCTCTCTTTCACTTCACCCTCAAATCTCCTGACAGCCAACTTTTTGTTTCATATTTGTACAGCTTCTAGCACAGTGAGGTGCCATTTCACGATGTGTATTCGCGTTATGACTTCCTGCCTGTAAGCAAAAAAACTTCCCAAATCTCTGTGTTGGTACTTAGGGTGAAAATCAGTGCCATCCCAAATTAAAGAAAAATCCAGTCAAATATTTTTAAAAAAGAATAATCCTTCTGATTACTGAAAAAGTGCGTTTATACATTGTATATGCATGCATTTATACATACCCCAGTGCTTGTTATTAACCTGTAGCGTGGAACTGCAAATTAAAGTAGTACATGAGTAGTAAATTTTTGAAGATAATTATAGCAAATATATTAGTGGATAAACTGCAATACTGCTTTGGTTCTATGTGTTCACAAAAGGGACAGCTGAAGGAAGATTACATTCAAGAACTATAACCAACTTTTGAAGGTATATTTATCTCAAAAGAGGTCAAATAAGTAGAATTCCACATAAATAAAAACAGTTTTATCTGTCCGAATTTGTGTTATGGTGACTTTTTTAACTTTTTTGTTCCAAAAAACCCAGATATTTAAGACTATAGAACATAGTGACAATTACAATTTCTTGCCATGAGCTTGGAATATGAGAGAGAAAAAATGAACAGAAATAGAAAAAGGGAGAAATACGTGTATTTTAATATGACTAATAATAGCTATCTCCTTTCACTTGCATTGAACACACATACTTGTCCACTGGCTACACAGTCCCTGTACTCTACAGTGGTTTCATTGAGCAAGAACTGAACCTTTTCTACTGTCTCTTTCCCTTTAACAACTCTCCAGTACATGAAATGATTTTAAAATGTTTCTCAAATGCTTAAGCTGAACACTATAAAGACTGCAGGAAGACAAAGGATATACAAAAAAAAACATCCTTGCTTAATACTGTTTAGTCTGGAGATACCCCCAAAATGTGCTTTCAGCCAGGCAACTTTTAATACTGATTGCAATCAGCGAGGTAACTCTGCAGTAGTGTCTTGCCACCTGAGGAAGACAATCGACATCTTCAAAACATCCCAATGTCTCAGGAGCCTAAGCTTGACTGCAAGCCAGTCAGATGAGCTCCCGCATGCTTCAAAAGCAAGGCAAGTTACTGTCTGTCATCAGGTCTGGGTCCTAAACACAGGGTTTGAGCGTAGTCCTAAGGCAGGGAAATCTGCCCTGTGCAAGTTTTCATTTCTCTCTTTAAAACTGGGTTTGTAAGATTGTTATATCTGCGTACGTTAAAATTAGGCACAGCAAATCCAGGCCTGGCATTCAGGTCTGCTTCTATGATATCCTCTGCTCTCTCCAGAGTTCTCATCTGGAGCTACTTTCCACAGCACTGGAGTGGCACTATTTGATTTTGATTTATCACAAGTGAATTATTATAATGAAATCACCAATGCGATTTAAGCCTCTGAGAAAGATATGGTTGGAGTAACAAAAAATTGTTCTGCAAAACAAGCAATTATTGTTAGGTTCAGTGAATATTGGCCTTAGCAATCCAACTGATTATAGAAAGTTAATGTTTTAAAAGGCAATGAAAAAATAAGAAATTAAATCCTTTAAATCTGCGTGAAAGACTCCAAAAGGAATTTTACGGTTATTTTCACTGCATATTTTATTAGATATGTGATATTTTATTCATGGGTAAAGCAAATATAACAATTAGGAATAATTAGCATTTCAGCACAGAGTGTTATCTAATACATTAAAATACACATATAATTCTTCATTTAAATTCTGTATCCTCACATTTTCCCCTTTCTGGTTCAGAACTTTTCCATTTAGCATAGCATTTACAGGAATATTATAGAGTTCCCAAAGAAATAGACAGAACTACTGGCTTTTGCCTTTGATATCTTATTTTCCTCCCCTCCTTGCATCTTTACGCATTTTCTTTTCCAATTTCCTCTTGAACTTAGCTTGCCAGATGAATCCAGCATAACTTGCAGAAAACTTTTTCTCTTACATCTTTTCTTTTCCATTCTACTCCCTCGCCATTCCAAAACTAATGTGTGCAATGGAAATCTACTTTAAATCTAACCCTACTCTTACAAATCGATCAGTTTACAGTTGACTAAATCTAGAGTAATTGTCTCTGTACTACCTCTTCCATCATAACTTCAATGCTACACAGAAATGCTGTAGTTACTGTATTATCCTCTCTCATTAAGTAAGTGTCACTTTTTATTATGCCTTTTCTATTTTTTTCTTTTTTTTAATGCAGCACTTACAGCTCACAGAACAACCCTTCCCTGAGCTTTTGTGGTTAGTCCCAGACCAAAGCAGAAAGAAGTTTTTCCAGCTGAAGTGCACTCTGTGATACAATACAGAACACGAAATACCTCCTTCTCTGAATTAAGTATATTATCACTGAAACTAGGACATAAATTCTGAGCCTTACAAAATTACAGCACTGCACAATTTCAAAGCCCATTCCCCTGCCAAGTTTCATAACTGTCATCCAAACACCAGCACATTTCATTTACTAACCTTCAATTTCAGTCTGTGTCCTCCCTGTTATACAGATCAGTTACAACTCTCCAAGTCACATAAACCATTATTAATTATAGTCGCTGCAGGCACAAGAGAATCTTTCCCTTACTCCATCAGGTCTCTCAATTGCTTGGCCAACAATAACCAGAAACCAAAGCCTGACTCCTGTAATGAAGAATAGCAGAGGAAACTGCCACGACAGTGCTCATGGGAAGAGACTGAAGGACAGAAAGATACAGCAAGAAAGAAACCTTCTTCTCAATCACTCTTTCTCTAAGTGCTTCCATTTTAGTATCAATGTTTAAATGACTACATCAAGAATACACAATTACATTCTACCTTTGTAGTGAGAGACAACAGCATCTCCTCTTCTCCATGTGCTGCTTCAAATGCACAAGCCAGCTAAGAACTGTGTCCAGAAGGCTTTGCCCGGACTTCTTTACCCAGCGTTGAGGATGGATTAACTAGCATTGCATCACACTTATCTAGCACACAACGCCACGCATCATATTCCAGCAGCTCAGTATTGCACCTTTTCCAATATAGCCTATCAGCCTAGATGAGCAAGGAAGGCATGATCAACGCTACTCTGAAAAAGGCCAATGTAGCTCATTGTGGTAACTACCCCAAGCAACAGCACAGCTCATAATTGCTAGCAAACACAGCAGATGGTGCAAGAATATAATGTAACACCACTGAAGGAAAGGAACTGCATCTGTACCCAGGAAGCCCAGTAGGAAGCCAACTGCTAGACAGCCAATCTAGGGTACAGAATGCCCCAAAGAAACATGAGCTTTCATGACCAGCTCCCAACCACTCTGTCAGTTTGCCAGCAAAGCTGTATGTTATGCGTTACGGTTGGGCTGTGACAGTCATACTTGCCTCGTGGCATTTCTAGATAACACAAATTATTATCTCTGGGGCTCTCAGAGATGGGCGTCAGCATGACCAGAGCCATGAACTGGACTGTAAGGTCTATAGGATGCATAGGTGTGTAGTTGTTCAGGTTTTGACACATATGCCAAGCCTGAATCTGAAATCAAGTTTTTATTCCAATTTCACCATCTTAGATAACTCACTCCTTCTGATATTTAAATCTAATTGGGAAAAAAAAAAAAAAGTGAAACTGAATTTGCAGATGCAGAAAGGTATCCAGATTTGCCTCATTACCAGTGTATCACCTGAAGTCAACCTTTTGCACATACCAAGCTATCACGTATAGTAATATACTTACATTTTTTCAAAGTTTGGTTAATTTCTTATTATTGTTCAAAATATGGACAATTTTTGAATACTATTTCCTTTTCTTATTGTTTACTTGTAAGTCCAAGCAGAAATGGTAATTGTCCGTGTCTAGTAAGGTTTTTAAACATTGAAGATATAAAACAAACTATGTTTGGAGAGAGTGTAGATTAAAACTGTTACCATGCTGTCACATAAACCCAGGTAATCAAGAAAATTAACTAGAAACTGATAGCTAAATAGAACTACTCTTTCACATAAACTATTTTTAAAACCATTCATACTGTGTTGGGGGAAAAAAAAAAAAAGAAAAGAAAGAAACCAAGCAGTGGAGTAGTGAGAAAGAGTAAAACCTCAAAAGGCAAAAGCCTCCAATAAATTTAAACCAAAAACAGGCTGTCATGGCAGATTATAGATAGCTATATATCAAATGGAAGAAAATGATGTAAGTTCAAGTTTATATCTAGGGAGTAACCTAATGGCTTACAAAAGTCATCTCTTGCCAATACCACTTGCTTTACAGGACCAGGGAGTGGAAGAGAACCATACTTAATGCCTTTGTTCATTAAGTCAAATGAACCTTAGTTGGTAGGTTTACGTAGTCACAGTCTTAAAAGATTTTTCTCCAGTGTGTTTTTTCAAAGATGGCACTGTGAGAATAAAGGCTCTGTGCATCCATAAGTAGTGATATAAAAGCACACAGCAGCAGCAGTGATTGTCATGTCAGACATTTGTTAGGGCACCACTTGAAAATGGATGGTTGGTTTTTTTACTCTGTCTTTATCAAGGACAAAGAACCTGATATAACACTAAGAGTTATTTAAGAACATGAAAAGGAGCCGCCTGCTGCAGTCAGCAATCCACTGGCTCAGTTTAAAATCTTCTGAAGTCAACTGAACAACTCACCTGGATCATGACAGACTCTGGATCAGGCCCTGATGATGACTAAGAAACACTCTAGAAAGCAGTGACACCTAATGGCAAACATGCCTTTGGATGATGGCATGCAAAGTTACCCCTCTTTAGCTACACAGTAAGTACACACATTACAGGGACTGAAACACTATCAGAAGTCTCATCACCTGGGAAAGCATTTTAGAAATAACGCACATGGAAGCAGAGCGTGTGTCACACATGCTGAGCATTTAAGTAGAACATAGTTTAATAGAACCCACTGGCTGCTGAGCCACAGTGCACTGTATTCCAGGTCTTCATTCGTATGTGTGTTTAAAATAAGCAAGAAATCTTGGAAAATTATAGGGCAGGGAAAACTGGGACCTGAATGCTCCTCTGTGGACACTATAGGTACACAGAGATTTATTTGTTTTTAAAAAATCTGTTTTGCTTGCTTGTCCTGTGCTTTACAAATATATGTGAGAGCACAGTAATGAACAGTTAGTGACATACGCTACAAACCTTCTAATGAGGCTTTACCAACAGCACAGTAAATTAAATTCCTATTATCAATGCACAACACAATGCAAGCCAAGTTGCACTGTAGCACATCAGCTTACAAAAATAAATGTGGACATGCATACCACCAATCAAGGAGACTCCCTTTCCCTTATAAAAAAAATTACGTTTTAAAGACACTACTAATATCAACAGAAGAAACAAGTAATAGACCCTATGTTAGAACTGCCTTGATATTATTATCTGTGGTACAGAAGAGCTTAAAGATATGAACAAAAACTCAGGACCCAGCAATGCTGGGAACTTGTCCAACACAAGGAATGCAGCAGTCCTGGCCTACAAAGTCTAAAAGCTCTGAGGAGTAAGGTAAGAACAGAACTAATTTTCTCTCTCAGGGAAAAAAAAAAAGTATATATAAATATATATTAAAATCAGAGGAAAAATATATGTAGAAGTATATATAATACATATAGCTATATATATTATATTATATATATTTCTGAACTTGCCATTGAAAATAAGAAAGCTACGGGCAGTACACAACTGACTGCATAAAACTGAAGTTACTGATAAACAAAAAACAATTTGAAGTAATCAGGGAGCCTGAACTAGATGAATTAGCTTTGAAAAATACTTAAGTGTATATTTTCAGCAAAACTTTTGTACAATATTATGTGACTGCTGCCCTAGGTGATTTTGCAGTACCTAACACACGCATCTGCATCTATGCTTCTACAGGCACAATAGAAAACCCATATGCACATGCAGATGTATTACTATATACATGTCAAGGGAAAATACTGAGCACAAAGTAGAAAATATAAAAGCATGAGACTATCAGCTGCAGAGGATACAAAGCATACGCAAATTGTGCAGTTGACAAGGAGTGCCACCTAATCCCTGCTTAATTAAAACACTGTTCTAAACTCCTGTTTAGGGAGTGAGGAGTGTGGGACGACTGATGTATGAAGAAAATATCAGGCAGCGTGGCTAATCTCAAAGACTTGGGAGCTTTCAAGCTACATAAATCAGAGCGACTTTTTGAATAGCCTCATAAAACACAGAATCATTGCCATTCCACTCACGACTTTCAGATTCTTCCTACAGCATACAGATCATTAGGAAACTTCTAAGCAATCAAGTAATGTGGGACTGATGAAATTACTCAATCAATGCACGGGCTGAGAGAAGCAGCATAATACAGAATGGCACAGTTTTGACATGGTAACCCTGCCCCTTTCTTTTTTATATAGGGGTAACGAAAATTACAGTGCAGTCGATTCATTTCAACATTTTCACAAGAGTGCTTAATGTAGTCCTTCTGAACTGCCAGTTCCTATTTACAATAGCAGGGCAGCAGAAACGTACAGACTATAAGCAGCTCTACCAATGTTTAAAATATGATACAGGGAAATGCTTTTTTTTTTAAATATGCACACTTGCATACACACAGACCTCCTCTAATGATCAAAAGCAGAAGCTATAAACAGAAGACATAAATATGAAAATGCACTATCATAGATAGATACCAGTCACCATATCCCTCCCACTGCCATCAGCAGGTCGTTAATGTCTACTCGCTAAATTGTAATATTTTTTGGCATTGTCTAAGAGATGACTGATAACATACTTTGATATAGAAAACATCTCTTTATAGGAAATACATAAAACATAGGCAAGCAAGAGTTTCTGCATTATATCAAAAAAAGTATGTGCTATTAGAAAAAGGCTATGCACAGGTAAGGTGTTATTTCTTATGACCATCTGCCCCTCCCAAACATGGGAAAATATTTTTCCACTTGAATATCTTAAAACTGCAGAAGGAGAACAAGATAATACTTTTATTCTGTCTGTTGCCTAAGGCATCACTACCACCTCTGGTAGTACTTCGTTTCCCCTGAACTGAGAATTTTGGTTTTATGAGTTCTTCTGTAGGTAATTTGTTCATAGAGTACCCTGTTACTGCTTTTGTTAACTCAGTTAAATACATACATTTTATTAGTTATGTCTAAATATTTTATACATAAGTTTACTTAGTACAAGTAGAAGAAAACAGAAGGAGGTTAGAATACCAGGTCACAAAATACAGCGGTGTTACTAGGGGCCAAAATTTCATCTGTGAGCTGTACAAGTTGGAATACTTAGCTATGTACCCATGTATTGCTAAAACAGTTCTAATTTCAGGTCATCTAGTTTCAGTGTGTTCATTTTAGCAGATTTAAAGCTCTGTGTAACAATTTTATATTTTGCCATTTTCACGGCAACATAAACTAGTCAATAAAAAGAGCTAATTCCCTTGTCAACTGTACTAATTGTCTCTCAAGACAAATTAATTGTGTGAGAAGCAACTATTTCAGTTTTGATGGGTTTTTTCCTGCTTTCAATGAGGATTTACTGTGTTGATGCATCTAATTAAAAAAAACGCGTTAAAATGTGTTGCATTCCTCATATAAAACCAAGTAAGACAAATTCTCATTAACTCGAGGAGAGAAAAGCTACCATCTCCCTTGACGTTAGTGCAAAGGCACACAGCTTGCCCAGCAGCGCTCCTTTAGCCAGGAGGATGGGTGACAGGGGATTGCAAAGAAACTCATCTGCTACACAGTCAAAATTTCCCCCCAAATCCTAAGATGTGATCGCTTGTTACCAGCTCTTAAGAAAGAAATCGTAAGACATAACTGTCTCCTAGTGTCGCTTTAACAGTCTACAACTGGGAAGAATTAAAAAAGTCATTCTCCCTTTAAAAGGAGGGCACAGAGCGCTGCCTCCCCAGTGCAATATTTGCCGCTCCAGTCGCACACAGCTATAAGGACTGACCCCTATAAAGTTGCGGTACCCAAGGGCAGCGGTGGCTCGTGGCCTCGGGGACAGGGAGGACTACACGAAGGGCTGGCTCATCTCTGCCCAAATATCGGTGTCCTGCAGGAAACCTCCTGACGGCTGGGCTTTCCAAACGCTCTTCCCGCTTCCCCTTTTCACAGAAACCCGCTACGAATCCCCACGACAAGCACCGGCAGACATATTTATAAAGCCAACCCCTGGGGGAGCGGCAGCTGCCCCACGGCCGGGGCCGGCACCGCCCCGGGGACCTCCCCAAAACCCCGGCGGGACCCTGCCCCCAAATGCACCTTCCCCGGGGCAGCGCGGCGCCGGCCGCCCTCCCGCCCCCGCTCCGCCTGCGTGCGGTGCCTGCAGATGGGCGAGCGGCAGCGAGGGAAGCGCCCTCCTCTCCTCTCCCCCTCTCCCTCCCCGCACATCCCCGGCCGGCGCAGGGGGGCGACCCGCTCTCGCCAGTCGCGGGAACAAAACGCCGCTCGGCAGCGGGGCTCGGCGCTTCCCAGGGATGAGCCCGCCGAGGGAGCGCTGCCGTGCCGGAGATGGCTCAGGATAACGGGGAGCGAGGGGGGCATGGGCGCCCTGCCTCCGGCTGGGAGCGCGGGCAGCGCCGTGCTCGGGCATCCCCCGAGCTGCCCCGCCGCCTGTGCCGGCCGTTCCCCTTCCCCCGCCGGCCGAGGGGGAGGCCGCTGCCTTTCTCGCGGGTGCCGCGGCCCCGGGAGGCGCTCACCGAGCCGGCGGGGTGGCAGCCCGGGAAGGGGGTGCCGGGAGGCCAGAGCCCCCCGCCCCCGCGGCCGCCCTCCCGCCCACGGCAGGGGAAGCGCTCACGTTGCCCAACCACCTGTTCCGCCGCGGGAGAGGAAGGCGGGATGGGGGGGTGTGAAGGAAGGGGAAGGGAAAAGGGGCGACGGGGGTGGGGGTTGCGTGGCTGTCACGGTGGTGTGGGAAATACGAGGATGCTTGGGGTCTCCCCCGGCCGAGGGCTAGCCGGGGCAGGCGGAAGGCAGGCTGGAGCTGAGGGTCTGCGGGGAGGGACCGGGGAAGTGCCTGCCCCCCCCGCCCCGATCATCAGCCTCATCAAAACCTCAAGGTCTAAAGCACGCACATACCACGCCGACAAGAAACCTTTACACAGCGCGGTAGGGGAAAAAGAGGACGCCTGAGAACGTGGTGGAAAGCAATTATAAGAGGGGAGCAAACAATAAAAAAAGCAAGCGAGCAAGGGATAAAGGAGCGCGGGGGCTGCGGGGGGAGGGGGGAAAGCCTGCCAAGAGAGGGAAGGTTGCAAAGGAGAGCTGGAAAAGTGTCCAGCAGCACCAGCAGGCGCAGCACCCCCTTACCGATATGAATGATTGAATCTGCAATCGCCGCTTTCCAGGTTCGAGTCCAACAGACGGACACGACCAGGATGAGGGAGAAAACTTCCATCTCCTCCGGAGGTCCAGGCTTTGTAACAACAAATCTCTTCACCAAGCGGTGCCGCCGCGGAGGACAGCGCAGCGCCGAAAGCCCAAGAGTTTGAGATGCCGCCGGAGGAGCGTGTAAATCCCGGTGGTTGGCGCAGAGCCGCGGCTGGGCAGGGAGTGAGCCCGGGGCTCCGAGCGCTTCTCTCCTCGGCGAAACCCCGCGTCACTTCAGGGGGCTCCTGGGCAGCACCAGAATTGCTGGGAGCGCCGGCAGCAAATCCATCCAGCCCGGGCGCCGCCGCGGGCAGCAGACGCCTCTGCTGGTCAGACAATCCCCATCCTTCCGCCGGGTCCAGGGATCCGCTCGGTCCCGCTGCTGCACAGCAACTTCCAACCCACACCACGCACACGCTCACACACACACACACATACACACAGGCACAGACACGCAAACACGAGCAGACACGCACAAACCCCCTTGGCCAGAGAAGCCCCAGGAGCCCGCAGCAAATAGCTCGCTTTCAGCGAGGTGGGAGGAGCGGGCGACTGGGAGAGCAGGCGATCCCGCTTCCAGCAGCCAGATTCCTGCAGGAAAAGCCCCCCCGGAGGCCAAAAAACAAAGTGAACTTCAAGGTAATGCAGATAGTAATGCAGAGATTTCCCCCCACCCTTCGCTTAGAAAAATCGCTTCCCACAACTGGAGGAAAAAAAATAAATCTGCCAATGGAGCCCAGCGTGCTGTCTCTGTCGCGCAAGGTGGTGGTTGGACAGGGCAGGAGCGAGAGGAGGAGTACCCGGAGCGAGTCAGAGGAAAGCAGATGATGGTCTGCAGGTTGCTTTTGGAGCTCGCTTTGCTGGTGGGATGCAGAGAGAGCTGGCAGCTCCAGCACCAGCCAGCACGTTGCCTAGAAATGGATCACCTAGGAGAAGGAGAGAGAGCGAGAGATAAGTGCTATCAGCCAGAGAGGGAGAAACAGAGAGAGCGAGCGAGAGTGCTTCTCTCTAATAACCACCTCCTCCCCCTATCTGCAAAACAAGGGAGAAACAAAATAGAACCCTCATCTCCCTTGAAATCTTCAACTGGGACTAAGGAACAGACACAGGCAGGAGTGCATGCAGCCTAAAAATACACTGGGGGGAGGGGGGAGAGAAAAGATCTTTTTGAAGTGTTATGCTCAGCTTAAAAAAAAAAAAAAAAAAAAAAAAGAAACCACCCCATTTATTTAACCTTGTAACTCCACTGCAGGTATCAAGTTCAAAGCTAGATGGGCACTTTTGCATCTCAGTCTTTGACAACTGAGTCAGGGACGTTACTTGAAGGGGAAAAGGAAAAAAAATCAGGGACACCTGGTCTCGAGGGGGAAATGAAGACCTAAAAATCTATTAATATTACTTTAATTATCTGTGTTCTTGATGGAATTTTCACAATTCTTTAAAGCAATGAATTGGATTTTTTTTCTTCCTCTCTCTTTAGGTAATGGAGAAATTTCTATGGGAAACATTTACAGCACACTTTTCATGCTCAGGGTTCTATGAATTCATTAACCGATTAATCCTCAGACTTCTCGTGCTGTAGTTAAATACATTATCCCCATTATGCAGACAGAGAATTGTACAGAGAGTTAAGTATGTTTCTATAAACCAGCCTAAATCCCCACTTTATGTCTTATTACACTTTCTTCTGACTTTGATTTTTCTAGTCACACTAGAGACAGGAAGCAGAAGTCAAAGAATTGCTCCAACATAGCAGTTATATCCTAAACTCACACAAGTCCTGGTAGTCAACCAGAGGTTGACCAACCCATTTTCTTCAGAAAGAACGTCTTTTGAAGGAATTTTCTTAGTTATAGTACTTCTAAGTTCATAAAATCTGACTTGCATATTTCTCCTGTTTCTCCTGACTTGCATGTGTCTTCTTTCAGCCATGGAACTAGTTAGCAAGCACAGTTACATACCTAGAAAATTTAAGAATTTAGTTCAAGAGGGAGAAATAAGACTTTTAAGAAAGTATAAACTATGGCAAGATAATTGAATCTATTAAAAAAAAAAACCCAAAACAAGTAAACAAAACTCACACTACCAACAAAAAGCACCAGCAGCGATTGCAACTTTGCTTACATCCACATTGGCAGGTGAGTACTTCCCTAAAAATGGTAACACTCAAAAGGCTTCAAGCCAGACCCAAAGCACAAGGCAGGACTCTTCTTTTCACTGGCTAGAATGAGCTCTCTCTCTTCTAAGAGCTGTAACAAATCACAACTAAAATTGCTTTAAGAGGCAAAAGGCAAGGTACATAAAGACAACAATAGATGATGAGCAATGTGAAGCCAAAATCTCACAAATTATATCACTCACATGCTGCATTTGTCCATATCCTCTGTGCAAGTCAGATGTTATCTATAAGAACAAACAGTAAAAAAAGATAATTTTTCCTATAAATGACAATTTATGCACAGTATCAGTGAATGTAATGGGCATTAATTTTACAAGTAATAAATTCTGATTCATCTGGAAAACTTTTGGAGCTGTTTGAGTCATTATTACTTCTTCACAAAAGAACAGAGTTCACAAGAAATGTTAATTTACTTCTTTGGGGGGCATGTCAGAGCAGTACTCTTTAATAATGTACAATGCACAGTAGGCAGAATAGGAAATGTAATGGAAACCTTTGGAAAATTGTAACTTTTTAATCCTCAGTTTAGATAATACTAAGAATTTTGACGCCTTATCTGGGAACCAGCTATCCTTACTGACTTTTTAAGGCATCCGGTACCCTGAACTGGCCACACACATGAATGGAATTTTTTCTTGTAAGTTTGTAGACACATTTAACAGAATACAAGAGACAACCAAGAGTTTGTAGCTCACAAATATCCTGTAACTAATAAAAAAAAATTTTTTTTGATTGGTAAAGAACACCACATGAAAACTTGAGAGGAAAAAGACTGAAGAAAATGTAAAAAGTAAATTCAAATAACACTACTTTAAATAATGAACACATTATTGACTTTATACACATCCACCACAGAGATGAAGTAATTTTCACTTCCTTGCTTCCATTCTCTTTAAATCTTATTCATTAAAAACAGAAACTGATGTCATCCATTTAGGTAGACTGAAAAAAAAATCTTATGCTTTATGGTTAGTTCAAGGTATCAGAGAAAAATGTTGAAAAGGGATAATATTCTTTTCTATTAAATAAATGCTAAACATTTGCTGAAAGTTTAAGCTAGGGAAAAAAAGAGAATCCCGCAGATTTTAGCCATGCTTCTCTTCCTTCACTATAACCTCCCTCTCAACGTGTCCTCAGTTACATCAACATCACTTCAACTACACCATTAACATCCCTGGGAGAAGTACCACCATCGACCAACCATTGTTTCTTAACAACAGGGAGTAGTTGTCTTCTTTCTAGTAGTCTAACTAAAACGTGGTTAATGGTAGATGTACCTTATGTTTCCACTGGTCAGCTATTACAGTGTTGCACATTAATGCAACTCCTAGAGGAGCTGCAAAGAAAGGATGTTCTTGTAAAACAGATACAGTAGGGGAAAAAAAGTCCGTCTAATTTTATTTCCTCATATCCACATATAACACACTGCTACCTTAACCAAGTCAGCCTAGGACCTGAGCTTCTATCTACAGAGGAGAAATAGCTAAATATGAAAGTTTCACATGCTTTTCAGTCATCTAAAGCCTTAATTTTGTCAATGCTATGACCCTTTTCCCATCTGGTTGGCCATACAAACAGATCTGACCATGCAGAGGTCAACTTTTGATTTGTTTAATTCTGAGTCCAAGGAGATCCTTCAGGTATTTGAAGAAATTAACAAAGTGATAAGACAGGCACACTGACAACCTTCAGTTTTGAGAGATAAAGAGAGCAGCTAAGTCTTACTAATACAGTCCTAAATTACATAGGAAGTATTACCATTCTCACACATGAGCATTAAACACACCTTTTTCACATTAAATTTGATATTTTATTTTCAAGTACACTGCCTAAACTTTAAAAAATCTTTAATGAGATGAAATCAAGTTACACCCTAGGTTATTCTGGCATTCCATTTGCTCCAACACCTTTTTCATGAAGGCCTGTAAGTTATAACTTCAGAGGAAAAAAAATCACCAACCAACCATTATGCACTCATCTGACTGTTCTGCACTGTGCATAGTGGGAAAGGGAGACAGGAGAAATTCTCTCCTGACCCTACTAAGCCATCACTTCCTGTCAATTAACATTTTTACCTTAGCTTGCATAGTTAATGAAGCTTGTTATCAGACACAGTTATGCTAAAAATAAATAAAACAGGAAAAAACCTAACTGAGCATTAAACTTGGTGACTTTCTGTAACAGTGAATTCCAGCAGTGCCAACTGGTTGTGAAAACTAACATTTCTTTTACTTGCTTCTAACTTATTCCACTGTCTTTCATAAGATAATTCAATATTATTGCATTAAGAGGTGGGATTAAAAAGAATTGATCATCTGTTACAGGAGAGAACCATCAATCAGAAAAAACATGACAGTCATACTGAAACTGTTACTGGTGCCACCTGAACATGGGAGAAAGGCCAGGAAGGCCCACCTACCATTGCTAAGATTGGTTTCTATTTCTGAAATTTTAATACAATTTGTTGGCATTTTAACTGCATCCACTTCTTCTTCTTAGAGTCTTTGTGGGTAATTTTCTAAGTGAACACTCCTGATGGAAAAATGAACAGTAATTCTGCGAATCTCCACGTTTATTCAATGGCCATACAGAAGCACATGGGTTTTTGTCTCTCTTCAGATGATATTGGAAGTTCTGATTTGTAACCAAATAGTAACATTACGGATGAAACTGAGAACCCTGTAACATCCTCAATAGTACAACTCTAGAAAGAGCAAGCAGAATTGGCAACCAGATCAGTGTAGGCAGCTCCCTGTAGAGAGCCATTTCAGTGGGCACAGGATCTCCCCATAAGGACGCCATTCCCAGATCATATCCTAACTTATGTGAGTCCAAAAAAAAGTTATCATTAATTTTATTTCTTGCTACTTATGTTTATTATGATGTAGGCTCTGAGAAGATCTGCCTAAGTTAAAAACTTGGTGTACTCAAGGCTAGACAGATAAATATTTCATGATAGTAAGACAACCAACCATGGGCCTCCACCCCCTAGTTTATGTAGGACAACATGTTCCACTTGACAATGCTATTTCAACTTAAATAACAGAGTTTCCCCCATTTTAAAAACACACACTGACAAATATCCCTCACCTTGCATTGCTATATTTTTTAAAAACACATGCATTCTAAAAGCACTGATAAAGAGCAACTGACTGTACTCAGCGCTGGTGAGGCCACACCTGGAGTACTTTGTCCAGTTCTGGGCCCCTCAGTTCAGGAAGGATACTGAGGTGCTGGAGCAGGTCCAGAGGAGGGCAACAAGGCTGGTGAAGGGACTCAAGCACAAGTCCTATGAGAAGAGGCTGAGGGAGCTGGGACTGTTCAGCCTGGAGGAGGCTCAGGGGAGACCTCATCACTCTCTACAACTACATGAAAGGAGGTTGTAGCCAGGTGGGGGTTGATCTCTTTTCCCAGGCAACTATCAGCAAGACAAGAGGGCATGGTCTCAAGTTGTGCCAGGGGAGGTTTAGGTTAGATATTAGAAAGAATTTCTTCACAGAGAGTGTGGTCAGACATTGGAATGGGCTGCCCAGGGAAGTAGTGGATTCTCCGTCCCTGGAGATTTTTAAAAAGAGACTGGATGTGGCACATAGTGTCATGGTCTAGTAACCGCAGCGGTAGTGGATCAAGGGTTGGACTTTATCTCTGAGGTCCTTTCCAACCCAGCTGATTCTGTGATTCTATTATTCCATGACTGACAGACCTACCAAGAGACCATGTGCCACAGACAAGTGTTCCTCTGCCACTGAGCTGGTATCCAGACTGTTGGGGGACGCTGCTCACTCCAAGAGGTTACTTCAGCTCAGATGTCTACTCAATCTTTGCTTTACCTGGCATAGCTTCAAACAAGAAGTCAATTGGGAGGGCTTTAATTAAGAGGACATCTGTCCATTAGGAAATAGGCTTGCTTTGGTGACCACCAAATAACTTTTGAATGAAAGCTTTAGCCTAATGCCAACTTTCAGGTTGTTCTCTGTACTATGAGGCAGGTCCAGGTTAATAGGACCATTCCAATTCCAAGACTCCATCTGTCCTATAACACTTTGAGTGAAATATTCACTCTTGGGCCTGTCATTCCTTTTGAATAATGGGGGTAATCTTACCCTTACTTAGCAGAATAGTTTGAGAACTAAATCTGTTCATTTTCAAATGTAGTGTTATATTCTTTTTCCATTCTCCTTCACTCAGTTTCTGCATAGTTTAAATATGTGAATGTGTGTGTATCTGCAAGAGTGTGTGTGTGTGTATGCACATGCAGATAGATAAATAGATAGAAAATAATTTCATTTGGCCATTTTAGAAATAAACAGAACATTAAATATTTACTACATTTCAACAGACAGTCCATGTTATGGCCTTGAATACCTTATCACAAAGGAATGCATAGCAAAGCACAATCAAGAGTTATTCTGCTGGGCTGAAGAATTTTTTAAAAAGTATTGTTGCAGTATATATCAAGGATTTCAAAGCTTTCTGTTTTTTAAAAACTACAATATGATTGAGTTTAATTGAGAGTTTGTGTCTTATCCTTTAACCTCACTACACAAAACTCAGAAAGTGGTTATGACGTAAAGTCAACCCTCAGAGCAACCAGTGTTATCAGAGTGATTTAGCAGGGACTGCTGCTGAGTTAGATTTATTTTGCCTCCATTTAAACTCATGTTATAGATCTCCTGTGTTGCCTGAGCCATCCTGTTTTGTACCTTGCTTCAAAGCTATTATGCTACTGGAGGGACGAAGTCACAGAGCCTAAGAGCAGTAAGGTTTCTTGGGCATGGTCTGAACCGAAAAAAGACTTGAGAAAACAAAAGAGAAAAAAAAGTGGTGTCAGACCGTTAATTTCACTGGCACCAGAGAGAATGTGATGCTCTGAGGTATATAGATATGTAACATCTTTTCAATCTTATCTATGTTAAAAGGAAACCAGAGAATAAATTCTCACTTCTCTTGCTGCTTCTTCCCAGTGAGTATTACGTATTAATCCAAATTCTTCTAATGCCGAATCCTTTCTGTCTCTCTAATCACCCAGCTAGTTGTCCTCCTTCAACTTTGACAATCTCACTCAAACTCCCTGTTATTCACCACTTTGCAGAGTGGTCCTCCAGGTCTTTCCTGGTTCCTCCTGAAGATGCCTTACTGTACCTCAACGTGGTATATATACAGTTTCCCTTTTACCTCTTGCTGGCATTCCTGTCCTTCCTCCTCCTATTATTCCCTATACTTCACAGTCGTGGCCTTTGCTGCTATCTTCCCTTTAGCCCTTCTTTCCTTTCCCTTCAAGAACTATAGAAGGGTCAAAGAGATGCACGGCACTTTCTGTCAAAGCCATCTTACAGTTAAGCTGAGTGAAAAGCAAGTCACAAATGGAGAAGAATGCCCATAGGGGAATCAAGAGAAGAAGGGAATATGCTGACAACTGTAGCCACCGCTACAGTTTCTACCTGTGGATCTTCTATTGGCAGCAGGAGTGGAGTCACTTTCAGCAAACACTTGGACAGGTCTAAGAACTTGGGTAGGATATGAATGGCAGTGCAAATGCAGAGATAGCATTCCTAGCAATTGGCAGAGGACACGTGTGTTCGCTGACTGATGTCTGTCCATCTTACTCCTGCCTCTTCTGCCAGTACTGGTTAATTACTTTAGACTCATTCTGGACATAGGCTAGAAGCTACCACCAGGCCAAATACACCAGTCACTGTAGAAGGTGTACAAAGAGGAGAAATCAGGAAGGCTGGAAAATTATCTTTGAGAACTCAACATGTTATAGTGGAGAGAAATCTGTAGGAAAGCTTTGATGAAAGACAGCAGAGAGATGGCAGAGCACAGTGAAGTCACAGTTCAGATCCAAGTAGCTCTTCATTTAGCCTTTTAGTGTCACACAGCTGAAGGACTCAGACTATTCTGGGTACTATATGGAGTGAAAAAGCCAAGAGCAAACCATTTTAACTGGTCTCATTCTATATCTTCACTGCTGCTGATAAG
This sequence comes from Pipra filicauda, assembly GCF_003945595.2. Classification (NCBI taxonomy): domain Eukaryota; kingdom Metazoa; phylum Chordata; class Aves; order Passeriformes; family Pipridae; genus Pipra; species Pipra filicauda. The sequence goes on along the minus strand of NW_024103563.1, from coordinate 1,091,600 downwards.
AGAGGAGACAGTTTCAACTGTGACAGTAAAAGAAAGGCCAGTTAGAAGTCATCACTCAACCAGAAATGCCACATGCTGTTTGCTTTGTATAATGCAAGACCGGTATCAGCTGAGTCTTTTCTACTGCAGGTGGTAGAAGAGATAATCAGAAAAGCATAGTATTGGAAAACAGAATTATTTTTGCTCTGTGAACCCATGGTTCAAGCAGGGGAAATCCTGGTGAACTAGATTCTTTTACCTATTTGGAAAAGTTAGTAGGAGGCCTGTTAAATTTGGTGGTTTAACAAAACTATGACTCAATTATTTGTGAAAGACAAATAGTACAGACATTGCTCATTATTTAAAACTATAGTTAAGCTGACAACTGCAAAGCTCTACATATTTTTCCATTTCATCTTTATTTAGTAGTAATCATTAGTGTTATGGTAGTGTTACATTGGGAATTCCAAAAAGACTATGATTTCATTGTGGTAGGTACAACACAGAAGGCATAGCAAAACAGTCCTCAGCACAATACAGTACACTCTGATTACATAAGAAAAATAAGAGTCAGGAAGGGAAACAAAAAAAGCAAGCATATTCCCAAGGTCCTATGTAACAAAATCTGAAGCAGAATTTGGATTTCCCAAGTTGCAGTATAGGAAACTCCCCACCAAAACAATCCACTCTCTCTCCTGGTTCATTTGAACACCATCTGGACTCATGCTGCAGAAGCAGCAGCATGAGAAAAAAATTACTTTCACCTGCAAACTTAAACATGTTTTTGGTAACAGGATCCCAGAAACATTTGATAAGTTCTTGTAACACAAGATTTGAACTATGGTGTGCACTACTTCTTGTGTGCTGGCTTTTAATAAATTCTGAGTACAAAATAGATCTCATGTCTTGCCTAACATTTACTATCCAGTACAATAATTGGTGCTGGATTTTTCCAACAAATAAAACATTAACTGAACCAATGAGGATCCAGGTAGAGAAGGATGACTGCTGAATTTGAGAACTGTGTAAGTCACCACTTTTTATGTGAAGAGTAAAATAATTCTCCATGCCAGAAGGCACTAATTAGTCATTACATAGTTGGATATTAGTATGTCTAGTAGTCTCTGAAAGAATTCTCTCTTCATAACGAGAGAAATATGTTTCCATATCTAAGAGTCTTTATCCATTCTTTATGTTTTCATACTGTTACTTTTGGTAATAATTCCTCACCTTTCCTTCATTCCCTTCTCCCCAAAAGACATACTAAATCAAGGTAGCTGAAATAACCTATTTGAAATTTCTTGCTTTGATGCATTAAACATAATTTCCTTCTCTCTGTGTTTTCATCATAACAAACAGCATCATTATACTTGACATTTACCTTTTTCCACAGTATTTCTGTCATAAATTAAGAAAGAACCATTAGATCTGATGACATGGCAAGGGAGAAAGTACCTAAATAACATGATAAATTATTTGTGGCAATTTTTATGATAATTCAATTTTGTCTGTACAGTACCTAAAATTAAAATAAACAACCTATTTTTCTCAGTTGGACTGGCTTCTACAAGTACTTTTCACATAATATTTACCCTGTATAACCATCCCAACAGGACAGGAAAGGCTATACAACTCTGAAGTGCTACTATTTCAATGCAAGCCAGTCAGAAAGACTTAATTTAAAAACCCCTTTTGAAAACATACAATTCTAATAAAACCCTACAATACATGGGGGGGGGAAAGGGAACATAAAGTAAAATTACCTTCCTATTATGACCTACTTTTCATTGATGCCTACTTCATTTGCTTAGAATTACTAACAAGTGAATTTTGAAAAGCAAAAACTGCATTTTCTATTTTGACTAGGTTAAACATTTTCTACACATCACTGAAGTCATGCTGATAAATTGAAACAATTCCTATTAGCATGACTGCAAAATGTGTTTTGGATGACTCCAGATATTGAATGTTCATGCATCACCCCCATTGCACACACACAAAAATTCTACAGTATCTGTTTATATTACACACTTTCCACATATTACTCTTCTCCATGTTCTTTAATGTCTTTTTTCCTGCCTAATGTTTACTCTTCTGTCTCTTTTTCATCAGCTTAAGTCACAAAACATAAGCAGATGGTCAGTATACATTTAGGTGATTAATAAAGTATAAGATATTTCTGTGCACCTACCTGCTTGGTGAAACACTGGGAATAAATTCACCACTAGGGGTGATAATCAAGAACCCCGTTCCACTGTCCTTTACCTTTCAAGTTTGTGATCTATTCTGAAAAGGCAAGCAGTAACAATAATTTAGCTTTTTTAAGTGTTACTCGCACATAATAATTTCTACATTCCAGTATTTAAGAGTATGACCACCCTCTTGCCCCAAAAGTTCCTCCATAAAGTCTCATTTTATTCTCCATAAAATAAAATATTGACAGTAGTAGTAGTGAATGGCTCCATAACATTCAGTACTTCCATATGTCATTTGGTTATGGAAAAAGGGGGGTGTGTCCAACAAACAGAATGCTTGCCTATGTTACACTGTAACAACATAGCAAGGTCTGAAAGAAAAAGCTGAGCACTTTATGCACCTTAAAAAAACCCACCCACCTTCTAATTACTGTATTAGACAATCCACCAAGTAGTGTAACAGTGAAAATGCACATAAATTATTCTTGTAGATAAGCAACTACACGTTTTACGATCCTCCTTGCTTGCAGAAATCTGAATGGACTTCTACTGACACATGAACTACTTATTTGAAAAGCTGTAAGCCCGAGTATCTGTGGCCGGATGGCATGCTTCTCTTGAGTATCAAAAAATTATTCAAGTTCTGTAAGTTCCACTTCATTGAAGATCTGCTGTAAATTCTGTGTTATTCCCCACTTTTATTCTTTTTCATTTATACAGACGTGGTGACAGATTTACGCAACTACATGGAGTTTTAGTCCTTTAATATAAATTGCTCCTCAAGCAATTGCAGGGAAGTGTAGTGGGATTGTGCAAACAGTAAAGGACAGGTGATAGTGTTATGCACATCAGACTCCTGCCCTTGACCTCTACAAGCTAATTGATGAGCTGCAGTTGCAGACTTTCAGTTGTCACTCTTGCAAAGTGAATTCCATACTGACAGACGAAGAACTCAATGAGGGGAAACAATAACTGCATTAAATCTCATTTAAAACATTTTTGACAAGTGAATCTTGGCACAAAGTGGAAAGCAGTAAATCACCTCGAGGGTTTAAAACTCTGAACGTATCCAGAAACTTGTGTTAGCATCATGACTTGGTTACCCAACTCCCTTTTAAATTAGTTAAAGTCTCAACTAAATCAAGGCTAAACACATCTGCTAAACTCTCTGCTTCAGAGAGTTTCAATCAAATCAGAGACTTTTCCCATATACAGAAAGCAGAACACACAAATGCAAGTTTAAAGGACTGGAGTTTAATTGCGTATGATTCGTCTATCAGTTCCCCATGGCATTTTTGTACCTCTGTACTTAAAAAAATGAAGCAGAAAAATCAGTAATCCATAGGAACTGCAATGTCTCCTTTTTGAATGTTAAACGGAGAAAAAAATAGTACTTTAATAGATTACAGAGCATTAGCAACTTTATTAAACACATTGTCAGAAGGATTCTTCTACCCCCAACTTGGAGTGAAACTACCAGGCACAATACAAAGCAGAAGTAGTCTGATTTCAGACTCAAGCATTTGCTCCTTTGTAAATGAAAGCCATTTTGCAAGAAGATATCAAAGTTTGACTTGAGCTTAAATATAGTAATTAGAAGTGTTACTAAAGGTGAAGTTCAACAGGCAAAACTGAGTTAAAACAAACCAAGTAATGAATTAAGCACTTTAGACTAATTAGCTCTGTCTTCTATCAAGCTAGATATAAAATGAGAATTATCTATATAAAAAAAATCAGACTTCTAGTAGAATGAACTGAAAGCTGATTTTTTGGGTCTACTCAGGGGAACAGAAATAAGGGAATGATCTCTCCTATTTGCTAGAAAGTCACCTTTAAAGAAAGAAGGAAAAAGAAGTCTCTAAGGTCTTATCATAAAAGCATCCAGAGGAAGAAAAACTAGTTTCATATGCAGCAATATGATATGCTTGTAACATTTTTGAATAAGGGGGAAGTGGGGGACAGATCACAATATGTCTTTCTTCTCCTGGATGACCTTTTGTTATCCAAATTCATGTATAGAACAATACAGATCTATTGATAAGGACTGAAGCAGGAGGCAACTCATATACCCATGTGAAAGAATACTAAACGGATGTGAATTTTGAATCCCATGTTAGTTTTCTGTGGCATGAAAAGCAATAAATGGGACTTGTCCAAGACCAGTGTGCATTTGAATATTTGGTTGGAGTTTTGCCATCAATTTAATCTCCCTTAAAAAAAAACAAACAAAAAATCCCCAAACAAGAACCCCACAAAACACACAAACCCAAACTAAGCAAAAAAACCCAACCAAACAAAAAACCTCAAACACTAAGGAAACAAAAAAACCTCAGAAGTAGCAGTATCATCACGTATTAAGCTGTGAGGCAGCACAGTGGCTGAAACTTGAATCTCTGTACATCAGGTGAGTGGCTGAATTGTTACACTATAAATAAGGTCTGGCTGAATGGTGGTCAGATCTCTCATGTCATGGTTTTATGAGTGGGGACCTGGGCAGAATGGAAACATTTGCCTTCCCTAAATAACCAAATCACTGGCAGGACAGAGGCTCTCATACACACCTAGGACTAGAGCCCAACACAGCAATTGATGTGGGTGATAATGCAGCACTAGGAGCTCAGAGGTACTCCTTGGTACAGCAATTTAAACAATGCACCTGAGCTTCTCCTGACAGAGCTGTCCCACTTTCTATAAATAATGCTCTAGCTAAGGGAGACTGACTCTCTGCTTAAGCCATTCTCACATATGATTTAATTTGGACTTTTTACTTTTGTTGTCAATGGCCCTGTCCATAAAAGTAGGAGCTATAGTGAAGTTTTTTGGGTTTTGGTTTGTTTGTTGAGGTTTTTTTGTTGTTGTTGTTGAGTATGCACCTGGTAAGCTTTAAGATTAATTACAGGAAGGGGCTGATCTAAATAACTTGAATACATCTATGAAATAAATTACTTATATTCCATGTATGTTATAAATGGCTCCATGATTTTTTTGAAGGTGTTCGACTGAATTTGCCATAGCGGAGGGAGCCAGTGGGACTAAAACTGTTCCACGTTTTCAACTTTGGTTTTAAAAGTGCTGAGAGGCATAAGGTAAAAGACAAAGATGTGCACCATTCTTTGTTAAAAAAAAAAAAAAAAGCAAAACAAAAACATAAGATGAAAGCATCAATGGTATATTCAGCTGGTCTTTGTACGAGTTTGCAGTAAAAGTCAGTATAGCTAGGAGAGCCCATCCCCAACTTGACAAATTCCCAGCAGGTCATAACCATTAAAAGGAAAGCCAGTATATAACATACAGGATTCTTCCTGAACTCCAGCCTAATATCAAAGCAACTAACCTTTGTTTCAGCTCCTTTTAGTACATCTAAAGGAGGGACAAGAACGCTTTATGTGTGGGAAATTGCCAGGGAGACAGAGAAACAGGGTCAGTATTTAGCAACAAGTAACACTCCCCACTGCTCTTAGCTGTTTGTAGAATTTCTACCCCTTGGTGGAAGTCAGTCTGAAAAATCTTTAGAGAGAAAAATCTGAAAAATGGTGCTATAGGCAGAGTTAATGGTCTGCTATGAAAAACAGTCTAAAACTCTTAATAAAGATCAAGTGTTAATGATGTACAATAGTTGTCGGGCAATTTTTGGTTGTTTAATTTCTAGCCAAAATATTGTGCATATGCATCCTCAGGCACCTGAACCTTTCTACACACATTTACAAAATATGGGACTTGGTCTCACGTAAGGGAAGGGAGAATCCCTCCAAAACATCTCATCTGGTCAGCAACATTTTTGATACCAGGTGGTCACACAGGAGACCTTCAACTCTCCAGTTTTCAGGGAAACACTCTGCTTCAGAATTTCTAATGGACAGTTCTAGTCCACATCATCTCAGAATTTCACACACTGTATGTGAAAACCACCTTTGTACAGTAAGTTTCCATGCTCTTTATAATAGAGCCTGCTCAGCATAGTGAGCCATCTTTTTATCATACCGGTACATAACAGCCAGCACAGTGGCGTAAAAGACAAGGTAAGTTACTTGGTTGAGTTTTGCCTGGGTGATTAGGAAACTTCAAATATACTCACATACATACAAAGAATTTGCTTTCCAATTATGTCATGTTTCATAATTTCATTGTGGAGCAGAGTTAAAAAGGAGGCAAAAAGACTACCTACAGCTGATAAACAAATACACACGTATATATTTCCCTCCAAGTCATTATTTATATGGACTTTGGATTTAAATTTACATGTATACTGATACTGCATATTTGAGAGTGGGTCTGAGGTTTCCCTAAAAATAAAACCTATTCCCAAAGTACAAAACTATTTCAGTTTAGAGTATTAGCACTAAACCTTACGAAACTTCTGACATTAAGATAACTTTACCTGCATTATTTTCATATACGTTACATAATATAAGCACGATTTGTTATTTTTTTAGAATTTACCTGAGTCATTCTGTATACATTGAAGTAATTTTCAGTTCTTGCTAAAAGTTACATTAATACTTGCTTTATTTCTATGTTTGGTGCCTTGTATTTACATGACACAATTTTATATTGTCTGGCTAGGGAACCAAGCACAGCCCATTTCCTTTGTAGTGCAAAACCTGAAAGTTCCTTGAAAGTTGCAATAATTCTGAGAGTCCATCAAGACCTCTCAAATAAAACTTCTAAAAGTCAAATATGTGCTTATATTGGTTTGAACTAAAGAAGTTCCCAAAAGGACAGTAGAGCAAAGCTACAGACTGTTATACCAGCAGTGAAGTCCTTCCTCTCAACATTTCAATGACTTCTATTTACTTTCAAAAAGGCATGTAAATATTAGTTTTATTGCGCATCTTACATATCTCCCAAAATAGTAAAGAAAGTAAAGAAAAGTAAAGAAAAAATATAGAAAAATCTCAGATAAAGTTGGGAGCATTATTTTTTCATGAGTTAATAAATAATTTTTAAATTTTAACTTTCAAACACTTTAAACTTTTTAAATTTCAACACAAAGATATATATACATATAAATGTATATGAACACACATATTTCAGCAATCACATTTTTGTGGAAGTCTGGTTTGTTTCCAATATACGAAGCGTGTTAACATGGTCTGCCATGAAAGACAAGATTTAAATTTTTACTTTAAGCTTTTATGAATTCCTAAAAATACTAGAGTTTTTATTTGATCTACAGACTTAAATTAGAACACCAACCAAACATTTTCATTAACAATAAAGAGAAAGTTGGTAGTTAAAAAACAGAACTTGATGTCTGTATCCTGGAAAGGTGCAACATATATACAGGTGATGGGATACTCCTGAAGTATTTAATTTCTCTAAGAGAAATGTCTTATTTCAGCTGCTCTTTCACATCGTGGAAGTTAACAATCATGGTGAAATAAATGTATAATATCAACCAAACAGCATTTAGAAAAAGTATGATTTCTCTTCCTGGTCTCTTTCTCTCAGCCCAGACATTTCCCTGAAGGCTTTTCCTCTCCTCAGACTAAATTTACTGAGTTGATCACATACTTATCTCAATACTTATAATTTTGGCTGAAACACAAATAAACTCTGGTCAACAGCAAATTAACATCAGGAACATGGATGAATCAAAGGTCTGCAAATCTTTGAGATCACTTTGAGAGCTGGGGAAAAGAACATGCTCATTTGATGAAAACAATCAAAGAGGTAATTATGTATCAATTTATTCTTGCTTTACAAATTTAATAGGTATGTACGTACCCTCATCAAAATTTAAATCTGCTCAATAGGATCTAACAGATATATTTTTAGATATTCTTTAGTTTTGTCTTTCATGTCTAGCAATGTTACTTTGATTACCAAGAATACTCATAAGTAGGTGTGCAACCCTGAAAATTATGAGGATCCGTATTTTGCTAATGTAATACTCTACTGACATTTTAACAACTCATCTAGATACATCAGACTGTTTCCACATCATTTGTTCACTTTCAGACGTTTCGAATTTCTTTCAGCTGATATATTCATTTCACTCAAAGCTGTCAATTTGTGATGTTCCTTGAGTGCATAAAATTTCTGTAGCAATTGAATCATATATTTTTACCTTCCATTTTTTAAATACATACCTTGAAAGCTCACTCCTCCTCATCTGGTATTCACTTAGTCTCTGAAAGGTATATGTTTAAACTTTGTGCTTTTTCCAAATATTAATTCCATACCTAATTAAAATATCTCAAGTTACCACAGTCAGTCAACATTTAAAATAGATTCACCACTAGAGGAGTTTCTTCCTTAACTGCCCCTACAGAGTCAGGAAAATACCTGATTTTTCAGATAGATCTGAATAATCCAAAGGGTTAACATAGAGTCATTTATTGTAGGTTCATAATGTTCTCTGGGTTGTGGATCTCTTGCTAGGGAACCAGAACAGACTTTTGCTTTAAAAAGACAGTACTTCTAACACATCCCAAGCCTGTCCAAGCAGTTTTCATTTCTGTATACAGAGCCCAAGCTCATCTTAGTTTTTTGTCTGAAACATTTCTTTGTAGTCTTTTCCCAGTGTCCCACAGATGGTTCAGAAAGCCAAAAAGCATTCACAAGAGCTCAGATAGCTTCACCAGCTTTGCTTGCTACTGCCTCATTTATCTCAGTTAAAGTTTCCTTTTTCTAGTCATCAGATGTCCCATACTGACTCTTCTTCTATGAAGTTATGTTAATTTTTTAATTGTTCCCCACTATTCTTCAAGATAAAAAAGATGGCTCTTTTCTCTTTTTGTCTTCTGTTGACTCTACAGACACTTAAAAAACATTTCTTCAATGCTTTGAGAGTTGCATGAGAATACTAGCTTTGGCATATCTGAAGATTAGTTGTGCACTAAATATGCAAAACTGAATTTCTACATCCAATTTCTTCTGTTACATAAAAGGCTTGGAAAGGCTTATTTGAAGAGGCACTACAGAACTATGTTTTGTCTTGGCCATTCTGAGATTAAGTGGAGATTTCTGGGAAAGATCTGTTAGAACTACTGATTTTGAACTCAGGTAACATAAGCTCAGCTCAATGAACACACTTACATATCATGCAGTATCATTGTTATTGCAGCAGTGAGCTCACATCATGAATCTGGATTTCACTTGCACTGATCATGGAATCATAGAAACAGAATAGTTTAGTTTGGAGGGGACCTTAGAGATCATCTAGTTCCAACCCCCCTGCCACTGGCACGGGGACCAGAGCCCCACGCACCCTGGCTTTGAACACTTCCAGGGACGTTATGCCCACAGCTTCTCTGGGCAACCTATTCCAGTGCCTCACCACTCTCACAGAGAAGAATTTCTTCCTAATATCCATTCTAAAACTACTTTCAGTTTGAAGCCGTTCCCCCTCGTCCTTTCACTAAACGCCCTTGTAAAAAGTCCCTCTCCATCTTTCTTGTGAGCTCTCTTCAGGTACTGGAAGGCCGCAATTAGGACATCCTGAAGCCTTCCCTTTTCCAGGCTAAACAATCTCAACCTTTCCTTATAGGATAGGTTTTTCCAGTTAGTTGGGACTTTACCTGACTGCCATGACTTTTCAAATATCATGGACAGTGGCCTGGCAACTACGTCAGCCAATTCCCTCAGAACACTGGGATGCATTTTATCGGGTCCCACAAGCTTATGGACATTCAGGTTCCTCAGATGGTCCTGATCTTTACTTAGAGTGGCAATCACTTAGCTCCCCCAGTGCACTAATCCTGATCCACTGATGCTATATGCTCAGTCAACATGGGAAAAAACAGTATGAAACCTGGTAAATCAATACATTTTTAGTACATGTTGTAAATAAAAAGATAAAATAAAATGGGCCAGAGTGGTTTCTAACTAACCTCTCTTTAACTGTAGCCTCAAGCAAATGGCTGCTTTCTCTAAATAGCATAAGTAGAAGAAAATACAAGAAATGGAAAAATATTTTCACAAGCTTGTTTATGAACTTTCAAAAGTCTAAGGTCAAGAGATTTCCCATGCCTTTCCTTATCTCCTTGTACAGCTAATCAGTTAAAAAAAAAAAAGTCCAAAGTAAAGCTTGGGTTTAGCAGTTTTTCCAACTTTTATGTAATAAGTTCAATTTATCTTTGTAAGTTACACTCCATTATGTAAACAATAATGAATTTTTAATAATTTTCTATAAGAAGAGATTTGCTAAGTGAAAATTTACCATAAGCAAATATCACAGCTCTCACTTCTTTGGCCAGGCATTGACATTTGCTTGTTTCTCATGAACTGCAATTTGCCTCTGTGTTTACAGTCAGATCGTTTTGTCATCTAGTATCAGAACAAGACTGAGCACTTTTAATTGTTCAGTATGTCACATTTCAGATTGCTATGACACCAGGGTAGGACTCTGAACTCTATGCTCTCTTCTCACGTGTTCCTGAAAGCTGGAAACTCTTCTAATCAGCTACACTTTTCCCTTCTTTTTATTTCCAGCCATGACATGGCAAAGATGTCAAAGAAAGTATATTTTAGAAGTTAAAGAGTAAATACATGCAAATTCTACACATTTTCCCTCTTTAAAATATTGTTATGCAAATTATTTTTTATCTGAAATATGAGTAGTTTTTCTCCTTCCCCACACTCTCCATGTATATATACTGCTGAACTTTCAGTGTGGACAGTGACCATTACCAGCTGTTCAAGATATATATCACTTTTCAAGGGACTGTAACCCGTAGTTGACAATTTTGAAAATAACACATATTTTATCAAGTAGTACAGATTCAAACTAAGTTAGAATATGACCAAATATTTTTAGGGTATTTTCAGCACTTTGTGTTTATTTCACATTAGAAATAACAAAAAAACCCCCAAAACAAACAAACAAAAAACCAAAACAAAACCAAACAACTAAAAACATTGTTCCTATGAAACTATAACACTTTTCAGGTTAAAAGAGAGAAAGAAGAAGGCACAGAAACTAACTTGACCAGATTCATAAAAATGGGAAAAATGAGTACTCCAAAGAATTTGCTGCAGTTTGTCCACTTTAGAGCAGGGTGTATAGGAACAGCCACTGAAGGATAGGCCCTGCCACAAGGCTTAAATGCATAAACAGCTGTAGGCAGTACAGATACAACCAGTTCTGCAACTCACATTAAAGTGGTAAGGTTTGCATTTATAAACAGATGCATCTCAGTACCTCGAATCTCAGACCTCTGGTATATTTACTTCATGTTATGAAGTTGTATTTCAGCCTAGTACTTAACGCTATCTAAACAGATGACATTAAGATCCCTGTTCGTGTGATCCATGAACAGATAGGTCCACTGATGCTATGTTAGGTTATTTGATTAATGCTTCAATCAACAGACTATCTGTAAACACTAGGACATAAAAATTATAGAAAATATTTCCTTTAATTATTCTTGTTTTCCCTTCCTCTGACAACGAAACTTCAGTTTATGGAAAATTTCAATTTACATGGAAATTAGAAAATTTCAGATCTCATCAATCTATTTGTCATAGATCTTCCAGGAAGAGCAATAGAATCTGATCTTATGTGTGGTTCTTGTGAAAACACCTTTGTGAAAACAACACTGGGAATTCTGTGGGCAGGGGTTTTCCACTGACTTCCATATAAAATATTTATTATCTATAAAAATTTTGGCACAGTGAGCTTCCTGAGCTCAGATGCTCCTTTCCATCAGCTTCTGCTCATGAAACACGTTAACACAAGTGAAAGAGGGTTTGCAGACCCAGAAGTACATCTGCAAAACCCTCTCTGGCTTCAGCTCATACATTCAGTTACTCATGTACATACCTATTAGTCTTAAATAGCTTTGGATCTGAAGCCCAGGGGAATAATCCAAAAAGATTTGGGTTGCTCAGGAAAAGTTTGGGGAAGCAACAAGCCTGCGGGCTTTCTCTGACTACAGACAATACATAAAAAGGAAGGAAGGCAGTCTGACAGTTAAATATAAGATCTGCTTGCAGTGCTGTAAGACAGATTTTATGTTACAGATGAGTATACATTAAACAGGAAGAATGAAAAAAAAAAACAAAACAAGTGAAATATAATGAACACAGAATCCTACAAAACAAGTATATGAATAGTCCATATTTTACCTGGAGTGACAATTTAAAAAGACATATCTTTTTCATCTCTTGACAAGACCTCACCGTATAAATCTAACATTAAAATGTTTGTAGGATTCTATTTACAGTGATCAGAACACTATGCAAGTTCACCCAGCAGTTATATCTTTCAACAATCAAATTATAGGTCACAGGTCCAAAGGCTTTTATCTATTTTCTTGGTTTGTGAAGAAATATTGGGAGATTATTTTGCTCTGTGTATTTCAGTAACAGATTCTGTTTAATGTCAGTGTAGTGGGAAACTACGTGAAAAAAATTTGGGTTCTACTCTTTATTCAAACTACTGGTATTTTCATATATGTCATTTTCTATTGGTCACAGAGATAAGGATTTTTACTGGGATTTTGCTCCTAAATCACTGGAACATTAAAGAACAATAATTCTTGTATACTACCTCTTACCCTTGCAGGTGCATTCTATGCTTCAAAATGTGGTCAAACAACAGACTGTGAACCCACTGCTTTACTCCAGAGCTGAAGGAGTCTCTTACCACAAGGTACGCACCATTCATCAACACTGAATTTCAAAATCTCAGGAAAGCACATGACTTCAATTTCTTGGTGGCTCTCATGATTGATTTTATGTCAACCTTACAAGATCTGCTAGTAATCCCATGCAGCAAATCCCTTCTTAGCATTACTCTATTTTTCCTCAGCTATACTGAAAACCCCATGAACTGAGCTGCATCAAGAGAGATATCATTTGACATTTAGAGTAGACCTTGGAAAAAGGACACCTCAGTGTTCCTGAATAAAGACAGTGCCTTTTATTCCCTGTATATGTATCTGAGAAAAACATTGTGACCCTCAAAATTTTTAAGCAAATATAGCTTTCAGTATTATTACTAATTATTTGCGCTTGAGGCATTCATCTGGCATGTCAAGGCCAGAGACAAAAACTCATGCTTCGATAAATGTATTAGTATTTATACCAAATAGGATCTCTGCAATTAGAGCGATGGCATTTGTCCTGCAGCTGAAAAGCACATCTCTGGGGTAGTGTTGTGCAATCTAAAGGTGGGACCTGCCAGGGGATTCCAGTCATTTTCATGGTAACATTTGGTAGCACCATGGGAAAAGCACCCGTTAAATTCAAAAGCTGTATCGCCCCATGAATGACTGCATAGCCATGCAAGGAGTAAGATCCCGCTTGATATTCATCACCTTGTAACTCATGACAGATTTGAATATTTTACGTTTCAGCCACATATATAAACCGTTGAATGGAGGGGGATGAATGACAAAAATGTAGTTTAGGATATGCATCCTGGTCTCCTTCATACAGACTGCATTATAGATAAACTAGTCCTGCCCTTCAGGATTTTAGACCACAGGCATGAACCACTGATGTTGGGTTACATTAGTTATGTTCATAGCACAACTTCACTTCCAGTCTTCACATTCATGAAGTTTTTCTACATAGGCACTAGATGTTTCACAAACAAGCACAGTCAAACAAGCAATTTCTTTTTCAATAGGTAGAGTGTTGTGCCTCCGTAAGCACTTCCCAGACCTACACAGCAGACTTCAGCTGGGACACCTTACCCTTGCCTCCAAAATCACTCAACAACCATGAAAAAAACAGAACTGGTAAATACCTTCCCGACATCCTTAACACCACAATAATGTTAATCATGTAAAAGAAGGACACAAGGCTTCCAATATTCAAGATTGTTCCTAGGCTTAAAAATATCACAGCCCTTTTTTCCTCTCAAATATGAAGATGTAGCATTTCCTCAGACAAGGGGAGGTCACAGCCTTCCTATGCACTGTTTCTCATACAGCTCTTTTGCACTGCATCTGTGAGATCCCTCAATGCTGCAAGTGCGGCAAGACTCCAGCAAAACAGATTGTCACTGTTATTTTTCTCAATTAAATTTTTGTCTGCAGTTCTGGGATGGGGGATGAACTGCATTTTGCATCCCCTGACCCCAACAGCTTTTGACAGCCAGGAAGAAAGTTCAATCAAAACATAGTTCTCTCTTACTTTGCTAGAGAGTACTGACCCAGTGTAAAACTTCCACCGTGACCTTAAGATGTAAATTAATAGCTGAAGAATATAAACAGTCACACGAGCCGACAGTTTTAAGATGGACTTGAGTCACCATGCTCAAACAGGTGGTGTAAGGGATCAAAAACATGCTCTACACCCTAAAGAAGTATTTCATAATCTTCACATAGCGATACCTGATTTGTGATACACACCTGTATTCTGCTAGCCCCAAATCACTGGATCAGCCATTCCTACTGCTGAACGTGCTTTACGTAAACCTGTGTAGGATGGTCCGAACAGTAGCTTGTATCTTGCTCAGGACAGCACCAACAGTTGTCAAAAAAAGCCCAAATTAAGTGCTTGGAAGTCTGAACTCTTAAGTAAAGGAGAGAGAAAAAGCTAAAAATCAGTTGTACAATGACTCTTCCAACAGAAGGGCCAGAAATGCAACTGATACTCCCATTCTACAATCACAAGAGAAAGTGTTTCTGTCCTCAGATACAGTGCCCAGATCTGTGCAACTACAAAAACTGCAGGAAAATCCTTTATGCTTCTGGAACAGATAATTTTCAGCTACTCTACAGAGATGATTTATGAAGAGTCTGGTGATTTCTGGGATCTGCTAGAAGCCTGAATAGGTCTTAATCTGAATAATTTAGCTGATGAATTCTAAGATGAAAATTCAATAAAGGTTTACTGAAGTTCAACCTAAAATAGATTGAAAAAAAAGCCAAAAAACGGTGGTTTTGATAATGCACTGCTGCACTTCAATATAAAGACTGTACTTACACTGCTGCTTGCTTTGTCTGTTTAGTGACTAATCAGAATAGTTTAGGTTGGAAAGGACCTCTGGAGATCATTTGC
Source organism: Pipra filicauda (assembly GCF_003945595.2). Lineage (NCBI taxonomy): Eukaryota > Metazoa > Chordata > Aves > Passeriformes > Pipridae > Pipra > Pipra filicauda. The sequence goes on along the minus strand of NW_024103563.1, from coordinate 1,076,469 downwards.
TCAAACCCGGCTCTTGAAACTGGGCTAATGGCATATTATTTCTCTATATTTTAAGCATTACTTAGGCTTTAGGTGAGCAAACAGGAAAAGGCAGTCTCAGAGACCTGCCTTTTCTTAACAAACACATTCCTCTTTTTATCAATATTAATAGATTAAATATTTTACTGAATTGGAACAACACACCATAGAGACCTAGTGTTTCTGTGTCATGGAAATACACATTTCTCTTTACTCCCATTGAAATTAAAAGCAATTCTTATGTCCTGCTTTACATATGAGAACAGATACAGGTCAATGTGAAAGTAAGGTGATCTCTAAACATAAGAAAGGTGGCCTCTACTTGTAACCATCCCCATGTGGAACAGATATTCCATATTTAGTTTGTGGTCCCTTAATAAACAGAAGAAACCAACATCTGCTATGCTTGAAACAGTGGAATATCTGGATTTATCTCCACTGTCTAGGAAAATGAGGGTTTGTGTCTGGAATGTTACATTGTCTTAAACAGCTCTACTCTCAGTCTCCGCTCAAACTATGATGATAGCCTAGTTAATTAAAAGTTTCAGCCTCAGCTGATAGGGCTGAATGACCCATCACTTAAAAAAAAAAAAAAGTGGACATTTATCTGTAGTTTGATAAATTTTCTTAGCAAGTCTTTGTGTAGCTCATTCTTTTTGTAAATGACGGAGTTGAAAGTTATCATTGATATTTTAGGTTGGAAAGAATTTCAGTTGTTTTCGTATTAAAAGATTTTTTTAAATTATCATTTTGCTAGAAAACAACAGTTACCAACACCTTAATCTCAAGTTCCCCATTTCTGCCCTATTAATTGGACCCATGGCACTGTTTATTCAGGCAGATAAAGTACAGCATATCCTTTGGCAAATTTGAGCCCTTTGACTTACACAAGCAAGTAAATGAGAATCTTCCTTTTAACTACATGTCCTAGTTTTCATAGAATCATAGAATGACTTGGGTTGAACAGGACCTTAAACACCAACTCATTTCAAGCCCACACCCCACCCTCCCCCTCTCCCCCATGAGCACTTTTGACTGGAATATAATTAATTTTCTTCCTAGTAGCTGGTACAGTGCTGGGTTTCACATTTGGTATGACAATAATGTTGATAATACACTGATGTTTTAGTTATTGCTCAGTAGTGCTTACCCTAAATAAAGGGCTTTTTGGCTTCCCATGCTCTAGCAGTGAGCAGGAGCACAGAAAGCTGAGAAGGAGCATGGCCAGGACAGCTGAATCAAACTGGCCGAAGGGATATCCATACCAAAGAGCATCATGAGTTGCTCAGGAGCCACTGATCACTGCTGGGGGTCAGACTGGGCATCGGTCAGCAAGGGGCAAGCAATTATATTGGGCATCTTAGGTTTTATTACTCTCTCTCCTTTCCATTAAAATTATCATTAGTACTACTAGCACATTTTGTTTCAGTTAATAAGCTGTTCTTATCTCAGATCCTGAGTTTTACTTTTTTTTTCCTGATTTTTCTCCTCTGAGCAGTTGCACAGTACTTGGTTGCCAGCTGGGGTTAAACCTCACTATGGTAAGCTTCAGTTTTAAAGACTTTTCAGACTGAGAATTGACATAATTTAAAAGAGATTACTAGCTACCCACTCAGTGATACACCACCATGTTGCATGCTACCTTTCACTATTTTAAAAACAAAAACAAAACAGTCAAGAAATACACACCACGCGCACGAACACCCAGACACAAAAAGGAGAAGTGAGGACAAAATACACTACACAGATTTGTTCCTGCACTGGTGACCAGTATTCTACATAGACAGTGAGCAAAGTTAAGAGCTGCTCTCTGCAGGACTTCTGTAAAGGGAATTTTTCTCACAAGGGAATTAAACAAAAATGAAGTCACAATGCCACAGGGTTTTGCTGGTCATAATGGAGCAAAGATTACTTCACAGACTTACATAATAGAATAAATAGTCTTTTGAGAAAAAGACTGTCTGCTGACATAAAGGACTGACTGACATAATTGCATAATTAGGATTCCACTTGAATGATGGGAAAAAACACATCAGAATCTACTACCAAGTAGAGATTTTTTTCTCCTCTTTGTATAGTAAAATAATTATATAAGTGAAGTTCTTGCCTTAAGGATGATACTGAGGTGCTTTTCAAATGAGCTTACAAATAAGTACTGGCCAAAGCAAAATTACTTCGAAAGGTCAAGAACCACCCTGTCTGCCATCAGTGTAAATACTTTTTGAACCAAAACTGATATGGTGTCTTTGTAATATAAAGAATATGGAGTAAGTGCCCCTGTAAAGGTGAGGGGACAGAAACCCCCGAACCATACAGGAAAACATTTTAATGATGGATTTTGTGTCCAGGATGTTGGCAGATGCTACCAATTTAAGTGCTTCACAAACAAAGTTATTCCCAATTATTTCTCTCACTCAGTATTTTAAATGAAAAAAAAATGGAGGTGGTTGATTCTTGAGTATACTGGCCTATATCTGCATAAGCAATAACTCTATGTTTATTTCAATATGTCACAAAGCAACAAGAAAGACGTTAAAACATCTGAACATCAAACTGAAACATTATTCTTGTTTTCTAGAAAATTCTGTATATTAAAGTCCTGCATTCTGATTGAAGTTGCAGTAGCACTTAGGAAATAGTTCTAGCCACCAAATCAGAATCTGCATTTCCATCTAGACCCTTTTCAAGTTTCTGAATACCTGTCTGTCACAAAAATTGCACTACATCTTTCCTTCTGCAGGATTCACTTCCCTTGGAGGGATTTTTCCAGACCGCATTACTTAGAATTAGAATTGCAAGCATCAGACACACTCAAATCACTGTTTTAAGGCTACAACATGTTGAGTTCAGTGAGATTTGTGGTTGCTCATCTATTTCTGGAATCAGGTCTTTAAACGCAAGGGTCATGTCTACTCATACAACAATAATTATCCTATTTATTAATATTATCATTTAATGTAAAACAACAATAAATTAGTTTATGCAGGTTAGAGGTATTAAATTATATTCTATATTAAGTTACTCCATTTACTGTATTTTTCAGTTCTTCCCTTCTTGAGAAATTGTTTTATTTTGTACACCTGCAAATGGAGAAATCTTATTTTTATTTTGTTCTCTGTCGTAATAATAGTACTTAAGGAACATGATTAAGCATCCTCTATAATATTTCAGCTATTGTTTTCATTCTTTTCTGCTTTAGGTGTTTCCTTGTAATTCTTCAGTAAACCCTTATGGACAGACTAATATGGTAAGCAAACTTCTGGCTAGAATATGTATAGAATATTCCAACTTAACCAGCAATCATTAATATACCTGTTCTCTTCAGCTTTCAAAATATATGTATTCCCAAATACCTTTTAAAATTGTAAAGCCAGCTCAACTGCAGATTCAGCTATCATGTGTCAGAATTTTTCCTCTCCTATTTTGCATAGTTATAATTACCTTTTGGCTTCTTGTATACAAATTGCTTTTTGAGTTTTTATATTACAAACAAAATGAAGATACTCTGTTTCCATGAACCGTAGTTAATCACGTGAAAAGATAAGTGTCTCTCTTAGAAACAGCTGTATGGTACTATAAACAGAATTTGAGAAAACCCATGCATTCTGATATACACCTGTAATAGGTAAAGTTAGCATGATGTATGGAATATTAACTTGATCATTTCCTGCCAGCTAGATACTTTTCTTAACCATATAATTTTTAGCTCGAGACAACAGCATAAAATTAGCATTATTTTCTTTTGGGAACAAGATTTTTGGCACATTCCCATTAAATGTATGATTGCTGGAGCATTCACTTGACAGATTATAAACTACTGCTCATTAGAAGTTACATTGTTTCAGAGATATAATTGCTACAAAAGTATTAAAATATTTTCTTTTGCTTAGAAATACAGAAGTAATATTTCATGATTTTCCTTGAATCCTAAAGTGACTTCACTTGAAAGAGATGATAAAGTTAACAAGTCAAAGTGAAACTATTAAGAAACTTTTCAGTTCTGATTAGAGGGAATGAAAACAAAACCTCAGATATACCAATTGCACAACTCTCAACATCTCAGTCTTTAGTAAAGATAGCTGGAAGGCATTTTGATTGCTCACATACCTTCTATATTCTTTAAAATACAGAGACAACTAACCTACTGCTGCACAACCCTGTACAGAACTTTAAACTGCCAAATTTTTCAAAGGCAGAATTTTTTTTTATATGTATGTGCATAATTTTTTTAAGCTTTGTAAAAGAAATAAAAAACAAAAAGAAAAAAAGGAAGACATATTCAAAGTAACTGGGAAGGATCACCCTGAAATGTGGTCAATGTGGTCTACTAGGTTTTTTAAAAGGATGATGACATGGGACTCACATGCCATTAGGAGTATTGCTCAGCTGCCAGTCAGAAAGAACCAGATTGTTTTTTCTCCAGTTAAATGTATCTTGATAACTCTGCAAGTTAGTCTGCAACTTTGAAATGGAAATTAAACTTTGAAATGTATTTCTAAGACAAAGGCTGCAATGAATTATCCTTTTTTAACTTGACTAATTAGCTGTACTTCCCCTGAGAGCCTCGTTAGTAGCTTCTTTTAACTTCAATGTCACCCTTTCATAGTGACACCACCGATCCACATACAAACCCATTATCACAAGTAGGCTCTTGTTTCAATGATTAGTACAAAGAAAGAGAGGGAATAAACAAGAAACAGGAGTATTAGCTTGACAGGTATAATAAATTAGAAGAGTCTTAAAAATAAAAATTACATGTGTCAGCAGAGATGAATCCTAAAACTTTTTAACAATAGGACTTGGAATATAAATACCTTATCTTTCACTTGCTGATATATGAGAACAATATGTATTTATACAAATATATGTATTTATTATGCATTGCCCTGAAAGCGACAAAAAAATATTCTTTTGCACTTTGGCAAGAACAGTACCACATGCTGTCCTAATCTAGTAACACTTTTTTTTTCTATTATTACCTTTCCAAAGGGTCAATAGTTTCTTTCATATATATTTATCATGTTCACTTATCTATGCAGATTCTTTCCTACAAAGTATACCTCTAATTTATGTTTAGGGTTTTCCCTCTCAAAATATATTTTGATGAGAATAAGTATCTTTAAGGTTCAGAAACTAACATATGCTTTTGTAACCACTGCAGTTAATTGATGCTTTGATTTTTCTCTTCTATTTGCTGAAATTAACATATATTATGCATCTAAGTCGGCTATAAAAACACTCTGGTGTACAATAATTTGTTATTTCCAAATACACAAAATAATCTACAAAAATCCTATCCAATTAATCAGTAAGAACTGGTAATTTATTCACTTATTCCTTTACTCTCCAACTGTTGGGGATCTATTACTAATCTATTACAAGTGTCATTTTAATCACACACTAGTTCTGTATTTTGAGAAGATTACTTAACTTCACATAAGGGGCTGGGACTACTGCTTTAATGTAAATTGCCCTGTAAACAAAGAAAAATTTGAATACCTCAGTTTCTCTAACTCCATTTGTTCCCAAGAGGGACAGAACAGAAATAATTTCTTCTCATCCATGGAAAGGCATGCCTACCTCCTGCTGTGAGCAGGCACTGCAGTTAGATTTTCTTCTGCTTTCCATTCCCCGTTCAACCTATTTACTCTTCAGCCAAGAAGCTGGAAAATTAGAAGAGGCTTTCTACAATCTGACTGGAGTCACAGAGGTGGCTGGGATAAGCCAAGTGCCTGCTCCTTACCCTTCTTTACCTTTAACAGGAACAGAGATAGTCTGTCCTTAACCATTAATGATATTCTACCCACAGACTCAATTTTCATCTTTTAGAAGCAGTCTCACTAGCAAAATATTATCCTCACTAAAATTATTGAAGCATAGAATATTTCAGCTGTACTAGGGTTTGTATTGGTCACTAGTAGCATAAAGACCTGAGTCAGGATTATTGTACCTGATGGTTTTTAAGACTCAAGCAGGGTGAAGCTGTGAATCAGATTCACGGGGTGTTAATTTTGAAGGAATTCCCAACTCCTGTGTAACATCAAAGAATAAAGAAGTGTTTGAGATTTCAGAAAGAAACTGGATGCCTTTCTGTAAGTTGGCATGTTTCAAATTTAATAGATAGATAGATAGATAAAGAGTGTTAAGCAGTTGCAATGGGGCAAAATGAGCAAGTGGCTTGAAGTGTAAGAACTAAAACCTAATTGCATCTTGTGACGCAAAATGCACTCCATTGCTATTTTGTTGTCAATATCTTCAGTTCATTTTTCCCATCCCGCTCAGGTTTCCAGCGGGTCCGTTCAACTTGTCACCTCTGAGCAGTGCCTCCTTGAAGAATCCCAGAAGATAAGGGGCTAATGTGCATGTTTCAAACACCATAGCTAGGTGGCTCTGCAGACAATCAAGGATGGTTGGCAATAACAGACAAGAATTGTTGGTAGTAATGCTCCATGGGAAAGAACAAGATGTGGCTGGAGAAGGGGACCATGTGGAGGTAGGACAGCACTTTTCCAGGACAAACATCCTTGTTCTTTTTCCTGGAGCTAAGCACAACACAGTACAGTGCAATGCAGGAATGAGGCCAAGAAGTGGGCATGGAATGTAGGGGAGGACCAAGACCACTCAAGACCCCCAAGGCCCAACAACCCATTTCCAGAAAGGTCCAAAAGAATGATCTGTGTATGATAACCGATTTGCACAGAAGGCAAGAAACCTCTCTATAAAATGTGAGGTACTCACTCCAAGCCTGGATGCACACACCAGGACCTCGGACATCCCAGCGGCTGGACCGACACTGGAACCAGGACTACTGATCCCTCTTTCTTTTTTTCTTTGTTTTAGCAAGAGTAATCAAGCATATAGTAAAGAAGACAGTATGTGAACATGTGGGAGTAAATATGTGAAAAGCAATAAACAGCGTGGGTTTGTTGAAAACCTCATAGGTCATGCCAAGAGAATCTAATAGCTGCTTTGTGCACGTTTATTTCTGATTTTGCTTTAATGCAGAAGCAGTAGATCCTGCAAACTGAGCTGGGTGTGGATTGGACCATGAGAACATTACAGGTCAAGAATATAGTATCATAGCTTACTGACATTACCTTATGGCATCCACAGTGCAATTCAAGTGTAATACAGTGTAACATGCTCTAACCACTGAGTAGTACTGCATATGTTTCAGTGAGCAATACACCCTTAAAAAAAAAAAAGACTGAAAAACAGCAAACCAAATATAAGTATTATTTTAGCAAAGATCAAAAATGCCCTAACAAAATCCAACTTATTGCATCTCTTACCTTCTCTCTGCACAAACAACTAAATATGGAATGTAAAACAAAGTTCATTTAGCATGACTCAATAGAAATGTCAGAAACTCATGCTGTTTACCATTTAGACAATTTTTCAGTCTGAATTTTTACATGCTGCCAGGTACAGAAATGGCTTTTGTCACCAAGAAGGTATAATTGCTTGCCTAACATACAGCTCACTTACATTGAGATGCAGTGATAAAGAATAATGCATCCAACTAAAACTGAAAAATAAGTTGTAAGCAGTTAGACTCCAAAGAAGGTTCTGAAAATCTCCCTCGACTAGAGAATTTTGATGAAAAATGCTCGATTCCTTCTATTTTCAGAAGTGGTGAGTACCTCAAGATTAACACTCAGTAGAAAGTATCAGAAAGTTACATGTTATTTAGGGATTTTTATCCCCAGCACATGGTCAGGAAATCACATCTTTCACAGCAGATTTGTCTTAGTGATTTTTACTTTTTATATACGAGCATTAAAAAAAAACTACTCTCCTTTGTTTGGTTTTATCGAATAAGGTATAGGGACTTAGATTTGCACAACGGTGCAGTCTGTTGCCTTCTAAAAATGGTAATAATGATTCACTGAGCAATATCCAACTAGACTGAGACAAAGAAATACACTTAATTAAGTAATTACAACTGGAATACTACTGTAGTGAAGTGTTAGTGTAGCATTATAGGAAAAAACATCTATTTGTGGAATTATTAAGTATTTACTGATTGTATTCCATGCTCACCTATATATCTCCTACAGGGACACCAGAAATACACTGGGTATTGTTTGTGCTTTATGAAGAAAGATGAAATGCATACAAAAGTGTTTTCCAAGATTGCCACCAAATACAGTTTAACAAAGTATAGCCTATAGTTAAAAATGTAAATTTTAAAGCAAAAGTATCAATCCAAGAATAATCAAGCACTGAAAAATGTATCTTTAACATTTAGTCCAAATTCATGAGGAAAAAAAACAACGCGTGTACCACATTATCATGACAAAAATCTAGAAGAGTCCCCCTGCAACATGTTAGTTGTACATGCTGTAGGCATGCTGTACATAATATATTTATGAACATATAGGTATCCCTCTCATCTCATCTGTTTTAAAAGGAGTACTCTGAGTAGCATGGAGAGAGAACCCAAATGAGATTAACCAATCCCATTAAAATGTGTAATGGTTTATTAACTAACATATACTTTAACCTTCAAGAATAGGCCCCACCACTGCTGAATTTCATACACACTATAGAGTTCTCCTGCACCAAATTTTCTTCAGAAGTGGGGTGTTTAACTATGTCATGGAAAGCATATACTGTAACAAAATACATATTGTGATTCAGCTGGAACTTTCCTTTCTGCCATGACAACCATCAGTTCCTGATTTAACCCTGGGTTGGTAGCTGCACCTAACTTAACAGGTAACAGCAGTGTTTTCTGTCGGGCAAACCAGAAAATAAATTTGATGAAGATTAAACGTCAAAGCTGATAGAACAAACAGAACCTCTAAGAATAAGCCATGGGACAGAACTGTGGAAAAAAAAACCCAGTCATCTTTACCAGATTATTTCAAGTTAGCTGCTGAATTTTAAAAAATAAAAATAAATGAAGACTGCTAGAAGCATTCCAGGTGACAATGTTATCCAAATGACTAAATACACCTTTTATTTAATGTTAACATAATACATGAGAAGGTGTGGAGCTAAGTTCGCAGTGATTTTGCTTTACTTATAATACAATAAAACTAGTGCAGAATAGAAGGCAGTTGACACTCTCTTCCTAAAATATGACAAGTAAACAATTCAAATTCAAAATTCAGTTGCTTGTATGAGACACAGGCTTCAGAATGTGGAAGAATATTTTCTATTTATCTATTTCAAATAATTCCTAAAAACAGAGGAAAGAGGCTTTTTATTGTGTCCTGCAGATTAATTTCTCGTACCAAGGAGAGAAGAGTGAGAATTATTTCAACCACAGAGCACAGGGCCAGGCTCCTTGGCCTTCAAATTAAGGGGGCAGCAGTCTCAGTTCTTTACCAACTCTGCTATTGACACAATGGCTTTGCAAGAAAAACAGCCTCCGAAAGAGGGAAATTCAATACCATTTAAGTGTCTGTAAACTCCTAACAAATTCTGCTTGTAGTCCAGTGCCTTCTCAGTGCTGTTTCAGGATTACCGGTGTGCTTTACACATGGTCTGAAATGGAACTCTCCAGAGTTGGATGAAAGTAGGAAGTTGGATGAAAGTAGAGAATTAATGCATCTAGCGAACACTCCCTCCCAAAACACACACACAACCAAACACCACATCTCAAACCCCTTTTCTTGTGTGAATAACAGTCACTCTAGATACAAAAGCATCAACTGAAACAGAAGACACTCCTTGATGATAACTAAATGATAATTGAAATAAGACACATGACTATCCTACTGTGACCTCATTAACTCTTCTGGTCATTCTAAAGGAACACTGAAGAAAACCAGGGAGAAATTTCTTTTAAAAACCCCAACAACTTTTTCAAAGTTTTTCCCAATTTTCGCAGATTCTGAGAGACTGATAGCCAGTGTTATCTCCTCTTCCTTCCTTTCACTCTTAAGTCTCTATGATCAACATATGTATGATAGTGCCTTACACACTTATTCACACAAACATAATCTCTTTTCATTGCATATAGAATATTACCTATCAGTTTTTGAAGCAGCCCTAAAGAGTTGTTGTAAAATTGGTAAGGATTATATTTGAAACAGAACTGCTGTGAACACATTGAAACTTTTGCTATAATATCAAAGAGAAAAGATGGACATAAACCAGATAATTTACCGCAGACACACAGGGAAGCTCTTTGACAACATGACCTTCCTAAATTATTCACTGTCATACACTACAAATTAAAGTGTTACACTACTTTTCTCAAAGGAAAATCTGAAAAAAAAAAATTGAAACATTTAGTAAAAACACATTATCACTTGCAAATGTGCAGCATTCAATCTGTCAGCACTCACAGACATCACGCAAAATTCAAGGGTAGGTGTACCGCAGACTAAGACAGCTCTTAAACTTCCATTCCTCTTTGTTACTTTATAATAGTATCTTGAGAATGTTGGCTTTATGAGATGTGAGAGTGGATTAAAATACTTTGTGATTATCACACAAAGATATTCACCTTTTAAGTGGATAGGTATCTTTGAAGGGCACCTTACAGAAGAGACATCAATCTTCATCAATTTTTGTTTCAGAAACTGTTTCTACAAACACAGCTCCTTCACATCTGAGCTTTCACCAACTTTCGTAAAAGTTAAGCAACTGGGGGGCAAGCTACCCCACAATGTGCCTTATTTAATCTGACCTTTTAAATGGTTAAGTCTTTTCTAGCTGCATTTGGTAATTTTGTGTCTTTATTTGAGTGACCTTTATATTTTCTAAAACAACTTTTCTAGCAACTGCTAAACATTTCATGAAACTACATAAAACAGCATGGAAATAAGTACAGGAATAAGGTAGGTGGCAGAAACTCAAATCAACAGCATAAATGTAACCCTTGGTATTTGACTAAAGATTCAGCTACCTTGTCTAACTTCGTAAAGAACTGTATTTAGACAAGGTTTGTAAGCTGCAACTGAAATGTAATAGACAATCATGGATTCATGTAATTGTGGATTTAGGATATTCTAGAAAAAGGTGAGAACAAAAGGCAGCGTGATGTCTTGTGGCATAAAATAGTATTCCTTTTAAGATAAAGATTAGGAACAGTGTGGAACCTTAAATTGAGTAGAGTTTATTTTCATTAGGTATTGGACATTGCAAGAGATTAATTTTTATCTTTTTACTCGCTATGGTCAGAACACACATATTATGTCTAAATGTTTGTAAACTTGTTCCGATTAGGTAGGACTTCAGAGAAAATACCTGGTGTACTATACCAGCAGCAATTTCACTTTTAAAAATATTTTTATCTGTGTAACTAAATGGAAAGATCACATGAAGTGAAGACAACAACAGGGAAGAGGTCCTGATGACCATTTCACTGTCCTACAATCCTTCAAGTGTCTCTTATCCCAACAGATTATTTGTCCATATTGTGCAAGGGAACAAAAGCAGCCATAACCTGGTAAATCCTATCACAAATACAGAATAGTTTATTTAATTAAAATTCTAGGCGAAAAGAAAGAGACAAGCTTTTTATCAGATTTTGCAAGAAAGACCAACTTGTCTATACATTTCTCAAAGATAGAATGAGCAAATAAAATCTGTCACCTGGCATTTACACATAAGACAGAGCATTTCATTCAGGGGAAAACAATATTTGATTGAAAATAGAGAAGGTTTGCTTTTAGCTTTTGAGAAACAATATAATCGGACTTCATTACAGTCCTTACAAACATATTTAAGAGTTTGCCTTATGGATCTCCAGAAAGCACTGCTTCTCTCCAATATCCTTATAGCAATATTGGTGGTGGTATCTTTGGAGAACTTAATCTTGCAAGTCAGACATAGGGCATATGACAAGTCTGTACTGCTGAAATGCCTATTTAAACAGAGGGATGGGATAGGACAAGAGGATGCAAGAGGACAAGAGGAAGTGGTCTCTGGTTGCTCTAGACGAAGTTTAGATTGGATATTAGGAAAAATTCTTCACCAAAAGAGTCATCAGGCATTGGAACAGGCTTCCCACTGAAGTGGTGAAGTCACCATCCCCGGAGGTATTTAAAAGACAAAAAAGATGTGGCACTTTTTTTAGTGGTGGGCTTGGCAGCACTGGGTTAACTGTTGGACTTGATGATCTTAAAGGTCTTCTCCATACTAAACAATTTTGTGGTTTTATGATACTGTGGTCCAAGTGAAGTGTTCTAAAAGAAACCTTTCCCAAATTTTAAGTTGAGTTGCTGCAAGAGAGCTTCCTATCACCACTTGCAAACCTAAAGCTTTGTCTCTCCACCAGTTTTCTGAACTTGTATTCTTTGGGGACCTCTCAAAGTACATAGAAACTAAGTGGGACAAAGTAAAGAGGACAGTGAGTGCCTTCTCTCCTCCTTCACTGATAAGCAGAGCTGGTTCTGCTCTCCACATGAATGGTTCAAATACAAGTGCCAGTATCAGTGGAAAAACACACGTGTGTTCCAAAGTTTTATGCCACAAATAAGAAATGTAGGATTAAGCTCTCCAGCAAATTATCCACAAGCACCTATCTATGAGAGAGAGATTTCATTATTCGCTTGTAAAAAAAAAAAAAAAATAAACAACAAACAACCCCACAACAAACTGAACTTTGATAAATACACAAATAGCTAGCTAAAAGTTACCTGTAAGTCATAGAATAGCATTCCTGCAGGAATACAGTTACAAGAACAGAAAAAAATATTGTTATAGCTAGACATAATACTTAATGTTTTGATATAAAATATTTATAAACCACTTTTTTCCATCTTCTCCCCACACTTTTTTTCTCATAATCTCTTCTGCATACATGTTCTGTTCAATGAAAACCCTCCAGAAAATAGATATTTATTCTATGGGTACATTTATTCCAAGGTAGAAACTCCATTTAAACTTTCTCAGAACACACATGAGAACCCAAGATGAATAAGAAATACCTATTTAAAAAGTCATTAAAAGTGAGAAAGCAGCAGCAGCTCTATTTGTTTTGCTGAATACCAACAACATCTAAAGGAATTAAGAATCCCACAAAAGAAGACTGAAGACCTCAAGGAAAACAATTACCTGCATTATAGTAATTGGTAGTTTTGTCAGTTAGTGGCTTTCATTTGGTGGATACAACGAGTGGTAATTTTGGTAACCTGTAATCCATTACCATAAGCACTCAAGAGAAAAACATAATTCCCAGTCCAGTATAATAGAAATTATAGCAGAGATTTATAACAATCCCAGATTTATAACAGTCCCAGATTGCTAGCCAAGGTCTGAGAGAGCAAATAGCCTAAGCATTGCATAATTTATCTTTGATATGGATGTGGGCCCACTCTAGCATAATGAACCCAAACATACAGTACGTGACGTAATGCCTGAGCATTTCACAAGTAGACACGTGCTAGCAAGCAGTGCTGACTGGCTCATCCTCTAAATGATTTTAGTTCTTCAGCACAGCATACAATTTAATGACATCCATGCACCAGAATTCAGAAGCTAATTGGCTAGATATTATGGTCTTCATATTATGCACAGGGAAAGCAGCAGCCAGAGCAAGCAAAGACACTTGTTCAAGATTATACAACTGGTTCACACAAAGGTGGAAGCAGAAGCAATGGTTAGGCTCACTCTGAGCCCATCAGATCAAATGTATGTAAGTATCTCTTAAGCTATCAGATGCTTGTAGAGCACAGCTACATAAATTTGGGATTTCTCCCCATCTGTGAGTTTTGGGGTGACAGCAAATTGTACTTTTTCTTCTGGAATATTGTTGAAGGCTTCTGACGTGGTTTCTGGACTTCACCTTCTCCCCCTGAAGTTTAGTCATACAGGACAGAGAAGCATGAGTCTTTGTGGAGCAGTTTGCTCTGGCACATTCCCTTTCCTCCTTCCCCAGAGACCATTTCATGATAGAGAGCTTTTCCTGATGCTCCCACCATTTCTTAGTGATGACATCCCAGTGTCAAACTCCCGAACTATCCAGAATAGCTGTCCTGTTGCCTTGGAACTCTACTCTGCACCAAATAGCAGGCAGGCTTCCTACCTACTTCAGGCACCAAATCTGAAATGATGAGAGGGGAAGGAAGAAATCATCTGTTGCATCCAGATGATCCTGAAACACACCACCAGGAGACATAAGCACATGGGGTTCATCTTGGTCACTCTGTTTTCCTGCAACTCTCTTTCTCCCCTGGCCATCATTTCATATGATATTATTGGGAACGGAGTACTTCAAATGCCTTTCTCAAAAAGCTAAAAAGGAACATGCTGCCCAGGCAAATAGTGCAGTCACAGTCCCTGGAGGTATTAAAAAAAAATTTGTATGGTTTAGCAGTGGGCTTGGGAGTGCTGGGTTAACAGCTGGAGTTGATGTTATTAATGGTCGTTTCCAACCTAAATGATTCTATGAAAGGAAGTTGGGACAGGTACAGCAAAAAGTGGACTTCTGAAGAATTCAATGCAGGAAAGGCTAGGAGCTCTAAGAATCATAGCGGGAGTCTAAGAGCCTAAAAGTTCACTGTGTAAGCCAAGCCCCTAAGTGTTCAAAGTATAGTATATTAGATATACAAGGGAAGTGCCTGCCTGGGCCAGACAGCTGAATCAATATTAAAAGAGATCAAGTAGGAAATGTTTAACTGCACTTTGAATAGCTAATTTAGGGGAGATGAATCTTATCCTTAGGGCCACATTTTGCATCCTTGCTTCCTTCTGAGTAGTACATTGCTTAATCCAAAATGACTATTTGCAAAGTATATATCTTTGCAAAATGAGCAAGGGTATTACAAGCTGACACTTAAACTATATAACTCCAGAGCCAGGAAGTAGCTTTTATTGTATGCAGAACAAGCTTTGATTGTGCTGTTAGACACTTCTTAATATACAAATATTAAGTAGGGAGTAAATAAGTGGTCTAAGCAAGCAAAGAATCCTGAACTAATTATTTGTTGCTGAGTTCTCCTAATGACAAAATGTCAAGTAAGGAAAGATGGATTATTTTTTTTCTCCCTCTAATCTTTCTGGTTTCTTGCTTCTGCTAAACTTTTACACCTTAAAAATGCTGTTATAATCTTATGCATACAAAAGTACATGGGACAACTGAAAAAAGACCTTTTTTATCATGATTACAGACTCAATGACAGTCAAATAGTTTACAGAAGCCTAGTAATATGAATGTTGTATGATCCCATCAGGCTGATTACAATGCTCTGCATGCAATAGTTGGGGATAGAGCACTGAGTTTAGTGCTGCAGAGAACATTGGATTTAATACTGAACAATGACATTGCACATAAAATTTATAGTGAAATTTACAGGTGAATTTTAAGCACAAAAATTAAAATATCATAAAAGAATAAAAATACATGTTTTATTATCTTTTATCACTTAAGAAATTGACCAATAATAGCATCAAGTCAGGCAAGGTGCAAATTACTAAACAGAAGTAAACTACACCATTACCATCTGGTAGTAGTAGTTGGATATGAATTAATATATTCATAGTCTTTAACATATCATTACATCATCTAACCTGATTTCCAGTATTTCACCAATTAAATTTTTGCCCGTTTTTCCTGTAGCATGTTAATAACCAAGATTTTACTACAGTCAATAGAATAAGAAAGAAGTTATGATCTCATTTTGAGCCTCCCACACCCAAACTCTGAACTACTGCTTCCTATGATCCACTGATTACACTGTCTACTTAAACCAAGGGCTGATAACTAGAATCCAAAAGGAAGATCAGTAGGTGATACTATAGTTGTAGCAAGTTGAATGGAAGAAGTAAAAATCGACTATGTTGAAAATAAACCACACCAAACCAACTCCCCAAACAAAAAAACCCCATCATTTCCACTTCTGAAAAAGAAGATTAGACTATTTGTGGACTATTAGTAAGCCTAACTGGAGCTTAACTGTCAGAAAGAACATTTGGTATTAATTTCAAATTTTCAGGAAATACACAATCCACACTTCCCCTTGGCAGTTTGTTTCAAAGGTTAATCACTCTCAGCACAAAAATCTGTGTCTTATTTCTAATTTGAGTTTATGCATCTTCTGCTTCCAGTCATTTAGTTCTTGTTATGATGCTTCTATTAGATTAAAGTAGCCCATTAGTACATTTTCTCAAGCCTGTCAATCTTTTTCTATAGCTCATTTTCACATTATCTTCAGGTTGTTGTTCCATTAAATACCAACATCAAATTGTGCAGTGCAGCAGAATCAGTCTCAATATTACTTTTATTACTGAGTAATGGAGCTAAAAATCGCTACATTGCTGCAGATATACTAAGCTGAGTAAAAAAAAAAAGAAAAAAAAACATGCAGGAAATATCTGCTAGAGACCATCTCCTGATAGCAAGGCACCAGCTAGTATTTCTATACTGTGCCTGCAGTCTCTTTCTAAAACCTCTAGTGATATAGATTCCCCAAGCATTCCTTCCAAGTTCTTCAAGACTTCTCCTAACATATGAAACTCATCTTTACTATATGCCAATCATGTTGTGTTTTGTGCATAGGAGAATATGGAAAATACTTAATTCATTCTGTCACTGTACCTAATTAAAATGCGCTTGAAAATTATCACCTCACCTCCTTTGTCTTCTTTGTATCCCGGAGTCCATTGCCTTCAAGACTTCTTCAAACCTTACAACTTCTAAGCTTCCTAACATTTTTTCAGTGAAATTTTCTAGGCTTTATTCCTTTAGCCCCAAATTCCATGAATTATGATGCAAAAAGTTAGAAACAACAGTTAAGCTAAGATTTCACCACTACTGCTACAGCAGAAGGCAGGTCTCATTTCCTCATTTTGCTGGTGATCAGCTTCAGTGTAGTCTGTCTTCCTTTTAGCACTACCACCAAAAATACCCTATTACTATTCAGAGGGCTACAGGTATGACATTAAAAATAAGCCCAAATGTGATGCACATAGGTATAAAAAAAGTTAAATAGCATTCAACAATGCCCAGCAGTGGCCAGCATGAAAGCTCTGTTCAGACACAGTTCTGCAGATTAGTCAAAAAGTATTTTTTGCTTTTATTGAAGAATTGGTTTAAAAGGATGAATATGTAGTGTACTTCATGCTCCCTGTTGTTGCATCTCACCTGGCATGAAAGTTTTACTTGCTCTAAGCAAGGGGAACATTTAGTCTGATATACAGTCTATGTGATATACTATCTTTGCTTTACATATTCTTCGATGAAGAATGTGTCTTTATGTAGTTTATTCCCTTTGATAGCATTAGGCTTGCGTCCTTCTCTGTGCCTGAGCCATCTTTCTATTACTGCTACAATCAACAGTATCATACGACCTGCATCATTAGATGCACAAATGAAAGGCAGTGTTATCAATATTCCACCGTAACAGGTCTACATTAGAGATATAAATTACAGTTTCCTAGGATAAAATTACAGATTTTCTAAAGCCTGGTAATACATTTGCTGTTTACAGTACATACAACAGAAGTCTTGTGTGGATAATGAATTCCACAGTTTAGACATATGCTGTGCTATTCACTCCAAAATGCTGCAATTTTACCCTTTTTCCTAGGTTTAAATATAATTGAGGGAGAGATTTTTTGTGATACATTTCCTCCATCAACTTCTATCTTTAATGTCATGTTAAGTATAAGGTCTTGTCTCTTAATCTTATGTCATTATTATGAATATTAATAGTGGAAAGACAGAACTTTTCTTATAAAACTCCATTTATATAATGAGTTCTGAACTGAAGTATACTATATTTCCTATAGTTCATATTAGATTTTCAACAACTACCAGTACGTTAACTGGATAAATTTGGCACACAGGACTGCTCTTTACAAACACAGCTTTATCATACACAAAATACTGTCCTGTACTTTAAAGAGACTCGCAAAAGAAAAAAAGGCAGATAAGGTCAAATATCTAGGAAAGGAATAAGAAAAAACAAAGAAAACTTCATTATATCATGCTACACATTCATAGCAAATTTGCATCTCAAGGATTGCGAAGCATGATCTTCTGTCTACACAGACCCTAGTAAAACTGGAAACTCTTCAAAAAAGGAAGATGAGAGGATTAGATGGATTCTGTGCAAAGGAGCAAGGTTAGACTTGAAGACCTCCTGAAATCCTTCCAAACTGAATTTTATGAATGAATAATTTCAGGTTTATGAGTCTGGATAAAGAGAAGTATATGAAGCAACTGTCTACTAAACCATAAATGGCACAGAGGTAAAAGGTCTGGAATGATCACTACCTCTTCTGGTACAAGACTGTTGCAGTTCAAAATTCAGATACCAACAGAAAAGGAACTGTTAGGATTAAACAGGAAGCCTTGGGCCACAGAGGCTGGGGAAAAACCCACCATCTAAAGGGTCAGACAAGATTCATTGACATTCATTTCATGTGGATTGTCCTGATCTCCCCCAGCAGAATGTGGAGAGATTTCATATGATGCTATCGGTCCCTGCAGATATCCCTTTGTTTTCTCCCCTCCCTGTGTAATCCTTATTTTGGGAAAAGCTGACCAGTATAATCTTGCCTACTGGAAATATCAAACCCTTTTTCCCCCAAATGTAAATACTGAATCCAAGAAATGTAAATCCCTTTTTCCCCTTATTTCACCCTTGCTACTGGAAATGCTAATAGATTATGGAATCCCTTATTTGGCATAACCCTGCCTCCTTATTAGCTTGTTAAGCCCCCGAGACCCTTAAATAGCAGTTTGCATGTTCAATAAAGGTATTCCAGTTTTTACCCCCATATCTGGGATCGTGTTAGCATTACTGGACCCTTACACAAGACCTAAATTGTCCCATATGAAAATTACTAGGTGAAAAATTTAGAATAACTGAAAGTAGTTGATTCATCACATTGCTTGTAACAAAACTGTAGAATTTCTGGCCACAGTATGCTGCAAGTTAGTACAAGTTCATGGACAGCCTGGGTATCTTCATGGAAGAGAAATCCTTTAAGGGCTAAAAAACCCACACAGAAAGCCCTTCTAGCTCAGTAACTTTCCAAATTATAAATAGTTTGAGGCTGGAAAAGTAATGAAGTATTACTATGCACTTGCCTCAGTCTTATACTATCCCTCAAGTATTTGCATTTTCCCCCCCAGACACTATCAGAGACAAGACACCAGGAGAGACAAATGTCCTCCCTGTCCCAGTACAACCTTTTCGTTACATTACCTTCCTTTTTTTCTTAAGCTAAACCATTGACTTCCAATGTTTTAACCTGAATTTTGCTCACGAGTCTTTCAGCATACTCCTTCTTTTTCCCAATTTGAATTAAAACAACTCCCCACCAAATCTTGTCTCAACTCTGATCTGCAAGTGAAACATACTTTCTTGAACCAAGTTTTACCAATGATTAGTATATTTTAATTACATTGCTGCATTTTCTTAGAAACCACTTATGTGTGATTATGATGGTCTGACAGGTTTTCACAGCGTGTTACCTGAATAGTATGTCTACCCAACTCCCACGGTTGTCAAGAAACAGCTCCTTCTTGTTCTCAGCAGAGTTTATGTCAACGTGACTGCAACAAAAGATAGTCTCCTGTGCATCCTAAACACACACACACACACACACACACACACACACACATTCCCTCCCCCTTGCAACTGTCCCTGATGGGCAATGTGATTTGTCCTAAGAACACCAGGTAGGAATGGCAGGAGGAACTGTCAGGATGCTTGCAGAGTTAATACATTCCAGAGATGGGGAGTTCTGAGAATTTTGATTTACTTTGGTGCAATTGGCCTGCAAAAGGATATAAAGTGCTGCCAAACGGATCGATGGGGCAAACTGCTCTTCTAAGGCCGCAGCCTTTGGCAGAGATGCCTGCAGGGTGTGTCCAGCCCAAAGACTGGGAACACTCACTTTTGGACTGGTGAGTAAAAGTGCTAAGATCTGGTAACATACAGAGATAAAACCCTAAAGTAGCTCCATAGATGTTTTGTGGCTCTGTAATTGTGCATTCTGCAAGGCCAAAGGTGGTAAACCTGTATGTTTTTAGTCAAACCTGTTTAATATTATAATCCTTTAGACCTGCTTATGTTTTATACTGCCTTGATGATGTTTAGATACTGTGTTAGCAATAAATCTAATCATAATCATCCACATAATCAGTGTCGTACTTCTCACACCTGACCAAGAATGCTTCTCCCTACTACTCTGCCACAGTGAATCAATAACAGAAGCTGGATCAGCCCTCAAAGTGAAATACTATTTATCCTAATGACCAAAACAAGTCAAGTTTCACCTGCAGTTCTGTCCAGAAGTGAGAGGCTGCTGACCACAAGGAAGATGAACTAAGCATCTCTAGAATGCTGTTGTATGGAACCAGAATGGACAGTTTTGCTGTGCCTTCAGTGTTAATATACACATATACTAACCAAGCATTTAATAACTGGTCTTGACATGAATACATTAGTCCTGTCCTTGTGTGGTTAAAATTTAGAGTAAAGGTTTACAAACAGTGACTAAGATGGTATTCAAATCAAAGTTTAATATGTCTTTAGGATCGATCTCTCTGTTAAATTCAATTGACACAGCTGAGCAGTGAAAATAGGTTTTATTTATTTTGTATTAACTAAAATGTCACATCCTATACCATTTTGCCCACTTTATGTTTTGTCTTTAAATTTTTAAGTCTGCCTAAGTTCTGGGTTTATTCCTTCCTAGGAAACCAAGGGGGGGGAGAACAAACAAACAAACAAAAAACCCCAAACAAACGAAAAGCCACATGCACAAAAAAGCCCCTCACTAAACAGAAAAAGACACAGCCCTGCACTAATAGTTCCAAAGTCCAATAAAGACTTGTTTTCTGTTTGAATCAATTCTTAAAGTGTGCAGCTAAACTTTTTTTTTGTTCACAGATCCATGCCTTTAAATGTTTTTGAAGGAAGATGACATAAAAACATTTTCTTTAAACTTACAGTGAACAAGAAAAAGGTGTTCTTCTTTAGTTTGCACCGTAAATTACAGCTATTTTCTGCAGAAAGGTCTAATCGCCTTCCTAGGTCATCTAATTCCATCACCTTTGAGATATTTCTTGTTGATAAGCTTAAGAAGCCTCTGTAACTATCTACAGTTTCCATGATGCTAAGCTATAAACACAGAAAACTAAATAAAACTGAAGTACTGTAGCTGCAAGCAAAGAGACAATATCATCCACTTAGAAATTCCAGTTGCACAGAGGTCACATTAAATGCTCAGAGCACAACAATTCAGGTAAAGGCCTCAAATACAACTGCTAGTAGGTCAGTGGCTATTGTGGGGTTTATCCTTTCAGCAAATTCTAAGGCACAAAAGTCCAAATATTGAAAAACAAATTGTCATTCTGAACACTTGGAAATTTACCACTTAAAGTGAAGCAATTATTCTAGTACTCTGTCTCCTGTTGCCAAATGTACCTTGGCACACATCACTTGGACATGGGCATTTTAACATACAGGAAACACAAATGTTGGACCATTCAACTCCTAAAACTGCCAAACATCAACTGCCTAATTATGAGCCAATAATTTTCATTGAATCTGTGATCTTGGATAGCAGTTTATCCCGGTAGAAATGCATTTATGCTACTGGATTACTTGATTTCAGGTTATAGAAAGATCCTCCAATGCTGTAATATCTCTAATGAATACTATGTCTTTATTAGCCTCTGATTTATTGACTTACATTCCTGCTGTCATATAGGAAAATACCATGGAGGCATTTCAAATAGAAGGGCATATCCATTTTGGGAGAAAAAGTGAATAACCATACGGAAAACCTATATTAACGGACATATTTATATTTTATTTTCCACTTCAGAACACCGAAGTAGTTGAATTTTCCTGTGCATGGAGCTGCTTTATAATCAAGTTTGTACAGAATAAATACTTTTTCATTCAGACAAATATATTTTACAAAGCAAAAGGAGGTTCTCATTATTTGGGGGCAGAGCATTAGAAAAAAGAATTTCTACTAGCACAGCTGCTGGCTCTCAATGTCACATTGTGGCAAAACCAAGTAAAATCAGTGATGACCAGTTTTTCTGTAGCCTTTTGCATGGTAGTAAAGTGGTATGTGCAAATCATAGGTAAATTAATGCTGAAGAAATAATTTGGTTCCATTTTTTATAAAACTATAGGTGCTAGACAGCTGTGATTTGCTTTCTTTCTTTGCAGCATCAGCAAGGTAGCCAAATCTTTTATGTGATGAATGGATGCTTTAAATGCAAGCAATTTTTATAATCATACCCTTCTCACATTTTGGGGTCTGGTAGAAGTAATATTTTAACACAGCAGATTGCCAACAAGCAGCTTTAGCAGAGAGAGCAAGCTACAAGTGAACACTGCAGAAAAATTATAAAAGTTTTTTCAATCTAATATTTTCTGTTTTGAAATTATTTTTCCCATCGCAGTCATTGGACTACTTTTGCAATATTACATTAATAAAATGAAACTGTTCGCAGGTTCCTGGTAGTTCTTTTGTATCATGGGGATTTAATAACAAACATGGATTCAATTTAGACAAGATTGCTAATGCAGTCATTTGGAAGTCCATGGTTTTGAGATTTCACCAGAAGTACATATTGTGAAAGCAGCTCATGATAGATATAAAGATCGGGGAAAAAACCAAAGCTGATTTATATGAGGAATGGAAAAATTTTTTTTTTTTTGTTAATTATTTTCTCAATGAGGAAAATTAGCTTTAGAGAATTATTACAACTTTTACATAGCCATTAAGAAAGAAAAACACAAAAGGTAAGAGAAGCAGATGATGTCTTAGATACCACGAATTAAGTACATGTTCCAGTCATTTTAATATTATGTAATATATGAGATAGAACAAGAAAAAATACAGGTTTCACCAACTGAGCAAGTGAAGACACAGTGGCACTCTAGATGATCATTATACCAACACATTCTGTCTGTTGCCTGAAGATAAAAAGCAGACCATTGAAAATCCCATTTACCTTTGCAGCATTATTAAATGTTTCAGAGCAGTGAGGTGGAGAAGATCAGTTTTAGGATCCCAAGGCATTCCTCTAGAGCCGGAAATTAACTAGCTAGACTAACACTTAGTTTCATTCCTATGGTTTTGAATTACACTGGCTGGACTTTACAAGCTTTCACAATTTTCACTGCTGTGGCTCCAGCGGCTGGGAAGGTCACTGGTGTCATTGCCTCCACCCAGCAGTGTTCAAGCTTGCAGCTTTGTCTAAGAGCACCTATATAACTGAGGGCAGTCTGAGAACTGGTAGGACAACAATGCTTCCTCCTCCATTGTGGACTATATAAATTATTATTTTACAGGGATAGTCTCAAGCTCAGTTTACATGCTACTACAGTACAAATAGTACATGAGAGGTTTACATGCTACTGCAGTACAAATAGTAATATTAATTTCTTGCAGGACATTGCTTACTGTTCAGCACAGAAAGCCAAATGGGGTGTTCTTATAATCTGCACTGCCCTGTGTTATGATGACTTAAAATGTTCTTGCATGCAGTAGTTGGAGACTGTGTTGATGAAAAAAAACTGTCCCTGAATACTTGTGGAAAATAGAAAATTGCCATTTCTGAAATTAAGTTACCTAAACTAGTAATTAAATTAACAGACAGTTCTAATGGTGGATATCATGACATGCTCGTAAATAATTGCCTGCTTCATTGGAAAGACCCTCTTATTTCTATTACAGCAGATAGTGACCAGCCTGTTACAGACCTTATTTCTAGCTTCACAACACATGCATGAGCTTAATTATGTTTTAATTTGTCTAGGCTGGGAGGTTCTTATCACATGAAAATTACCAGGATAAAATCTCAATTACATCAAATTGCAGATTATTTTTCTTCTAATAATTTAATTATTAGAACAGCTATTGACACATACATTTTCCTACGGATTCAAATTGTTTTCTATTCTGTAATGTTTAGAAATGTCCTTCGTAGGGTGAGGGGGGAGAGATAATTCCATTTCCTGGAGAAAGAGCACTACAAAAAGGAGTAGCAAATCCCAGTTAGTGAGGGTCTCACTTGGCAATTACTTATAGTATAGCATGGAATGTTATATACTATCATACCAATTTGTGATTAAGGTTGCCCAAGGAGAAGGATGATGTGTCTGCAGGGACAGCTAAGGAACATTTATAGTGCAAGACTCAAGCTCATTTTCAGAGATGGGCAAAATCCTGCCAAAGAACTTGCATTTCACACATCAAGCTTTTAAAAGAACAAAATTCACACAGTTCTCCTGAAAAGTAAATAATCTGTTCAAACTATTATTTTTACAGCCTTGATAATTTTCTCTTTTGCTCAGTTATATAAAATAAACATGGTATATGTAATTTATTACTTCTAATTAAGTCATCAGACTGACATAAGGTAGTTTTTCATACTGAGAACAGCAAAGTAAGATGTTTGTGATTTATTCATTGGTACATCTTAAATTGCAAATATTTCTGAAGCTAATGCATAGAACTGCACCTCATTATTTTGAATACATCTTGTTAAAGGGCCAAGGTCTTGCCTCTTCCCCATGAGGAAATTGTCACTTCATATTGTGCACTTGAATTTATAGAAGCAGTAACTCAAGTGAGCCAATGTTTCAATTACAAGGCTTCATATGAGTATCAAAGTACTTTTTTTTCTTCTCTGAGTTATCGAGGTTTCAGTCTCAATGGATCTGTGACTTGCTCTACATTGCACTTCCTCTTCTCATATTATAAGTTATATTCTTCAAAGTCAAAGTTCTGTATGAGCAAAGTATTTCTAGGTCACAGAAAAAACTGGGATGAAACACATGTGGTATAAGACAGTTTTACTTGACGTAATCGGTCCAAGTCAAGCAAGTCAACAGTATCTGTTCAAAAAGAAATCTCTTTTCTTATGTTCC
Source organism: Pipra filicauda (assembly GCF_003945595.2). Classification (NCBI taxonomy): domain Eukaryota; kingdom Metazoa; phylum Chordata; class Aves; order Passeriformes; family Pipridae; genus Pipra; species Pipra filicauda. The sequence continues at coordinate 1,051,636 of NW_024103563.1, read as the reverse complement.
CAGAGCTGATAAAACTGACCTGGACTTAATCAATCTTTATGATGGTTCCTTTACATCACAGCAAAGAAACAAGACAGTAATTTACTAGCAGATACTATATATGACACCTAATCTTCGCATTCTGTTCTAGGATCTTACTCTAATTGTAATCATTATCCTCCTCCTTATCCTTAAGGCTACCTGCATGGAAGGAGTCACCTAGGTATTTCTCTTTGTTTGTTCTGTAATAGTCTTCCAAACTGTCCTATAGGAATAACACACTAATCTCTTTTCAGGATACTTGAGCTCTATCCACTGTTTTTCAAGAACTGACATCTGTATGAGGATTTTTTCTTCTCTTTTTATATTCTTTCTTTTTTTCCCCTCTTGTTAAGTGTCTTCAAAAATCAAGTGAAAAACACATGGGGAAAGCGACACCTGCTTTACCCTGACTTTTCATTTTATGGTAGTCATGGTACAGATACTACACCCATGCAAGTCAGTGAGATTTTGATGTAGGAAACTCACCAGCTTAGCCAAAAATGTCATATTACAGTCACATCTGTTGTCTAATCCTCACCTACCCGTGATTTTTCTGCTCAAGATACATCTCTTTCTTTTGTTTCAGAGTGATGACCTGAAACTATGCAGCATAAAAAAAACCAAACACCAAACAAGTGACTTCTAATCACTTAGGAAACTCCTAAAGTTTACCACATGTACAGTCTTGCTTCCAATAGTCACTGTTCCTTCCCATTTACCTTGGTATAGCAACAGAATCCTTAATACAATACTGAATAAAAAGATGGAAAAGTAGTTATTTGGTGTGCCTACATTAAGAAACTTAAAACAGAAGGCGGGGAAGCTGTTCTTCTAACTACTCAGGAAAAAAAACATTACCCTGTCCCAGGGTCAGTTGATACCAGTATCTCCAGTATAAATAAAAGCATTTCAAATCAACCTACTGCCATTTCTCTTATTTTCCATTTATCTAGATCACTCATCCTAAAGGTATTTCTAAGCATCTTAAGTCATATTCCTCTCCATACCGATATGTCTTCTCCACATCACTCTGAATATAGTGTATAGGAAAAGGTATGTGCTGCTTGTAAAGCAGGAATAAGAACTGGAACTCTGAGGGAACTTTGCTCTTTCTTTTTTTGTTAATGCCATGTTTTTATGTGTCCAGAGAAGGGCAACAAAGCTGGTGAAGGGCCTAGAGCACAAGTCTTATTAGGAGTGGCTGAGAGCACTGGGGTTGTTTAGCCTAAAGAAAAGGAGGTTCAGAAAGACCTTATCGCTCTCTACAACTACCTGAAAGGAGGTTGCAGCAAGGTGGATGTTGGTCACTTCACCCAAGAATCAAGTAATAGGAGCAAGAGGATATGGCCTCAAGTTATGCCAGATGAGGTTTTGATTAGACATTAGGAACAATTTCTTCACTGAAAGGGTTATCAAGCACTGGAACAGGCTGCCCAGGGAAATGGTCCAGGGGAAATACCACCACCCCTGGAGGTCTTTAAAAGACATGTAGATGTGACACTTAGGGACATGGTTTAGTGGTGGACTTGGCAGTGCTGGACTCAATGATCTTAGAGGTCTTTTCCAGCCTAAATCATTCTATGATTGCATGGGGGAGTTTTGTGGTGTTTGGTAGTTTGTTTGGTGGGTTTTGTTGTTTTGTTTTTACATGTTTTGTTGTTTTGGTTTTTTGGTGTTTTTTTTTTTTTTAATCTGTTCACATGGAAATAAGAAGACCTTTTTTTCCATCTTTTTTCTCATGATTTTAAGCTTCAGTTGTTCTGGAGTTCAGTCTGCAGCTTCCATTTTGGAAAAGTAAAAACGATTTTTCTACATGCTGATAGTGTACAGACTTCAATAGTAAAATATCCTTCTGGAAAGCATTTTCAACATCCTGCTAGATAACATCAACTATCCCCTCCCCCCAAAAAAGTCAATTTGTAGACCTGACTGTGAAAGTGTTTGTTGTTTTGAAGAAGCAGCCACAGAGGTTTATATGAGTGGATATGTGTCCAGAAAAATAGCACAGAAGGATAGAATAGAAAAGCAAATACAGATCCCTCAAATTATTGAGCTCAAACATTATATATAGGAGAATAATATCAAGTGCTGCATAGCTAATTTTCTCTAATTTTCATCCCATTTTGCTCCAATCTGTTTAACTGTGTCACTTTTTTCAAAGATGTGAAGAATTCTTACTTTAAAATGTACTACTGTTTATCTAGGTTAAATAGTATTGACTGTGTTTCTTTGAAATTTGAGGTTGTTTCAGTCAAAACTGGACTAAAAAAAGAATTCTAAAAATCACTGCTGTATCTTGAAACAAACAATCAAACACTTCAATAGCCCTCAGCATAGGAAAACTAATCAAGATTAGAAAAAAAAAAAGAAAAAAAACACTAACACAACTTTTTTTTTACCCCAGCAAAGCCTACTTACTGTTTATGAACTCTATTTTTATTATCAACCGATAAAGAAATCATGTAATTATCCTGATGTCTTTTGTAAATTATATAAATTTATAATAGACTATATAAATAATTAATTTAAATTATGAAATAAGGAATAACTACACATTATGGATTCTTTCATTCATCTAAACACTACTTTAAACCAAATGTTTCAGATCAAAACATTATGCTCATTCTTTTCATTTTCATTCATGCATTAGGGACAATGGAATATAATTAGAGAGTTGTGACCATTTTTAAACCTTACAATTCTCAGCTACAATTTTGTAACAAAATAGATTTACTTTCTTTACAATCCTGTCTTTTGCTGCACTGTTAAGCACTTTTCATGCTCAATTTCCATTTTTGTTTCCATTATTTCAGTGTCAGGAAGCTTCTATTCATCTTCTATCATATCGTATGAGCTGAAATGGGTTTTCTGTAAACAACTGTTTGTCCTATAGGTGTGTGTGCTACTGAGGTTCTCTGACATTTATGAAGTTAAATTGACTCAGATAATGTAAAAATACCCAAAATCAACTGTGAAACCCCATTGTTACTTCAGATCTTTTCAGACAAGTGTGGTGAATGAAAAAACATTCCTTTTAGGTACCAGCACTTTGTATGTGCATAAGAGCAAAAGGAATTGTCTTGGTCTACCAACCATTTGACCTTTATCAGATATACTGGACAGCTGTTCTAAAGATCTTACTTGTCTGATGGCAAATTCTTCGTGTTTCTATCAGTCCTTGTTCCCAGCAGACAGCACACCACCTCAATGTGCTCTGGTGACAAGGCTCTTTAAGCTTCAAAGATGTTAATGACACCACATCTTCATACTGGTGTCAATCTCCTGTCTTCTCATGTGCATTTTTGCTCAACTTTCCTCAACTCTTTCTCTCCTCCTTGCTTTTCATCTATGCCTTTGCCTACCTCATCTCTAAGTTCTCTGTTTTTCTGGTATTAATTAAATTCCACTTTGTCAAGACTTTACTTCCTGTTGTTCCTAAGTGCAGGAAGATTCTTTGACAACTATATTGTTTTCTGCTCCAGCCAGTCTTGTTTGCCCTGTCCTTCAGAGCATGAGCTTCTATGGACTGCCCTTCTGCTCTAGAGTTTTGCCTCCTTAATTTTTTGTTCAGAAAGTATTTCCAAGCTCTAAGATTATCATCTATTCTTTTCCATTGTATTCCTTAGCTGCAACATGTCACTGCCTCTACTTGCATCTAAATACAGTATAAGCAATGAGACATAAGAAATATTAGACACTATTACTGCAGGATTACAATGCTGTGCCGAATGTTAATTGAAGTCACATCATGCTTTTCTTTTAATTTTACAGTAGTTACAGCTTGTTTAAGTGGTACAAGTGATGCTTCTGCTCTGCAATCACAAAGGACCTTCAATGGCTTAGTGAACGAGGAAAAAAGTCCATTTAGAACTTGTAAGCATCAGGCAACTTTTCATTAGTAAATAGGTATTTCAAGGAAGTGAATAATTCCACATTCTCTTAGAAGTGAAAGGAAACCCAGGGAAGAAGGCAACTTTATTAGCTGCTGTAGTTGTGACAGTGAAACCAGCACACTGCTGTGCACAGCTAAACCATCCTCATATCTATTTGCCTAAAATATGTCACAAAGCCTAATATTTTGCCTCAAGATATTTCTCCTCATAGTTTGAATGGACTGTCTGAAACTGTCTGTGCTTCACTGCTCCACCATTACTTTCTTTTTCTTTCCCTGTATTTTAAGGGAGGAGAGGTATTAAGACTGCCTTTAAGTTCAGCATCAAAGTTGCTCTTTTCCTTCACTCACCTGGGTCCTGTCACTGCTATTCTATGGCATTTTTGTCTAGTTCAATGTTGCTATGCCCAGAAGCCCATTGTTGTGACTAATAGCAGGTAATCACCTTCACCACCAAATCACTGAGGTCTAGAGGTGCCCAGGGCAGAAATTGCTGACAGCCCATATTTTGCATACATATACAACCCCTCATTTCTACTCAACCAAAATATGACTGTGAATTTAATTGGGCACAATCTGAACTATGAAGGATTGAGGTGGAAAGGGTGGACCATCATTTCCATTGTGAATATTCCAGCTAGGCATCCTGATAAGAACTAGACAAAAACATATTCTACTTGACAATGCAGCCATAAATTCTTGAAGCTATGGTATTATTGCTAATGTTTTAGTGTAGTAACTCAGGGTAAATGGCTATGCCTTGGTTGCTACATGTGAATACTTTAAATCATAGAAGGTTAAGTCCAAACTAATTTACATCCTTTGTACATCTATTCGACTACTGAATTTCTGTTGAAATTAAGAGAAAAAATGGCCCTTATGCCTTATAATATGTATAAAACAAATTACACTGGAGGTGGCTCAGTGTATAAATCTCAATTTATTAATATTATATTTCTAATTCACATTAAGAGATCAATTGCCTCCCCTTTCCAGAAAGCAAGAACCTCAAATAAGATATTGTTTGTACAAGAATAACAATCTAGTGTGATTCCAATACCCTTAATCACACTGAACAACACTCTGCTTTGCTAGTAGCCCGAGTTAGTATTTGCAGAGAAAATTACTACCCAACAGCAGAAGGAATGTCAGACTATGATTTTTAATAAAATCAAAATTAAAAAAAAAAAAGAGAGAAGAATGTTATATAGTGTAACCATTATTAGGAATATTACTATAATAAAATGGTAATAGTGTTCCTTATGCGTCTGTTAGATAGATAGCAGCAATTCAACATGCACAAGATTGTTGTTGGAACTCAGTGACAGTGCAACATTTTTTTGAACCTTTGTTGCTGAGAAATTACAGATATTTGTTTCCTGCAATGAGACCGAGTCCTTAAAAAGCAAAGAAAAATTGTTTCCTGTAAGCCTGCATGTAAAGTTACCACCAGAGGTGAAACAGGATTTTCCATGCAATAAGGACAGCAGGAATAGGGTCAGTGTAAGAGGCTGAATGAAGTTTAAACTGTACGCTTTATTTTTTGAGGTGTGGTTAAAAGTGTTTGTGTAAGGTTGAACTGCCCAACTAGGTGGGTCTCCCTCCTCAGTTCTTTGCTTTTGTTACTTGCTGAAGAACAAAATCATAGTTCTCAATTGTTACTTGCATAATATACCTTAATGAGACTGAGAAATATTATTAGCTAGGAAGAGAGTTATAACTGGAAACTGGTACACCTTAATTGAGAAAAATCACTTATAACCACATTACATAGCACATTCCTTGATAAGGGCATAATGAAATATCCTATCATTATCTGAGTGCCCTGCAATGATCCATAGACTTCTGTTGAGGAGTATGCATAATTTTCATAGGAAGTGAGATTTGTGAACATAAATATGTCATTATCATAAAAAGCATTCAATCAAAAAAGAGTAGTCAGCTATGTCAAAACAGAAAACAATCAAGGTTTAATAATTATTTAGGAAGTTATATTCTTTCCTGCAAATAACTGTTTCTAAAATAGGATATCATCCATATGTAAACTTCCATATATTTGAAACTATCAATAAGGCTAAAATTCTTTCTGATTATGCTGGAAAAGTTTTAAATCCTCCAGTTTTATGCAAGTAACTAAATAGTAAACAGAAAAATTTTCAGAAAGCAGATGTGCCTTGCCGCACTCAAAAAACAGAGCTAAAAAAAATATGCTTTTCCTTATACCAATGAATATTGTAACATTTATAAATTTAGGAAAGCTGTACTTTTCCAAAATTATTAAAAAATATAAAAATAAAAACATTAAATAATTCCCCTCGCACTGCATATTCTCATTGCATTTAGAAAATGAATGCAAAGGAAAAATCTGAAAATGCCAGCATGCAAAATATATTTATTTTTATTTTAGGAGTTGAAGAAAGTGCTAATCTTTACTATCTTCTTTCAAAAAAAAATTGAAGCCATGGAAACTGTAACAAAAGGACATTATAAAATCAAGCACTACATTAAGTTCCATCTTAATCCTACCCCTTTTAACTTGATATTATGACCCAGATGCTCATTAGTCAGTCATCCTCTTTTTCTCTTTCTTGCAAAACCTGTCCTACCTTTGGGGTGCCCGCAGAAATGTGGGGGAAAAAAGTTAACATGTAAAAGTAGTATTCTTGCATTTAGTACTCTTGCATTTTCATATATTCAAATACTTGACTTTTGATATATTTTTTTGAAGATGATGTAGGAAAATAAGCTTTTTAATCAGGAAATCCATCAAGGACTTACTTTAAGAGCTTAGAATTGATTGCATCAGCTTTACAGAATCACCTTCCCTCAAGAAATACTGTAGTTAGCAAACTGAAGACGTGAGGACATTATTTATGAATAAGACTCTTTACCAGATCATCTTTGGTTAGGTGAAAAATAAACTAGGTGTTAATGGCTGTTGCTTCACTATGAAGTTGCAAGTCCTGCAAATGCAGGTACCATGCCAGTCACATGCATAGTAGCAAAATCACACCATTGTTACTACCTTGCTCTGTGCATATTGTAGGGTTCACAGAGAAAAAGGAACCCATATCACTGCTTGGAATATCTCTTTGCAGACTTTACTGATCAGTCATGCCTCTGGAATAATGCCTCCAGGGCTGGTTTAACATACTACATAGAATCACTTACGTTGGAAAAGACCTTTCAGATCATCAAGTCCAATCATTAACCCAGTACTGCCAAGTCCACCACTAAACCATATCCCTAAGCACCACATCTATATATTTTTTGAACACTTCCCCAATGCTTGACCACTTTTCCAGTGAAGAAATTTTTCCTAATATCCAGTCTAAATGTCCCTGACACAACTTGAGACCATCTAGTCTTGTTCTTCGCTTGTTACCTGGGAGAAGAGACCAAGCCCCACCTGTTTACAGCATCCTTGACCCAACTTTCTGCAGCTGAAGCAATCAGCTGAGAACCAAAGGATAGAAGCAGTAAACTGAAGCTGTGGTGTACTACCAGGCTGCTTTAGCAGTTTATTGAGCCCTGATTAACCAGCATGGTTCCAGTAACTCCAACACCAGCTTGCTGGTGATACACAACTGCAGTGGTATTCTGCAAGCTCTTTACCCACCAATTGCCAGCATGTTGAGCATGCTCTGGTGGAAGGTGGTCTCAAACTGTGTGCATGGGGAGAGGGAGGAGCAAGTATGCTGAACTAAACCCACCAGTGTAACTTGAAAACGTTACTCATTAGTTCTACAAGGAGTATTTGGCTGTTTTTACCCTTTAGCAGTGCTGCACTGGCAAAGTGTGCAAGGTCAAGATCCTGCAGAGCTTTGATATACTCAAGGCTTGTATTCTTCACTGATGGCAACTGTAATACATTACTAAGTTAATTGATGTACTGCCAGTGAGATTTATTTGCCTATCATTCTTTCAAAGATCACACTTATTTTCTGCTTCTCTAGATGATGAAGTTGCACTTGTACCACAGTTGGGCCAAGTAGAATATACAGTTACAGTTAGATGAGAGTGATTGAATGAGCACTTGAAAGGCTGAAGGCAAGATGGCACTAGCTCCCAGTTTGGATGTAATGGCTGAAAATGTTATAAATAAGTCTCACTGGCTACCTATTGTTAGCACAGCTAAAAGTGAATGTTTTCATAAAGCACGTACCCTGCACACCGATTTTCTTTACTGATCTGTCCAACTGGAAATCAATTCACCCAGCAATATCAGCCCAGTTGCAAGAGAGGTAGTCGCTGACAGACACCATATGTGCACACCTCCAATAAAAGGATTTAGATCTTGTACGTACATCTTGTCTTGTGCTTTACCATGAGATGTGCTCTTGTATCATGCAGATATAGTATAAGTCTATACTTATTTTAAATTCCTGGGATGCAGTGAAGTATAGTATTTGCAAAGCACATGCCTGTAAAGCTTAATAGGCTTCAAGCAAGAATTGATGTGCTGTTTACCAAGTGTTACATCAGAATTCTCATAAAATTAATTTCTACAGGTAATTTAATATTATCCCAAAACTCTACTAAAAGCTTTTGGCTTAACCACATTTGCGAATTTCCTCATACATATGCTAAAGACAGCCAGTTAATAAAAGCAAAGCTAAGCACTTAGTATATTAAAGCACCATAGAAAAGGAAGTTCCAGACAGACCAGCTGATCACTAACAGTAATAATACTGCCTCATGGTAATCATCATTTAAGATGAACATTCAAACAAAATTTCATGTCCTAAGAATGGTTACATGCAACTTTAATGTCAGCAACTTTGTATCTCTAGTCTGGTGACAATAGTCTGCCTTCCCTTCTATTTCTTCCTTCATATATGCTGCAAGAAGGTGGAAGGGCTGTCTGTCTCTGTTCACACTCTGCAGTCACCAATGGCCTAGATCCTAATCTCATGTGGGCAGCAATCCTTGGGCAACAGCATAGGCCATTCCAGAGCTCTGCATCCCAATTGCCAGCTACCATCGATCCATCCACCCATCCATCACTATCCTTCAGGTAACAACTAAAGTTTATGGGCACTTCTCGAGCCAGGTACCAAACTGCACGTCATACCTCTGCAGTGTGTCACAGCAGAAGTCATCTAGAAACCCAGGGTGACAGAAATAACATCTGTAGTTTAGCATTGTCTGCAAGGAAAACAAGACTGAGCAAGGTGACATAGCGTGCCATCCAGCTGACAGAAAAACAGGTAGAAAGGTGGAAGATGTTGACACATAATAGGAAAAATATTGCCAAAGGTGTTTCTGTAATTCAATTGTGTTTTGCTGGGATCAAGACAAAATCACACATCCCAGACTCTTCATGAAATAAACCCAACTCTTCTTTTTCAAGGATAATTGCAATATAAACTAGGGAAATAAGCACAAATGCACATGTAATTTGGTACTGTACTTATGTGATGGATCAACAGCAGAGAGGAACATTTATCACAATCAAGTTTCACATTTTGTTCCCTTAAATTTTTTTGATAGAAACATAACACTATTATTTTCTAAAATTTCCTTATAATGCAAAGAATGAATTTTGATCAATTTCTCTGCTGTGAGAAAAAAATATACCAGTAGGGTCATTTGCAACGTTTTTCAACAAGATACACTGAAAGAGAACAACTGAAATGCAAAAGCAAGTGAGGGGCTGGGAGATGAGGGAAATTGCCTCCTCAGAAAGATAAAGAACAAGTGACAAAAAGAAAAGATATGATATTTTCTTACTATGTTCAATTATAGGTGACCACTAGAGAGTGTCCAGAGCTGCAGAAGCATTCTACACAAACTATTGGTTCACAAAGTGACCTTTAAGAAATTTTGGGTTTTTTCTTCCCCAAGGGCAACTCCTGAAAGTTATTTTTCTAGCCACAGCATAAGCTTTCTGAGAGAAGTGTATCTACAGAAGTCTGTCTTCAATGTGGTGGCTAAAAATGCAAAAAGCCCTCAAAAATATACATAAATCTAAAGAAATCAATCAGTGGTTAACGTGTGGATCTTTTTTAATGCATCATAATAAATGCTGAGTATGAGTTTAAAAGGAAAGTGTTTTACACCAATGTGCTTCTTCTGTGTACAAGCTTACAGGGGAAGGGGTTCACCTCCATTCTAAATAATATCATATATATATAATTCATACAAATAATTCAGATGTTTCATTTTGGAGTACACCAAAAGAGTGACACAATCCATCTCATGAGCTGGTGCACAGCAGTCTGACATGAACAAGTTATGGCCAATGCCAGGAATGCACATTTACCTGCAGGCAAACAAACCAAAAAGTGGATTTTTTTTTTTAATTAGGGAATTACAGAGGGCATTATCCTACACAGAGCTCCTTGCCTTGCATTCCCAAGGCTGCTGTATATGGTGAAGGCAATGCTAAGCAGAATATTCCTTTTGAAAATTCTAACCAAAGAAGGACTGTGAAACCTGATCTGAAGCAGTTATTTTTTCTCCATGGAGAGGCCTGACTTCCTGAAGATTTTGGAGTAATAGTTGTGCAGCTCTATAGCTTTGCTACTGAAGAGAAAAAAAGCCCTTGCATTTCCTCATGTGGTGATGAGAAAGTAGAGCTGATTTCCATGGAGGGATCATTCTGGCCAAACACTCCTGAGTTTTATAACTAGAATCATTGAGCAAAACAAAAGCCTTGTGTAGAAGTACACACATGAGACACCACACTTCAGATTTAGTGCTAGTAGTTATAACAGTGCAAGAGGATAAAAATAAGGATATCTGCACTTTGTATTATTACATTCTTCCCATATACAATAGCATTCACTAATTAGCGTTCTGAGAAACGTCACACCCCTCTCATTGAGACTCCTGCCAGAAAGCACATTCACCACGGTGTATTGGCACAGCTCTAAACAATAGATAAACAGTACACCTGCCTACAGAAGACTTTAATTATAACCCTGCAGTAGGGACAGCACTAGATTACCATTATTTACCCACAAGGGAAGAAAAACCAGGTGATATGATCTGATAGGTTGGAACATGGTTTGATGCAACGGATCTGGCTTTAATTTTCCTGACACAGAGTGCTGAATGTTAAGTGATTTACAAAATGAATACCTGCTGACTCACTGCTCTTGTTCATTTAAAGTGTTAAGTAAAGGAGCCATGCATAAGTATGGATTAGATACAGAAATATCCAAGCTTTTAGAAGTTTGGCCTCTCAAACCCAGTGTTAGGGGCCAAGAGGAAGAGCTGGCATAAAAAAATCTGTACAGAATGGGAAAATGTAAAATGCTATGCTAAAAATATCTGTGTACTGCTTCCCTTCCCTGGGTCACAGCACCCTGAACTGGCCCAACAGTGTGCCTGACTTTGACCTGCTCCAGCCTGAAATCCACTCCTGGAGTCAACAGGCACAACTACTCACCAGGACCTGATCAATTTTTTTCCTCTGAAACAGGTGCTGGTTCTAGTAATGCCAGCAGTGGTTTCCTTACGTTAAAGATGAGTTACTAGTACCCCCAGTTCAGGAAATTGGAGACCTAGCTCAGTTTCTCTTCTAGATCCAGAAAGAGCATAATGTTATTATAAATTTCTTAATAAGTATTAAGACACTATTTTCAATTCTGTGACTTGACTATCCCTCAATATCTTTATAGAATGCCAAGAAATGGCTCCAAACCAAATGTTTGCCCATACATTTTTGTTTCAATATGTGCTACCAGATATCTGCAAGTAGACTATAGTAAAGACATTATAATAGTGACAAGCTAGAAAACGAACAGCTCTGGCAGCAAGTAGGAACATAAGTAAATATAGAAAAGGATAGCTAGTTCCCAACACAGTTATCAAATTATAAAAGCAAGTAACTGGTTCTTTCTTCTGTCACCTGTAGCTTCCCTTGTCCTGCATGAGCACATTAATAAGCCTCTAACAGTATCCAGGGACTTAGGGCATACAACTACCCTATAGCTTGATCATAACAGAAATAAAAATAAAAGAAATAAAATAAACACCACAGTCTTCAAAGGTTGCGGGCAGCTTTTGGGTGCATCTCTGCCCCAGCAAGGATGTCTGCAGGGTATACCTGGCTGAAAATAGGGTACACTCACTTTTGGATGGGAGAGTAAAAGCACTAAGGTCCTATCAAATAGGAAGATAAAATCCTAAAGAAGCTACATAGCTGCTTTGTTGCTTTGTAATTGTGCATTCTGCAAGGCCAAAGACTGTGAATCTGCACATTTCTAGCCAAATCTGCTTCTATTATAACCCTTTAGACATAGTCACAGATTTGGTCAACAGTCTAAGTGATCTCTGAGGAGTTTAGGCAGCAAGAGGATCTCATTAAAGCTCATTACTCAATAGAAGGGACCACAAAGTAATTATACTATAATCAATTGTAATAAATGATAGTTATTATTTAGATACTGCACTGTAGTATTTAAATACTGAATTAACAATAAATCTTATCAAAATCATCCACATAATCATTGTGCCCTAATTCTCACACCTGGATGGGAGCCTTCTCTTGGTAGCTCTGCTACAGATATCAGAACTAAATATCTGAACACCAAAGAGAGTGTACTTAGTCCAGAACCAAACTAATAGTTCAAACTTGATCAAGAATACACCCTATAAACTTTATAGCAATCTACTAGGAAAGGAATTCTGCTTTGAACTGTTAATTTGCAGTCCTCTTCAGAAAAATGACAATGTGAAAATGATAACATTTATTCCCTTCACAAGCAGCCAGTCTCACGTCATCTGATTTCAGGTCATATAAAAGATAATACAGTTTACTTCTCCTTGTCCCGTAGGATTGGGATAGATTGAATCATTTCACATTATTTCTATATTTCTGTATTTGACTGACAGAAGTGTCACTAAGTACTAATCAATTACACTTTGCAAAGGTATTATGAAGCAGGTTTAAATTAGCTCTGTTTCCAGTGATCAAATGAATGATAGAAAAATGTGATCATAATTGTACCCATAGCTGCTTACAGAGCTGGCAGTTTGTTTGCAAGATGACTAATTTCTAAATTAACTGTGTTCATTTAATAAATAACTATCAACTGTCTATTTCTAAGTCAATTAATAGCTAAATAACTCAGTCAATAGACTGATGTATCTGAAGTACCTTTTTATCAAAGAAACCAATGGTAATCATTAAGTAAGTCTGCTTCAGAATAAAATTTCCCCTTACTACCGTTGTCAATATTTAATTGTTGAATGAAATAACAGCGTTAAAATGTAGCCCTGTACCCATTGATCATTAAAGGTATGCACATTCCAAATTCCAGCAGGTATGCACATTCCAAATTCCAGCAGGAATTAAAGGTGTCAGAGTAAAATATAGCAGCAGCTAATAGAGGCAGTCATAGTTCATGGTTTGGGGTTCATTCTGTAATCATAAGATTTCTGCAAAAATTGTGTATCAGACGGATGCAACAGACTAAAGAGTCAAGCAGCAGGCAAAGTTAAATTTGGTAAAATCCCATGAACCTTCCTCTAAAGGGTTTTTTTTGCAAGAAAAAGTAACAGTTGATTTATCTCATTTAGACAACATGCTGGAACCAATTGAAAAGAAGTGTTTTTAACACACAAGACAACCATAGTGAGGCTCTTCTGCCCCTTAGGATAGGCCAGCCAAACATCACCTTAAAAGTGCATTCTTAGGTTTTACGTTCCTTTACAAGATCATCTTTTATAACTATTGATAACTGGAATTTTGCAAGTGCTCCATCTATGGAAGCATTTAGAACGGTACAGGTTTTAATCTTGGCACAGCTTTTGCTAGCAAGTTTCTTGCTAAAGAAAAAGACAGACTTTCATATGCTGCTTTCCTCCAAGCTACATTTAACTGTGATCATTGACCTGATTTAAGGATGCAGAGGCTAGACAACCATTTCATACAGAACTATGCCTTCAGCCAGTAAACTGAACATACTGGACACCACAGGTGCAATAAGCTAGGTACCTACATTATCCATCCACATCCTGACCCTCAGGTGCATTCACACTGTGTAGTCATACAACCTTCCAAACTATTCCTCTGATGTAGAGGCCTCTAAAATCAGCAGATCAGGGGCACATGCTTTCTTACAGCAGGTCCCACGTGTTCATGCTGAAGTGCCAAAAGTACTTCAAATCTACAGGGGAGGAAGACACAGGATTCAGAGGCAGCTCTGGCTGCCAATAGGACAGGTTGCACTGCAGTAGCATCCAAGAATCCCTGAAGACCACTTCTGATACTCAATGTGAAAGAGAAGGAGACTGCTGCCTGCAAGAACTCTGAATGGTAGCACAATGACGAGTAAACAATAGCTTGACAAAAATACTTACACAATTGAGACTCAACCTTGCATTTTGCTTTCCTCATGGTAATAAGAATGTCTAACACAGCCTCAAATATTCTCAGACCTGACAATGCCCACATACATTCATCTGTATAGCTTGACTTTAGCTAACCTGAGCCCACAGGGTAACATTCAGCCACATTGCACAGAGCTCAGGATGACCTAAAAGACTTACTTGGGAAGCATCTTGCTGTTATTACTCTACTTCTGGGACTTGATATAACCAAGTGATATTTATTGAAATACATCTACTGACCCAGAGTAATTACTTTGCCTGTAATATTAGCCTATCTTGAAGTGCTGCCTGCTTTTATGTTTAGAAAATGTAGAGGGTGTCTGATGCTTGACCACATCAATACCTGCACATAACATCCAGATAAATTACTTCAGAGAAACTAGTACAGGATGTTAACCTTTCCAGTTTAAGTTAGATCATCAAGACACTACAGATGCTGGGTAGGAATACTAGAATACTAGTGTGAAGCATAGAGATGCTGCAGAAATTGAAGTAGAAAGATTCCAGAATAATGTTAGAAAGATGATAATCATTTTATAGAAATACTATACAGGACATAATTCATATAATACTGACAATTGCCTTATTTTCCTTCTCTGATTTGTAGTGCTGGAGTCAGCCCCAACCTTCTGCTTCATTAACACTGTCCTAACCTGGTACTAGATCCAGACTACAAAGTGTTACAGAGGAAGGATTTAATCTTTAAATGGATAAATCAAGGCTCCCAAGCAATCCACAGCATGATAAGCAAGCTAGACTTGTCTTAGTCTCACACTGTATCTTAAGCCTGTCTTAATGATAGCATTGATCATAAAGGAAAGTTATAGCATCTTCATGGTAAGGTACTCAAAAGACTGTTTTGATCTCAAAATCATCAGGAGTTAAGAGAGTGCACGAAGGTGTTGTAACACTAAACCCCACTTTGCCCTCTAAAGTTTTATCATGCTGTTCTGGGAAAAAAAAAGGGCAAACTTTTCTTCTATGGTTTTTTGGTTGATTGGTTTTTTGTTTGTTTATTTGTCTTGTTATTCGCTTCAGTGACTGGGATAAAACTGATATTTTGCACTACAAAATACCCCAGAACAGTGTTTCATACTTCTCTAGGAGCCCAAAATTCACAGTTTCAAGCAGTGCAGGGGCAAAGACAGCACACAAAAATTGGTAGCGTGTATACCCCAGCAGTCGAAGTGGACTTAAAAAAGCTTTTCACATTTGCCAATATATCATGGCTCATCGCAGGTGAACATAAAGAAAAGCTTTTAGATATAGCAGCACCTGCAGCAAAACCTTATCCTCAAAGTATGACTCACTTTCACAGTTCCATTCATAATGTGGCTAGCACCTACTTCTCAAGTGCACGGCTCTGAGAAAAGCACACGCAGCTACACACTGCTGAGCAGAGCCGGATCACTACATAGCCTGCAGTCAGCAGAGGGCAGTGGAAAGTATTTTCTTCTCACAAACTTTGTATAATGCTTCTATTATCCTCTGCGTTTAGAAACTTCCCTGATACTGATCTCCCATGGCTTTATAATGAACAGGGTTGAAAAGCTCGACCTTTTATTGTTTTTGTCTCATGCCTTCAGGCTTTAGGAAGGTATTAGTCAGTCCCTCACACCTCCTTGATTTTTAGTTTTGCTTCATAATAATAGATATTCTGGAAAATAGACCCACTCAAGTATTTATTTCACCACATACTAAGCAACCTGATTTTAAAAGATACAGAGCTCTAGATAGAAAACAATTCATGGCTGCTCAGCAATCCATGGCAAGCAATTTCCTCGATTTGATCTTGTCACAGTATGTCTACATGCAGCAGCAGGGAGAGTACTAGTTTAGATGGGCCAGGGGTCATCAGCAGCACAGGCACTGTTTGACTTAGATCTGCTTGAGCTAAAGTCTCATCCCAGCTGAAACAGCAATTGCTTATTAAAATAGATCAGTTCATCACAGTAGGAGATACTTGGAAAGCACTATTTCATGATATTTGGCCAAATCAGATAGCTGCATTTAGTAACTTCAATTGAAAAAAAAAAGGGGGGGTACAAGTTGAAAAATAAAGAAATTGTACTGCCTAATCCAAGATTCCGATTTCTACAGCATGACAGCACATAACAATCTGGAAACTATGATTCTTTGAGCTTCCCCATCATACTCTGTACTGATAAATCATTAAATAAAAGTCACTAGATTTTTTAAAATTACCTTTTTAAGTGGAAAAACTGTTAAAAGATGAGAAAACAACTCGCTCTTCAGCATTCAAATACCATATTAACCCCACTTCCAATAAATATCCTTTCCTTGCTGAAATGCTGTTTAAATACTTTGAGAAGAACAGAATATTGCTACAGCAAAAGTAAGTTATTACAGATTTTCAGCTAGTTTATTCTTTCTATAGTAAAAGCATAAACAGTCAGAATGGTCAGAGCCACCACAAACAAATCTGCCTCCCTGGAAAGAGCCGCAACAGCTAAAGGGTACTTTGGTTTCTTAGACTTAGAAAAGAGTTACTGTACAGTAAGAAGGCTATCTTAAATGCATACAGCTGCTTCTGATAAGCCTTTAGCATCTTTTATCAGAGGATCATTAGCCTTCATTTTATTCATAAGATGTAGAGGGGCCAAGGAAGAGAAGAAAGATAGAGAAGGAAGACAGATGTGCCTTATCAGGAAATAAAGCTACCGCCAGCAGCTTCGTATGTTACTATTGGGTCCTTGGATTCTTTGCAAATCTTTAGCCTATCTCTAGCTCCCAAATGACTACAGATTTGCTGAAAAGTGTCTGAGTAGATATTTGGTACCAAATTCTTGTGTTAGGCACACCATACTAATTTCCTTCTGCAAATATCCTGTAAATCACATGAATAAAACTAAAAAAAGCAACATTGTGTCTAAAAGCAGGTAGCATGTCCTATTAAAGTGTATTTTATACTATTTATTAATAAAACAGTCATAATTAAGACAGAAAATCTTTACTATGAAAAGCCTACTCTTTTCATTAATTATTCCTGGTGAGAGAAACGTGTCATGTAGGTACAGCCAGGACCCCGTAGTGCTATTTATTCCATAGTCCATACTGTAGATCACCTTCAAGTTGTTATACGGTCACCTACTTGTGATAAATCCTAAACGTAAAGGCAAGTTCTACAGTATTTTTATTTTTCTTCTACCTTTTTTCTTGATACTGAGATAGAAAAATTACACTGTATCTTGCTAACACTTCGTCTCATTCCTCTAAATATCTGTTGTTACTGACAGTACATGGAGATCATCTTATGTAAGTTATCTTAACTTGGTGTAGGGGGGGGCATCAAAGACAGATAAAGTTTCATTTATAATTACCATACACTTCTGATACTCCAATTTATCTCAGAGTTATAAAGAAACATCAAAAGCTTGCTTCCTACTTTCCTGAGGTTTTGTGGGTTGTTGTTTTTGGTTGTGTTGGTGTATTGTAAAAAATATTTATATATCTATATAAAATTGACATTATGTCAGAACAACACAAGCACATCTTCCAAAAAAATTCTTTAAAGGTATCAGTCACTGACAAGAATATACAGACTAGGAAGTCTAATCTTTACAGCAGTTCCTCAGTGGGGACCACTGTTGTTTCCTCAGTAGCACAGCAAAAAGCTGAAATTAACTCAGCCTAACCTTTTGAAGTCAATCAGGTAGAGAAAAACAGCTCCAAACTCCCTCAATTCTGCCAAATATCAATGTTTTCACTAGTCATCTAAATCATAATTTGTTTTCTAGGCATATACACAAATGTCTATGACCTGATTACTCAGCATCTAGTTATGAGATCCTTGAAAGGCTTTTCATCAGGAACAGAAAAAAAAAAAAAAAAAAAAAAAACAACAACCAAGGAGTTTTGACATCCTAAGAGCAAAGTTAAAATTAATGAAATTCATCCAATAACGTTAAGGCTGCTTACAGTCAGGAGGCACACAAAATAAAGGCAAAAGGAGCACAGATAATCCATCTCATTCTCCATTCCCTTTCCACTGCTGGGTGTCTTATGCTCCCTTTGAGCAGTTACCAGCAGTCTGATTAGCATTTAGCTTAGCTTTACCCAAATCTGACCTTGATTATTTTATAGCAAGTCTCTATGAAAGTCCTGTACCTTGTGGAGCAGCTCCAGCCAAATAACTGAGGGATTCAAAGATAAACATCACACCCCATGAGTTTGCCCCATTCTGAAAGGGGGTGTAGGCACTTATCTACAAAGGAGATTCAGATTTCCAGCTCTGGAGTTGAGCTTGCAACCTTATAAAAGAGCTCAGAAAGGTCCCCAGTCAGTGCTTACTTATCAAAACTTGCTATTTTCCCTACCTAGAAATTACAAAGATTTTCTCTTACCAATGTTTAGACCACCATATCTTCAGCACTAGAGTGCCTGCAACAGTTCCACACTGAGATATCTTAAATTTAAGGGGAATGGGTGGGTGGAGGTGTGATATGTGTGTTGGTCCCAAAATCAAGGTTTTAATGAATTCCAGCTGATGGCAAGGCTACTTAGAGTCACCTGTTGCAATAGGCCATGATGTGAGTAAAACTTAAAGACTAGGAATTTTACTCTTTTGCCTCATAGGTTATATAGGTGGCTCTGGAGGTTTAAAGCTGTAGGAAATTTCACCTAAACTTTTTCACTATACTAAGCAATCCTATGCCCAAAAGAGTTACTGATAATTAACTGCTTTCTAAACTTATATTTCTGCTATTGAAAAACAGACACTTTTTCATGCAAGCATTGTTCACTCTCTTTAAATTTAAAAGTTTCTTTTGCTAGGTTTAAGGTGTCAGATTTTCTCAATTTCCAAACACCTGTAGGGTCTTCACATATCTGAGTAGGCAAGAGTCTCTTAACAGATCTTCCTCATATTTCAGATAAGGCTAAAAGGAAAAAAAGCCAGTAGGTTTACTCTTCCCAAATGGTGTATATTCTCAGTTCTCACACCAGCAGTATTTGTCATTACCTTTCTTAGGGCATTCTTTGGGGATTCTTATATAGGAACCTAGTTTGCTTTCGCTGCAAGTAAAAGATAATCTCCCAATGCACAGTCTGTACAAAGTCATCCTAACTATCCTGGGAACAGTAGCAAAATGTAAGAGCTTAACTATGGCAGCATGTATAAACTCCAGAGTCTCACAGCACAACTACACAGCTTTTACTGGGAATATTCTTTCCTTTCAGGTTATGAACTGCCTGCTGTGGCCAAGCTGTACAAATCTGAAAGGCTATGTGTTATAGACTATGACAACACCAGGATATGACCTGTAGACATTCACTAGGGTTCAGGCTAATAGGTTTGGGAATTTTTTGTACTTCCCAAGTCTTTCTCTACTGGAAAGTGCCTTTACAGGAATATATTATAATATATAATCAATTAGAATGGCTCTCATACTTTCGCCATAAAAATGCTAAAATACTAAGACTGTTATAAAGCAAATTATTTTGCAAGTTGCAGAACTATTTGGCACTGGCACTTTCCTTTGTTCTTGACTTGTCTTATCTTTATCCTTACCAAGCTCAGTCAAGAGTTATAGCTATATCTTTGGCAGTGAACACAACCTGGATTTAGATGCCAAGCATATGAGTATTTTGCATTTCACTCCAGCTCTCTAGTGCCCTCAAGAACAGACTTGGGGTCTGCAGATGATATTTTCTGGTCGGTTACTTGACAAGGTCTTTGACAAAAATTGATCACTGAGAGTATAGCAGCACTGACAGTAAAAAGAGCTACAGAAGGCTCAGAGAATTTCATTGGGTTTGATACCACTTGCTGAGACTCTCTGCCCAACAGGTGATGTCCCTTTCAAAATATATCCCTATCAACAATACTCAGAGTTGATGCTGTAGGAAGTAGAATCCACTTAATCATATATATTACCAGGCCCAAAGCCTATGAGAAAGTCTGCATTGAAAATGCAGAAGAAAAGAGTAATCAGGATTGCCTTTTTCCTCTCATTTTGGAATTAGCCTGCCTGACTGGGTCTGTGCACTGTAGAGTAATGTGCAGACCGGGAGAGAAGCAGTGTTTGTATGTGGAAAGGGTTTGGTACTAGTCGAAATAACTGCTCTTTTTTACAGTGACTGACAAGCAATTTGGTGAGAGGCATTTTAAACAGCAGGCACTTAAGAACTCCTTCAGTTGTTAGAGGTAGCCAATATACAGCAGAAATGTGATCTGTGCACATAGTCATGTGAGAGGGGTGATATGCACATTCATAAACCCACAGAGAATTATCTGGCAGCATTGCATCCACAGTCACAGTTGCTCTACAGTTAGTCTGCTCCAGCTGTGGAGAGCCAGAGGTCCTTTGGACTCCCAAATAATATTTCAAATGCACACTGCAGTGAAGAAGACACAGAGAGCATTCCTCTTGTTCCATAAACTTATGTGATACATGCTTGCTTACAGAGTTCATGCATACACACAGTCCTTTAAAGTAAAAATTCGCATCAACGCTGACACGGGTTCTTAGTGCACACAGCATTATCAAGGCAGTTTTAAATGGAGGAACGTAAAGACTCTGAAAAATGGATTTGTACTGAAGCATCTTAATCAGAACCTTTGGAGGGAAGGTTGTAAATAAAGCTCATATTTCATTTCAGCAAGAAATCTATCACCCCTATCATGTCATTGAATTATAACAGCATGGAGTGACTTATTTACACACGAACACTTCACGCTGAAGCACGTTAGTAGCAAAGGAAGAGACAAAGCCACAAGCAGCCTCTAATAAAGTAGCAAGTGCTAAGTATGAAGAGGTAAGTAAACCAGTCTACCATGAGATTAAGTTTGTAATCATGTGAGGTCCTGATGCGTAGAAGCAACTGCTGAATGACCCAAACAACCACAAAAAAGGAGAGTGGAAAAATAAGAAAAAATACTGTTCATTTTTATGAACTATATTGAAATAATTTTCAGGATAATCCTGCCATTGCAGTAGTCCAAGAGGAGAGAAACATACTAGCTGTTCCTAAGAAAATGTTAAAGATTAAATAATTTTACATCCCACAAGTCTTTTTGTACTTGATACTGTTTTGTCTTAAATGCCACAAATACAAGACTTCCTAATTTAACACAGGTTGCACTCTGATAATCAACAACCAACAGTAACTTAACAGTAAAAAGTACAGATCTAGATATCAACCAGGTGAAACATGACCTACTAATTTACTACTTGATATAGGCGATTGCAAGACATGGGGTCAATTTTACAGTCTTTGCTTGGGTAAATCTCCCATTAATTCCTAAAATGATTCCACTTTCTCAGGAAAGATTAGGCTCTCTATTTGCCCAGGGATACATGTGGAACACAATTTCAGCTTTCCCAAGAGCAGAAATAAATGCCTTCTCTATTAATAAGACATAAAAGAGAGAAATTTTAAATAGTTCAACTCCAGATATTATTTGTTGAGAAAAAGTTGAGAATGAAAAGAAAATGGGTGAAGGCTAGGAAAACCACTCCATGACAGGGAGGCTGGAATTTAAGGTCCCTTCCAACACAAACTATTTTACAACTCCGTGAAAATTTGGAGCAAAAGGACAGACCAGAGCAGATAAAACTAAACCCACTTTAGCCAACAGCAAGATTTCTCTTTATCCTACTGCCATCACCTCTTGGTCCAAAGAGGTGTCAAACTGTTTTGTTTAACTTATAGGTCAAGATGGTTTCACAAGCACCAACCAGCTGTGCTTCAGCAAGATCTGATTTGTGGGTGCACAGCAACGCTTACCTGTGCACTGCACCAGTCAGAGCACAGCAACGCTTACCTGTCTTAGGAATCTAACCTGGTCTTCTCTCTTGTTTTCCAGGTGTTTCTATTTCATGCATTGGTTTTCATTTATGTACATTTTATATATATTTTAAACCTTTCTGTACCTTTATAAATAAAGCCACTAGAAGCCTTGCCAGTGGGATGTCTTCTGAAAAGCAGCAAGCCTTGCAGACTTCTCATAGCTCTCTGTACAAGCTCCTGAATACTAACATAGGTAAGGGGGCACTTAGGGAGGGTCTGAGAGGATACCACAGAAAGCCTATTAAAGCAACCTCCATTACCCATTCTAGAGTAATATTAAGAACAAACATACAAACAATGTTTATACTGTAAGTAGAAGTCCAACATCAATACATACAGGCATACTTGAACAAAGTTTAGTCTCTCATAGATAAAAAGCAACTCTCAAACTCTCACTTTTGACTGCCTATAAGATTATCTTAGAATACAGTTACTTAACCTCTTTGTTGTCATTAGTCTTTCTGGTGTATAAGCCTCTTCCTGTCATCCACAAACACAGTGCTGCAGGCTGAAGCTCATTGAAAAGATACATAATTAAATGATACCAAAAACAATTGTAAAATATAAGAAAACCTAAACAGGTAAAATCTCTGCGACCAAAAATCTATAAAGCAAGAGTCAAACTATAATTATAAGGCATCTATCACAGACCAGTGAAGTATGCATATTTGTAGGAAGGAAATAAACTTTCCTACAAAGGACAATGAATCTGTTATGTCTTACATAAGCCTGAAGATGAACTCTACCTGAAGGGCTTCCCAGAAGATCTGTATGGAGCACCTTGGGAAAATGCTAACTGTGAGAGCTTTAGAGAAATCAAGAGAGAATTGCATGCAAGACTAAACCAACACATGGCAGACATCAGCAAAAGCCAAGCCAGCTCCCAGCTAGGAAAACATCCCTTATCCACAGGTTACAGAATAAACACAGATGCAGCAAAATGAGTCACCAGAGGAAAACAAAAATTTAAATTGGTGGCAAATGAAGCTTTTTGCACATGCATGACAAGAAATCCATTGAGCAAAACTAATTTTATGTCTGTGCTGGAATAGCCACCTTGCATGTTAAAACTAAAGACTACAGTGGTAAGAAGGGAAGTACGATACAGCTCAGATCTTAGGGAAAAAATAGAATCAAAAAGTCCATCCAAATAAAATACTCATTTTATTCATTTAATAAAAGATAGATTCTTCTCGTGTAGCCTTATGTTAGTACATTTTTTTTCTATTTACTGCAGGCTAAGAAGATATCATGGTCATTCAATGCACCTCAGCTGATAGCAGCTCATCAACCCACAATCACTTGTCTGTGAGTCTAGTCCACATACTGTGTCTTTTAACACCAAAAAGTCTTACTTTGTTTCAAATGACAAAGCATGACTAGTGTCACCCCATATCCTGGGGCATACAGAAAATGGTTTCCAAAACACATAAATACATGATGAACAAGCAAGATTAAAAAAAAAAAAAAAAAAAAGAGAGAAAGAAAAAAAAAAGAAGGAAAAAAAAGAAAGATGCCTCACATCAGAATGATTTTATCTGCTTTATAATGAATAGCAGAATTGGTCACGGAATCATACCCTTATCCCGCTCAGTGCTCTGCAAACTCTGAGGTTAAAGCCATGTTCAGTTTCAGTGAGTGTAGTTCAAATATTAATCAGACATCTTCTGAAGTGTGTGTTAAAGATAAATATTTTCATAAGGGCTCGAGTATAAGGGTTGTTTCAGAAGAATGCAGTATGTGAGGAGGGTGCTTCATGCACAGCATATCCTAACCCTGTACTCTATCAAGTGAAGTGAAAAATGCTTGAAAAATGCTTCCAATAATCTGCAAACATTTACACTATAAAGTAAACAGGATTTATAAACTCCTTGAAAATGCAGAAAATAACCTACAGCTTCTAGAAATTTTTATACTATTATGATTTTACATCTATTTATTTCCCTATAACCTTTCTAGCAAAAAAAAACCTATTCACAGTTTAAGAGCCAACTGTTTCTTACAAACCAGCTCCACAAAAATAACTGTTGTCAGGGGACAAAAGACATGTACCAAACTCAGGAGTCACAAGTGGGTTTCCCTGTGTAACTATATGGTTTTAAGAAGTTCAATCTTCTTGGCACCTTACCACCTTACTGATTCTTGGTTATCCAACAAGAGAAGGAACTGAATAAATATTTTCAAAGTGATCTGCTTTTCTCATATAAATGGGGACACATTGACAGCTTTGCAGAAATAGACATGGGTATATGTTTATTTATATTTCTGTGCATTCATGCTTTATGTTTCTTAAGTTCAAATGCTGCAGACTTTAGAAGTCTCAATAAAAGAAAATTACTTAATTTGCGTAGGAAGTGAAGGAAGTGCTTAGCTCCAATACATCACCTATTTTAGGAGAACTAAGATCACAACCAGTGAATGAATATGAGAAGAGAGAGCATTCAGTTATACATGGATAGCTGGGCCTTACAGAAACTCTGTCTTTTTATATTGTAATGCATAGTGGTACAATGTAAGATTGTAATTTTGATTTTGGGCATAGGCCCATAGGAATTGAAATGCATTCTGTTACAAGGCAGCTCTGAGTTCTGGAGTCTTTCTCATTTGTTTGTTTGCATTTTAAATGGTTTTTAAAAACCCAAATCCAGACAGACTTGTTTGGAGATATACTTGCAACAGAAAGAAGTAATTGAGAAGAACAGTAAATGCTAGTTGCTAGGCAATCCACTTTTCGTGGTCCAGATGAAGTGCCAACCTGCATGGGATTCTTCTATTTGCCTTTAAATACTGTATAATAACATTAGTGGGAAACATACTCTCCAAATGGCATCCTCTGAGTCTGTAAAGTGGAGTGCTTGGTTCAGCCTCGCTGAAGCCATGAGTGCTGCCTGAGGAAAGCCTGGCTGTCAGGCAGTTCCCATGCCTGAGCCGTTCAGCAGTTGTCCCGTTAGGAGCTCATTGCGTTTACGGGGACAGACAACTGCATTTGTAACTGTTCTGGGATTTTCTCTCTCTGGCAGGCGTGGTGGGGAAAAAATAAGGGTTGGAAACTCCACTGGTTCATGCCTATGCACTGCCAGCTGGGATAGTCTTTCTGGCCACTTTATTTCCACTCAGGATGAAACTAAAAAAAAAAAAAAAAAATCAAACCCAAACCCTAAGTGTTTACACACACATGCCTACACCCAGAAGCAAATTACTGAAACAGGAAAAGAAAAAAAAAGGAGAAAATCAGGAGTGGCAAACCAAGTATTCATCACAGTTCAGCCTTGTTCAGTACAGGCAAGACCATAGGGCATTGGACAGCCACCAGGTTCAGCCAGCTCCACCCACTTGTTCCAAAGTTGAGGATGCCTCCTAATTTCCTGTTACAGCTCAACCAGAATGGAATAGACCATGCCTATTTACTTGTACATACATATAAGAAATTCCTTTCCAATCACCTTTGCTAACTTAATTTTCTGAAATATTGATCTGTACTACCAAGTTCCCAAATAGATGTACCCATAAACAAGTTAAGCCAAAAACTCAAATATTTATTTACTGAAAACTTTCAAATATATGAAGTGTCATTCATACAAAAATAACTGTAAGATTTAAATATCACAGAGTGTTATTGCTGTGAGATGATGTGTAACATCTGGGAATCTGCATTTTCTGGGTATCAAATATTACTGAACAATGTTAAAGAACAAACATATTGTTCTCATAGGGCCCGATTTGTGAAGATGAGAAGCTCTGACTCCCACTTCCTTTGCTGGAAGCCAAGAGAATTCATCTCAGAGAAACACTTTGGAAGGGTGAACTTCAAATTAAATTATTTTTTTATTATTATTATGTTCTGGATCTTATAATAAGCACAGCTGTTTACTTATGTGCTAACTATATTTATATAGACATTAGAGGTTAAAATTTAATTTTCTAATTTCAATATATTTGCAAATGGTCTTTCTGCTGCCAAAAAGTCATAGCGTGCTATAAAAATCCATAGCCATCTTTATCTCTGTTTTCATATTTCACACATTATTAGAATGGATAAATGTGCTGACATTCAGATACAGCAATGAGCTTTTTGAAATGTCTGCTTAAAAATGGATACTATAGGAAGGTGCATATTATAGCCAATGAAACACAATTGAAAAGATTGTATGTTATTTTGCTTTCTTTCATGTTTATCAGATATTTTGCCAGGTGAGCCTATGCTATACCAAGACAAAACCAGGAGGGGTTTTGCCTTCCTTCCAGTTTCCTTCCATTGCTCTGCTCATTTGGAAAAAGAATTGCCACTACTTGTAGCCCTTGCAGCTACATGTAGAGCAGTTCTTTTCTGTATCACAGTAAAGGCATGAGAATAAGGCTCTTTTTCAGAAATGGGGTATCTTACACCACACAAACAAAAAAAGAATAAATTAATGTTTCTTAATTTGTTTTAGCTTTATTGCATTTTCCTTATTCTGCATTTTGTGCCTGAATGTGTAAAGCTCTTCTCCTTAAGTAAGGTAATTCAGTGAATGTGCATTGTTTGTCCTTTTATCATTAGAAACAATTCAAGCAATTGGAGGAATAAGAATTTATTCTGTTTCTATTGCAATTGCTAATATTTGTCAAGTTATTGATTAAAAAAGATGTTTCTTCATTTATAATTCTGTTACACTTTGAAAAGAGTATAAAGAGTGTTTGAATATGAGCTCTTCTCTTTTTTGTGAGCGGTAAGCATACCTTTGTTGGATATTCAGCCTTTGATAGATGTGTGATTTTTTTAAATATCATGATATGTGCTTGCATTATTATGTACAGAATGTGTAATTATGTGTGGATACATGGTAGGTAATGCCTTTTCTGTTATAAAAGGGTAAAATATAACAAACATAAATGGCATTATGTAGCATTGATACAGACAGCCTTTGAACGTTCATTTTTTAACTACATAAATAAGACTTTCTAAAGGACTAATTATGTTGTCTTAGCTTCCTTGGTGTTGCAACATTTCCACTTTTGCAGAACTCACAAAAAGTTTTAATCTAAAGCCAAAGGCAGCATCGCAGAAAAGTAAAGAAATACAGAAGCAGAGCAAGGGAGAGCAATCTAATGTTGAAACAAGCATCATCAGAAAAGGGAGAAAAGGCAACCTTTCTTTCACATGCGTGAGCATGCTTAACCTATGACAATATGCTCACATATGTGCTCTATAGGGAGAGGAGTGGCTTCAGAGTCAGGCTGTGCTGTACCAGAAAACAGCAGTCAGTTTGCAGCTGATAGCAGAGTATGTAGGGAAATCGCAAATGGAAGAGCTTTAAGGCAAGAAGGAAAAGGAGAGGAAGCTGCAAAGGGTCTTAAGTGAGGACACAGTTTAAGAGAATATCAGTAATCCTTAATGCTATCAGAGACCTGGTAAAATTGAAGTACATAACTACTTTATAGCCATGGAGAACAGAGGCTGAGCTCAGCCAGCCTTGGAACACCATGCTTGGCAATCTGCAAGATCCTTAGTCACATCACCAGAGCTGTTTGGGGCTCATAATGCTTCTCAGTATGATCACAGGTTCATACTCAGGAAAAGAGGCTCAAAAATAACCAAGTCAATTGGAAAGATGCAAAGGAAGCAGAAAAGGGGAAAGAGATCGGCATTAAGATGGTCTTTGAGAACATTAGTATTGAGTTTCACAGCTTAAAAATGTACAGAATGCAGAACTTGGAAGCAAAATAGAGCACTGGTACACATGGCAGTCTGAAGAATTTAAACATGGGTATTGGGAATTGAGAGATGACAATTAATTCCCTTGTTACTGAAAGCTGAGTGCCATTCCAAAGTGGCAGAAAAGGAGGCACTGCAAATGCAACATCAAACATTTTAAAAAACTGATATTAGACCATATTCCTACTCAAAAACATGGTGAATGTCTTAGTGTGACATCAAAGGAAGAAAAGGAGGGTAATGTTATTATAAAGGTTGGTTCGAGGCTATCTAATATTAAAAGTCATGAAGTGTAACTGAACACAGAAAAATCCTGGGCAGCAGAAAGTATTTCCCGATAACTTTTATTTGTCTGTGTCTTCATATGAGTTCTTTAAAGGGGACATCTACCAGGTGGAGAAACATAGGCAGACACAGAGTGGATTCCCTAACAGATAAAAATCTAGCGTATCACACTTATGAAATAAGCAATGAAGTCTAACTTTTGGTGCCATTCCACATGGAGATAAACATATGGAAAAAATCTTTTAGTTTCAGACTGACAGTCTTGTAAAGTATAGCTCTGAGTTTAGTTTAACATTTTTATCTGTCTGAAAGTTCCAGCCACCGGCTTATCCTACATGAGGAGGAAGATGGTTAGACTGAATCAAAAGTCCTTCTTAAAAATCTTTTCCCCCTCTTGTTATCCTCCTTCAAAAAAACCTTTAAGACCACTTTTATAAGCTTTAAGATCTTTAGAAGTTTGAAGCTCTGTAAGCTACATAGTACTAAGTCCTCTTTCTGCCAAACCAGTCCATACTGTCTTTGCTTGCCTGACTCTGCAAATATTCTTTTGCTGTCCTCTGCTTAATTTTAGATCAAGATCCACTTGGGCAAGAAATCCTTGTTTTGTAAATACTTGTATAAACCTAGTACAATTTAGTCCTAGCCCAGAAAGAATTTTAGATATGGTCATTATTAATAGTAAGAATGGGAGTGGCCAGAATAGAGAAGCTGTTCTCTAGTAATGCCACGTCACTTGGAGAAGACATTAATGAAGCAGAAATTGGGTTTTCTGAGTAACTTTCACTTCATCAGTGGAAAGAATACAGAACTATGCAGTATTCACATATTAATACAGTCCTTGAGACAAACCATAAAAGAGATGAAGCATCTTGTTGCTGGAAAATAGCTATAATTTAAGACTTACTTATGCCAGACAGAAATATGAACACTCATTTCTCTGCAAATACAAAAAGATACCCAAGATTTAGAGATTTTACTTGCAGTTGTTTCAACAAATTTCCAAAGCTGGGGGGAGGGGTAGGTAAGAAAGGAACTGCAACTGTACTTTTTCTAAAAAGAGTGAACTGATTTTTTTTCCCCCTGATTTATAACTGTCAGATGTTGGACATAGACATGGAAATTTTAAAAAGTAGAGAAAATTGGTGTAGCTTAAATGAAAACAAATGCCAAATCATGTCAACTTGCAGGGGAAAAAAGTATTACAGATAGAAGAATGGGAAAGATATTGTGAGGAGGTGACTAGCAGAGGGAAAAATGACTGCTTACAAGCATTTCATACCATTCTACCTCAGATTTTAGAGGTAAAAAAAAAAAAAGAAAAGAAAAAAAACCACAAACTCGCTAAAGCTTAAAGTAGCAATAGCTTTCCAAGGGTTTAAAATGTTTGAAAAGCTGTCTGTGGTGAACATTCTTAGAAGGTACAAGGTGCACCGGAGGGGTTTGCAGGAAAGCCAGAACCAAAGTAACTCTCAAGATCAATCAGAAACTGCTGTTCAGGAGTTGAGCTAGAGTTAATGCCAAATAAAATGCATACTACTCCATAGAGATTTTAATGGACCTGCTTGGAGGCAACAGAATGGAAGTGCCATTGGCAGGGAGCAACATTTCAAAATAACCTGGAGCAAGTTGCTTTAAGTCCAAACATTTATAACAAAGCCAAACAAAACACAAGCAGAAACCGGGAAGAGGTTAATGAAGTCCTGTAAGCAGCATCATCACTTCCTCAAATACACAGAGAAAAAACACTATGTTCAAAGGTGTTTTTTAAAGCATCACGTGCAATACATTAAAATCCACTGTAAAGGAGGGACGTTCCTTTAAACAAATTTAAGCATTAACATTCAGTAAACAAGACATCTAGAGAAATATTCTAGTCAAGCCCTCCTGTCCCTCCAAGCTAAGTTCTTTGGCATTTGTCTCTCTCTTTCTTCTCCATCCACTCTATACTTCTTTTCATCTGTGTTTCACTTTCAACATTCCACTTGGGATCACTACACAGCAACAGCCACAGTGTTCCTGCATTAACTATGCTGTGCCAAAGCTAGAGATGAGTTTATTCACTCGTAAGCCTAAGCAACAATTCCAAGGCATTCCTTATTTCATTTTTTTTTGTGTGTGTGTTAGGAGATTTACTAGTTACTCCTGGAATCTGAAACACGTTTCACTCAGCTATGTGGTAATTAGAAATTATGCTCTAATAATCAGTGCCTTTTTCAAGCATCTCAGTGTTTGCAAGGAGATATTTTTTTCTAGCCAGTACCGGAGCAAAAGGGGTGCTTGTGTTATAATATATTTTGCTCTCTTTATTTTTTGTTTGATTAGTTGGTTTGGGGGGTTGTTTTGTTTTGTTTAGTTCTAGTATACATCCTGGCCCTAACAGGAAATGACCATCACTACCTGCCACAGAGCTCAGCTGCTGTTGCTAGGATTAGTTCTGCTTGTTTGACCGCTGAAGATTGGGCCAGGTTATTGCTCTAGTAGTATTAATTAATGGTGATGAGTTCCAGTTGTACCAGGCATAATGAATGCTGGGTCCTGGCACAGTTCTCAAATAGCTTCTTTGTAGTAGTGTCCCCCAATGGTATGAGACTGCAGATGAACTAGTGAAAGCATGAGAGAAAATTCTTAAGACTAAGAAGAAAAGCCAGACCAGACCATAAGCTCTAATTGTTAAGCAATTGTAGACTTTCTGATGAAAACTAAGTTTCTCCAAAGGAGACCTTTTAGAAACTTATTTATTATTTTGAGGAGAGTCTCTTTCTTTTGTAATTTTTTTGTGGGCAGCTCGAGCGGATGTCATTAATACACAATACTGCATGTATTAATGGTACTTCAACAAGTATGTCACTCTGGTGGAACAATTTGCCATAATACAATTTGGTAGTTAGATTTTTCATTCCATTGGTAACTAAGATGATGTTAGGAGTTTCAGATGCCAAAAATACTTGAATGTTTTTACTGTTTAGTACTCACATTAATAGCAACCGTGATGACCATTACGGATCTCCCTCATTGCCAATTCTTATTGCACTCCTGTATCTGAGCCTGGGCTAGCTAGAGTTAACACTCTTCCTGAACAGTAAGAAATTACAATAATTGATCTGTGCAGCAACTCAGGCCTGGCTGAACATGGTAGGGATGAATGCATTTAAAGCAGGTGTTGAGCAGCTCACACATAGCTTTTGTGTTAAGAAAAAGGGAACCTGTTTTGTTAGTTTTATGCATTAGGAACACTTAAATATCAACAAGAAAATGCTCCTAATAGTAAATATCTATGGTCTTTGGGTACACCTGGCAGGTCCCTGAGGTGGTGGGGGAGGTGTGTGTGGCTTCATTCTTTTCTTTCTCCTACTTTTTTAAGCTTTTTAAAGTGTTTAAATGAATTATGGTCTGAAATGTTTCTGGGGTGTTAGCATGGCCTCCAGCGAAGCTGTGGCAAACAGCTATTTCTGGCAAGCAGGTATATGTACCAAAGCTATGAATATCCACAGTAACTGTTTTGCAAGCCCCATAAACAAGTATTAAGCACAGCTGAAAATCTTCATCTTCTTTGCATTTGGATTCGTATCAATAAATATCTTTTTCGTAGGCAAGACTAGGAGGAACAAAAATTGGCATAACTCAAAAATGTTATGTGTGTGATGAAACAATAGGTGATTGCCAGCAGAGCACCATTTCCATTTCCCTCTTACTTTCTTTTAGACAGTATATGCAGACAAAAGTCTTGTGGCCCATTGAAAGTCACAAACAGTGATGCTGAAGATTCATATGGTATAAAAAAAAATCTTTCAAAAGAAACAGTAGGCTGGGTGATATCAGGTTTAGGATCTCAACAGTCTTTCACCACGGACCTCAGGGATTTCAGGACTAGGCTGCAAAGGCCTACTGAGAGAAACATTCATTATTTATGACCTTGGATAAGGATAAATGTAAACAAAACACCAACAAACAAACAAAAAGCTCAGCAGAAATTATACCATGTGGTTTTACTACATTAGGAGTTTTCATTAATAAAGTGTGGGGGGAGGTTTAGCAACAGTGTAACAATTTAAAATAATAAAACCTAATGAAAAATTAATAATAACATGAAATGTTTCAGTAATGTTCCCTGTAATGGCTGTTGACATGGGAAATAAATCATCAAAAGGATTTCTGAAGAACAAATTTAGCAAAGAAATATGTAATAAGAGTGGCTTAGATAGCCGTATTCAGTACATAGATTTAAATGTGATTCTACATTCTCACACATTAAATATTTAAATTCTCATAAGGAACAAAGAGCGTGGGACTATCTCTCTCTTCAGGCATATTGCATATCAAAGCAAGGATGTCCTTAGTATCCAGCTGAAGCCTGGAACTGCAACTGTGTTCTATTGTTTGGCCTCAAACTAATTGTAGCAGAAAATTAATTATGTCCAACATTTCAAACTTAAGTTTTTTAAAAGCAGCTTGATCCTGAAGGGCAGGAGTTGCTCAGCATGTTACATATTGAAACACTAAGTGGCCTGATTTTTCAGAACTGCTTGACTTGTCTAACACAGTAGTTTTTGATAGAACCAGATGGTGTTTAGGTCTCAGCATTTCAAGGCACCTTGACACAGATACTTAAATGCATTTCAGTATAATTCAGACTGATTTTTAACATCTCTGACGGTCTTGCCCCCATGTACATAATAATACCATTTGGAAGCTGCAGTCTAAGCATTAAATCTGTGTGCATGTCCTCTGCAGGACAAACACAATTTGAGGATTAGAGAACAGGGGAAAAAGTTATTTTTGTATCAATCTAAAACACAGAGAGCTTGTACTAAAGCACTGGCTCTTCCTTCCTTTTCCTTCCCTCTCTCCTTCCTCCCTTTCTTTCTTTCTTCTTTCCTTTCCACCTTCCTTCCATTTTACAGTCTGTGACTTGTAAAACGACTCCAAAGTTAAAAATCTGCTCAGTTGCTCTAGCCGAATATTTCAAATTTTTTTTCAGGGATATCACATGATATATCACAAATCATTTCTCTAACATATAACTGGAATGGTGAAGGAAAAACAAAGAGAGAAATACCATGTACATAACAGATTTCATCGTGCTTTTTATTACCCATACTACACAAAAAGCCTGAATTTTAATAATTAAATAATAATTAAATAATTACTTAATTATTAAAGCAAAACAGCTTGAAACTACAATTTATTGACTAGCCATGGTAGAGTGAAATACTTCTGGAAGATTTTGCTTCCCAAAGGTGGGCAAATGTTGTGTGGGAAAGTGTCAGTTCTCTCACAAAGGCTCATCACTGCAAGGTGGTTATGCTGAGTATTGTCTGAAAGGACTGACTTGAAATAGAAATGTCTTGACCTTTGCTTGTATTGAAAGTCTGAAATTTTCTGAGTTTATCACAAGCTTAAACGTTGCTTATACCTTTTGGAGACTTTGAGTGTTTTATGAAGATATTTATAAACTATGAAATAAAAACATAATGTCAACTACAGCGCCTACTCTGTAATTTAACCCTGTAACCTTTTATGTAACCATTTAACTCAAATTCATTTCCTAGACCTCTTTCATTTAATATTTGCTTATAGCTTGACATGGTGTTGTCTGAATTTAACTAAAGCTGTCAGTGAAGTAACATTAAGGTGTTACCAGAGCAATCTATGACAGCCACCACCCACCACAAATACTCTATTCATCTTCATTTTCTTTCGGGTGCTATACTAGTCCAAACGTGTTCAACATAAGGACTCCCCCTCCTTCACCCTGCTGTGAAATGACCTGTATGACCTTTACAAACCTACTGGAGATAGCATGTAGAGGGGGAAAAAGGTAAATAGAAAGTCCTACTGCATTTTAAGTCTTCTACTGGTCTTTTAAATATTCCATCTTTGGAAATGGGGTACAACTAGGTGTCAAGGATAGCAATTTCCCCAGCTAGCTGTATTATTCACAGCATTTCAGATTGTATAAGCAACTCCTTTGCTTTTGTTTCAAGTAGATTGAAACAAATATTATTGAGTTTTATTTTGTGATTTTGTTGTTGACATCAAAAAGCAAGGAGGAAACAGGAGGCTGCAACAGCATGGAGATGAAGCAGCAGTGTGTGCACAGTAGCATGCTGAACTATAACCAAGCAAACTTTCAGTGCAACATCTAAGGCAAGACTTGGCTTGCTATAAATGTCAGTAAGATCGTGTAGTGGCCCTGAGTGGCCAGAGCAAGGAGAGCGCACTGCCTCACTGGCTGCCCTGATAAATCAAATCCAAAAGTAGAAAGGCTCCTTGGGTCTCTCAAACTGTCTCAAGCTGATTTCAAGACTGGCAGACTGGCAGCATTCAGATTTTTATTTGCTTTAGTCTTGCTGGATCCTCTGGGCTCTCTGAGCATCTAATTTTTCTGAAGAACTCTGGTAGAATAATTTTATTTAACTTCATGTTTAACTTTCAGACGAGTCAGAAAAGGCCTAACATTTAAAGAATGCCACATCTTCAACTTCTTATTTACTCAGTGTCCTAGAAGGAGAGAATCCATTGCCTTATTTTGTTTTCATGAAGCCGATTTCTTTAACAACCTGTGTATTCATGTGGAGTCATCTTTTATCAGATCTGACTTTTTACTGAAGATACAGGCAATGCAAAAGCATTTTATAATATTTATCTATTTAAACTTACTATCAAAGCATCACAGACATTAACAGCATTTTCTTCTGAAACATAAAGATTAATGTTTATACAGAATGACCTGCAGAGCATGGAGATTTTAAACTAAACCCACTTTGTTTTGAGGGAAAATTATGGAAACACTTGGAGTATAACTGTAGAGGAAATGAAGTAGCCAACCTTTTATTACACTGTTCGATGTGATCTTTACTGTGAAATAATGATAATGATGGCAACAATGACAACACTTGGTGATTTGAGCTACTCAGAATAATGAGGAAAAATGTGTCCTTAAACCAACTTATAAGCAAAAAAATGAGTTATTAATCCTCATAGGATCTCTCTAGTATACAAACAATAAAATTGCAACTCTTTTTTGTTAAATCCATATTCCTCAAAAAAAACCATAGACAAAAATTAAACAGAAGAGCTAATCATACTATGAAGTATTAGCCTATTGATGACACATTCAAACCAGCTTTTAGAATTAATAAATACAACAGTATTATTGAATTAAATGTAATTTGATCTTATTTAAAAGTATGATGCATTTGAATTGTTCTGACTCTCCTTGCATGAAAATTGATAAAAACAATTCAAAGAGGGGATTCATTGCTAAATGAACAGGTCAGAATCAGGCCTTTATCACTATGCTCTGCAATCACACAACTGATTGCATGCATTAGACTCTGCAATATTTTTTCAATAGAGCTTGGTGAGACACTGAAAGCTGGCCTTTTCCAAGTGCTAAAAATGCACACGGGAAGGAGAAACATTGAATGTGCAGAGACATGAACAACATCAGTTGACAGGGCTTTTCAGCTCTTACCTTGTTATGTTATGGGTTTATCAGTAGGGGATGGAGAGAAATCCATTGACTTTCCCAGCCTGAGGATGTTGAATATCAGACTCCCTAAAAAAATCACCAGTCTTTAAGGTGCGACAAGCTAGGATTTCACTGTTGCAATTCTTTAAGCTAATTATCATACCAGTTTCCAATTCTAAATTTGTTCTTTTCTTACTAAAGTACCTCCTCCTTCTTTTGCTAGGGAAAGAGAAGGTTTGGGATAAAATTCTGCTTGCTGAAGTCCGGTGTGAAATTAGACTCCCCTTCAACAGACTTCACAGCAATGATGTCAAAAGGCTTAGTCTTTTGTTCCTTTTCAAAAATTCTAAGAGTTTTGGGGCTTTTTTTTTGGTATTGTATATTTTTATAGGTGAAGTATATGCCTTCAATACAGCATTAGCAATAGTACTGAATGGCCTTGTAGAGATTAACATCAATTAGATTATATCTAAGCTGTAAAGATGTTTTTCATCTTTTAAAAAGAAAAGCAGTGATTATTTATATCCTGCATATTTATATGCAGGTTTCCTTGACTTGCTGCTTAATACTGGTTGTATTGAGAGGTAAAATGAGCTGAATTTTGAGGGAAGAGTAGGCATCTTTTCAGTTTAGGTTTCTAGTGCCAATTCCGTTCTCTGCTCCCAAGGACTGTCCATAGGTATTTTGATTAAACAGGGTCTTGACTATAACGTAGCCCATTCAAAAACTTTAGAAATTAGTCAAGTTAAATTACTTAACACCAGTAAAGAAATGCAAGATAAATATGATGAAAACAGTCAAGCTTAGGAGTAACAATTCCACTGTATCCCAAATGAGCAAAAGACTGACTTAAAGTGAACATAACAGGTAAAGTTTGAAGTTGGAAGAAATTACCTGGGATGCCTCTATTATGTATTGATACATAAATACATAATGTATGCAAATAGGCAAAAGAGAGGTGGAGCTGGAAGCCATTGCACAGCAGAAAAATTATGACATAATTGCCATCATGGAGACATGGTGGGATGACTTGCACAACTGGAGTGCTGCAATGGATGGGTACAAACTCTTCAGAAGGGATAGGCAAGGAAGGGGAGGTGATGGCATAGCCTTATATGTTAGGGAGTGTTTTGATTGTTTGCAGCTTAATGATGGTGACAATAGGGTTGTTTAAGGATAAGGACTGAGGAAAGGCTAACAAGGCAGATATCACAGTGGTAGTCTGCTATAGATCACCCAACCAGGATGAAGTGGCAGATGAACTATTCTGTGAGAAGCTGGGAGAAGTTTCACAATTGCTGGCCTTTGCTCTCATTGGAGACTTCAACTTACCAGATGTCTGCTGAAAATACAACATAGTAGAGAGCAAACAGTCTATGAGATTCCATCCCTGGAAGTGCTTAAGGCAAGATTGGATGGGGCTCTGAGCAACCTGGTCCAGGGCAGGGTGTCCCAAGGTGTCCCTGCCCATAACATGCGGATTGGAAGCAGATGACCTTTAAGGTCCCTTCCAATGCAGGTCATTCTATGATACAATTTCTGGATTGTGTGGTAGATAATTTGCTGACACAGGGAGATAATTTGCTGGCTAGGGATCCAATTAGGAAAGGTGCCCCACCAGATCTACTGTTGTGAACAAAGAAGGACTGGTGGGCAATGTGATGGTCGGAGGCCATCTTGGGCACAGCAATCAGGAAATGACTGAGTTTTTGATTTTCAGAAAAGTTAAGGAGTGGGGTCAGCAGAACTGCTTTCTTACACTTTTGGATGGCAGATTTCAGCCAAGACTTCAGACTCCAACAAATCTGTTGGGAGGCAGTCTTGAGGTTCAAAGGGGTCCTAGACTTGCTTCAAGAAGGAAATCTTAAATGGCTACCCCCACGTGCCAAAAGATGAGCTTATAGGGAAGACTCAGGATCAAAAACTTTACAACCTTTGGAATAAGAAGCAGACAACTCAGAAAGACTACAAGAAAATAGAAGGGCCAAAGCCCACCTAGAAGTTGATCTGGCTACTGCTGTAAAAGACAAAAATGTCTCTATAAATACATTAACAACAAAAAGAGGGCTAAGGAGAATCTCCATCCTATGCTGGATGTGGGGGCAAGATAAGGACAAAGGATGAGGAAAAGGCTGAAGTACTTAATGCCTTCTTTGCCTCAGTCTTTAATAGTAAGATCAGTTGTCCACAGAGACAACTGCTGAAGCTAGAAGACTGAGCAATCTGCTGCACTGCTTAGACATTCACAAGTCTGTGGAGCAAGATAGGATCCACTCAAGGATACTGAGGGAGCTGGCAGATCTCACTGAGCCACTTTTAATCATTTACCAGCATTCTGGCTGACATGGGAGGTCCCCATTGACTGGAGGTCAGCAAACATGCCCCCCGTCTACAAGAAGAGGTGGAAGGAGACTGTCAGCCTGACTTTGGTGCTGGGGAAGATCATGTTGAATTGCATTACATGGCACATGCAGAACAACCAGTGGGTCAGGCCCAGCCAGCATGGGTTTAGGAAAGGCAGGTCCTGCTTGACTAACCTGATCTCCTTCTATGACAGGGTGACCCGCTTAGTGCACAAGGGAAGGGCTGTGGATGTTGTCTACCTGGACTTTTGTAAAGCTGTTGACACCATTTCCCACAACACTCCTGGACAAACCATCTGGCTGGATGTCCAGAGTGGTGATGAATGAAGTTAAAATCCAGGTGGCAGCTGGTCACTAGTGGTGTTCACCAAGGCTCACTTTTGGGGCAGTCCTGTTCAATATCTTTATCGACAAGGATGGAGTACACCCTTGGTAAGTTCAAAGACAACACCAAGTTGGTGAGAATGTTCATCTGCTGGAGGACAGGCTCTGCAGAGGGATCTGGACAGGCTGGATCATGTGTGCCAAGACCAATGGTATGAGGTTCAAGAAGGCCAAGTGATGGGGCCTGGGTCACAACAACCTCATGCAGTGCTACGGGCTGGGTGAAGAGTGGCTGGAAAGTAGACTGGCAGAAAAGAACCTGGGGGTGCTGGTCAACAGCTGGGTGAACATGAGCCAGCAGTGTGCCCAGGTGACCAAGAAGGCCAATGACATCCTGGCTCATATTGGAAATAGTGTGGCCAGCAGGACCAGGGCAGTGATCATCCCCTCTGCACATGATACTAGTGAGACTGCACCTTGAATCCTGTGTCCAGTTCTGGGCCCCTTATTACAAAAAAGACATTGGGGTGCTGGAACATGTCCAGAGAAGGGCAATAGAGCTGGTGAAGGGTCTGGAGCACAAGTCCTATAAGGAGCTGCTGAGGGAGCTGGGGTTGTTTAGCCTCTGGAGAAAAGGCTTGGGGAGGCCTCATCACTTGAGGGTGTAGTGAGGTGGGGCTTGGCCTCTTCTCCCAAGTAACATTGATAGGATGAGAGGAAAAGGCCTCAGGTTGCTCCAGAAGAGGTTTAGATTAGATATTAGGAAAAGTTTCTTCACTGAAAGTGTTACCAAACATTGGAACAGGCTACCTAGGGAGGTGGTTGAGTCATCATCCCTGGGTGTATTCAAAAGACATGTAGATGTGGCACTCTGGGACATGGTTTAACCGAGGACTTGGCAGCGCTGGGTTAATGGTTGGACTCAATGATTTTTGAGTTTTTTCCAACCTTAAGTGATTTTGTGGTTATATATTCAAGATAATTTATAACCTGTCAGGGAAATGAATGTCATTTATATATCACTAAAATGCCACATAACTAATATCTGGCATAGCTCAGACATGGAAGGTTATGTACCAACAGAAGCAAGCTTACTTTATTGTTTGTATATTCTTACCCTTATGTTTGTTCAGCCTTTCAAACGCTGAATATCATATCACTTACAATACTCATTAATTACCTATTTCCTTGATACTCATTAGCATTTTGCTTTTCTTCAGTGATAGATTCATATGTAGACATATTCATTTTTTTGCTTTATTATCTTGCCTGGAAGACTAACAGAATAACATTACTTAGAGAAATAATACTGTGATTTAATGTATGAAAGCAGATGGTTATTTAAAATTACTTACTTCTAATGTTTAATATTAAGTAACATGCTTAATAAACATAAATATGATGTTAATTAGGCATCATTTATTCATGTATCCCTCTGAAACATTGATGACAATTTATTTGAGAAAACTAGGCTCATCTGCATGTTAGTTTATTTGCATACTATAAAATTAAAAAGATTTTTAAACTGTAGCTATTACTATAGATCTATTTTTACTCTTATTCAGAAGAAAAGAATGACAGTTCTGTCTTACCTGGAAATTTTTTCTCCTGGCAAATGAATGCTGTAAACTGACAACCTCAGCTGTTAACTTCAAACAAAACCTAAGAGAACTCAATGTACACCTTTATGTCCATAGGAATATATACCTTCTCTAAAACCTCCTTCAGATAAATAAAGTTGCATTCATGTGATCTTAAAATAAAAGATAACCAGGCAAAAGTGCATTAGTAATTTAATTAGATTTGTAAGAGCCATGTACAGTACTGAATAGTATCTATTTCCAGAAAACACCTGTACACAGCAGCAGTTTCAATTACACTCCCTGAAATACGTTTCTCTAAAGTCTTTTCCACAATTCGCCACCCCATGTATAAGAAATGAAATGACTATTAGACATGTTATCCCAGCTTCTTTGTATTTGATAGATACAATAAACCAAAACGAAACTTCATTTTACCTCAGGTGTCTGGATGGGCTAGTATCTGCAAGTATACATATTCAAAAGTCTAGAAAACTGAGTAGGAAATGAATATCAAAAATATCTGATCTTCTCTGGTTCTGCTTCTAGATGCCAATAAAAGGTTCTGAAAGTTTATTTTTAAACAATATGCTTTATTTCACAATCTTGTATTGGTTTCACTGTATGCCATATCTAATAGCCTTAAAGATCTTTGTTGGCATTACAGTATGAAGCAGGTATTTTTATTAAGATCAATATTCTGTATTATTTCTCTACTTATTTCACATCTCCAAAAAGATTTGCGACTGATAAAAAAGAGAATGGAAATTATTTCTTCTGCCAAACCAAATAGTTTTGTACAAACTTTGCTTTTACTATGAGGTAACCAAGGGCAAAACCAATTCCTTTGAGGAGAAAAAGCTCTTGCCTTTTCCAGTCCAGCAATGAATGCTCTGTATTTCTAGAGCTGTGTTACTAGTGCAACAGTCTTTACTGCATGACTCAAACAGGGCTCCAGAGAACACAGATAAGTCAGGGATTCCAACAATGACTCAGGCTTAAAGTGTCAGTGGAGCCTCACAGAGATATAAACTGACTGCAGTTATGAAGTACAAAAACAAAGGGAAAAAAGCACATATAAGGCAAAAAGCATTAGTATTCTGACCATTTTTCCACAATGTTTCCAAGTTGGCATCTTTTGCTTTTGGGGAAAAGAAAAACCAACTCCCTCCAACAAAATAAAAACCAAAACCAATAAAAAAACCCACAATCCAGATTTTCGGTTCT
Organism: Pipra filicauda; assembly: GCF_003945595.2. NCBI lineage: Eukaryota > Metazoa > Chordata > Aves > Passeriformes > Pipridae > Pipra > Pipra filicauda. The sequence continues at coordinate 1,010,619 of NW_024103563.1, read as the reverse complement.
TAGCCAACCCTAGGTATTTTTTGGCACCTGGTAAAAAATAATCTACAGTGTAAGGAAAACAGTTTAAGAAAAAAGTTCAAAAAAACTTTCTAAAGATCTACAATTGAGGAAGTCTAGTAATATATATAAAATGGACAAGGAAAAGGAAGAAACTTTTTATTGTCAGTGTCTATCATTAGAAAAAAGACATAGTGTGAGAATATCTGCTTTAGATAAAGCACTGACAAGCCAGCAACATCTGAAAAGAGAAAACATCATCATAAATACTATAGTAGCATTTGAGTACAAACATTATAGGAAATATATATACACACACACATATATATATAGAAAGAAAAGGGGTAACCAGGCCCTCCAAAATCCACAGTTTTCACATCCTACTATAATTGATCAAACCCATCATAGAATCACAGAAGTTGGAAGGGACTCACAAGGATCATTGGGTCCAACTCTTAAATGAATGGCCCATACAGGGGATTGAACCTGTGACCTTGGTGTTATTAGCACCAAGTTTTAACCAACTATCCAGTCATACCAAGGTAGAAACAATCCTGTAATCTTTTCAAGCCTGTGCAGCCACGAGATGGCACCCAGAGTGACAGCCTGAAAAAGGCACATCCTCAGGACTATGGGGTGCCTATGAGCTCATTAATTACAATTTCAAGCGAACCATGCACAATGCCTGTTTAGTCCTGGCAGTTGCACCCTCTGACATGTTAATGAAGGAAGACAGGAGTACAATCTTTAAATGCTTCTCGGAGAAAGAATACTAAGTATGAAGGGAAGGGGAAAATTAAACAAATGCAAGCAGATGGTGAAATGCATAAAGAGAAATGAACAAGCAGATTATATTCAACCTTTCACCTCAGTAATCTTGCATATTCTGGACCAGCACCATTTCTGTGACAATAAAAATAAGATTGAGCCTTTGGTTTTATTATCTCTTGTCACAGCACTGAAGAAATTATGCCGTTGGGAGTCTCAGCTCGGTGATAAAATTATTTATTAGGAATTTAATAATTACAAAAATGAGGGGAAAGAATGGAATATCACAATACACATCATAATCCCAAAAAATAATTATTTCAGGCATAGATAAAGATACCACAACATGGATGGGTTTAATTTGAGAATAGAATGATGTGATGTAGCAGGACACACGTTGCCTTTACATATAAGCTGGAAATGGAACCCAATTTTTTCTGTGCGTTAGCATGGCTTTTAACTATTATTATACACCTACCTCTACGGGAAGAAACTGTTCCTTTATATTTCCTTATTTGTTTCCAAAGTACCAACCACACAAAGGATGCTGAAAATAGCAACAATGGGAGAGAAATTCATGTTTCATTGTTAAGCTTGACCATTTGATAAGTTTCAAGAAATCCAGGTACCACAACTTATTTTCATCACCTCACATGAACTCTTCGCTTGCTGACTGTGCTATACTTTATAAGGTTTTGGCGCAGCTTTAATTTCCTCTCTATAAGCATCAATAAACCTGGCTAAGAAGCCTGACAAGGATTACTCCTGAATACTCTAATTACAGTGGCCTTTGTATCATCTCTTCTATTATCATTCCTCTTGCACACTGATGCAAGGCAGCTGGGAGAGTCTAATCCCTGTTTGCTGAAATAATTCCTTACATGCTGCTTGCAAATGGCCCGAAATCTAGAAAAGATACAGGTGGCTTAAATTGTACTTAACTTCAACACTTGAGTAGAGCTTGGACAGAGGCAAAATCTCCTGGGACACTTTCTTTGTATTAGGCTACACTAGTTGCTCCAATTAGAAGTATAGTGACACTTTTCAAGACCAGTTGCTGTGTAATGGACTTAGCATCCTCCAATCTTCATCAAGAATGGCAAAAAAATTAAAACTGAGACAAACTCCCCCCCATTATCCTCCCAAAATCTGCAAGATTTACACCAAATTAACCAAGTCAAACTAAAAGATGATAAAGGGCCCAGTAATTTCCCAGTACAGTTGTGCTGCTCTTCTGAAACAAAGGCTTGAACTAATTATCTGAAAGATACTCACTTTGTTATGTAATAATGGAATAAATATCAGACTTCCTACTGTTGTCACACCTGTGGAGTTACTGAAAAGATATTTTAATTGAAAAGATGATACTTAAGATTCATAAACTAGATGCTTCTTTTTGTCCTTGCTTAAAAATTAGTATCAGATTCAAAGCTATTTTCTCTTTCAAGCTTGTATGAATAAATCATAGACCTACAACATCAGGACCAAGAAAACTCTTTTGAATTAAGGCCCCATTAGTTTCAGAAGATTGGAAGCTAAGCAAAAAAAGTTATCTAACAGTATTAAAATAAAAGGGCAATTTCCCACTGGCTTTTATGAATACCCGACTTTCCTAAATAAATCAGATACTTGTCTACCAAAGAAGACTATCACTGATTTTTTAAAAACATAATTATTCATATGACCATCCCAAAAGACATTGTCACCTGATGTCTGTAGAGAAAAAGACTGTTCTTTTTGCAGTAACAACCACGCATCTGACTGAGATTATAGCTGGGTTTCTGTTCACATGGCACTCGGGAAAAAAGAATATTAAAAATTACTTGTCCAAATTAGCAGAGCAGCACTTTGATGGATGAAAGCAAAAAACTGCAGACCTTCCAAAATCTTTTCCAGGAAATTGATCTATCCTTCAAACATATCTATGGTTTAGAGGGTAACACCTTCCTCTGAGTTTTATTATACTATTCTTTCAAACAACAAAATATTTTTGGGGAAGTACCTACCAGTGTGAAAATCAAAGATGTGCTGGGTTGATAGGTATCCAGTGGGATCACCTAGTTCATCTTCCTTCTTTGAGGCAAGATGAAGTGCATGCCTAGGACACCCCAAGCAGATGCTTGCGTGGCCTGTTCTTATAAACTCCTGGTTTACCTCCTTACATAAATCCTCTGTCTAGAGATTAAGATTGTTATATCTTATCTGATGTGCAGACATGACACAAATTCCTGTAACAGTATTGATGTGCTAGAATATTTTGTTTCCCTATCAACATTTCCTTGCACTAATACAGCAAACCCAGCATTTTTATCTTTTTAAGACAAAGTTAATTTCTATTATTTGAAGCTTGTTACTCTCTTCCAGACACCAAATCATTTTGAAAGGGGGATATGTGGGATGGGTCATGATACTTCTGAGCATGACATATCTGCTATTGTGTTCCATGCAAAAGGGAACAGAAACAGTGCCAGCATCAGCAATAACAGAATCTGTTTGCTTTCCCCCTTCGGGAGCAATCCAACATGTGGAAACATGAGGGCTCTGTCATTTGCAGAAAGTGAGGCTATTTAAATAAGACAGAATCCATCTGCTTCAAGATGAGCAGAAGATTGTTTGCATGGTAATAACCTCTTTGTATGTTGCATAAGATTTCTGCCACATTAGCAAATGGAGAAGATGCACAATACTAAATTTACTTATTTAGCTGTAAGTCATAGGTATCAATAGTATGGAGGATTTCACACACAGCTGACTTTCATTTAAAGAAAAGATTACAAGTAGAGTTACTTGAGGAAATTTGGGAATGAAACCAGATGAATGGAGCCTTTTCTTTTGAAACCTCTGCTTGATGGTGACGATTCACTTCTGAAGTTTGCCTACTTTTCACAAAAGTCAAACTTTTAACAAATCTCAACTGATATGATTAACAGGGAATGAATTTCACATATGATGTGGAGGATCTTAGCAAAAGCACACTCCACCAATTGTGGGTGAAGAAAATATATCTTTTATTTGTAACATGGAAATATAAGAAAATACTTAGTTTCCAGGTTTATCTAGTTTACTGCTGACTTTTCATCTGTTATAATAATCTTCTCTCCTCTCTTCATTAATTTAGGCCCGTAATTAACTTGTACCTGTTAAGAATATGAAATGGTATGGAATACTCTTATTAAAACTAAGCTTGGTGTAGGTTTAGTTAGTATATACTGTGGATGTCTGATTAATCATTTTGACCTGTAATATCAGGTAAAACCTAGAAAAAACTATTAAATTAGCCACTGAAGACTCTACCATAAAACAATTCACCAACACCAAAAGATTTTACCTATAGCTAATTTATATGAAAGTGTTATCTGAGATTTTTCTCATGACGAATGGAATTTAAAATAATTAGTATATGCAAAGGATGGATGTAACTCTCTTCCACCGATGTATTAATGTAAATACAGTGATTAGCAATTACTGGTTTGGGCCTAAAAATATTGACACTTTAAGGTTATATTCTCCTCCTTCCTCTTTTCAGAAGTGTTTTGCACAGTAGTGCAGCCTCTAAACTGGAGATGCATGACGAAATAGTGAAGCAATATGCTATGACACAGTGCATATTATGTTACATTTCTGGTGGTTGGGTTTTTTTTCTCCTCAACTTTTGGCAACTGTGTAACCTGGCTTTTAACTGCTGAAGTATGGTTCATAAAGCATGGATCTTTAACACAGTTTGCATTATTCCTCTGTTGGAATACAGATGAAGAACACACAAACCTATCCCTACTAGATTACCTAGCAGGTGATCCAGTACTGTAATTTTAAAATAGCTTTGAAATAACACACTGTGCTGCCTTGGGAAGAGGCAGGGTAGCAGAAGCTCAGCCTATGTAATAATAGCCCACAGTTTCACTGTTCTCCTCTTGTTTCACTAGTGGTCTGCACAGATAAGAGTGGCTCTACAGTTTGCTGTGTTTTCCTCTGCCCTAGCACAAGGCACAATGTATTCTGCATCTTCTTTTCCATCCTATACTTTTATTTATTTATTTATTTTAATTATGACTGTGAAATAGAAGCATAGAATTATCAAGGTTGGAAGAGACCTTTAAGATCATGAAGTCCAACCATCCACCCAGCACTACCACTGCAACCCCTAAATCACTAAACCATCTCAACCAGCACCAGATCCAGACCCCTCTTAAACACTTCCAGGGGTGGTAACTCCACCACCTCCCTGGGCAACCTATTTCAATGCCTGACCACCCTAACAGTGAAAAAAATTTTTCCAATATACAATCTGAATCTCCTGTCTCAGCTTAAGGCCATTTCCTCTGGTCCTCTCCCTGTAGGTATGGCAGAAGAGATCAGCCCCTCCTCACAAAAACCTCCTTTCAGGTAATTGAAGAGAGTGATGAGCCTCCTCGAGACTAACAAACCCAGCTCCCTCACTCATTCCTAATAGGACATGTTTTCTAGATTCTTCATGAGCCACGCATAGCTGCAAGACTTTCTTTTCAGGATTTTAGCTGCTCTTTCAGCATCTGTTTGTATTTTAGTTCACTTTCCATTATTAACCTATGGATGAGAATTTCCTTTCATATAGAGTAACAGTGGAAGCTTTCTTGCTTGTGGATACCTGAACAAATACATTTGGAATATTAAACATCTGCTAATTGGAGGCAGATTTCCAAAATCAACATGTGTGGCTACTTATGTGGGCAAATTACAAATTCCTCTCCAGCTGGATAAGAGAACTGGTTCAAGGATTTTGATTTCAGCAGAGAGATCATAGCCATATTTGCTTGGAATTGCTTTGTATATAAGGATGTCTCTAGACAGGCTAACTGGCCAATGTACATGATTTAGACTAGTTATTTTCTAATAGCTATGCCATTAAACTAGCCAAGTATATGACAGGTTTTCTTCACAGCTTTGTGAAATATCTTTGTATAACCATTCATTTTCACTGTCAGACTGTATTTCTTTTATCTTAGTGTTCTTCCCAGAAGGAGACCTAGACTTACACATATCAGCAAAATGTCAGCTTGCACTGAGGCACCCAAGGCAACAGTGCACGGAGATTTTGAAAAATAACAATAACAATGTTGCCTTTTAATAAACTAAGAGGTAAGTAACAACACCTTAAAATCTTGCCTTTAAATGACCTACTGTTGTCCACTAAATGTGTGTAAAATTAACAGAATTATAACTGAAAAAGGTGTAATTTTTAAATAAAGTTCTAGAACTAATATTGGCACAGTATTTATCTTAAGAAAAACAATTTGACATGAATCAAAACCCAAACCAATTTTAAAATAGAAAATATAAAATTATTCTGTGTTAAAACTACAATAATAACAAATATCCTTATTTCTATGTTACTTCTCATTTTGTTTCTGTCTCAACTCCTGATCATACACTCTTGTATGCTAAAGCTTAACTTAGAAAAGACATCTCTGGCTTTTTTTTTTCTTTGCAAATACATTCCAGGAGTATAATTTTCATACAAGCAGACTTGCTATGATTGTTCTTATTGCATCTTTTTCCCCCCAAGATATAAATATACCCAAGGGAATACTGGTTTTGTCTAAAAGTGTTTTTCACCATTTCTATAACATGTGACAAACTTTCTGTGTATCAAAATGAAAAAAAAAGGATTTTCCAGAAGAAGAAAAAAAAAAAAAAAAAAACAAAACCAGAACAACCAAACAACACAATTTGGATATGTTCTTCAGATTAAATCTGATGAAAAAAAGCCAGTTACTATCACTGCCATTAATTTCTGGGAGCAAATATTTCCCATCTCAAAAAAGAAATGCCAGCAGAAGCAAGTACAATTCTATTGCCCACAATTGCAACTTCAGTTCCCTAAGAAAGGTTCTTCAGACACCTAGAAATTCTGGTCTTATTCATCTCCTCACTGCCCAACAAAAAACCTAAACAAAAGAAAGGAAAACATCGGCCCAAAGCAAGAACAACCACCAAAAAAAAAAAAAAAACCAAAAAAAAAACCCCAAAAAAACCCAAACTAAACCAAAACACTCAGAGGAAAAAAAACACAAAGGGAAAACCAAACAAATAAACCAAACAAAACCAAAACAGAAAAATAAAAACAGGAAAAACAATAACAAAAGAACCCAACCAAACCCTTCAATCCTAAAAAACAGATAAGAAGATGGAAAAAAATCGAAATGATGCCTTAATTGTTGAGAACAAAGAGTAAATGACATAGACTAATGTGTGAAGACAGAAACCCAAGGTGTATATAAATTGATGGATGAATTACAATGTTAAAATTAGAAAAGAGGAGAGAAAGATGAATAATCTGTCATTTTTATAATACATCAACATTTGCTCATGATCAGAGATCTTTTTTAAAACCCTTTTCATCACAAACTTCAGACTTCTGTTTGACTTGGTAACAAAGCATCTGAATAGAGAGAAAAGAGCAAAATTGTCTCAACAGCCTTAAACAGAGCATTACAATTGGATGTTACTATAATAAAACTGCAGCACTGCTCTGAAGAGGAAACAGAACCTCATGGCTGTTACTCAGTAATTTTCTGAAAGATAGGTTCAATAAAAATATATCCAGTTTTTGCACTACTAAATCTCACAAGGCAACAAAAGCTTTATATATTTTATTGAATTACGCCTAAAGCATAGATTTGTAAATGAGAAATTATCTGTTCCTGAAACTTAGCAAGAAGATATTTTATTTTCCAAAGTTGTTGTATCCCTCCCCTACTCCCCCCTGCTTTTTTTTTTTTTCCTGGACTATAAAGAGCAAGATAAAATAGCAGAAGATGTTGGAGAATTTTTTGACTGTTTAAAATACTTATCTGCATACCACAAAAATGCAGATGATTGTTTTAAAAGCAAACAGTGCAGTGAGATATCATTACACTATGATAGAACAGTCTTTTTTATGTTCTTGTTATTACTTTAAGTACATTAGTTTATTGCAGAACAGAACTTAGAACTTACTCTACTAGAGAAGCATGAACACAAGGACTGATGCTGAGATTTTTTTAAAAACCAACTAGGAAACGCTTGGTGTTCATTTTGTTTCCAACCCTAACATATAATTTTGAAACATCTATGGGTTATGTCTATGCAAGCTGACACACATGCACATTAGAAAGCAGTCAAGGTTCCTCTCCATTTTCAATAAAAGAATATTCAAATTACTTGTTTAGTTTTCAGTAACTCCCTGGCTTGAAGTCAGTGGATAACATTCACTTGGAACAGCTGTCTGCTGGCAAAGAAATATTTGTCAAAAGTCATTAAATCTTAGCTACTAACATAGTAAGACTTCGACATTCAAGAAAATCAGAGGAGGAGGAAAAATCATCTAATGAAATTTGCATGCCTTTTTTCAACAAGTCCAGAGCTTCTAAAACAAATGTGGGTTTTGTTTTTTCATAAGCCCAGAAACCAGCGCTGCAGCCAGAAATCGTTGCACGTCCTCTGTAACATTGCCCAGCAAGAGGCCGTTTAATTTAGAAAAGCAAGTCAGAAGACTGGTGCCTCCCTGTGGAAAAATTACTGTATTTTCACAAATGTCAGACGAATCCAGCCATCAAAGGCAGTGCTGCTGACTGATGTCTGAGTCAAAGACAAACAAACAAATCTAAAGATAACTTTAATGGAGCAAATATAAAAGGATCAAAGACAGAGGAAACTAGGTGCATGCAACAGTAGCACACATTTGGAGTTAGCTGAAAAACAAGGAAATTCAAAGGGAAGGAGGGAGGGAGAGAATATGATTTTTGACTTCCAAAATTCAGACATAAGCATGGCACCTAAAAAAAGACATTGAGGCACAAATCTGGTTCACCTCTCCACCACCACAGTCAGCTTGCTGGCAGTAAAGCCAGCAACAAAACCACTGCACACTCTGTTGGTGTACAGGTTGACTGCAGGGCAAGTGCTGTGATCTTAAAAGCATACTGAAAGCTCTGCTACTAACAACTGGAAGTTCCACCACGAAATCCTGCTGAGAAGTCACTCTCTCCAGTTTTACACAATTACTTCCCATTGTTACAAAGTTAAAAAGCCGCTCTGTACTTTCCAAGCCAAGAGGTTAATGTGTATGAGCTGATGTTGAATAGATGATAAAGATGGACAGTTAGTGACTGGGTAGGTTTGAAATATTTATGGATAGGAACAGAAAAGTATATAAATGGAATCAAAGCATGAGTTCTTTAAGGACTGAATTCTTCGTCCCATTCAGGAGATTCACAACAGTGGTGAACTTACTCCAGTTTTATCTCATTCCTGCACAGCTCCTTCTGATGAGGGCTCAGCTTTTGCTTCAGTTATTGTCATCTGAAAAATAAGCTTTTAAAGCCCAAAACCAGATACCCTAAGGATAAAGTAACACCCTCATCTCTATCTATCTTCGGACAAATAGCAATAGAGAACAAAATTTAAATTGTTATATTAGCTCTATTATAACTTATAACAGAAACCTCAATTTCTTAACCTCATGTCAACTATACTTTGCCTAGCTCTGCAGCTTAGATTTTCCTTACCTTACCAGTAGCTATTTACCTCTTTAAACAACACACACAGTTACATTACAATAAAACCAATTTGCAAGTATTGTTATTCCAGTAGGTAAAAGGAAATTGCTTCTTACAAGATTTAGGGCAGTTTTTACAGTAAGAACAGTTTTTAACACAACCTAGGACAGTGTCAGTTTGTCATAATCAGTAAATTGCATCCCTTTCACTGAATTTACATAATGGCTTCAGAAGAGGTAACTACAACTATTAATTTTAGTAAGTCTTCCACTGTTTAATGAGCAGGAAGCATCTCATGTTATCTCTAAAATGAGCTGTTAAAGTTAGCACCTTTCCAAAGCAATCTATGTTAGAATAACTGCAGCTTGCTTTACTGTGAAGATCAGATAAAGGTACTACTTCCTCAGAAATACCAAGAGTAGAAACTCACCTAGTCACTGACAGCAAACAGGAAAAATAGGTAGAAGTACCTCTTTCCACCTGAATGTGTCCCTGCCCCTTTTTGCTTAGAAGGAGCACTTGAGCAGGACAGCTTACCCCTTTGTGAACTGAGGGCACTAATTAACCATATGACACTAATAAGTCATATGCTGAGTATTGGCCAACTCTGTAATCCCCATATCCCATCAGCTGGAGACCGGAAAAATCAGAAAAATGCTGTAAAATGAACATTTTATCAGGACAGGGATAGACCTTAAGAATTCTTTTCCTCTGATTCCACCAAAATGTTTGAAGATTCTTTTAGAGCAGGTCTACTAGGAATCCTATATATTGCAATGATGCCTCAGTGAAGTCCATCTCCCCTAAGACTGTAGTCAAAAATAAGCACATTTCAATACCTGTCCCTCTAGATCCCTTAAAAATAAGTTAAAAAGTTGCAATGAGTCCTGCATACAGAGAAAGATTATTTTTCTTTTAACACGTTTTCAGAAACTTGGTGCACAGAATGATATATAAAATATTCTTTAAAAGAGCATTGTTTTCAAATTAAACAGTTAAGCTGTTAGAAAGTAAATCATAAGGAATCCAGTGAAAACAGAGTTGCCAATTACCAGAGAAATAGAAGCTGAAGAGAATATTAGTCATCATTTTAATTTTTCATTTTCTACACCTGTTATGTTCTATGTAAAATCCAGTGGTTGTTAATCACTCTGAAGGACATAAACATTCAAATATTAGAACATATATTTACGCAAAATTTTCATTACATATCTCTATATTTCTATATCAACATACAGGTACTACTTACCCATCATATATCTATGTTTTCATGTGCTTTCAAGGTTCAAACTTTCAAGCTTTCTTTAGAACACTGAAGTCTGGAGATTTATTTAATGAGTTTCTTTTCTTTTAACTAGATATGAGGTTGAAATCACTTAAAAACAAGCAGAATCAAAGTGTCTTTTATGAAACTGGAAAACTCTAGGGAAAACAAGCACATTAGGATAAGGATTCTAACTGCTTCTTTGCTTAATGATTGTCTTGAGGTAGTTTTTTTTTTAACCAGTATTTCCAAAGATCCCAAACAATTCTAAACACTGTATATTTCATACTATACAATGCCTTGATTAAATGTAATACCATGTAAACAGAAGCAATGGGAGGAAAAAAGGGAGATTATCATGGGTTCGTGTGACTTCAGGAGCTACCAATGTTGCTTGACATATGGCTGAACATGAACCAGCAGGGAGCCCCAGATGGCCAAGAAAGTCAATGGCATCCTGGCTCATATCAGAACCAGTGTGGCCAGCAGGACTAGGGAAGTGGTTATCCCTCTGGCAGTGGTGAGGCCGAACCTTGAATCCTGTGTTCAGGTTTGGGCCCTTCACTGCAAGAAAGATATTGACATCCTGGAACATGTCCAGAGGAGGGCAATGAAGCTGGTGAAGGGGGCACAAGTCTTACGAGGAGTGGTCGAGGGAGCTGGGGTTGTTTAACCTGGAGAAAAGGAGGCTCAGGGGAGATCTTATCACTCCCTCCAACTACCTGAAAGGAGGTTGTAGTCAGTCTCTTTTCCCAGGCAACTTGTGACAGGACAAGAGCAAATGGCCTCAAGCTGCACCAGAGGAGGTTGAGGTTGGACATCAGGAAGAATTTCTTCACTGAAAAGGTAGTTAAGCAATGGAGCTGACTGCCTAGGGAAGGGGTAGAGTCAACATCCCTGAAAGTGTTCAAGAAAAACTGGACTTGGCACTTAGTGCTACAGTTTAGTTGACATGATGTTGTTCAGTCAAAGGTTGGACTCAGGGATCTTGGAGGTCTTTTCCTTCCTTAATAATTTTATGATTCTACATGGTAATAATTTCATAGATAATGCTAGTTCTGGCCCCTCAATTTAGTCCTCTGTTTCACATTGATATTCAGTAATCTTCAATATTGTCTTGCTTGGTCATATGAAGACATAACAATGACAAGTAGAGTAGTTCAGAAATGTAACCTGTATACAACAAAAAATTAATTAAAATTGCTCTGGGAACCATAACCTTGTTTAAACATGTACAAAATGATAATGCTACGTAGCCCCTTTAGGTACTCAATGCTGAATGCTTAACACTAAATTTCCTTCTGTTACTTTGGCTAAAGCATTTCCATGGTTCTTTTTTTCAATTACATTTTGTAAATTTTGTGATATAAAGAAACAGGCTGAAGTTTTGCTAATAGCTTTTCACTTTTTAATATACACATAAGCAATTAATATATCTTTCTAATTGCACAAAATTAGGCTGTTGTTGTGAATGTTGTACACTGGCGGTGAATAAAACATTTTCGTACTTAAAATAACAAATAAAAATGTTTTCTGCCCTTACATAAACTTGGAAATTCTGAATAAAATAGAGTGAGGTCTGAAATTGAAAAATTCAAATGTATTATCAACCTGTATTTTGATAATTGCTGCAGGATTTTTGAAATCTTTCAGCAACTGACCTGAATTTTGCTGAAAGTTAGACTTTAGCTGGGTCTGCTAAATGCTTGAAACTCTGGCTCACTCAGCTATCAAATCCCACACATTATGAACTGGGATTACACTTTGTCTGATCAGTATAGGATCTAACTATAACAACAGCCCTAGCTAATGTTGCTGGAAACTTCCCATAGAGAGAATTTCATTCAGTAAACTAAATTCAAGATATGTAGGAACATAGAGAATTTATAAAAATCTGTGTTTCTTCTTAAATTAATTTTCCATACACAGATTGCATCCTTTGTGGCCTAAATTAGCCTAGAAACAACAGCAGACAAATTTAACTGGCTCAGACTGAAATTTTCTATGTTGCATATCTACCTCAGGCTGATTTCTTTTTCCTTCAAGTTTCATTTTAAATAGTTCAGCCTACTTTTAGAGGACAAAAATACAGTGCTTTACACTATGCTGGAAAGCTTCTGTGCTTTGAAGTGAAGGCTTGAAATCAGGATGTGAAATGTCTGGGTGTCAAGAATATGCCTTTTGCAATCCCTAAGAAAATCCAAGAGAAAAAAAAAGAAGTAGCAGGGCAATAATACCCTCCATTTGTCTGCTCAGCCAATTGAGCTGTTTAATGTGGAGCTTAGGGCAGAATGACACGCATATGTGGGAGTCAAAAATTATCCTAGTTCTGATCTTTATGTGGTAAAAATACGGCAAGCTGAGCATGGGAAGGGGGAGAATAGGTTTTCACTCAAGTGATTTGTGTAGCAGTTTGTGTCCCTTTCAGCAATATCAAAATCAGTGATTAGAAATTTGTGTTGAATGGTGACAGTTCAAGTAAAATTCCCAAACTTACCTGAGTTGTGTTCGTGAAACTATCTCCTAAGGAAGCAGCTCAGTTCTGCCTCTGCACATTAATGAAATGGGGCAGGAAATGATCTGCACTCAAAACTAAACCAGTGAGATTTATGTATTTATTTGTGCAGGCCTAACCCCCACAGAGGTTGCCCCCCTCTTCTGGGCAGAGGGGCAATTTATGCCAATTTAAATGTATGTGAAACTATGGCCTTAAAATTGACTTCCAAGGAAACAAAAAAACCCATATTTTAAATGGCGTTAACCAGGCATTAATAAGGTGTAAAGCTCTGAGCCAGTCTATTAATAATGAAGTTGCCAACTAAAATTTTAAAGAAGCAAAGATCAAATAAAGATAAAACAGACTGAATCTCATTTTTATTCTTGCATCTTTATACGGTGGAGTTTTTTATGTCATTTAGTCTTTTTAGACTTAGAGGAAAAATGATCTCCTACTGTTTTGGGAGAGTTGTTGAACTGGACCAAAACTGTCCACTGAGATACTGCCATTTAAGGGAGATATTATAGAATTGTATCTGCATGTCAGAATAAGAATTAGAAGTCATATGTGTGTGTTTTTTTCAAGATGGAGACCCAGTTCTCCATTGTTTACAAGAAATTTATTCGTTAATATGGGCACAAGCAGACCTTCTGTGTCAAGGAAGATTCCTCATAGGGTTGCATTGCCATTGCAAAGGTAGAAGTGAATCAAGATAATACATTATAATTTAAGCTACAAGTGCACTTTCCATTTTGGCTTTCTGTTTTTCATGTTAGGGAAAGGAATAATGACATGTTCACAATGAAATATTTAATGACAAAGCATGTGCATAAGAGTATAGTTTATGGGTTTATTTGTAAGAGCAGGAGCTAGTCAGAATTATTGAAATAACTCCCTCCTACCTTTTTCTTGCAGTGAAGATATTGTGAGTGATTTTTCACTTTGTGGTTCATTTTTCTCTCCAGACAGTAATTTCGCTGCATCCTTGTTTTCCCTTTCCAGACACTTTTATAAACAAAGAAGGCAAATGCCACACCAAAAAACCTATAAACATAATACACAATGAATTATGTATTATATTTAATGCATTACATTAAAAATTATATTCAAAATAAAAAAAATTACAAGTGAAAAAATTTTGTAACCATTTCAACAAATACAAATAATTTCTGGATCTTTTTAAATTGACTATAGATGATTCACATTGATCATTTATTGTTTGCATTTGCTTTGCAAATATGCTCTTACAGTGTACTCTAAGGCCTTGGTGTAATCTATTTTGTAACAATGTAGTTGGTTTTAATAATCCCACTTTTAAAAAATATAGTTAAAATATTTTTAATCACATAGCAGAAGACAAAATAATTCTATGTTCTCTGATGTTTACATTCTCCTTCCTTACAAACCTATCCATACTGACAGCAACCAATCCCAGTTAAACTGCTTTAGAAACTGATAAAATGTCCTTGATGTGGGCCTTAACGTAACAGAGAATGAGGAATATTCAACTTCATAGAGATGCTTCCAATTTCTACTACTGCAAAGGAGACTAAGCTCAGGTGCTGAGTCTTTTTACATATGGCTGTCATTTACACTGATCTCTTCACAAAACTCCTTCTTTCTGAAGTAACATTAGTGCAAAAGCGAATCAGATCAGAGTAAGTCAACAAAGCAGTAGTTGATCTATTTAAACTTGGGGGGTTGGACGGAGGTGGGGTGGGTAGGTATGCATAATTGGCTCCTTGGGGCTTTTCTATGGTTGTTCCTTTAGATGTGTGATTAGTCATTGATTACAAGACATAAAGCTTGTTATGCAGTCCTACCATTTTAATAGTTTCTTTGTGTTTTTCTTAATAAAAATGAAAGTTTAAAACAGCCTCCCTTTTAAGACATCATGATGATCTAAACTGTATAGGTTCAAGTAGAATCTGTTAATACGACTTTTAAAAGTATCCAGTTTTCTATAATAAAATTATAGAAATGCCTGAGTGTTTTTGAAAGTCTGTGTTTGACTCAAGACCATTAAGATCATATGAAATGGCATCTTCTTTCTCAAGATCTAGTACTATCATCAGCAAAAACACTGACTTCCATCCTGGATGATGACACTCTATGAACAGTGTCGAAGGAGAGCATGTGGCATAAAAGCATTCCAACTGATTATGACGTCCCTTCCAAAGGGTTTAGTGGTGATAAATTGAAAGCTTCTTTTTTACGTGTTGTGACCAAGACCTTGAGCAAAACAACAATGTGCTCATAAGAAAATTTTACCAACCAAAGAGTCTACACCCAAGTTATTTATTTACAGCTCTTAAAATATCACTAAAGAAAGGAAATGTGTTGCTATCCCCATCTTTCAGATAAGAAAACTTGAGCGTTATGCCACAGTAAGACAGCAAGGCAATTATTATGTTTCTTTCATTTTCTATTCAAGTGACAGGGTCCTTGCTCTCCTTTAAGCTAAATGCCATATTTTTTCTTCACAGCAATAAGCCATGGCTAAAAATAATTTTTTTTTTTCTGCTCAGAAATTGTCTCATTGAAAAACTGCAAAGTACTACTTTACGAGGAATAAAACCTCTTAGCTCTTCCTATGTCCTTGGCTTATTTCAGAGCCTCAGCAGCCTGCGAGGTGCAGAAGCTAAGTAACTATGGTTCTGTTAAATGGAATTCTAAAGAGAGTTTATCAAGGGTGTTTAGAAATTAACTAATCCACACGATTGGCCCGTGTGGATACCATCCAAACATGAACATTAAACAGATATAGCAATGGTTAAATTCTGTTGTAAACACCGAAAGAAATAAGTAATGACATAAGCAAGGCCCAACATTCATAGGGAAAGACATCTTGTTTTTACGCCCTTTCAGCTGAAAGGTGATGCCTAAAAGTTACTATACCAGAATTTGGTCTCTTCCCCCATCAGTTTGCCTAGAAAAGTAGCCAGAAAAAAATTCTATCAGCAGTACAATCTTTATACAATATGGTTATTTTTCTGTCCCATATCCTCAGACTGTTATTATAACTAGGATGCTGTTGAACACTGAGACTCAGTAAAGAAGCAAGGCCTAAAGAAACATCCACTACTGTTCCCTGAAAGATACATCTCTCATCTCAGCTTTGCAAGGCTCAACTTTTATTATTAATTTTCCTTCCACTACTTTAACTCATCTCAGTATAGAGGTGCAGAGAGATGACAATAACATTTAAATATGTTTTATCTCTCCCTTTGAGCTCTTTTTTTTAGAAGAATGACAATTACTACTGTAGGAACATCAAGATTATTGTTGTCCAAAGCAGATCCCTCCAAAATGTAAATGTTTAAATATTATCATATTCCTATATGGTAGAACAGATCATGGCTACCTGTCATCCTACCACCACCCTGAAGCTTTCCTCAAGATGCTCCTTAATTTCCAGCACTATCTGCTAGTCAAGCATTGTCTCTAATATGTTCTTCTGCTTCACACCCTTCATGATGAATACTGCAAGAAAAGGCCATTATGAGTTACTCAAGCACTAAGGAAAACCAAAACCTACTGAATTGTCTGTATGTGGCAAGGTTGTTTTTAGGGATGGGGCTGGTGTGCTGCAGGGATGGTCTTAGAACATCTAAGAAGCAAGGAAACTTAGCTACAACGAATTCCCTAGATCAGCAAATTTCCACAGACACCCACTCAAACTATGCAAGCTGCAAAACACTGTATCTCACTATTAAAATGCCTCAGCTTGGGTCTTCCATTCAACTTGAATTCCTTACCTTTAAAATATCACTGCTCTCTTACAGTTTTTGTCAGATGGATCACTTTTCCTTTTTTTCTTGTTTTTAAATAGCTAATTACCTTGTCACAGCCTACAGGTATATCGCCGACCCTTCTTGTCCCAAGCAAAATGCTTTGGGTTCTCACTATTCACAGAAAACACCACTGATCAAAGTCCTGTACTTGGAGAAATGCTGTTGTTTACATAGAACATATAAACTGTCCTTTTCCCTTAAACATAAAGTAACAGTTTAAGCAATTTCCTTTCCCAGTAAATATTGCCCAGGGAGACATGACTGGCTCTCACTTCAGGGTGGTGATGGCATTTGATGCACAGCTGAGACCCACTGACCACTCAGCCTCAGCTTCATCTGTTGCCAGACCCTCAGCATTGTCTTACCTCCTGGGCTTTGCTGTTGTTTCTGCATTAGCCAGGGCCTCTTCTAGGACAGCAAAAGGTACTAGAACAGCCATTCACATCCTGCTGGTGATCTTATGAAATAAACCAAACAAAAAAACCCGAAATAAAACAAACAAACAAAAAAACCAAACCCACATACAAACAACAAAAAAACCGCACCAAACCCAAGCCCTACAATCCTAAGAACACTGCTCTGGTGGTGATGCTATTTGGTGCTTGGAAAGAGATGAAAGAACTACCATTTACTGAAGTATATGCGGTGTTCCTCTTGAGACACAGGAGGAAAGCATTCCTGTTTTCTCAGAGGAATACTTCCTGAGATTGCTAGGCTGCTTCAGCACAGGTTAAATGGATTTTTACTCTGGAACTATTCATTAATTTCAAGTTGGACTAAAAGACACGAGTAAAAAATTTGCCAGCAACACTGATAAAAGCATCAAAAGAAAATCCCTAAGTCATAATTATAAAACAGAGCTAGACCACATGTTTTACAGCAGGGTTAAAAGCTCATTAAAAAGTGTGGGGTTGGGGAGAAAAAGAGGGAAGTGGTGATGATAATGAATCTCTTTTTTTTAGCTTGGCTGTATGAAAGCAGAACTCACATGATGTATTTTGTGATTAAGAGCTTTGTTACTAGAGTAGAATAGAGAAAAGAGTTCAAATTAGTACAAGAGCAGAGTTTAAAGTTAAGTGACTTTTTTAGAGTAACATTTTTGAATAAACCTTGAAGTAGTAAATGGAAGATAGGATTCTCCCTCCCAGTTATTTGCCCAAGACCATGATATCCTAATCTCCCATTTTTCTACTCAGTTTTCCCCTTTTCTCTTAATAGTAAAGAAATTATGTAAGATGTGTTACATAAAAATCACTACCATCAACCCAATGGAAGCTATTATCACAAGATATTCACCTCAGGTAGAGAATGAAGCTGAATTGGATCTCTCACAGTCCTGTACAAACATGTTAAGCATGGCAACTGTGTGAGCAGAGAAAGCAGATACTCCTCTTTCTCTCTTAAACGACCAGTATCCTCTAGTAATGACTACTGTGCCAAGGTCTGCGATGCAGAAAGTTGCAAGGAAAGAAAATAACTTTTTTCTGGATAGTGACTCTTTTTAAGCATGAACTACAATACTCAGTCCAACCAAACTGAAGCCTTTTTAGGCATGAAGAGAAGCAGTCTTCTATGCACTTGTGGAAAATAGAGATAAAAAAAGTATGACAGTATTAGAAGAGTGAAGCTGAAGCTATTTGAAAATGTTTAGAGTTGCAATTGAGGATTTATTCATGTTTTTATCTGTGGTTTTAACGTGTTTGCAATATGTGGTGTGCTTTAAAATGTACACTGACTCTAGCTTCCAAGTGTTGGTCCAGAGGTCATCCAAACTTTTAAAGATCAGTGTTTGTCTCAAGCTTTGATTCTAAAGTTTGTTACTTGAGCTATAGATAATATTCTCATAAAGCAACTACAAAAGTGAAAACTTAAATCCTACTTTCAAACAGCATATAGCTTAATTCTACTGACAAATGCATGCTTAGTCACTGGGACAGGACTGGGCAAGATGGCCTTCAGTTACTATACTGCTTTCAAAGTAAGTCCTATACCACATCTGTGCTGTGAAAGGGACCAATGTTTGAATTTCACTTATCCAGCTGTAATATCCACATCAAGCTGTGGACGTCTGGAGAAAATATCAACTTATGACACAGAATCACTCTCCCTGCACCCATACAGGCTCTCGGACCTAGAAGCAGCACAGTTGGTGCTAGACCATCTCCAAGCAGAATAGACATGTCTTTGACCCCATTTTTAAAATCAATTTCATTATGAAGTACCACATTAAAAAAAATAATCATTTAATCATTGAGTAAAAATACTTTTCTCTCAAAATAAGGGGAAAAGCAAGAATAGGTGGGAGTAAACAAAGTCATGTTTCTTCTGATGCCAGAAGGTTATTTTCCCTGACTGCTCTGAGGATTTTTCTTACTTTTATCTGCATAGTATTCCTTGGTTCTGGATGGGGAAGGACACTGGAGAAAATTGAAAGTGTCCAAGTAAGCAAAAAAACCTAATTCTTCTTATGCAAGTGTGAGGATATTGGAAATGGGAAAGGCACTTTAAGGCCATTTATTCTTTTTGCAATGCAAAGTTTGGGAAGTTTGGTAGACCGTCATGAGACTGGCAGACTTCTTTAGGAGTGTAGAGTATAGGGGCTCTGAACAAAAACCTTGCCTTAATGAAATTAAAACAAAATGAAACACAAACCAATCAAAAAAACCCCCCAAACAACAACAATAAAAAAAACCCCCAAAACATAACAAAGCACACCAAAATAGTGCCATTCAAAACAAACTAGACATAGTACACAAACACAACTAGCTTGGCTCTTCCAGCACAAGGATTCATTGCAGACGGATCACAACTCTAAAGTCAGGTGAGACAATAAATTTAGTAACTAACACCTTGTATGTAAAAAAATATATTGTCTCTACTGAGTAGAGTTAATCTCTTCACTTTACACTTTATTAATAATCTCCAATTTTCTGGCAAGATAAGTAAATTTCTCTCACATTTTAGGTTTAAATTTGTTTGTTTTTATCATGAGTTCTTTAATAGGCAAGATTTGGAAAGCAAGCAGCTGTCAGTTACATTCTAGAATGTGGTTTTGGCAGAGATCTATTTTCTGAGCATTGAAGTCAAATCTGTTTAAGAACTGATAGGCCAAGGTCAAACCACAGTAATCTTTAGAAAGAAAATAATGAATCTTTTCAAGTGTTTTGACAGGAATCAAAGCTTTACAGCTGAAGGGTTATAGAGATACAGTACACAGAGAGGTGTGCATAAAGATATTTATATACACAAGTACACAAATGTGTGTGTGTGTATGCATTGGAATTGAATTGGAAAAAAATGTGGCTTTTGCTTCTAACATCATAGTCCAGGGGAATCTTGATGAAGTATAGGCTTTACATTATTATATTCTCATTTCTATAGGAAGTAGGGGAAATGTGTTTGGGGTGCAGCTTTCAGGAAAATACTTATTTTTTCAAAACTTCAGGCAACAGTGCATTTCCTGCTAAAGAGTGAAGCAACTGTTAGAAATATTGGGATAAGTAGATTCAAAAGATCCACAGCTTAAAACATTTTATGAAGTGATTGATGAACCTAAAGAATTGTGGTTTAAGTGCAGTTATGAATTAAATCTTCAAAATTTACAGATCCTAAATATCTGTCCTGTAGTTGAACAAAAGGCATAGTAAAAAACCAATGGATGAGCAATGTCTCTCCAGTCCATGACTCTTTGGGGAGCTGTGTTAACATATAATTGAAAATTCTGCTTTCTTCCCAGAAGAACCATGGAAAACAATGCTGCTTACTAACAAGAATAGCAAAGAGAAATACATGGGAGACAAGTTTGTAGCCATCCATTCTTGCCTGGGGCTACACTTCCATGCAATTTATTAGTCTCCTTGCCAACTGTCTTGTTAGACTGCTATTGTCCTGAGGACAAATATGATGCATAGGGTCCCAAACTTCTGTTATCAGATGTAAAGTTCACATTTCCTTTCCTCCTAACTCTCAAAAGTATCATTTTTCTCAACACAGGTTGGTTAATTTAAATATCCAGATGGAAACAATACTAGCAACTTTTCTGTTTTCCTTTATAACCAACACCTAACAGATCCCAGCTGGGGGAATGGAGAAAAACAGGAAAATATCCTGGCAGTTAGTCAAGTCTAGAAAGTGATAGAATAACATCTAGCTAGCTTTAGAAGAGCAATCACTATTCTCCAGGCACAGTGAGATGTCTTTATTATAAGAAATATGCATTTGCAAGGGTAAAATGCAAATAAAGTAACAAAGATGTTTTCACCTAAGAAGTGAGCATGTTGCTCCCTTTTCACCATGCCTGTATATAAAATAAACATGAACCAATTTTCATTAAAGTTTGCTCCTGAGAACTCATGGAAAATATACCTTCTACAATTCTCAATGCATATTTAAGAAATAGTCAGAGGTATGCATAAGGACATTGAAAAATTGATTTTAAGGATCCTTGAGGACTTTTGGTGTTGAAATGTTACGAACATTTTCTACACTTTTACACAGTATCACTGCCTAAAGAACTAGTGACTGTAGAATAATTAGACATGTAGTTACAGTCAAGGATCACATCAGTATTCCAGATCTGCATTTGTCCTTTTATTGTTCTGTGGTTCTCAAATTAGTCAGTCCTAGAAACAATGGTCTTTAAAGAGCTCTCACCTCCAGCATGTGGTTTCACAGTTTTCTGCAGTCCTCTTAACATTGAGAGAGTTACTGTTTTATAAAAAGACAGATTTTAAAAAAAGCCAAGTTTTATTTAATATTTGTCTCTTGGTTTCCCTTTGAATGACAGAATAAGTAATGGGTGGTAGAATGCACACTGACATAAAAGGAAGAATTTAAAAGTAGTACTACCTGAATGAGAAGACCAAAACACAGTTTGCCACTAATGGCACTGTGCTTGCAATTCCTGGAATTATTCTATCTACATGCAAAATGCAGGCCAAGATGGAAAAATAGAAATTTGTTTTAGCAGGTTATTTTAAATTCACATAACATTAACAATGAATGTGGTAACAATTTGTGGAGAACGCATTGAATAAACTACACATTTTGAGATTCAGGTTTGAATATCTTTTTAGTAGGAAAAAAAGGGGAGTTAGATACTATTTCAGAAAATAAAAAATATTGATTTCAAAATGAGTAGCTTAATTATTGTGATTAAAAAAATTATGTGGTTCTTGATACTAGTGATATGGCAAAAGAATATTTGAGTGCACTTGCACTTATGAGAGCAAGACAGGGTTATTATTTCTAGCTTATTTACATTACAAAATAGAGCAGCTCTTTCCTTCCTCCAAAGAGGGAAATAGAGAGTCTTAATGTTCATCTATTGAACACTTGCTGCATTTGTTCAAAATGCAAAACACATCACAGAGAAACAGGAAGATAAGAAAAATTCCCAGTAAGGTGGATTTTTCTTTAGTTCTCCTTGTAATTTAGGCACTCCATCATACAAATATTTATGTATACCTAACTGAACTGAGCAGAAAGCTTTATTCAGAATTTTCTGAGATGAAGCTTCACTGAAGTGACATATCTAAGCATGGGAGACAATAGACTTGTGAGGAGATACTGTCCAGTTTTCCCACACTGTTGCTAGTTTGTGTAAGTGCATTCTACTTATCCATGCACCAGCCATTCACTTCTGTGTTCAAACCATTAAGAGTAAGCGTCTGCTACATTTCTCAACCTAAAAGCTAGCCTAATAATTAAAATTAAAACAAGTCATGTATGTATTTCTCTCTAGATTCACATGCATATAAAAGGCCTACTTCTGGATATCACACTGCAAATAACTTTCACTAATTATGAAGAGATGCTGTAATAAATATTTCAATATTAGAAACAAAATTAATTTTCTGCTTAGAATTTTTGTTTCATCCATCCAAAAACTAAAGATTATATCTGCCAATTCTACAATTTTTCCATTTCTAACTCAGGCAACAGTTTTTCCTTAGTTATTAGGGATGCAGAATCAAACACATTCCTACTGCATTATTTCCTAGGGAATTTATTCTCAAATTTCAGCCTGTATGCTTATTGGGAGAAAGATGCAAAGGAAGATGATACAAATCTTGTTTTTAAAATGGAATAAGGGGCTAAATGTGGCCCCTAGACTACACACCACTGAAAGAGAGGTTACAATTCTTTTTCTTCTACCTTCAGAAATACTAAGGGCAACACAAACAAAGGTTGTCTTTCTACATCCTCTTCATTTCTCTTTCATTGAGGCTCAAAGTAATACATGCCATTGATTGGGAGGCTGGAGAAAAAGATCCAAACAACATATTACAAATAGCAGAAAAGAGAATACCATATAAATTTTTAGGAATTTAATTCCCTCCACAACCTACTGAAAAAAAATTAGGCTGCTGGCAAGCTCCCTGGCTCTACTGTAATTAAAACTTTTATTCTTTTGGTGTTAATCATTTATTTATAATCTGACTTAAAACATTAGAAATAACTAATACAGAACTCCTGTGGACAAAACAAGCTTTTAATAAAAACCTAACAAAGAGAACAGGTTAAGCATAAGAAAAGAAAGAACAGGAAATAGTAGAGGGTAAGGTTTTTTCAAATGTTGTAGCTCTTAATTATTGGACGCAACAAAAAATAGTGTAGTGTAGGTCAACAGTATTCTATAAAAATTGATCATAGATCAAAGAATCATCAATAATGCAGCTGCATCACAATTCTCTCTATGTAATTCTTTTTGTCAATGTCAGAGCGAACACACTAACTTTTGTCTCCTCTTAACTCCTTCCCCTACTAAGGAGCAATATCATTAGTTAAAATGCTGATTTTGGTACAAATAACATCACACTTCAGGATTCTTACCTCAGCCTGACCCCCAAAGGCTGCTTGATGGTCGTGTTTCATACTGTTTCAACAGTATTTCCACCTCATGTGGGACGTAAACCGTAATGTTGGTGTCCCAGAATAAGAGTGGTGGCTTCTTTCCGATATGGTGGCCGCTGCTCCTGATTTAATACAGACAGGCTGGTGCTCCTGCTTCAGCTGTATCTATTGCATGCAGTAGTATGGAACAGGTCTCTGGTGAGGTCCTAACTTTTGTGTTGTCACTCCACTGGCTGCTCCTTTCCATTCATACATGTATAAATTGAAGGGTTCTGCACAATCCAGGAGCACAAGAGTGGGCACTGATGCCAAAGCTCCTTTTATCGCTTTAAAAGTTTTTTCCTTTCCCCAACCCCATGCAGTTCTACCTCCTCCCTTCTTGCTGCTTCTGTCAGAGATTTGGTTAATTCTCCTAAGCTATATAATGTATATTATATTTTTCTGTTCTCACTGACTGAGCAATAAGCAACCTTGAAGAGATTCCATTTAAGCCAAATTTTCTTCCCCAACTTTTTTCTTTTTTTTTAATGTACTTCCAAGGTAAGTGACAGACGAATTGTATTGAGCACATTTAGAGATCTGCAATACAGATGGCAACTGTGAATAACTGTTTTAATACCAGACATAATAAAATGGGTCAGGAAAGAGGGCACAGACTAAATTAAGACTTCTAATAGGGGAAAAAGTTCAGGGAAAAAAAAAGTCACAGTTGAAGTCACAAGTATTTAATTTGTGCTAGCCAGATCAAAGCAAAGTATAAGCAAAAACAGCTACTTGAAAGAGTTTGATGCAAGCTTATGGATGCAATCTTTACTGGCCATTATCACCACTTTTTGACCCGCCTTTTTAGATGAAGGCAGCAACACCATGTTAACACACGGTTTTATTGTATTGTTTATTTAAAAATACATCTTATTAAGTTCTTAGAAGAGAATCATCTTACTTTACATGGGAACACTGTAAATGATATGAATATCACTTATTTTCAGTTTAGCTGCTGTAGTTTACATGATGTGCTGTCAGATGCCTTCCAGATTTTGAATATACTCTGTCTACCACGCCAACTGTTGGGTCCATGACACTTTGAAAGAGCTAAGATTTCTCACAAATGCTTCAGCCTCTAGCCCCAGTGATCAAATCTCAATTGCAGATTTGGAATTCCTAGATATCTCTATCCAGGAACCTTTTTTTTTTTCCCCTTTATGTTGAAGAACTCTGGTCTTTTTAAGTCTCAAGGAAGAATATATCTGACTTTTTAAAAATCCCCTATATTTCATGCCAAAATCTGACCATATTAAGTGAATATAGCTGATCTCATGTGAAGGTCTGAATAGCAGGGAGAAGTGCCTGCAGACATGTTTCACAACATCTGTTGGTAATGCACTTCACTTGGAACAACTCTACTTTTTGTGGGTTAAAGCTTTAGAATAAAGTTGTAAGAAAAAAAAATTTCATATTAATTACAGAACAAAAAATTTGGCCAATACTGTGGCAAAGATCTGTCAGCCACCACATTACAACCTCAAATTTACACTAAGTTAACTGTAGCTTTCTTTGGTGTTTTCTTTCTTGGTTTTCATGCCATTAAATTCACTGGTACTACCATGGCTTCAGGAGAAGACGAATCTGTCTCCTGGATGGGTAGTTGTTTGTTCAACAGGAAAAAAGTCAAGTTCTCCACATTGGACACTTGCAGCTTTTTGCAGCTTTTTAATTTTTGCAGAAGAATATTATTGTTGCTCCCACCCTCACCTACTTGCAGAGCACTGCACGTGTCACATGCAGATCTTGATATTTAAGGGGCATACATCTCTCACTGGTACTGTCTGAGCCTGGAAGCTTTAACCAAGATCTTAAAATCCAAGAACACATTTATTCCAACCCTTACTTAGTACCTGTTGGCAGTACTTACTTTTGAATGTTTCAAATAACAATTTTGTTTTGTGAAGCCAGAAGTCTGCATTCTGCTACAGTAGTATTACTGAGGGTCCATACTTAGCAATTTCTGCAGAATCACAAATAACTTTGTCTTCTTTGCTCTTAAACACAGATTCTATGAAGAGGCCATTTGGGTATGCTGGAGCGAGTAATTTCTGGTAGATAGAAAACAAGCAAAGTCATCCTCCCTGTCACTGCTATGGCTTCTGAAACAAGACAAGAAGCAACTAAGGAGGTACCATCCCACTTACTGTAATTATATAACCCTTATCATTCTCTAGTGCTGCATAAGAGGAAAGGAAACAAGAGAGGGAAACCTGCACTACCCATGCAAACAGAACTGTCCTGAGCTTTGTCTGTTTGTTGTGAAACAAATCGGTATCATAAAACTAAAACACAGTCATTTTCCTTGCCACAACTGCTAGGAATTATGTGACTGATACCTTTCTCCCAAGCACCAGTGAACACCTCACTAGCACCCTAGAGGCAGCTCCGTGCCTACACACCTAATGTAAACAAATTCACACTACTGTAGATTGCAAGGACAACCCTGTTGGCACCTCTTTTGCTGTGAGACAGTAGAAAAGGTCAGTTTGGAAGCTGTGCTGAACTGGGAGGTGACAGCACAGCAAATGGTTAGCTAAGCCATAGGAGTTTCAGTATGAGGTATTTGTACATGTACCCTGTCAAAACTCCAACTCCATGTTCTGGAGTAACAGGCATAGGAAAATCTTATCTGGAAAAAGGTTTTATTATGATATAGTCTCCTTCTGTCTCTAAAATCAGAAGATAATTGTTTAAATGGCATGCCATGTACAGCATGGCTGAATAGAGCCCAGGAGAATGACAACAATACAGTATTTCAAGTGATGAATGTTATTCACCCCCCACAAAGATGTTTAAAAAAATACAAATAACAGTGATTAATTTCAGAAAGTTGCATATCATAAATGCTAAACTGTGCTGCCAATAGAGTTTCATGCTCAGCACGAGATTAAGGAAAATATATGTTACTAAATAATATATTTATTAAAATGAGTTCCATGTAAATATCCAGGTGACTTTTTTATTACACTGTAACATGAGCTGACCAGAGTATTATCTATTGACATAAATAGTTTAAAATTACTTTTATTTCATGTTGAACAGCACAGTAGCCTGTTAATAGTAATATTGGGATTCAGCTAGAAAATAAAAGGCTTTCAGAAAGAAAATAACATTTAGTAGGCTTCTACTAAGTGGTTCTTACATACCTTTCGTAAACTGGTAAAAAAGTAATTTTCTGTACATAACTTTTGGCAAAATACAAACATATAGTGAATCCCTCATCCCCTTGTTAAACTATTTGAATACAGGGAGGTTTCAAATGCCCAAATACCCTCCAGCTCCAGTGTTTGATTCACCCAAGAATAAGGAGTATTTATGTTGCCTTTTCTATTGTGCTTTCTGTAAAGTCCTTCTTTGCCCATTAAGAATTTAAAATAAAGATGCAATTCCAAACAAGACTGTGGCACAAAATTTGTCATTTGGGATCTGATGTGAGTAGAAAAACATACAGTTAGGTTATGGGAACTCTTCCTTGAACTATAGAAATCTGTCGTCTCTCTTTTGAGAGTATGAGGTGAATCAAAGTTTGGGAAGATCTTTGCCCTGGGAGCTAGTGGTATCACAAGGGGCTCTTGAAACAAAGAAGCACGTTGTGACAGCAAAGCAAACTTGCACACAAGTGCACCAGAAATCTGGTTGAACATTACAGGTATGAACAATTCCTCCCCAACTCTTACTCCTGCCCAGTGAATGTTGAGTTGATGACAATAAAGTATGCAACTCACCTCTTTGCTATTCTGTGAGATTGCCAAGCGGTGTGAATTGCTTCAGATTATATACAGCACATACTCATCACCTGTGTGAAGATACAAGAAAGAGAAAGGAGGACCACTGCCCTGCCTGCTCAAAACACAGCTCTACTTGCAACACCTACATACAAGGGGATCTCTGAGGATCTTATGGCTAATGGTTTCTAGTTCATGCTGTCATATATTACTGTTCTAAGCAACACTACCAGAGCAACACTTGTTTGGTTTGTTGTTTTT
Organism: Pipra filicauda; assembly: GCF_003945595.2. Lineage (NCBI taxonomy): Eukaryota > Metazoa > Chordata > Aves > Passeriformes > Pipridae > Pipra > Pipra filicauda. Next base: position 982,897 of record NW_024103563.1, on the reverse strand, counting down.
TTTTCAATAACTACATTACTATGTTGACACAGGTTGAATTAGAGAACAGGACCTTATTGCATTTGATGTTTCCTAAACATGCTGCAAAGACACCTTAAAATAAAAGACAAGCAGATGAACAGAAATTAACTGTATGCACAGATGGGTAGGCAGATACTAAGGGACCAAAAGGAGAGGGGACAGTGAAGGTCAAGGAAGTTCAAGGAATATCAAAAAAGAGCACAGCAGGGGACAGTACAGCAGAGAAAAACAAAGAAGGGTAAAAGATGGGCAAAGAATGGTGAAAAAGAAAGGAACAGAAGAATGGCAGAAAATAAAGGCAAAGAAGAGTGGAGATGGGCAGAGGTAAAAGAAGGGCAGAACTGAAAATAGATGGGTGGAGAAGGTCATAGAAGTTTAAAGAACTTCAGAGAATGTCAGAGACAGGCAGACAGAACACCAGAGAAAGTGGGTGGAGATGAATGAGGAAGAAGGGCAAAGGAGCAGAGCAAAAGAGAAGGTCAGATGAGGTAGAAGAAGGGCAGGGATGGGCAAAGACAGATGGGCAGAGAGAAGGGTAGATAAGGGACAGAGAACAGTGGAGAAGACGAGCAGAGAAGAAGGGCAAAAAAAAGGGTAAGAAGAAGGGCAAAGTAAAAGGGCAAAGGAGAAGATCAGAGAAGGTTAAGAGAAGGGCAGAAATGGGCAGGCAGAGAAGAAGGGATGGGAGAGAAGATAGGAGGTGAAGAAAGGAAAATGAGAAGGACGGAAACAGGAGGAACCAGGCAGAAAAGGAGGAAGAAGAAAAGCAAAGGAGAAGGGCAGAGATGAAGCGCAGAAGAGACTGAGAAAGGGCAGAGAGGCTCAAAAGAGAAGGATGAAGAACAACTCAAAATGAAGAACACTCAAAGACTGTAAATTCACTTTCACAATATTGGTCCTAAGGATGTAGTAAGAAAATTCATTCTCTGATTTATCAGTGTTGTTTAAGGATCCATGATCAATGCAGCTAACCTCATTTCCCTCAATAATGTACACACACGCACATACATACATGCATTTTTCAATCTGAATGGAAAACATGGTAATTTTGCTCTCGTCTTTCCCTACTCCACTCCTTTTTCATCTGGGAACAGAGAATTCAAGTTCTGTCACAGTAAAAAAAATAATAGTTAGAAATATTCTTACCAGAAAAGCAATGTCAGTTTGGGAAGGTTTGAAAGCCAGAGTACAGTTAGTTCAGTTCCCAGCCATGCACAAGAACGGTGCTAACTTTGCAATAGCACTTTTTCTGTTAGAATAGTTTTTTCCCTATTTTTATCTTTATTTTTAGAGTATTGTTCTTAATTACTCATATTAACTGGAGGGTATCATGGTTAAAAATTGATTTCTATTTTGAATCATTAAGACCATGACCTTTATTTGTTCCATCACAGTTCTCAAATATATCTCTAAGGAGTGATTGCAATTTATTTTGGAAATTACAGATCCCATATTTTATTTATTTATATTTTTCATCTATATTCTAATTAATATCTCTTGTTAACAGGGTATGTTTTTGAATTTCAAACACATTTTTGATAAAGATAGAAAAGTCTTTCTCCGTATGAAGCTATCTGCTATGCAAAGCTGTTGTTGCATTCCTGGACATAAAATGTGTGTGTATTATCATGTGAGTGCAATATTTTGCAGCACAGTTTTACTGATATGATTTTGTTTTGACCATAGTTTCTCCTCACTATTTGTGCTTCTGTTTAAAATTAGTCTGGAAAAGAGTTGACCGTTTAGCCCAAAGTCTTAACTTCCTTTTCACCCTTCTCTACTTTTTTAATATGTCATGGTTCATGGTTAGTGCATACAAACTTTTGCAGTACTACCAAAGTCAGTGGATAGTTTACACCGTTAGAGGATAAGTAATTTATATATGTAAATCTACTTCTTAGCCTTAAAAAACCCCACAACTAAGACTTGTCCCAAAAATGCATCTGCCAAAGGTCTCAACAAGATTTGATTGTCCTCTGTAGTAATGGGAATATTTTTTATGCTGTTGTGAATACAGAATTGCAGATGTATTAAATTGTTTCTGTTTATATGTCCTACTTAGCCAGTAAAACCTATGCTGGCTTGCATTGCATATTCAGTGACTAGAGCTGGCATAACTCATGTTAGCAGGGGATTCACATCTCCACTAATACTGCTGATCAAAAGGGCATATGTGCTAACACAGTTCCGCTCACCTCCAGTCCACTTCCATCCTCACCTCAGTCCAAATATTTGTGCAATCAAATTGCTAATCACACCAGGCAATGACATAGATCAAAACCCATCAAGGCACAAATAAAAATCATAACCCAAAACCAGTTAAAAGTAAATCTCTAGCAATTGCAAATAGTACAAAATCAAATATAAAGTAGCACTGATTTCAATGGTCCACAAAACTTTGACCCAAAGGACTGGAAAAGTAAATTTCACAGACTAATCTTTCTAAGTTGGAAAGGATCCATGAGGATCATTGAGTCCACCTCCTCAGTGAATGACTCATATGGGGATCAAACCCATGGACCTTGGTGTTATTAGCACCATGCTCTAACCAACTGAGCAAATCTCAGGGTCATTCTTTACATTTTTTTTCTTCCTTTCTTCAGCTGCAGCTTTTCTTGGATGTCCTGTATATTCTTCAGTACAATTTCCTGCATTTGAGACTCGATTTTAATATCAACTTTCCAACTTGCCTCCCTTGCCTTTTTGTGCAGATTAACTTTTAGCAGCCTTGTACTTTGGAATGTATTTTGTATTTGTCTCATGAATTCAAACAATTCAAAATCAGTGTAAAATAAACTCTGCCTCAGGTAGGTTACTGAAATCACGAGGTCTCTTTACTAATTGAGTTAAGTAGATAGAGGTTCTGGTCTATTCTGAAGTTCATATTAAGGACATAATTGGCTGCTGATAGAGACTAGTAAACTAGGCAAGGATCTAACAGTAGAATGAAAAGAGAGTTACAGTAAAAACAAACAGATGTACTTTGTTCTTATGTTCCAGGATTAAGTTTAGAATAAAGTTAGTATTTGAATCCCAAAGTGAAAAATGCCATCAAGGAACTTCAGCTACAAAATCCCCTCTTATTTATAATATTACTATTGTCATCTCTGAAGACACAACACATGCTAGGGTTTCAGTGGGTACATGTCCTCCTATGGTGCTGACGGGAGACATTTTTCGACATGAATGGACATAGGAGGGGAAAGTGTTTTGTTACGAGTTTTAAGAGTGAGCGAGCGTGTGTGTAAAGCTGCATATCCACAGCATTCCAATGGACAAGGCGAGCTTTGAGTCATATCGCCCCAGTTGAAAAAAATGAGTATGAGTTGGTAAAAACTAATGGATTAGGGATAACATTTGAGTATTTCCTGAATAACAGGAGTTGTGATAAGAAGGTAATAAAAGGAGGAAAAAAAGCAGTCTGGTTGGAGTCTAAGAAAAATGCTGCATTAAGAATAATCCAGAAGAAAAATTGAAGAATCAGCAATGGTAGTGATGTTGAAATCTGTATACAAAAATTTTCATATATGGATTAGGGGGAGAGGGGGAGAAATATCACATAAAAATGGTGAAGGATCTGGAATTTTTACCAAATGCACCATAGGTCAGATCAGATTTTATTGTATGTCTACTCCTGATGTCAGCATGTATGCAGTTCAAGAATTGCTCTGTAAGCAAAAATTGTTCATTGCACTGACATCAGGAGTTGAAAGAGAAAGAATCATCTACCTACAGTATGTCACATTATCTGGATCTGAATTTAACCTGCATAATTGGAGAAATTTTACTTGGATGAATCAGAGTTCAGATACAAAGAGAGTATATGAAACATCACAAGCTAAACTTAACAGAAAAACTGAAAAAAAATACACACAGGAGGGCAAAAACCTCAAGCTTACCTTTTGTGACCAGTGACTACAACGGCAGGGGCTGTGACTTCGAAGAGGTACTAAATCTAGAAGAAAAACAGTTAGAAAGAGCCTCATTACTCATCCCTGTTGCTGATCTCCTGCATTGTTGGAGTCTTAGGGCTCCTACTATTAAAGCCCTTACACAGGTTAAAGTGTTTGGCAGTACATCTTCAGCATAAACCCAATGTAAATTGCAGAATTGCTATTACTATTCTCACCTGGCTCTTGCTGGTAGAGCCTATGTTGACAACCAAACCATGAAGAGTACCCAGACTTCCCAACATTTGCTGAGCAAAGCAAAAAATACCCAGACTTGCCCTGACATGAACCCACCAAGGACCATCAATCCCTTTCCAATAGAGGGGATGTTGCCTCAAAACAGCAGGGTGGAAAGACAGAAAACCTTTTCTTCAGTAGGAAGGAAAAATACTGTCCAGAAAATGGGAAAAAAAAAATGTGTAGCTGCTCATGTTTGAACAGATCTGATGACTCTTCTTACCCTGTTACCTGCTAACAGAGGAAGAGGTTGCCAATCAGCAAACAAATAGGAAAACAGGACTGGAGCAGTTCATCCTGTGTTTGCTTCTGTTGTCCAAACCCAAGCTTTTGTGGTTATTTTTGTTAAACTGGGAGTGGGGCTGGGGAAAAGCAATTTACTCTCTTAAGACTGCAGATTTCTTACAGGTCTCCATGCCACAGCCTCATCAAAAATTACTTGTGTTTTAGAACCAATTGCTGCTAGTGACCCACTGAAGGTCATTAGTACGGTCTTAGTCTTCAATGGAAGAAAAAAAAAAGATGGAAAAAACATTCAAAAAAGTCATCTGTTTGAAGGTTTGTTTAATAGATGGATTTATTTTGGATGTTACATTATATGTCCAACAAAAAATGTTTTATTTTCTCCCTTTAGAGACTTCTTTTCTCGAATTTCTTCTTTTAACTGTCATGCTAACAAACTAATAAGTCAGTCTTCTCTTGAACTCTTCACAACTATTATGTGCTAACAGAGCAGAAAAGCATCTGATTTGTCACATTTCAGGATTTGGATTGCTTGACAAATCATGACAGTTTTCTGTAATACATCTTTTCAAATTAAATAAGTTAGAAATAAAATGTTTTACCTTAAGTAAAACTAAAACACTTCAGAGAATATCATATGACTGCTCCTTGCAAATATTAAAAGCCAAACATATATTTTTATGAGCATGAGTGATTAATGAGGGTTCAATTTAGGATAAATCTCATTTTATACAAATCATCCAGAACTGTTTTCCGGCCAGATATTCTACAAATATATAATGACAGTCAATTAATGAAACCATATTTGTGTTACGCTGACAGAATGGCTTTACATATCTCAAGTTCTACTAGAACAAAGGTTCCCATTCCCAATAATTCTTTGCAATAAAATAATATTTTATTTGACTACATTCAATACTTTATGGACTCTAGAGTATTTTCGTAGTGATTATGCTGTACTAATAAACTTGAAATACTTTAAATCATACATTTCTATCCAGTATTACAATGTCATACTTTTAAAAATTTAAATGCTTGTATCTAACAAATTCACTACGTTTCAGGAACTTAGCTAATACCTTATCAGTGAAATTGTCCAGACTTATTTCTTTAACTAAGAACCAATTCTTTCTCATTTAAGTTAGCAGCCAACTTACACTAAGGAGTAGTTGGTCTTTTGATTTTAGGAAGCATAATTCAAATTTTTAAAAACATCATTTGTCTGATTTGGTCCAGAAGAAACAAGAATATTTTCCCAGGAGACTATGGACAAATATCTTGGGGTAGTTTTCTTCAATTTGTGTATGGGTGCATATATATGCATCTCCATCAACAGCTGTATTCAAACACAGAGTGAGGACCAGATCATAAAGTTGCAATTATTCTTCTTTCAAAGCAACCATAAGAAGACTATCTATAAGCACTAGACAGAGTGCATATGGACTCAAAAAGCCTGGTCAGATTAATTGATATCATTTGCTCCAAGTCAACAGAACTGCACAACAGAAAAATAGGTTAAAATTCAGATTTTATATATGGTGCTTCTAAAGATACCTTAAAATTGGTGAATTATGTACAAGTGTGTGGTTGAAATGATGAGAAGGAGTGCTCATTGTAAAATATATATTTTTTTTTGTAGAACCTTTCTTTTGCTGACCTCAAAGACCTTTAAAGTGAAAAATCCAGCTCAACACAGGGAACCTAAGCAAGTAACCATTCTAATTAAAAAATAAATAAAAATTGAAAATTGTTAGAGAAATTTTATTCCAAAAGCACATATTGACAGACAAAGAGTACACAAGGAATAAAGACAATCTTAACAATCTATTCATAAATTGTTTTCTTTACAGATAATGAGGAAGGACTGTCAACGAGAAAGAAAATCGAGGGTCTTAAAATGCATATGAAGAGAATTGCATCTCATCAGATAATGAACTTGTTTTGAAGTCACAAAAATGATAATGAACCTATTAGAAATTCTGTTCTCAGGATTAATAATGAAGATGGTGATTGGGATTGCAGTGTAGAAGAAATATTTTCATTCTAGATGAAAGAAAATGCTGTAAACCATAGGTAAATGAAAGTTAACTAGAAAAAAGAAAGAAGGAAAAGATATATGCTAAGAAAGAAGCAATAGAAATTTCACTCAACAAATGAAAAATTTTAGAGCAAAATGTGGTTATTTATAGTAATGAAATTGGAAACCACAGAAAGCAAATTAGATAAACCATGAAAGATATGAATGTAAACCTATTTTTTTCTTATCTCAGTTTGAATATTGTAATGTATTCTGCAAATCATTTAGATGCTTTTAAATAAGTCATAGCCTTAAGTTTTCATCTTACAGTGTACCAACAACATAATTCCCTATACGCTAAGTTTTACCCATTGAATCTCAGGACATCTATAAAGTTGTCTCAAAGGAAGGATGCCTTAAATGGATTTTCTACTTCAGTAATGATAAATAGTGCCTTGAATAAACAGTTAGTGTTTCCTAACCAGTTCAAAACTGCAATCACATCAAATAACCTTATTTTTACATATTTATTCTTATTAGTAACTGCTCGTCACATGTAAAATTTAAATCTCATTCTCTAGGTATTTGGTGGAAAATTGGGATCAAATAAAAACACTGTAGAGTTACTTTTTTAAACGTGCTAGGTATTTAATAGTCTTAGTAGCATTTTGTGTTTCATAGTTCAAGCATCACCCAGAACTCACCATTAAAGCATCTTTCAGGTCAAATTTCAATCAGCTACTCTACACTACTTAAGTGAACAAACAGTAAAATAATTTATTTCTTTGAATACTTGGTAAATCAAAATACTATTATTGTCAGAGTTAATACTATTATTGTCAGAGTTACATTCCAACCAACAACATGTATCTGCTGCGCTAAAATCTATATTTGACGTTCATCAGTCTATTAATAAAAACTTGAAATGGCAAACTGCCACAGGAGTTAAAGAAAAGGAAGTGATTATTAACTCTTTGGGGGTTATTTTTCTTTCTTTTTTAAACCTGAGAACAAAAGCCATGGCTCATTTTATGCTCAGTGTTCAAAAAAGGCATCCTTTTTCAGAGGTAGCACAACAGAGCAAAAATAGTCTGAAAAGAAAACATTTCCTGAATGGTGCTTTCATCTCTCCTTGCAGAAGGGACTAAGGAAGGAGCTACCTGAGGGCATTCTGTGCTGGGAATATGGGAAAGGAAAAGTTGTAAGTGTAGTAAATTGTAAAGCATATTAGGACTAAAAATATTCAGGGCCAGAAGAACACAGAATGCAGTATTAGATAAATTTAATCAGCACCTCTTTAAAAATTACCTTAGGAAGAAGAGATGCAGTTGCTGCTGTCAATGCCTCTAGCAGTAGTGAGGGTAAACTGCAGTAGAGCTGGAGGAAAACTTTGGTCTGGTTTTGGTTTATAGCATTTAAAAAAAAAAAAAATAGAAAATGCCTTATTTTTTGTCCTTATCATCCTTGTAAGAGACCAGACAACTTGTCACTGCTGTAGTTGTCCATGGAAACTGGAAGCTATTCATACACAGCCAAATTCTGGTTACCTATTTGGACACAGTTCTCCACAGTGTTGTGCCGGAAAACAAAAGTTCATCCTGTGAAAGAGTATTTTCTTGCAAGCTATACATCAGATCATTAGGTCCTTATTCCTCAGAGAAGGATATTTCATATCAGTGGAATGACAAATCTTCCTGTTCAAAAACACTCAGTTTTATACTGTTTCTTTCTTAAAGTTCCTCTCTCTTGTCCTTCTGACTGGTAAAATATGCAATCAACCAGTTGCACAGTAAGAGTCAACCCCTTTCCCCCCAAGGTACTGTGGCTTTTTCATTATTAGGTTTCTTTCTGGTTAAAGTCTACCTGGCCACTTCATGTCATTTTGTGGGAGATAAGTTAAGATGGAAGAGAGATCAAGGCTTAGAATATGAAATATGTTTATTTTAGACTTTTTAAAAGGTTTATTACTGCAGTAGAAAACAGCAGATTAATTTTACTGCATGTAAAACATCCATTTCTGTGAAGGGATACATATTCCAATTTAATGACCTCAGAAAAGGCATTAATATTTACTAATTAAAAAGGCATATGTGTATTAAATATGTATATATTGATCTAAAATGTGGACTATTTGATGCATGATGGCTGCAAGAATTCACATGTGTCATTCAGAATTAATCAGGCAGCTGGAGCTTATTCAGCCTCAACACATTCACAGCAGACAACTGCTGGGCTTTCTGCTCTTTGGTAAAAAACATCAAACACTATTTTATAAATAAGCAACAGTGAGTAAAATTAGCTGATGTTCTATATCTATAAACACCTTCAGCAATGCATTATTCATTGAACTATGTACTAAATTTATCAGAAGAACCTTTGTTACAGTTAATTTAAATTGACTTTCTGTTTCTTATACAAATCGTATGATACAATAAAGCCCTTGTAATGCTGTAAGATACTTTATATGCCATATTCTGCACACTAAAGTCATTGACAGAATATATTCATCTGGAGATATACTTGAGTATTACAGTCCAAATAATTGTAATGAAACTGTCTCAAATCTACAACAGGATATTAAAGCGGAATCAATTAAAACTCAATACGAGGCTGTAAGTGTCAGATTCATCCTGGAAAAACACCATTTACAAGCCTTATTAGTTTTTTACGGAATCGACATAAGAATCAGGATAGCTTTATCCACAGAAGCATCATGTCAAGTGGTGTTGTGTTAAGTATAGTGTGATTTTTACTTTTACTGCATCTCGGTGCCATTTGTAGGACATAATTTCTGAAATATTATGGTAGGTGTAAGATTTTGTTTCCTGTCATTATTTGGTAGCTGGAAGTGTGGGCACTAATGCCTTTCCCTGAAATCTGCATAATTTTCTTCTCAGGCACCTCCACCAGTAATAAAGTGCCAGAAGGCCCCTGTGGGACCCCTGACAACACACTTCTGCAATCCTCTTAGCCATCAAGTCTTTTTCCAAGGTTCAAGTCTTTTTCCAAGGTTCAGGACAGAGAACAGAAATTGAAAAGCCATTGCACCTCCAGTGGTTAAAGAGAAATAAAAGAGCTTATAGGACTTATAGAATATGATGAAAGAGATATAGAGGAATAAAAAAATAGTGTTTGCTACCTATACTAGTTAAAGTAAATGCCCTAGATTTCCATGTTAAAAAGAGCAAGTGGGTTATAGATGGAAAGACATTATTAGTTTAAGGGGCCAGAAAGAGCCTTATTCCTAGAAGATACAAGTTTTTTTCTTTGATTCTTTAACTTTTCTCCTTTCCAAAATCTGGGAAAAACTCCACATTAGCTTAATCCACTCTCTTTCATATAACTTGCAACATGGAGTTTCCTTCTCTTCACCCACACCTCATATTTGTTACTCACTCCTTTTACATGAAACCTGGATATTTCAATGCATGTGATATCACTTTGTGCTCAAGGGTCCATAATCTCATGAGTGGGTGGCAAAAACTAACAACCTCCCCAATTCCATTTAGTCACCCTGCTTTTGAAGCAGGCCAATATCCTTTCTAAAACATTATGAGTTTTTGAAGGATTTCTTTGCGGTTTACATGCACAATATGGAGATGTCATTATTTAAGTAGCATTTAGCCATTTAAATACTTGCACCTTTGAGGTGAGGTTATTGTGCATTAAGTGAAAATTCATTTATTATTACAGAAGTATCTAAAACAACATGTTCTAGTGTACTCATATGCTGAGCCTCTTTCTTCTATTCTCATCATCCATTCTCATAAAAACAATGACAGTTTGTTTCTTTGTATTTCCATGTCTGCTATTTGTGAACATTTTACTGTTAATTGTTAAGCTTCTCTTAAGCTTCCCAGTAAATAATTGATATTTCTGGAAATAATTGAACACATTTATAATTATTGCAAATTACTTTTAGTTAAGCAAACTGTACTGCTAAATTGAACTGTTCCATACTAGTTGGCAAAATACACAGTAATAAATATTCATTTTCAAATATTGTATGATTGAACTTAATATTGAAGTATCTACTGAGAATCAATTCATTCCAACCATGCAAACAGGGAAATGCTCTTAAAGGATTATTTTGGAATATAGAATTATTACTACATTAAGTGTTATTCAGGCCTAGGAAAGCAAACACAGACAATACCAACAAATTCTGCAGAGAAGTAATAGTATCCCTCCAGAATACACATTACAAGGAACAAAATTAAACAACTTAACACAAGATATAAAATATAGTAAGAGAATAAGTCCCATGAAGTTTCTGAAATCAATCTGCCTCAAATTACAACTCAAAACCCCACAAATGCACCCAGGAACCCTCTCTCCCTCTGAACTGTCTTCTCATTCCTTGAGCTTTGCTTTGAGTTTGTTTTCTCATTTTCTCTTTATTCTTTCCCTCTGCCCATTTGGCTTTCATTGCCTCAATCAACCTCTTCTTCTGCCCCAAACTACTCTATTAGTTTCTTCACTGTTTTTCAATACTTTATTTGGTAGGCTTTTTTAGCATTGAAAGCCTACTGCTTTGAACAAGGAATGGGAAGGGCAAGTTATATGTAATTTATGTATTTGATTTAGAGTAGAATTAATTTAGGTTATTCAGAATAGGTGAGATGGTTTTTATTTTCCATGGTTCTTCCTTTTAGCTCAGGAATTTTTATGGAATTCAATTATTTGCATGTTATAATTTCTTCAGCATCTCTTTGTCCATGTAGTGATACAAATAAATATATAGCTATACTAAACAAAAATCGGAAGACAAAATCAGTATACATGCCACACTGAAACCCACCCTTTTCACCTTTTAGAACTTCATACCTTCCTGTGATGGGTTTTGTCTTGGTAGTAAAGACATCGAACAAACACAAGCATAGAAAATCACTCCGACAATTCTCAAAAAAAAAAATAAAATACTTAGCATGATGCAAAATTTAGGGTTAGTAAAAAAAGATCATCACTGTTGCTTCCAAAAAAACACCAGCAATGTTTTTGTCAGTTCAACCAAACTAGCCTACTACAAGAACAAGGAATGCTTTAAAGACTACTTACAAAGAATATATTGAAATAGGCAAGATATAAGAAATTACAGTGATTCAATACCTCCATTATCCTCACAAAATGTGGAAGAATTCAGATACTCAATAAAAAGATTTAGAGCACTCGTCTTCAGCAGATTATTTTATTCTAAACAGAATCCTATTAGCCAAGAACAGCAGCAGAGGTAAGAAGCAAATGTTCCCTGAAATCTCATCATCAGAAACTGAGCACTGACACACTAAATGCCAGATTTACATCTCTGAAAGCAGTGATGAATTTTGATCTAGCTCAGTGTAAGATTGCATATGAACTAGTAAGATGTGTTTATATGCAAAGCTGTAGTTGTAAACAGTAAAACTTGTCCTTCCATTCTAGGATGCCCAAGTTACCTACAGATTCATTAACAAATATTCTCAATGCTTTACACACCAGATGTACTACAGCAAATCAACTTTCTTGTATTGTTTTCAGAAATACAAATTACTGGAAAAACTCTTTTCTAGAAGAGCATAGTGAGAAGCATTAGAAGGTTTGTTGAGGATGCATTTCATGTTGCAAAATGTTATTAAGTTACAGCCAGTGGTAGATTGCATAGCATGTTGTCACACTTTTATTCTATTGCTCTGCAGGAAGCAGATCCTCAAACAGTTTGGGAGACACCAGCTTCTGAGCTAAAGAGCAACTGGAGTGTGAATGAGTTAGAAGTATCATTGTAACCACTGTCACATCTACTGTGGCATAACTAATGTATGAATTACTTCAAATGACAAAGACCCTGTTAAAGTGAAATTTGTAACCTTTTGCTTTCTTTGAAATAAAAGACAATGATATTTACCTACTTTCCTGTCACACATGGGCTCTGCTAATAAATGTCAGCCTACCTACTGGGTCTGTACCTTTAGTCAATTGCTCTAATTTTCACCAACAATTTAAAAATGAAGTTTCACAAAGCCAAGTAGAATAGTGTATGATGCCATGCTCTTCTGAAATTTCCTCTTAAGTCAGGTTTTACAAAATGTGCTCCCAATTAGGAATTTTTCTTTTTGCAAATAATTTTCTGATAACAAATTTACAAGACTTAAAAAAATATTGATAAAACAGAACAGTTTACGTACTGTCTAGGTACTGGCAGACCGTGACAGTCCTTCTCAGGATTAATCCATTTCAGGAATTTTAGAATTCAAAATAGTAAATATGCATATACAGTAAGAAATGTATTTTCAGTTGAAAAAAAAAATTAACACAGGATTATTTTGGTCACCTAAAGTCTCTGCATGGACATATAAGTTTCCTCCTACTTTTTTTGACGCAGTTCTAATGTGTTACTCCACTTCACTATCACTATCCTCAAGCTAGCTTTCCTACCATCTTTTTCAAATGTCCTTTCCCATTTGAAATTCTTCTAAAACTTCATCACTGTTTGAAGTGTATTTTTTTTCTTCGATGAATCAATTTATTCTAACCCATTTTGACAAGGAACAGTGCTTGTTTCCAATGATGCATCCTCTATCTTCATTTTCTCTTTCCACAATTCCATAAGATACACTTCCTTGGGGATAATAATCCCATCTTTCTACTCCACAGGTTGGGGGGGGAGAAATCACAATAAAATGATAGTCCTATTTTTAGCTGGTAGTCAACTTTGTATTAGTAGAAAATACTGTACTTTCACTATATTTTAAATAATTTATAGAGGAAAACAAAGATCAGTTTAAAGAAAACATTCTTCACACATTCAGAATGGTATTTACAAAGCAGATGAGACTGAAGAAATAATCTGAGGAAAAAAACCCAGAGCTTTGGAGGAATGGATTTTAGTTTTGAACTCTGTGTTTTGGAAAAAGATTGAATGTAAATATCGGGGAAAGATCCAGAAGAATATTAATGGGTGGAAAAGAAATGCCATTTTCTGTCTTGAGGTGCCTGGACTTAGTATTTAGTTCCAAAAGGAGATTACATTTCATAAGTGTAAAATAGAAATACTGTTCAGATGTTAATGTCATTGTTAGCTTAAAATTTATATTAATCTGGAAAGTCTGAAAAGCTATTGCATTGAATAATACTGCATAGAAAGGGATAATAATTAAAACTGAATGGAGGGTTAAAGAAGATTTTTAAGTGAAATGCCAATGAATTGGAAGAAGCTGAAAAGTTATATTAAAAAAATACATTTTCTAGCAGAAATTTAGAAATCTCCAAGAAATATGATTTCTATTAATATTGTACTGTATTCCATTCAGTCATCTGAAAAAAATTATAAACTCTCAGTATTATGGTTTTTGACTTATTACATATTCTAAGGAACAAGTGGGTAAGGTGTGAATAGATATTTATATGTTTTTGTACTGGATTTCAGAGGCAGCAAGGTGAAAAAAAAATTAACTCCTTTCTTGTGTAATTACTCTGTATTTATAGGGTTATGTGTGTTTATATTTATATATATATATATATGCATTGTATAGCTAAGAGCTTTTGGATTTTTGTTTGTTTCCTAAAGTACTTCTTCCAGATAACATATTACAATACTTTAAGATTTTTTTTTTCATTCTATTCTCCGCCATTCATAACCTGCCTACAGGATTATGTTCCTTTATTAACAGCCTCAGAACAAATTATTTTTTTTAACCAGTGATCGGCAACAACTTTTGGAAGTTGGAGAAATAAAATATAAAAATTTATAAGGAGTTACAAAGAACTTGGATTATAAATATATATTTCAATGCATTGATAACAAATACCTAGGACTTCACCTTGCCTGGTTGTTGTTGTTTAGGGGGGGGGTTGCTTTCCCTCTCTCTCTCTCCTTTTCTCTACTGCATTTTCAGGTTTATCTTCAGAGACTTCAGCATTCAGAGGAACAACAGTGCAGCAAATAGAGTAGTAATAAGAATCCTGCCAGTTTGATCTGAGTGGGAATCAGAGCAAAAGCAGGCAGATTGAGGTGAGTGAAAAAGAGGAAGGATAAAATCAACACATAGAAGAGAAGGTAGTCCAAAGGCAGCAAATGAGAATTACAGAAGGTAGCTTACAGAAACAGGTGCACATTTTTTATTTTGTGTGGTGAATGGCTGGGGGAGTGCTGATTTAGCAAACAGAATTTTTATAGCTGGGGAAGGATGAGCTAAACCAGCTTTGTTTAACAGCTTTGTGTAGGAGCAGGGAATCCAGTGCCCCATAGTAATTAAAATGAGTGGGAAGACTGAGCAATTGGGACCTTGGTAGTGAAGCTCATTCAGCAAGTGACTTCAACCTGAGAGAAAAAGGAACAGCATTCCTTAAGGAGAACACATCAGAAGGGAAGAAGCCATTATTAAGAGATAATAGTTCACAAAAAGACTACAGAATTGGTTTCAGAGTTCAACATTTTTATATTTTGTCACTAAGACTTCCAGAGCAAAGTGCAATAATGCAAACTCTTCAGTTTGGGAAGAAACAGTGTAAAAATTTACACCTGCTCTTGTCTGTTCAAGAAACTAAGGAAATCATGGACACATAATCAAAGGCCAACCCTTGCGATCCTATGGGACAGGAAAATGAAAATAGAGAAATAAGAGAATGATACTCCTATATTATTTCTTAAAAAGCTAATGCTTTCTCTCATGGTAAGTGGAAATATGACCATGAACAGAAACTAATCTCAAATAGTAAGATAAAAGTGCAGCTATAGTCTATATGAAAAGAACAGGATCATATGCTAGACTTCCATTTTCACAAATCTTGTCCTACAATAAAAAAGAAAACAAACTAAAACCAGGATAGAGTGAACCAGTTGTACCCTTTCACATCAATGGCAGGTCTCTACCAAAGATAAGTCACCACTAGAGGAGGGAAATGTAGTGAAAATAAAGATGACTAATAATAAGATGATTAGACTGTGACTAATGTTGGTTCTCTTCCAAACATAAGCTATAAAGAAGAAAAATATTCAAAAAACAAAGTATATATGCTTCTCTGTATGATATAGGAATTGGAGCTTATATTTTTAATAAATACTTAGGGACATCCAAAGTTGGGTTGAAGGAAGAAGAAAACAAAACAGACAAAGTGTCTGGACTAAAATCTGAATCCAAAGAAGTTTACCTAAATTGTCAGATTTCGCTCATCTTCACCTTGATCAATATTATTCTATTACTTTTTCTTATTACTTCAGATTATCTCTTGGAAACATTATGGAACCTCTAGTACCTCCTCATATTATTTTATGAAATCAGTGTCATCTACTGTTCTCTCAGTTATACTTTTACATATTTCAGAACCTAGACCTCAAACAATGCTATTTCATAATGCTACTTAGTTGCAAGACATTTATGTAGCATAAGTGAACTCAATGGCCATGTTTGATCTCCATATTATCTTTACTGTAATGAGTATTAGTAATTAAGATGCTGGGCCCCACAAATCCTTAAGTATTTTCAGGGTTGTGCAACAAACATCTCTTTCCTTCTTTCTGTAATACTGTCTCTATCTGTCCTTTTAATATACCTCCCTATTTCCCTACTACACTACTGTACTCTAAAATGGTAATTTTTTTCTTATTTTTTTTTCTTTTCTTTCTTTTTTTTTTCTTTTCTACAGAGGTGTATGTTATACACAAACCTTTCTGTCCTACGTGTAGCTATAAATTCTTAGCACACACAAAGAAAAACCAAACCAAACCCAAACAAAACTCCCCAAACCACCATCAAACACACCTTCCCAAGCCCTCCAGAATTTTAGATTTTCAGGGACATGGTCTCTGGAAATGATGATTGTTTCTAACTGCAGGCTACAAATGAGACAAATATATCTATCCATTACAAATGCATGTGTGCCGAGAGCACAAGAACCTCTATTATTGACAAGTCAGGTACCAGCCTCCCCATGTGATAATAAAAAATTCAACTTAAAGAAGGAGGATAGTTAGAATAGAGATTTTTTTGGTTCGGATTTTTTAGTTTAGAAGATTTTATAGTGCTCCCCTGTGTTTGACTTTAAGCTTTCCAGCAAAATGAAGGTAAATATGATCATGTTTTATAAAAGACAACTTTTGTAGAAGACCTGTTGTGGTGCAGGTAAAGAAGAGTGATACTGATCCAGCTTTTGTCATCCCTTTCCTCCCCCCTCAAGATCAAGCATGCTCTAGCTGGAAGAGATGCAAACCATTATAAGAAGCTCTGGAGCAATAAAATAAAATAAAATTAAAAACTGCTTAATTCAAACTGCTGTGCCAAACTACATGCTCTCTGCTGTGAAAAAACCCCAAAATGTAGTTGATTCAACCATTTTGTCCTTCCATTAAGCTGTGCTCTCACAGTGTTTCAGTTGTCTAAGTTTGGCACTTTCTTCAGTGACCTGGGTTGGCTTATCGAAGTGACAGAAAAGCATTTTCAGAAGGAGACAAATAGTTAACATTTTCTGCAGGTTTACTGAACACAGCTGGCTGATCCAGAGGTAAGTAAGGCTCCAAAACTAACACAGGAAAGAGTCTGGGACCACTTACCTTGAAGTACAGGTTAGAATCAATCCTTTGTGCAGGGCTGAGTTTGCTCAGCTATCTCAAAAATCTCTCAGGATTAAATCTGACGTCTTGTCCTCTACCTTTAACCAGCTGGCCTGCTATCGATACATTCCTGACATTGTCTCAGAATTGTCTCTCTTACAGTGGGAACGTGTTGTTTGGTTGCATCCACCGGAAAAAATCACCACCTCTAGGGGTTTCAAATTGTCTTACTAAATGTCATCATTTCTCTTAATTAGAAAATTGTTTGCCTCTACTTTACAAGAGTTCTTAACACAAGCAGAATTGTCTACATTGGAATTGCAAAAACATCTGTTTAAAAAACTGACAATCTCAAATGCTTGGCTGCCTAATCAACACGTTTGCTCTTCTACCTTCCAACTGATAAGTCATCCTGATAAAACATTCAATTTAGAGTGAAGCAACTCCATCTACTGAACTTTCTCTAAATCTAAAAATTAACAAACATACTCAATACTAATACCCCAGTGGGATCACACTGTTCGTTATTTAAACACCACTGAAATCATAAATTATGCTAAGTGAGTGCTGGAAAGATAGGAGATTAACAACTCACACTAATATAGCCTAAAAATACCAAAGTAGGTACATTTTATGAAATTCAGTTGTGGCTTACTTTGCCAATCAAGTTCCTTGCCTCTGTATTGCAGCTTCTCTCTACAGTGAGAAAATGACTAGAGGGAATGCTCGATGGAACATCCTACATTCTGCCCTTTGCCCTACGCTCAAACTGACATTGAGAACACCGGTAAGGGTTATGCGGTCAGTGCCGTAGGGACAGTCTGGAAAAGGCTCACAGCATTGGTTGCCCAGTTTAACAGGCTTATAAGCAATTTTCACCAGGATAAGCACCTCCAATTACTATTGTTGGCAAAAGGAACTCAAGTGCTTGGCAAAGCAGTAGTCACTGACAATCACTGCTGCAAGAAGGCTCATTCTTGCATGACAAGTCAGAATCAAAATTCTCATTAGCATTCTTAGACCATCCAGAGAGTGTTTTGTGGTAAGAGCTTCCTCTGTTCTTACCAGAGGAATTGTGTTGGTGAATATAGTATTCTAGAGGAAAAGAAAAAGTAGGACAAAATCCTTATCTCCTTGAGGCAACGCACAATTGTCTAGTTCCCTTTGCCCATAGAGCTGTTTGCGTTCTATTTATAGACAACAGTTCTTTTGTTAGAGGAAGAGCATAAGTTCAATTTCTTGTTAGGAGAACATGGAAATTGCATGAATTAAAATTAAAATCTGAGCATGCTAAAACTAGACTTTCACTAACAGCCTTAGTGCCATGCAATACATACATGTTAGGTATAGGTACCAGTTCTTTCAGTTGACTCTAAGTTCACCAAAAACTTGCCTGGTTTGATCTCTGCTTGGAATACACATACAAAGGCACATCAGTTGAAAACCAGCCTCCAAGAGCACAAATTTGAAATAAACTCGTTATAGAATTTCTTAAGAAGTAGAATTTACTCAGATATATGTCCATGAATTTTAATTTACAAGAAATTGTCCAAGCTCAAATTGCAGCATCTCCTTCCTAAGTTAGTTCTGCTTGAGTATTTGGGGAGTAATGGGCACATCAATGTGAATTCAGGTGTAATGATGACATCAAATGCTGCCATGTGTACTTTTTCAGTGTCTTATCACCTGACTATACGAAAAAGCCATGGAAGTGGCACTAGTGATGTTCTCACAAAATACTGCCTGAAATGACACTAGGTAAATGAACGAAGTAGTCATCTGCTGCAACCAGAAGCAAACTAACTGTTCATTGTAATATAATTTAAAAAAAAAGGGACTTGCACTTTATCTTTTTGTTCAAAATGTGAGTTAGAAGTGAATAAGTTTAATGTTTATAGACCTGAAAAAAATTGTGTTCAGAGAGCATTTGTGGGTAATTTACAGTTATTGTTGATTTAACTTATTTATAGGCCTTTTTAATGCAGTGAATATGATTTGTCCTCTGACTGACTTCCCCTCCCCCCCCGAGACTCACACTGGTGGCGAAATAAACTTTACAATGACAAACTAAATAGTATCATTTTTGCTAGTGCAGCTTTTCAGCACAGTAGCAGAAAGACTCTGCTGGACCCCTACTGCTGCTAAGATTTCCTGTCACTGTTTGACTAGTTGAAGTTAGTAACAATACTTAAACATGTGGGGTCACAGATTTGTAGCCCCAAACTTGGCATCCTAGTCCTCGAAGTACATTGTGGGTAACGGAAACCACGTAACACGTAATCAGGTTTTTCCCCTAGGCTTCTGCAATCAACACACTTCTGATCTTCTGTAAGTGAAAAGTAGCTTCTGATATTGAAAATTAGCTTACATTTAGGATTTAATCAAAAACAATTCATAATCTTCTATCTCTACTCATATAAAAATCTTTAAAAAGGTGTACTTCAGTTATTATCTTGCTTAGAGCTAACACTGTGTCTGTAGAATATCTCTTAGTTGTCCACGAAACACTCTTTCTACTGAAGAAGCCTATTAAATATGATTAGTCCAAGCATTGCATGAAGTGCAGAGCCTTCATTGAAGTCCAAAGACAGCCTATTCCAGGGTCTGGCTCTGAGCCTTTGTCCTCACTAGAGACAAAATAAGATAAACCCCGGAGGCATGGAGGCTAATCAGAAAGCAGTTTGCTCTCCAAATCCCTTTGTGGTGCCATCACACTGTTGGAGTACTTCCGAATTCCCAGATGGCTAGATTTATGTTCAATTTCCATGTTGAAATTTGGGTCTTTGGGGTATTTTTTTTAATGTAAAAACAAATAAAATTAAAAAATAAATGACCTCAAGTTCCTTCAACAACTATGTACTCATTTTAACTGTCCTACTGAAGATACTGTATCCCTCTTACATTCAGACTCCTTCCTGATATTAAACCTCCTTTGAAATTAAACCCATTATTTTATGTCCATGTAAAAAAAACCCCAGAATTGAGGTTCGAATGCACAGTTAAGTACCTTTCTCTGTGCTCATTTGAGCACATCTCAGGAAATTTGTCATTTATATCTATACCATTAAGAACTTCAGGAGTTTGATTGTATAAATTAAGCTTTCTATGCTTCCATTACCAGCTTGCCTTCATCACAGGAGAATCAGTGTTAGTACTTCATATTTATATTACCTTTTTTGGTTTTGTTTTTTTTTTTTTTTTTAGAAAGGACTGAATTCTTAGACAATATTGCAAAGTATTACTTAGCTCTTGAAGGCTTGTAGTCAATTATGTGTACCAGTTGAAAAAAAAAAACACCCCACAAATGCTAATAATGTCTACAATGTATGCACAAATTGGTTGCCAAGAGTTGTTAAGCATGGACTGGAGTTGAATTACTCTAAGTCAGACAACTGTCCTTCCTGGATATGAGACATGGGGATCTATTTAACTGCTTGGCATAGCACTGAATTTATTCTCAATATGTTTGACCTAAATAACTGAATTATTTCAAATTGTTATTATACGTTTGGCTGCCCTATTCTCTCATTGTTGTAACCTTGACAAATTATTTGCTTTTTAGACTATCATCTCTGAATTATGTTATGCAGTTCAGGCTTCTTTGTAACACAACAACTGGTGTGGATATCTCATAATTGGCACAACCCTCTCCTACCTGTCACAATCTCATGGCTTCGGCGATTATTTTTTTTCTGAAAGCAGTTAAAGACAAGACATCAAAATGTCCATTTTCAACTTCACTATTTGTTTTCCTCCATTTTGCCTGAACTACTGTTTCTCTCACTTGAGTTAGAAACTAAAGTTCAATCAAAATAAATCCAATTTCAACAAGTTTGAACAAGGGGAAAACTTGTGTCACACTTCCAGTGAAAGAAGACAACTGGTCATGTATAAACAAGCAAGTGTCCAGCATTCAGCTGTGTTTCTGCAAATCAGTCCTATCTCTGCGTGCATTGAGCCTGCTGGGAAATCTGTTAGCAAGATCTGCTGACTTAACGACAGGGGTATTTCCTTACTTGATCTGGGAACAAATACCTGGAAATGACAAAGTTTTAAATTATAGGTTGAAATTTATCCTCCTAGAACTGCTTAAGAGTAATCAGCTGTAAGAAAAAACTAATTCCTAGAATAGCCTTGGAAAATAAATTAACTAAAAAACAAATTTTTCTTTCATCCTGGTTCAAGTGAATGTCAGAATTTATAAGCTGGTTTTCTTGGTTTACCTTCTGAACACATGATAATTTTGCAAAGATTGCTCTTGCCTCTCCGAAGTAAGAGATAGCCCAATACAGAAAGAGAAACAATAGATCTTATCTAATTAATCAGAATGTGTATTGGAAAGAAAAACCTACCCACTAAACACAATCAGTACCACAACCAATCCTAAAAAAAAAACAAACAAACAAACAAAATGAACCCCCACCTTATCAAAGCAGTTTGGCCATGACATACTTATTAATGGATAAAGGTCATACCACTTACAACTAGGACCATGGTTGATGCCCTGTATCAAACTTAAAGTATCAATAGGCTCATGTGATTTTATTTCTTCCCAAGAAAAGCTAGCAGTTAACTAACTGAATAGGCATGTGTCTTATCTATTTCCATAATTTAAAATGCTGACAAAAAAATTTTGAGCCCTATATCATGGAAATGTTTCTTTTCCTTGGTTGCCTTACTGACAAAAAAAAAAAAATCTCTGATCTTTGATAGTTTTTCTGAAATTATGCTAGTGTTTTCTTCCTTCGTTTCTAACAGCAAAGACAAGACAAAACTGGGTCAGAAATGAAATACATAAATTTAATTACAGGTGCAGATTTTCTTAAATACAAAAAACCCCTCCACAGGCTACAATGTTTTAGGGTGTTTTGGTCTGAATTACTTCGCGGGTATTTGAGTACAAACACGCACCTGAAAAAAACTAACATTAATGCACAAAAATACAGAAAAAAGCCGCAGGTATCACTGGAATGAGCAATGAGGAAATCTGTTCCAAAGTCATTAAAAATGCACTTTCAGAGTTCAGCATTTAATATTTTGTAGGGGTTCACTTAGCAGCGAGTAAAAAATCCAAATTCCACTGGCAGTGTCTCAGAGTGAGCAGACAGAGCAACTGAACAGAACCACTGCAAACTTAACTTTTATACTATCAAGGTACCCAAGTAAAAGAAACTATTCAGCAAGTCTTTTGACTTCACGTCTGTAGGTAGGGAAAGCAAAGGAACAAATAAAACTTCATAGATCAAATTCCAGTCCCCCTGTCCTTTATAGCCTCTCAGATTTTTCTATTTGAAGTATATAAATCTCTTTTTTATTATTATAATCACAGACTGAAACTGTGATTGCTGTACATGACTATTGAAAACACCACCAAGGAAGAGAATGCTTCATAGCAGTGTTAAGTGTTTTTATGGCAATGGTTTAATTAAAAGCTGTTAAAATATGTTAAAATATGTACCTTTATCTGTGTCTTGAATATCTGTCCACTGAAAGGTGGAACAAAATAGCAAGATCTTTATCTCTTTTGCTTTGCTTTCTTGTGTGGGTTGGAGACTGAGCACAGTAGAGGTAGGTAGGCAGGGGCAGACAATTAACATGCTTGGACAATACGATTAATACTTTAGTGTAAGCCTGCCTCTAATCTGCTCAATCTTTTTATGTAGGTTTGGTTTTCTAGCCACTCTTCATTTTACTGAACTTTTAATGAGTTTTTAATTGGTTAAACTTTTGTTCTGGACTGAAAAACAGAAAAGCCTCTTTAGTCTGTCTTTTTCAAGACTAAGTACGGCAATTGTAGTTCCTCTGACTCCTCAGAAATCGAAAGGTGTCACTTATGCTTAAGTATTTGCATTCATAGTTGATGCAAGGCCAAGTATAAAAATTTGCTTTCATGGTTTTAGTCATTCAGATTAGAAACAAACTCTCATTAACCTGAGCAAAACTAGACTGGAATTATTACTCATGACAAAAATAATTTTAAAGGGATCAAGTCAACATCCTCACCTACAACATCAACACAGACACTTCAAAGTTACAGACATTATATGGACTGTGATGGTTGCAAAAACTTGCTAGGAACTGGTTCAGAATCAAGTATCAAATTAGAAAAATAAATCTCTCCAAATATTTGAGATTAGCCTGAACCAAGCTTATTGCATTGCTTGCACAGTTCAGTAGCCAAACTGTGATGTGCTATGATGCATCACTTATGATTCATTTAAAGCTTCAAAGACTCTTCTTTTTCCTGCATAATGTAGCTTTGTTACCTGACTGAGGCAGAAGGATATGCTATTACAGTGCCTTATTCACATGCTTGGAGCATTCTTCCAAATGTCCCTTGCAAGGAGTATGAAATGAAGAATGGTTAGTTAGAATAGTTAGAACCTACAACAGACACCATCTCAACTCAAAATGGTCAGTTTGGAAGAGGTAACATGGTCCTGTGCTGTCACAGCACACAGAAAAGGTTACTTTTTTACAGTAAGACATACAATTTTCACCGATCTACTACTCCTTGCCCTGTCACGCAGCCTGACATGCTGTCACTATAATCACATATATGTAGTGGCACAGAGTAGAAAGAGTATTTTTAATGGTGTTTATCAGTACCTAGAAAGATGAAAGGAAAAGCATAATACGCTCCTGTCACAAAGAGAAAGCACTTGTCAACATAACTGATGAGCTAATGAAGGGTCAACCTTCAAAGATATCTTCTCAGCATCTTAAAGTATCCATCTTTTTTTTTTTTCTTTTTTCCCCTCAGAGCCCTGCCTGGTATTTTGATGCCTAGTACTTAGCCCTTGTGCCCATTCACTCCTTTTCTCAATTTTCTTCTCTAAAGCTAGAAATTCGGCAGGTGTCCTTGCAAATTAAGAAGGAAGCATATACATTTCTCCTTCCTGATTGGGTTTTCTGCTGGCTATTGGAAAGCAATAACCTTCAAAAGGTGACTGTCAGCCAGATTATTGGCAAGCAACATCCCTGTAATTCCAAGCAGCAAAGTGTAAGAGACAAGGACAACTCTGTCTTTTTTACCTCCCAATATAGCAACCTGCTTTTATTTTTACACAATGACCATTACTTCCATTAGGGACATACTTTGAAAAGTTCTTCACCATCAAAGATTAAAACTGACAGAGCAGGATCAAGAATTGCTCCACACTGTAATATTTGGAAATTACAAGCCAAACTCTGCCATTAGACATTGATCACATTTTACAATAACACTGATAATAGGAGCGATGGCAGCCACCCACACACATACAAAAGCAGCCCCTGCAGAGTGGGGCAACCAAGAGATATGTCCTCTGCACTCATTGGAAAGGAGGTGCTGACCCAGACAAAAACTTCCACGAAAACATGCAGCTGCCCAGGCCTCAGGCAGCAGTGATGGTCAGAGCCTGTCACTGGTGGTCAGCAGAGAGAGCAGCTGTATGACATGCGACCAGATGGACAATCTGCTCAGCCTGGTGGCAGAGTTGAGGGAGGCATAAGAAAGGTTAAGGAGCCACAGGGACTCTGAGGAGGAGATAGTAGAATATGCCTCCGCCAGTCTACCTCTGAGACAAATGCAGCAACCAGCTGCACCACAAGAAGCAAGGATCCCCCTACTCTCTCACTACCAGGCAGGAGACAACCCAAGAGATGGAGGGAATGGAAATAGGTTTCTGCTCAGAGTGGCAGGCAAATCCCCTCCCAGCCTACCTCACCTACCCAGGTGCCCTCACACAATAAGTATGAGGCTCTGGAACCAGGGAAATGACAATGGGGATGAAGGTGCATCCAGGCTAGAGGAATTGCCTAGAGTGGGTCAGTATACTTCCTACATCATGACCATGCCAGTGAAGAAAACAAGAAGGGCAGTTGTCATCAGTGACTTACTGCTCAGAGGAACAGAGGGCCCAATAGGACAACCAGACCTAACCCATAGGGAAGCAATTCTTTGGTGCCCAGGTAAGAAACGTTACCAAGAAACTCTGATTGTTATCCATTACTGGTTTTCAGGTGGGTAGCCATGAAGCCCTAACAAGAACTCAATCAGGAGAGACCTCAAGGCCTTGGGGCAACTGGTTGAGGGATCTGGAGCACAAGTGTTCTCCTCTATCCTGCCAGTTGCTGGGAATAATGGGAGTAGAAAAAGCAAAATCATACAGATCAATACCTGGCTCTGAGCTTGGTGTCCTTAAAATAAACTTTACAGTTTCCCATCCCTCCATTTTTGTTACTTACTTCACTCAACTTACCCAGCCTGTTTTCTGGACAACACTAAAAATCTAGACAAAACTTGGGAAAGAGGTTGATGAGAGGGAGATGAACAAAAAGGGTCACAGCAACATTTTTGTGCTAGTGTACTTAGTCAAAAAGAAGCATAAACACATGGTAAATTTGACTAAAAGTGTTATATTTTGAGTGTTTGTTTTGCTTAGCATGCAATTAACTTATGTTTACTTATTGAAATGAAGCCTTCTTTTTTCTCCTTAGTTTAGCAAAGCCTGGGCATGTTTTTAAACAAAAATTTCATTCTCAGTCTTAAGTATCAGCAGTTTGAGGAGGCTATGACACATCAAAAAGCTTATTATGATGTACTTTAAAGCACTGTTACGCAGGGTTTTTCAGAGTCAAATTCTCAGCTGTTTTTGAAGTTGCTTAAGAAAATCTTGTAGTTTAATTAATAACAATAGAACCTTCACCATGTTAGCCCTCAAAACACCATAGTAAAGTGTTAAACTCTTATATCTGCCATTACCCTGAAGAAAGGTCTCTAGACTGCCCAAAAAAGCAACCATCTTTCCCATTAGTGCAGATGCAGCATACTAGAAGAGCAATGGACACAGTCTTACGACTACAGAATCCACTTCAGTGATACTAATTTTCAAGGAAACTACACTTTTTCTTAGAAGACAAATGTGGGGCCAAAGAACCCCAGGTATCTTCAGAACTTACATAAGTGGATGCCAGGTACTTGCTCTAAAGGATGATACCACCTTTTGCTATTAGTACCAAGAATCAGCCCAATTACATAGCTAAGCAAAATCCAGGCACAGATGTATCTGTCAGTCCTTCAGTATGCATTTACAGTGCAGTAACAAAGTCACTGAAATAGTGGCTGTAATTGGAACCCTCAGGGCATCTCATCCAGGGATTGCTGAAGTCCATTGCTTCTCTGATACATAAAAAACTGCTTAGAGAGTCCCGGTCTGCCCCACACCATCCAATACCACTGATAATGGGGAAGTTGACTCATAATGTGTGACAAGAAGTAGTGATGATCAAGCAGTTCTGTGACAGCAGCTTTACGCCATAGGGTAATGTTTCAGACAGAAAACTGAAAAAAACCTGAAAACCCCCAAAACTTTTGCAGCCATTTCTCTAAACACATCACACCCCTTCCCCAGAAGATTAAGCATCAATAGACTCATATAGGTTGTCTTGCAAATTGATTATTTTGACTCTACATTATAAAAATATAAGATATGTGTTTGAAAGACAGAGTTTAAGGTGGGGTTGGTTTTTGTTATTTTAAAAAAAAATAGGGGTTTGCTTTCCTAAGTCATCATAGACAACACTTTCTTGTTTGTTACATATGTGCATATGCACAATTTTCTTAATCTACATAGGAGAGAAACAAATGGCTTCTCTCCTGCCCTGCCTTTCTCAGAGTGCCAGATAGTTTCAAGTAATACAAATCCTGAGCAATCATCAGCACCATTTTTAGGGTGACAGATGGAAATTGTCATTATTTCTATAAATATTTAAAGGACCTTAAACAATTTCTTCTTACCTTGAGTAATTCGCTTTCTCAGTTGACTGTAATGACCACAGAAAGTAAAATAAGAACTCGGCATCCTTCATGATATTCCTTCCAAACAGGAAGCCGTTGTAGCTCTTTTTTTCCTATGTGCTATGTTTTAATTATACATATGTAAAGCTCACACAGTGATATATTTACCTCCAGAAGGTTTTACATGAGGAAGTATATCACACTTTCAGTTATACAGCATAAAGCAAGTTTAGTTTTTCATAGGTTAAAGGCTTGTCATCTGTGAAGTTATGCTATGTGTAGAAGTGGGGTTTGGGAGCTGCACAGAGTCTGCTATGATCTTTCATTATATCAGAAGACAGAAGGCTAAAACCACCTGGATAAATTAAATACCCATATGGCAGGTCCAAATAATATGATGTGACCCAGTGGCCACATGCCCATGCTGCTGTGGAACAAGCTGCAGCTATTTCAAAATGCAGAATTTGACATTCCCTGATACCATAGCACCAAGGTCAGAGCGTGCATTCCATTTGGGTCAGGGTATATGATCTCCATGCATTCACTACATACTTATTCAGCAACATTTCTACAGCAATTGTTTAAGCTAGACTCATGTGACATCTATTTAAGAGACCTCTAAAGAAAGAGGGGAAGGTAACTTCTAAACCTGGGATGGGTTTGTGTCTAGTTTAAAGAACAGTCCTCCAATTTGTATGGAGGCAAATTCCTGGAAGGTCTTTAGAACCACATCAATGCATAGTTGAAACATGAGCAAGGGAAATCATGGGTTTGTCTTGAAGTAACCTGCTTAAAAACACTGTGATTTTGAATTCTTAAGAAAGGAAGAACATTCCTCTTTGGGACAGTCTAGCATTAAGGGCTGGCTGATTATGTCCCCACAACAGTTTAGCTCTAAGTTAAAAACAATACGATTCAGTTTGCATTGCCTAGAGAAAAAGGTAACTCTCGGGTCTCATGTTTGTCAGCCTCCAGTGTCCCAGTTCTTTGCTGATTTTATACGCTAGCTACTGTAGAAAGCAAGTCAGCTGCAACTATGGCTAGCCTGAATAGCATTACTGGAGATGCAAGGAAAAGATTACACGATGAGGATCTTCAGCGGAGTAACTTCTAGAGAATGGGCTACAGAAAAAGTCCCTCAAAGGATTTTGTACACAGCCTATGAAACAGTTAACACGGGGAGAATTTTCTCTGATAATTATCAAGATATATAACTCTTCTCCAAGTGAAAGACATTTACTGGTTAATTGAGGCTATCCCTCCCCAAGCTGGCACAGGAAAGCCATTTTAATACAAGCCATCCAGAAGCAGAGGGGGGCAGAAACAGAAGTTCTTCAAAATTTTGATTTCCTATTTATCACTGGATTAGCTGAACCCTGGTGTCAGCTACTGCTGTGGCACACATTTTCCAGTAGATTATAGCTCAATGTTTGGAATAGATGCATTCTTTAACAAGACAAAAAAAATTAGTTAGCTGTTGCCAGCAAACACCAGCACGTAAAAAAGTGGGGAAGTGAACCAGGCCATTGTATGTCATTGCTACTAGGGTAACTTAGACAACACAAGCACTCACTGCATCTCCCTGAGAATTGCCACAGCCAACAGCTTCCTTTCTACATTTACCTTATCAGCTCTACCAACATCAATTTATACAATCACACTTAAACATCAGAATGCAGGATTCAAGGGAAAAAAGGATTGTTATCCTCTAGGTGTTTTTTTCCTTCGAACATCAGTATCCTGAAGTCACTATCTTTCTAGCTACTTTTGATCCATACTGCAAACATCTGCATTTTCTGAAGACTTTAGTGTCTGTCACACACACTAATCACAGAGAAAGTTCTTTTCAAGTACCCTTCATAGCAAAAGTTGCTGACAGGAGAGATAATTCCTCAAGTATTTGTCTATCAGATGACTATGCTGATGCCTCATCGAGCAGATTTAGGGATCACACTAGCACTCATTTCCTCAAGTTTTGATATGCCATCCCATTGCTTATCACTGACAAGTCTGGTTGTGTCCCTTTCCCCCCTTTCAAACCAGTTTAAAGAGTCCTGCTAGTTCCTGTACTAAAACCTTTTTTCCCCTCTGAGAAAAGCGCATCCCATCAGGTGTCAGTAGACCTTCACAAAGAAGGATGCCAAAGAAGTGATCTACGGGCACGTGTGTTGGTGTGACAACATTTTCCTTCTCTCAGAGTTTCTTCTGTTCCTCCAATCAAAACAGAAATAACAGCCACTAGGATATACTTCCAAGAATTTCCAAATAAAAAAAAAAATTCTCAGCAGGTTGCTGCATCTGGGATTTCCTTTACTGAGTGTACACAAATGTCTATTAATATGAGCCTTAAATTTCCACATTCTAATAGAATTAGAAGGTTAATTACATTGGAAAGGGGTAGGATAAGAAAATTAAATTTATAAATTAATTTCTAATTAAATTATAATCACAGTATAATAATTATTTGCTCAAACAAAACTGTCCACTCTTAGTCTAGAAGTCCTAGTATATCATGTCTAGCTTCTAGCTGTTGCTCCAAGGAGCACTTCTTGATTTTTACTTTTATTTTTTCACCTTCTTATCTTGTATAGATCCATGGCTAGAGCTGTTAGGGCCAGTCAAACACTGTATTTTAAGTACTTGGTACAAGCAAACAAGGCAAATGGTCCAAATGGAGAGTGGGGCAGCAAAAGAGAGCTGGAATGCCAGGAAACACTGAAGCAATTTAACAAACCAAGTCACTGAAATAAGATAACAAGGTCTTGAGATGATTATTATGTAACAGCTAAGAAATAGATGTAAGATATCAGCAATTTAAGGAAACTAAATTTATATATAAAAATACTTGTATCATTGCTAGAAAGTAAAAGGGCAAGTAGTCTATGGAGCAGACAGTTCAGCCTCAGAACACAGTATCAAGAGTCACCTGGTCACTGAGGCAATGCTGCCTTCTGAGAACTACAAGATTAAGTCCTTTTTCAAGGCATAACCTGGGAGAGTTTTTCAGATTATTTCAAACAGACACACCAGATTCTACTTCTGATTTTTTTCTTTGGAGTCTGGCTTTCAGTTCAGGAACCTGAGAGTAATGTCAGAGCTGCCAAAGTCCCAGTGGAGTTAATTTGGATGGATAAAAACCTTTACAAAAGGACACCAGTTGCTCTGCATGACTTGTTGCCTTTTCCATTCTATTAGCTTTTGCACCAGTTATAAGCTGAAACACCTTTCACAGCAAAAGAAGATTTTTATTTTGCTTTCATTACTTCTGTTACAGAACATAAGCTTTTTGAGAAACAGTGTGGGTCAATATCTAGCAGTGCCATCTCCCAGTCCATACAAATTGCATTATCACAGCAATATATTGCAGTGTTATGGTTCCAAGATTCAAGCTCTTAATTTTACAGTTAGATTTCTCCCACTATATATTACAATTTTCTTATGCCCTTAAGTATCAGACAAACAGTGACAGTATTCACATGGTTGAACTAACACTGCATTTTTTGGACTGCTTCTTCCTTGGCTTTATGTAGCAGCGTGTTACCATAGAAACTAATAAAGACAATTACTTACTCATATGCACCTTATCTGATACTTCTCTAGTTAATAATTTTTAAGCCTTGGTGCAGCTAAGACACTGCGATGCCTTAGCTCCTCTTGTCGTAATGAAGTGGAGGGCATAGGAAATTCCACAATTAGGTTCCTCTGTTGGCCTCAATGCTTTTCTGTTTGCTCATGAGGGCTAGTTTTAACTTCTTTTCCTCCTTCTCAGAGATCCTATCACAGTATTTTTCTTCTCATCTATTTTGGTTTGTAGGGTTTACCTACACAATTTTAAAATAGATTTTGTATATATGTGTGTGTGTGCATGTCCGTGGGTTAGAGTAGACCATGTATTTGCATATTTTTCATACTTGCTTCTTAGAGATCAAGAATCTGTGTCTTGAAGCTATTATAGTCTGAAAAAAAAGGCAGGCCAGAACTGAGAACAGTAACACAGATGAAGTAACTACCACAGAATTACATACCTAGTCATCAGCAGAATTAGGAACACATATTCACACAACCATAATTTCTAGTCAGAGTTCCCTCCACTAAGCCATGCTAAGTAACAGAAAAAGTATCTCATTGACTTTAGTAGGCACTAGTCATGTTTCAAAATGAAAATCAATTAAATAGAAGGAGAAAGGTGACAGGTATGAATAATAGGTCCATAAGCATAACAAACTAAGGAATTAAACAAAACCCATTGTTATTTAATGAGTAAAAAAAATTGGACCCCACAGCATAACAATCTCTACATAACAAAGATTTCACAGTGCCAAACTGTAGGAATAGAAGGACTTACCAAAGCATTTTTCTAACTGGTTTATTGCAGCATCTTTTGTGCAGTCAAGTCTTGAATTTCTACATTTGAATCAAGTAAAGAGCCTAAAGTATTATAGTCTTAAAAGAAACCCAAACAAACAACAAAAAACCCCACATAATTCAGACTACGCTGTTCACAGCCCTTTGCATTGTCTGCCCACAAAATGCACTTTCACTACCTTTCTTTCAGTGTTGCTTGTGCAAGACCACTGATATCAATGAGAGTAACAACTTCCTATTCCCCCTACCTCTTTACCTCTTCAGGCCTGGTACTTATCTCATGACCTTGTAATCAAATCAAGCACAGGTGAAACTCAGTTCTTAAAGTTCTCACTGTCTTAAGGGGGTCAGAATACCTTAGAATAGAGATAGAATTTAACAAAGTATAAAAGAAAATATGAGAAAAGGAAGAATGGATTAAAATAACTGAAGTAATTTAGAGCATAACCTGTATCTAGTCAGTGTTGCAAACAGGAGTGCACATCTATGTTACACAGCAGTGTAAAGGTAGATGCTGATTCCTCTGAACTACAGCTCCGTATAACGTCAGGTTGCTTTAAACAGTGCTGCATGTAGATGTAATTATGTTTGCAAATAGTTTAACTTGCACTGACTCACTATATGCAGAATTTTTCTGAATAATATTTAATTCTTAGAAGAAGTGTTTCTTGTTTGTCACTAAAAGAAGTGAAGTCAAGGAGCTATGCTGATATTATTAGTGCTTTTCCAACACTTGAAAAATCTGAGGGATTGATTTCCTTTCATTTCATATTACTGAAACTATGAATTAAGGCTTAGTTCATTCTGTTATATGTGGGTTTCTAAAGCAACTACATTAATATTTTTTAAGAGTTATTACAACATAAAATACATATACTACTAATAATACATACTAACCAACTGAGAAATTACTTTGTTCTCTGATGAATATTGTTTCACTCTGGGTAATCAGTAGTTTTGAGGTATTTCTGTGATAGGGAATAAATTCCTGTCCTTTCAAAAAAGACAAGAACACTTTACAGGGAAGTAAGGAAACATATATAATGTAACCATGAAAAAGTTGTCAGGCACTTAAAAGACTATCACAGTACAAAGACTAAGCTGTCCATCATTTTGGACACACTTAAGCTTCATGGAAGTGATGTTATTTGGGGAAGTTTCCTTAGCTCCCAAGCACTTTGTGTGCTAATTTCAAAAAATCTTCCACTTTCCAGCACTTGCATCTAATTTGATGCTTCTTTAGCTTCATTTATTAGAAGGCTGACAATACAGTAATTTAAATTCACAGAAAAATATCAGATTAAAAGCTATTCTTGTATGTCAATTTTATTTTTCCTTGAAAGATATATATATAAATATATATATATAGTTATAAAGTCAAATAACCTATTTAGATTCATATTTCTGCCAGGGACCAAAACGCTAGAATGAATTACCATAAACAGCACAGAAATGGAGCAGCTATTCAACAGAGTGGCTTTCAACAGTATATAGTAACAGGAAGAAACAGCTTAGAGTAGGACACATATTTTAAACAGTATTACTGAGAGAGTAGTAGACGTTTAAGTACTGCAAAATGAGCCACAGACACTTCTAGATGCAGAATTGGAGGCTGAGCTGAGGCTTTCAAAGTTGGGATTGAAAATGGTATACTGCTGGTGATGTAAAAAAAGACCAAATAAAAAGCCCCCAAACAAATAAACCTGTCGGTCTGAGAAGGCAGCCCATAGGAATTATTTACATGTAGGAATACTCTGAAACAGAACTCACTTATGACACCATCAGCAATCACTTTGGTCTTCATACTTCTTTTAATAATATACTACTGTTAGTGATGACAAATATTTTAGAGCCTTACAAATGTGAAATTTTGCTTACTTCTGTATTTGAATCAAGGTAATATTAATGCTTTTGGCCTTTGAAGGTTAAGACACTCATTTAGATACGCTTTAGGGAAAAATGAAGCAAAGTGGAGGAGGGTTTTACAACATCCTACTCAAAACACGGTGATGGATAGCACAAAAATATACACAAAACATAAGCAAAAGAATACAGCAGAAAAAGAAGCTAAAGAGAAGAAAAACAAAACTAAGGCCTAATTTTAATTACAGAAATTACTATTTTCACACTAAGAACAGGTGAGAAGTGGAGTAGGGAACTGAGGACTGTTGTGTTTGCAAAATTATTTGGTACTTAGGAAATAGTGTAATAAGGACTTTGCAAAATACCAAGGCAGAATGGATTCTTTTTTCCTGCAACACAGTAGAATTTTTGTATATAACCTTTTGATAGTGTAAAAAGTTCTGAACAGGTGTCTGTACTTTATTATTAGCACAGTATCAAATAGCTTCAATCTAGAATTTCCATTAAGTGATTAAAGAACCTCAGGAAAAAACAGTATAAGTCTTTTGATTGTGACAGAATGCTAATAGCATTAAGTCATAAAAGAATTTCTGTTTATTAAAGTGTAACATGTATTTCCCAACAAAACTATGAAGAAAAGTCAAAGAAATGTAAGCCATTTCAAAGACAAAACCAACACAGGCTCATCATAGAACACAGGATTTTTATTAACCAATGATATTTTGGCAGAATGAAAAGAAAAACTGTAAAAGCCCTTTATGTTAATTTTAAATACGGAAATATATGAATGTGTACCTCTATGATAACTTTTAAAATTAAAATTCCATACAAATATTTAAAAATAATATATATACGTTTTCCATTAAACATAGAAGGAAAAATAATGTCAACCAGGAACAGTAACAAACAAACAACCATTAAATAATACCAATAGAATTTCACAGTACTGTTTTACAGACTGCCATAACTTTTCAAAGTAATCCACAGAAATTATTTACCCAATAATCCGATTAAAAAAACACAACAGAATTCTGCTTGATATTCTTCAGAGACAACAGTGTTTTTATCTAAAGGCTATGTATCTTTTTTCAGTCAGTGCACAAAGATTGAATTTGAAACAATCAGATTCTTATTGCACAGAAGTTACAAAACCTCAAAACAATTAAAAAAGAAAACATAAAAAAAAAAAATCAGAGGATGTGGGGAACTGTGGTACTAAAATAAAATGTTAAGGTTATGTCTTGAATATTCTTAAATATTACATAATATTTGCCTGTTAAACAGGAATAAGAATTTAACTAATTTATGGCTTTGTAGAGTAAGACCACTAAAATCACCGATGAACTTGTCAAATCAGAGATTAGATACATTTTACAGCTTTCTTTTCAGACCATATCTTGGGGCAAATACCTTCACTATTGTAATTCTGATCCAAGTTGATTTTTAAGTTGCCTTTTTAAGTGTGTTATCTCTTAGAAAAGCTATTCTCATTTCTTTCTCTTTAAGTTACCATCATCAAAGTGATCCTGGACTGACTAGAGTATGTTCAGTGAAAAAGCTTTTCATTGTCTCACATAGAACTGTAATTTTCAATACTCTTCAACAGTGCATTACTTATACTTAACCTTCAAGTTAATAGTTTCCTTCTTTTCTCATTTTTGTTATTCTTTTAAAGCCTCTAATTCAAGTACTCTGTGTGATATTGCCAATTACATTTAAAAAATTTATTTCAATAGCGTATAATAACTAGCCTTGCAGTGTACTGTTATTAAAATTAAATGGATAACAGCATGCAATACAAAATTCAATGTCTTATTAGTCCTTCAACTTTTATAGTGGTCAGTAGTTTTAAAAAATAGTATCCTGAACAGCAAGACACTCATAAACAAATTCACAATGAGAAAATGATCAGATAAAATGTCCAATTTTAATACATAAAGCAGAATATTTTTGTTAATAGAAAAATGCCCAAAGCACTCTAATGGCCTTCGGCAGTATTAAAGAACATGTACAATTTTCAAAAAAAATGAAAGTTTTAATCAATTTTTTAAAATTAAAATTTTAATTTTCCCCCAAATCAGTTTGGAGTTCACACAGGTCAAACTGTTTGTGGAGATGTTTGTATAAAGGTATTCTCACAAGAATCTCTGTCATTTATTGGAAAGGAAAACCAAAAGTGCGACCCTGTTAAATAAATGCAGCTCCTGATGCAGGGTCTGGGTCATGACTCTCTTCAGTGTTTACTTACTTTATAGAGCAGGCTGATACCCAGTGTAATGGCAGTACCATGGCTGCATGGAATACAATTACATAAACCTACTTCAGATAGTTAGAAAAGATGGTACAAAGTGCAAGGCTTTAGGGACAGAATCTTTTTTTTTTTTCTGAATCATTTCAATGCTACAATGCAATTGCATTGTTCTGCTTACACTTATCCTTCAGATAAAGATAATACTCTGGTAATAAAAAGATGTAAATTCACTCAGATGCTGTTTGATCAAACTAGGGAAGTACCTTTAACCATACTTTGTGCTGTTACATGATCATTTTATCTCATTTCTTGTTATTCCAATAGATTTACTTTATAAATATTGCTCCAGTGTATGTCACAGCTATGCGTGACCAGCCCTGGAACAGAAGAAGAGTTATTAATCTCTCAGCCTTTACCCTTTCATTACATTTTTCTGGGCAACAAAACATCTGTTCTCCTCTTACACAGATTTTTATGTACTGTTGATCCTCTTAAACAACATCAGATGCATCACTGATTAAGGACTTTGCTTATATTCTACTTGTAATATTGATCATCTCTACACAGAATCTGTAGAGCATGTACAAAAACATGTTATTTTTTTTGCACTCTTAACCATGGGAAAGAAATAGATTTTTATTTTTTTTTAATTAATGATATGGCAAACAAAGCCCAATGGTATAACTGGACAAGTGACTTTAGTACAAAGGCAGTTTCTTATCTTTTTGACTTATCTGGGGGTTTTGAAGAGTAGTTATATGTAGATATAAGTAAAAATACTTTTTGTACATTATACCTTTCAAACAATAAATATGAATGGAATTGCTTATGTTAGAAAAAATATTATTTATTTGTGTGTTACTTTTTCAAAGGAGTGGGATTTGACTGTTTTATTTTTGGGCATTGCTTACATGCTTAAAGTGGAGAATTCTGAACCCTGTTGAAATCAAGAAAAAGAATACAAGTTAATAAGTTCATATTAAACCCCCATATAAAGTGCATTGACACAATGGAAAATTAAAAATAAATAAAAATTCTACTAAGATTGTTGATATCCATATGCATTTAAAAACCACCCTATTAGGGCCTTTTCAGTGTGACAAAAGCAGGCTCAAATCCCGCAATGTATTTGTTTATGCAAGTGCTTAAGTAATTTTGACAGTTTTTGGGCAGATGTAAATCAGCTCTAAGCAGTTGGAGCCTTCACAGTTAGGAAGGGAACATTTTCTGTGAATGTACTTACTACTATATCAGCAGCACAACAGTTCTGGGAGAAAATATTAAACAATTTAATGGTGATATATATATATATATATAAAAAAAACCAA
This sequence comes from Pipra filicauda, assembly GCF_003945595.2. Taxonomy (NCBI): domain Eukaryota; kingdom Metazoa; phylum Chordata; class Aves; order Passeriformes; family Pipridae; genus Pipra; species Pipra filicauda. The sequence continues at coordinate 946,316 of NW_024103563.1, read as the reverse complement.
ACAGCAGAGCCTTCTTAAAGCAGAAATAACACAGGAGTGCAACCTGTCTACTTAGTCATCACAAGCCCATACCCAAAGGAAATGTTTCTGAAATCCAGAGAGACACAGAAAGGGTCGCAACACAGAATATAAGGGGATGTAATTCGTGCAATAGAAAACTCTTCTCGGTGGAGTAGTTTGTTTTATAACCTCTGTGAGTTATAGCACAACTTATATTTTTTTTCTCCGGGTATTTATTTCAACATTTTTTAGATGTTACTCTACTTCATTTACGACCTCTGTAGATACACAAAGGGTTTTACAGGGATTTTTCGCTTTTGAATGTGAAGGTTAAAAAAAAGTGCATTCACCATCGATCGTGATCTGGCATTTTTGCTGGGTCAAATATTTTCTTGTCTTTTTTGTAAACTAGGAAAGATTTCCAAATTTGGAGTCCCCTATGCATAAAGTGAGACTAGTTAGATGAAAGGCCACAATCCCAATCATCAGGTGACTTAACTCAGTATAATCTAATTGAAGTCAATGTCATACCAATCAACCCAGTGGAGATATGGCACAACTTTAATGGCATATAAATTACAGTACTGATTTGTAAATACCTTAGATTTATTGGTTTGCACTGCATTTAACAATATAAAGTGAATCGGCACAGACAGAAATCACTACTTCCAAACTGGCTTTTAGGAAAAGGAAAAATATCAATTTTTAGGTAGTGACTGTAATGAACTTGTAGGACAACCATGAATATTTTGGTAAGCTATCAAATGCTTATCTAATCATCATATGAACATTTTAGTCTGGATATACACTCTCACAATATGCAGAAAAAAAGTCATGTAAGGAAAGCCCTTCTAATATTTATGTGCGTGTGCCTAGTTTGGAATGAAAAGCAATAAGAGTCTGGATTGAAGGAAAGGAATGTATTCTGGCTGTTTAATTTAACATATAGAACCCTGGCCTGTCTTGAAAGGTGGCAGAAGTTGATGTTGCTGGATGATTTCGTATGCTGCTAAACAGTCTAAATACAGGAGAAGTTTGTAGTAAGACTTCTCTTTCCAGTATGCACAAGCATACAGCTTGAACTTCATTCACATGCACGAGGTACACAAAAAACCCCTTTCCTCTGCTCTCACAGCCAAATATAAAACCAGTACTGGACAAGTGTTTTCCTTCCATCTCAATAATTTATGACCAGGGCTGGCTCTAGTCTGTTATTGTACCTTATAAACATGTCCTGTAGAAGCACTCTAGTAAGGGAAGTAAGGATAAGTCTAGAGATGATAAGCCATTTCAGGTGTGGCTCCATCAAATTACTAAAAAAATATTTAGGGCACAGGTCTGAGGTTCCTTTTGCCAAGCGATTTTTTTAAAAAATGGGACGGACATTGCTTCAAATGGATAGACTATTTCTTTGGGGATTTCTTCCTCCTTAAATTGCCCTCTATCACACTAAAAGACATGGAACTAACAAGAAGTAATTTTAAGCAGAAACTTTGCAGTTATGCTTTGTTGTACAGAAACAGAAAATAAAAAAAAGGGAAAAAAGGTACATCCATGCAAAAAAAATAATAAATGCCTTTTCCCCCTGGTGTCATGTCTTTGGATATGTACAGCCTTGGAGAAATGTATAAATCATTTTATACATGGAACTCTTAAAAAACTAGAGATTTTTAGTACAAAGGAATCAGTTCACTTCAAGAATGTCCACATGCTGTTGCTTTATGTTGCTTTACTATATACACAAGAGGATCAAAGAAAGGACCTCTGTTTTACAGTTACTGCTGTACTATACATTAACATGTGGCTAATACCCTTCTCTGGGTGAGATTTACACTTAGTATTACAAATAACATAACAATGCTGAAAATACTGATACAAAACAGCTTCAAGATGACATTTTAAAAATATCCCTCACTTTCATTGAACAGTTTTCTCCAGTTTTTTTTAAGTTTTCAGCTCTATAAAAGATTCTCCAAGAAAATAGTAGCATTTAAAATGTTTTTTTTGAAATTCATAGATGGATTTTTTTAAATAAAGTGTAATCCAAAAGTCCATTTTTCCAGGAAATAAACAACTGTAGTACATAAGCTATGGTTTGGTTTTGGTTTCTTTGTGGTTCGGTTTTTTTGTTTTTTTTTTGGAGGGGTGTGCGTTTTTTTCTTTTTTTTTTTTTTTTTTAAATGTAGTATAGTACATTTGTATCCTGGAAAAAAAAATCCTTGATTACAGCATATGTTTAATTTATTTACAGATCTGAAATATAATTGCACACATCAACTTTTGAGATGAGCAAGACTGAAATGAGTTGTTAGTAAGAATCAACTGTCCTCTGAATCTACCATGACATTAAGAGATTGCTCAGAACAGAAAGTGATTCTGAGTAGTGAAATTCTCTTACTATTATTTTTAATTTTTTTCGGTAGACTTTAAATTATGAGTTGCAATGCAGAACTGGGAGTCTCAAATACCCATAGTTAATTCGGTCAAGCTGTGTTTGCAATTTTTTGCACATTCTGTTTTGGCAGTAGCAATGTACACATGAACATGAAGAATTTTGGCAAATATTTGTCTTCATTCTTATGTATCCATCTCTGGATACTCAAAATTATCACTACAGAATATTTAGACAAAACCTGCTCTCTTCAACATCAGATAATGTAATAAAATCTGCTCTAACCAAAATAAAATCCTCAATAAACAGAAGCCGGAAATTTCAGGCTGCTGAAGTCACTTTGCAGAATATCTGCCAAGCTCATAGTCTATTTTTTTCTTAATCTACCCAATCCTTGTGTTAATCCTAATATTAAGTAGTGAAGCAGATATATTTAACACTAGGTAAAATTGGATCATTAATTCATTTTACATGCTCTATGTGACTTACCTTTCAAAAGTTACAGATTTTTAGTGGCTATAAAAACTTTGTTTTTCATTATATGCTATTTCTGTTAAGTCGCACTGCCCTGCTTCTTTGTGTGAGAATGTGCTGCACCCTTGGCTTTCTTAATCACCAGTTAAGAGAGAGGGGACTTGTCCCAGATCTGCCTCAATTGTACTTAAATGTACCAGATTATTTATAAACTACTAGCTGTATCTCCTTCTACAATTCAAACAGAGTACCCTCCATCGGAGAGATTGTAAACTAAGTGTCATGTTTAGTATATGCCACATGTTTAGAGTAACTTGACTCAGATGCCTGTTTTCAGGCCTTCTGAGAGGGGAAAACCAGATCTTTTGCTACTGGCAGGTCTGCAAGTTCTATGGTGTGATCAGATGATTTCATACCCCTGTGAGACCAGGCATTAAATTAACCTCACTTTTGTGTAATATGTCAAGACTAGCAAACCTGCTGAGTTGGTATAAACCGGGTTCTTAAGTACAGATGACACAGCCTATAGAAATTTCGACTTATGCAGGTAATTTGGCCTGGGTAATAAGACTTGTCTTTTGTCTTTCATCCATTTTTGGTTCGGGAAGTGAAATGAAACTATAGGATGCATTATATAGCAGAATGTCACACTGCATCATGAGTGATACAGTGCCTGTAAAGCACAACTTGACATGTCCTCATAGAACAGAAACACCTGAAGAAATGTTGCTAAATCAAGGTGGGAGGAAGGAAGGGAAGGTTGAGGAACCAAGCTGACATTCTCATTGGGACTCAATTACTGACTTGAAAACCTGGCAAGTCTCTATGGACCTTGCTGTTAAAGGAAAATCACTCATCTCTACTGTGGCATGAGGCACTCATAGAACACATACAGCAGGAAGTGGTAACACACCTCTACAAGTCAGAAAATTTCACTGTATTAAAAAAAAAAATAACGTAAAAAGAGGGTCCTTAAAGATTTCTGACTCCTTATTTCCCTAGTCTCTATAAAATTCAAGAAGGTTTACTAATTATTATCTATTCATTCCTCACATCTACTTTAACAGTAATATCATTAAACATACATGATATTATTTAAGATCATCTTCTAGAACTTTCAGGAATGATAGTGACTTATAGAGGGGAAAAAATAGTTTGCCAATATTGGACTAGCAGTGCCAGCCAAATGGTCCCATTTATTATATCCATGGTGACTTCCACATGACAAATCAGGCTAGTTATTTAACAATTTAGTTCATCCTTTTACCTCATTCCCAGATGGGAAAGTATGGAACCTACAGACAATGCTAAATTTTTACTTTATTTTTTTCACATGAAAGTAGCAACAGATGAGAAGTGAAGACTGAGTTCTAGGCGAGCTTATTCTCCTCCTTAATCACCTCTCCTTCCATGGCAAGAATATAAGCACCTTGTTAGCCATCTTGTTGACCTAAAGTCTGTAGCTCTGCTGTGTGTAAATTGTGGTGGAGAAAAACATTTTTCCTGCTATACATGTGTAAAGAGATGGGTCCCCTCGGAGGCTGTCCAAGTCTCCCTGTGAAGGTGGTGTGCTGCCGAGGTACAGCAATTTGGTCTTTTGGAGCCCCTGAGAACATTGGATAGCTGTCTGCCTTGGATGCTGGCTTTTCTGTACTCGGTGCTGTGATAGCCAAACCATTCTGGGTGACCTCTGAAGCGAGGGTTTCATACGTGCCTCTAGTATGCTTGATGACTTCCACGATCTCCTTCTCTTTTAGCAGGTTACTCAGACACAAATTAGACAGCTGACAGCTCTTGCTTTCATAGGCTGCTGCTTGGTTGCCTGACGGGTGTCTAAAAGGGTCCTCGGTGGGAGTATGTGCTGACTTTCTGTCCCTTGTGCTGAGATTTTGGCTCACCATTCTGATTGGATATGTAGTCTGGGGAAACAAGACAAAACAAAAGTCTTAGTAAAGAACACAGTAGAAAAATGGTGTGGAGTATATAAAACACTCCTCACTACACATTTCTGTAGACCCAGCACATGGGTCTGGCAGACTAAAATGAAAGACGACTCTCAACTGCTGGTAAAACTTCCAAGGCACTGCCAGCATAAAATAAAAGTACTGTTCATTCATATTTAACAGCATTAACATTGACAAATGCTTACTACAGGTAATGATTTAGGCATTTTCTTTAAAAAAACATAGTTTAGATCAAAGGAGGATAATTTTTTTTCAGAACATAAAAACTGGATAAAAATTTTCCTTAAACTGTAAACAGATTTTCAAAAGCATTTCATATGATGAAACAAGGAGAATTTTCATTGCATACAGTTCAAGACTTAATACTCTCAAATGCTTACAAAATCTAAAGAACATGTTTTATAAAGATCTTCATGCCTTGGTTAAGCTTAGAGCATGCTCAGTTCTTATTGTCCCTTGAATCCAGGTGGTTTGTTGCATATTTACAAGTCAAATACAGAGCAATAATTTTATTTCAGCTGCCCAGTAAAAATACAGTGTAAGACGGATTCCAGCATGTTACCAACTTCTGATGCTGTGTAATCATGCATGCATTTGATTTTGTTTAGGTGATGGTAATCTATCTGTACATGACAATGATCACTGCAAATTTTCAGCGTGTAACTAGTGTAATACTTCATATTGTCCTCCACAGAACACCTGACTGAGAACGAGGTGATGGTGTACTTTCCCTGGTTAAAGCAACTAGTTAATCTGCAACAAAGGTCCAATTTGACTCCATATAGGTTTTCTGCAACAGAACTCTAAATGGACATAGTAGCATTCTTGACATTTACATTAATATATGAGCTCTGACATTGCAAAACAAAGCTGAGAGAAGAAAAAATACTACCAAGCCTTGCAACAATATTTTCCTAAAAATATTTCAGGATGTTTCCCTGATTCTATAGGAAACTTGGATATATTGTTTCAGAATGAATTGTATCACTTCACATGCATTTCTATTTTAAGCAACACAGAAGAATGATACAGTCAATACTGACAGCTTAAATCCTTTTTTTAGTGTAGGCAGGCTAATGGTCATGATTTTACAGGTTTGGATGCAAGGATTGCAGGGCATTTTAGGCATCAGAGATAATACTTCAAAAAATTATTAGTACTGGACCATCAATTTTTTTCCACTTTATTCAGTGCTGGTTGCATCCAGATTCATAAATGGGAGTAGAACACTTCTGGAAAACATTAGTTCAGTGTTTATGCTTACTGGACATAGATGATGAAATGAAATTCCATTTGATTACTAGGGAATCATTCTTGGGGGAACCTGTCTATAAGTTCAATCTTTTTTAACAGTTAATTTATCTATCTATCTAGCTATCTTTCTTTCTTTCTTTAATGCAGTAAATAAAATCTTCCTACTTTGACAAAAGAGTCAAATTTAATGCCCTGCCAAAAATCCCTGCATTTATTGTAAGGGAATGTTTCTGGAGTTACCATATGTCACCCTATGCCCTCTGACAACCTAAAAATTGATACAAAACCTTAGAGGAAGCTTACGGTGGGACTTCTAGTCTATTCTCTGGATTTAAGTCTATTCTTTCTCTCTCTCTCTCTCTGCCATGGAAATGATGAAAGAATTGCTGTTTGATCTTGAATACCTGTTTATGTCTCCAAAGAATGCTGTCAAGCAACCCCTTAATCTTCTCTGCTCTAGAATAAAAAAATACCATGTTGATTTTTTCTCATAGGACTCATCTGCTAGACTATGAGTCATTCACATTTGTCTTCTCTGTTTGTCTTCTCTATACATTCCCTTCAGTAATTCCACCATTTTTTACTTTAGGCATAAGGCCCAAGAGTACAGTACTCAAGGCAATCCCACACCATTATGAAGCAGAAGAAGCACTATTAATCCTAGGAAGGACTTCTTCATCTGCTTCCTTTAATTACTCCAGTATGAGATTAGTAATTTCATTTGGCAACAGCATGAAATTGTTCACTCGTTCATCTGGTTGTCCACAATAGTTCCGTGATTTTTTTCTACAAAATTATTTATAAGTTCAGCTGATTATTGTCACTTAGACAAAATACCTAATCTGTCTATGTTGAATTTCATAATTTTTCCTTTGATCTTTAATGTATCAAGATAATTCTGAATTCCAGTTTTATCTATTAATCTATTTTCCATCCCACTCAACTTCAGGTAAGCTATAAATTTAATAAGAATAATCTCTAGTCCATCATTCTGGTAGTAAATGAATAGTATTAAACTCTATAAACCCCTACTTACTATAGCCTTTTCTTTTAATACTGGGCTATTGGTAAGTAATTTCGAAGGACAGTTTTCCAATTTATGGAAATCATAATCTTCTCCCAAAACTCACAAAAATAGACACTGATATTGCAGATTGTTCAGTATATACTTGTTTTAATAAAAACACCTCAAAGCTTGTAGTGGTCTTATACACTACTCAGTAAAAAGTCTAGGAATTAAGAACCATTTCATTCTTTACAGCTGCTACTGATGTGCCATCAAAAGCATGTAATGAATCTGTTTAATCAGTAAATATCCCTATTCAATCAGATTACTCAGTCATAAGCAGCATGACATGTGAATAACCAGAGTTTAAACATGTTGCTGTAGACCTTTGTGGCTTTAGCTACACAGGTCCCTTCTAGTGAGAAGCATGATCACTGCTAGAAGTCTTGGATACAAGTTGTCTTATAATCTTAAGAATTTCTAAGCTGTCACTCTTGCCTCTTGAAATAGAATAAAAAATAAAAACTTGTAGGGAAAAAATTCTTGTGAAATTATTTGTACTGACAAGGAAGGTTTTAAAGTAAATAGAGAAGAATCAACTGATCTTGAAAATAAAAACTGCAGCAGCATGTTCAAAGCAAGGCATACTGTTGAAACTGGGTACCAGTAACAGGTCAAGGCATGATTACATGATTTTTTTATACTGCTTTTTAACTTGATCTTGATGAAATGCTGTTATGAATATCTGGCACTGTGGTGTTTCTTTGCTCTTCCTTATCAAGGTTATATTTCACATGAAATATTTTCAATTTAGAAAATAAATGCTGGTTTGTAGGTCTACAAAATACTTGCTTCTGGTTCCTGGGCAATGGGGGGAGAAAGTTTGTGTGTATGTATCAATAAATATTTAATAATATAGATATGGTTAGGGAATCTCTTAGTTTTGTGAAGCTGTAACTTGCTGAAATTCCTCTTCTATTGAATAATTAAACAAATACCAGGTGATGACAAATTAAGACTAATTCATCTAAATTTTAAAATAGCAAAAGTAATTCAGAATATGCCATCAGTACCCTAAGACATTGGTTTGGCCACATCCCCAGCAATAAGATAACAAGATGGTTAACAAGGAGAGACAGAATCATTCTATCAGATGCATAGTTAGAGATCAAATGAGCAGAGATTTTAACAGAAACACTCCCAAACCCAATACTATCATTTTTATCTATGAAAAAATTACTGAAGAATAGCTTCCAATCAGTGATCAAATGGGAGTCAAAGTCAATAATAAATCCTCTCCCCTCTCTTCACACAAATAACATTATTCTCCCTCCAAAATATTGATAAAAAGTCCAATGCAGGTTTGATCTTAATGCAAGTAATTTTTTGCTATCATTCTAACATTTTTATAAAATTCACAGCATACAGAATTAAAATTATTTGTATGTTCTTGTTCATTTGATGAATTCAGATAATTTAGCTTGAAAGAATACAATCCAATTGGGTTTTCTTGCTGGTCCATTCTACAGTTATTTAGGATCCTTATGAACTAGTCAGAATGAGAAAAATGTCCCAGAATGAAATGTACAAAAGTAAAAAACCACACATGCCATACCAACAACAACAAAAAAGTTGGACAAACTTAAACCATTTATTTTTAACCTATTTCTCCTTATCTTCCTGTAAACGTTTAATGCAAAATTTTTTGCAATGAACTTTTAGCTACCAACTGCGTTCTATGAGCATTAGACATGAGCGAGCAAAGCCACAATCCCAATGCATCTGTTTGCCAATTTGAAGGCTGAGTCCTTGTCCAAAGCTGAAGGTGGCTTCATGCCAGTCGTGCTCCAGCCTAGCCTAGAGCAGCTGCAGTGCTGCTGTAAACTGCTGCTTGGCTGTGCTCCAAGGAGCCGATCTGCCAGCTGGTGACTGCTGAAGCAAAAAATCCATTCATCTCTTTCCCTTTTATTTTTCAGTAGCTCAGCTAGAACCAACAACTTCTCTGCCCCAGAAATCCCCAATGCCACTCTATAGTCTGCCTAACTGTGGGCCCAGGAAATGGGTTGCAATTAGGATGCAAATGGGGCTGTGAAATTTCTTTCAAAAGTGTCCCATTTTAAATATATGCAGAGGGGAAAAAAAAGGCCTCCTTTGTTGTTTCAAATATGTCTTAACCTTTAAGAAAACATCTGGATTTGAATTTCCTGATCATATTAAACACATACAGACAAAAAGTGCATGCTTCATGCCTGACTCTATTTCTCAAAAAGAAAACAAAAAAGGGTTTTATTAAAATCTGATTGGCTGTAAAATTTTGATAGGTTTGTATCATGATCAGTTATGTTTTAAGGCACATATATGTGAGAAATATCAAAATATTTTAGGTTTGATTATTCCACACTGCCGCTAAATACATCAATATTAAATCAAAATGAGAACTTAATATTCTTAAAATACCTTTTCCATACATTTTTTTGAGGGTTCCTCTGTGATTGTCATTCTAGTAACTTTTTCTAATATTAGGAAAAAACTCAAGCCCCCTCAATGACCCATCACGAAGTAAAGAAAATGTACTACTCTCAGAGAAAGCTCCAGAATAAGACATTACAAACAAAACACTGTAGTCATTCATCACTTTCCATTTTCAAACCCAATGAGTGAAATCTGACAAGAGTTAACAACAAGACAATAGTGCTGCAGGACATTCCAAAATGAATATTGTTTCTGACTGTCTTGTGATAAAGTACTAATAAAAAATGACAGGAAAAGACATGAATTACAAAAACACCCCAAAAAGGGTGCAGATTTTTAAAATGTCTGTGCCCAGAGGCACCTGGGAGTCTTAGATGCCTATAATGTAATTCTTTCAAACAGAGCAGCTTTCTTAAATACATCATTCTGACAGCAGGCATAGAGAATAAAAACAAACAAAATACTCCCTCATCAGCCTACCCACTGCACCCTAACAACCAAACAGTGGTGTATTCGAAGAACGTGGTTTTATCACCCCAAAGGATTTTTGCTTTCAGAGGTGTTAATGGAAGCACACAAGAGAAAGCAATTATTCTCACAGAAACCTGAAAACTTTTTGGATTCCGTCATGTTTTCTACTGCTTAATAATTTTGTATTTGCAGATATGCGAGGAACTAAAATGTTTTTTCCAATGTAGTATTATCTATACAGCCCAGCATGGCTCACTTGGCCCCTGTCAGGTCTCAACTGGACTGCAGCACCTTCTGCTGAACTGTCTCCACTTGCGGCCTAGCCCAGAATTCATAAAATATAAAGCAACATAAAGGAGTCCAGAAACAAAACAAGGTGCTATAGCTCTGTATTTCTTTGAAGGATGGAAAGGATTAAGCCCTGCACGACGGTTTTGAATTTATATCCCTTCAGATGCCTTTCGCAGTTCTGATAGTTTATATAAGTGAAGATCTAATTTACCAAAACACAGGTTAACTCAGTACTTTGGTATGCCACATCTGTCACTATGTCAGCTCCTTAATTTCTACACGTCCTCACTTTTGTGCTTACCAGCTTCCAGCCTAGAGATGATCCAATACAAAATGTAATTTAGCTGCTGCAGGTAATTGTTCTTCATTCAAGACTCTTAAAAAGCACTCACTCTTATTGATTTCAGTAGCACCTGAACTGAGAGAGTGGCTTTTACAATCCAGACCTGCATATATTGAACATCTCGTGCTGCCTTCTGGCAACATGTGACACATGAAAGGAAGAAAGCAAGCCCAGTGTATCAAAATAAGTCATGGACTAGTATCAACAGGTTATGGGTAAGAATCAGCTGCTGATCAATCTGACAGCTCTGCCATTGTCCATTATAAAATGAATGCAGTCAACATAGATCAGATACGTTTCTCTTTCTGCCTTTCAAACACCTTCATTTACTTACTGAAAGCAAAAATTATGGCATGCTAAAATTCATGCCTCTTTGCCATAAGGCCATTTAAACAAACAGGCAAATTGAATAAAAGTGAACTATAGTAAGCTAATGTCCAAAAATAATTTTCTGGTAGTGGTGATACAGTGAGATAAGTAACTGACTGAGGGCTTACATAAGATATTCATTTTCCCATAACATAGAATTATCCTTGAAAAATTTTATTTATGTAAGTAATAATGCACAGTTAAGGCAACAAGGTGTAAAATGATGTAATGCTGTTTTATAAAGAAGGAAGAAAACACTTGCAAAAATTCCCATTAATTTCTAGTAACATAGAGTAAATCACTACTCTGCATTCTCTATACTGCATTTCAAGGGTTAACTGGAAGATTTTTCTCATTAGTAAATCTAAGAGAAAAATTTGTGTTTTATAGCAAATACTAGCTCCCCCATCTCCAGCAATTCTCATAATACCTCTGCCTCTACTGAAGCCTTTTACATCTCTTTTTACTGATCTTCTATCCCCCCAGCTTCTTTGGGTAGACATAGCTATGGCAGCCAACTATGATGAAAATCTCTTCATTAAGCTCTTTTTATGCACAGGCTCCACCTCTGTTTACAGGCAGCAGAGTCCAGAGAAAGATGCCCAAGTCAAGCTTGCCCATGGAACCTTCGAGGTTCCACCAAAGGAGACTGGATAGGTCCCATGTTCATGCAGCACTTTGGGTCTCATTATTTCTGTGCAACCCAAGAAATTATGGCCTCTTGTGCCATGCTTTTAGCTACAGTCATATAGAAAGTCACAAGTGTCTGCAGTTAAGGTCCTCTTTTGCATAACTGATGCAAAATGAACAAACAGAAAATGCAGAAGTGGATTCATGGGAACACCAGGGTCACTTCAAAAGACCACAGTTCGTGCAGTGTGGGCAGTGAAGTATGACACAAAGGTCCTGAGGAAACACTAAGGGAGTTTGCTCTGGAATTACAATCAGGAAAACTGGACAAGTGCTAATTAGCCCTTCTGAAAGAATGTGCTATTCAGCTGACATTTATTGCTATGCTAACACAGGTGTTCTGGCTTTGCAAGCCAAACTAGTATTTCTATACAGCATTTGATGTGCTCTGTAGACGTAATTTGTTAAAGGATCTCTGCCTTGTGCCTTACCTATTTTATTGATGACCATAGCCTGAAAGCTATGAAGTCCATTTCTATCTCCTTACATTTTAGAACTGTGTATAGTTGGTGGTGATAGAAAATTTCCCTGTGTAATTTCAAACAAACCAAGTTTCACATAGGTAAGATAACCCATCAGATAAGTACATAAAACAGTCTCTGCCTATGCCAGCAGCTTACACAAAAGAAGAAAAATATTTCATAGCATTTTTATTGTACGTCTACAAGAGTCCATTCAATTCAGATCTCTTTAAACCAGATTGTGCAGGGCAGTGTTCATTACAAGACATACTACTTAGTGTTCAGGAAAATGAACTCCAACAAGGTAAATACTATTTCATATATTTCATGTATTTTAAGGCCAGAAAAACCTGTTACAATCACCTTGTCTGACCTTCTCTGCAGTCAAAGCCATAGATTTCTCTTGGTGAAATCAAGTAATCCAAAAGAGGGAGCAGAACTACAACATAATTTAGAATGTACGGAGAATTAACGGAGAATGTATTTTATTTCTTCTTAATCCACTAAAATATTTTATAGCAATGCTATCCAGGTCCTTACTGGAAATGTTGCTATATTCTGGTAACAAATCCTAAATTAGTAGTTGAACATACTGCTGCTGACAAAACTGCTGCTAGGAGATAGTGTCTCTGCAGAGCAGAGGGGACTAGTGTCTAAGACATTTATGTATACACAGTTCTTGGAGAAAGTGCTGGTTGGATTTGGAGCTATCCCTGTCTGGAGAAATTTTGGGTCATTTAAGTAGTTATATATATGATGTGAAGGTTCTAGTCTCTTACTGTACATGATTATACAGGATGCATGACCATGAGGACCCCAATACAGCCTGCAAAGTTAGAGAGCCCAACACTTCACAAAAGCCTGATAGCACCAAGATTCTTACTTGAATCTTAAAAAACCCCTTCCTTTCCATCTTACTTCCTTGGAAACATGCAAAAAAATAATGCAGGTATTTCAAAACATTCACCATATTAGCTCCTTATTTCCTTCAGCAAAACTATATCACACAAACTTAGCAAGGGAAAATGAACAAAAGAAAACAAAACCAAAAATAAGCATCAACTGAAATGTCTTATTTTGCCTTTCTTTTTATGAGAACCAACACCAAGAAATTTGTCAAAAATACTGAAATATTGGATTCTACTTCTCTATTCCTATGCCTAGCTTAGGGATGGTTAGCAACATGATATTTCATACTATATTTCCAACTTTTTGTAATAAAGCACATGAGAAGGCATTTAGCTACTGCCCATTGCAGCATACCCTTTCTCTGTAAGAGTGTACATTTACATTTTCTTTTCTTTACAGTCCAAACTGTGGGTTTCTCACTTGGGAAAAAAAAAGTAATAGAAGATAATTTGCTCGCTTGGGTTTATGGGCTCAAGGGGATCTCATTGATGTGTACAAACACCAGAAGGGAGGGTGCAAACACAATGTAGCCGGGCTCTTTCTAGTGGTGCTCTGTGACAGGACCAGAGTCAACGGGCACAAATGGAAACACAGGAGGCTCCCTCTGAACGTCAGGAAACACTTCACTGTGAGGGTAACTGAGCACTGGCACAGGTCACCCAGGGAAGTTTTGGAGTCTCCATCCTTGGAAAAAAGCTGTCAAAAGCCATCTGGACATTATCCTGGGCAACAAGCTCTAGGTGGCCCTGATTGAGTGGGGGGTTTCGACAGAATGATCTGCCAACCTCAGCCACGCTGTGCCTTGTGAGACTGAGATCCAATTACGAGAACAAGTGAGAGGCAAAAGACTGAACAGAATAGGGGTTAGGAAGTTACATACACATAAAATCTGCAACTCACTTTCTACTTTTGCTTTTTATTTACATCCTATCACCGGGACTGAAGTCCCAGTGCATTGGTCCTAAATCTGGCAAGGAACACAAATTTTTCCAAGAGGTGTGTCCTTTGACCAGCTTAAGTGGCATGACCTGCATGGCTTGCCACTCAAGCAACAAAGAGCTCTCAAGGCACCCTCAAGAGGAGAGATCTCTGGTCTGACCATCAGATTTTCTGCGGTAAACTGAAATCCCTGTGGTGCTGAATTCCTCTATTTTGTAGCATTTATTAGTGTTACAAATATTCTTAGTGTTCTCCCTCATCAGCCAAAACAGCACTGTTTTAAAACTGTCATCTACCTAAAAAGGATACATTTAATCTTATCCATGTACAATGAACCTGCCTTTTGTTTGAGACTACCAACACTTAAACTGGCTAAAAATTTGGCCAGTGTAGCTAAAAAGACACCGTGCTTCAACTCAGGGAAGTTGGAAGCATGGTAGCAAAACTTTGCACACAGACAACAAAGCTGTCTAAGGCAGCATTCCAGACACTCCAATTAACTGTACACTGAAAGCTAAAAGATGAGCAATGTTTGAAATTCATGAAGGAGGACAATGTGCATGCACATACTCACACACACCCTGAGGACTGATAAAAGATAGTCTCAGATTTGACTGACATCCATCAACTCCTAAAGGCCTATAAAGCACACACAAACAACTCCCCAGAATATTCCAACAGCACACCTGAAGTAGGCTGTGTAGGCTATGCTTACAATGCACAGGTGCTCATTATTTAGGAGGGGATATCTTACAAGCTGCCTATCTCACCTCTGGGTTTCTGCCTCTCAGCCATTGGCAAATTGCTCCCCTTGCTTTTGCAAACCTTGCAGGAAACAGGGAATACTCTATAATTCAGGGCACATACCAACTCTGCTGCTTCCAGGCGTTCAGCTAGTGCATGTCATCTACCTTTCAGTCTTTTAAACACAATCTCTGCTGTGATCTGGAAGATGCCTAGACACTAGTTTGGCAGTTCTTTGCTCTGGTCCCAAAGTAAAACCCTTCCTCTGTGGGAAGCTGTGGAAAGAGAGATTAAGCAGGGTGTTCTGGAGTAAAAACAACTATGCTGATGACTATACTACTAGGTATGCTGAAAAAGCACTCTTGTCTCATTAGGAATATCAAGTAGAAATTTTGAGAACCCCAGCTCACAAACATTTTCCTATCAGCCAGAAGTAAATATGATGAATCAAGTAGGTTTTGGGCATTAGAGCACACTGGAGCACAACTCAGCATATTTGTCCTAACATATATCTAATCTACTGCTGCCAGAATAGTCCTAAAATTACATTTCCCTGCAACTGGCTGAGCAATTGCACGGAGAGCCTCTAGTAACCTCAGGAAGTCTGGCAAACAGTAGGACACCCACCAACTGCTACCTGCCACATGCAATAAGCAGCACAAAGCCACCCTGTCAGAGCAGTCTCAACAGTTCACCTCCCGAGGCCAAACAGGTTAACAGCTGACTCCTGGCTTTTCATGTAGGAATAATTACACACTTCTCAGCAGACAAACTCTCATGCTGATATCTGCCTGCATAGTGCTAGGGAAGGAAATGAAATGAAGAAGCTCTACATGCACAAGATCTACCTGATCACCCCAAACTTGCAACACAGGTTTGTTTTTTTTTTTTCCCGCCCACAGTTATTCCTTAGTGCACAGTACATTCCTTAGTGCTTTGGGAAAACTCATGTTCAAGCAGCAACACTGCTTCGTCTTTCTCTTCCTTGTCCTTCTCTTTTTCCATTTCCTCATTTTCCTGGAGGAGCAGCTACAAGAAAGAAGATCTTAGAGCATACAGTTGCTTCTAAGCCAAAAATCAATCTATCCAACAGCCACAGTGACAATACGTCAAATAATGAGAACAGAAAATGTTGAACGTGCCCGAGTGCCGGGCTGTAGTGCAGAGAACTGTTCCTGCCCCGAGCTCCAAAGAATTTTAACATGCCTGCCAGAAGAGGAGGAGACTCTCAAAGTGGGAGTCATACTCTTTCTGAAAGCTTGACTAGTGTCATGACACTCTGTGATTCCCTTTCCTTGAACTATCCTGAAATGTGGGCAACACACAAACGCTTGAAATCCTTTCACAAGATGCAGCGATACATGGTGTAATTGTATTGCAAACTGATTTTGAATTGAAATGGGGATATTAACTTTTCAGACTGTTTCTCTTTAGATTCAGAAACACATGTGTTAGACAATAAATAGGAAGTGGCTGCTATGTAGAAAGAAAAGCACTCTCCTTTTAGTACCTGAAGAGGAATGCTGAAAGTGTATGTGAATACCAATCTTTACACAGGAACAAAAATGCATTCCATGCCAATACAAAAATGAAACTGCTTCTCAACAGCAGAAATGTAGGTTCTCCTTTCTCTTCAGAAATTATTTAATTGAAAAATAGTCTGCATGTAACACCTTTCATTTCCAGATAGAGTACCACTGCTTTGAAATCTTAATAGTGGATTTAACAAAATTTATACTATAAGTTCAACAAGCATCCTTATGAGAACCTCTAACCAGAGTGACTCATGATAACTTTTCATTAATATTAAAACACATCCTCCTGAAAGCCCTAATAAGGGTGTCTAATATTTTCTTTTTCTTTTTTTTTTTTTTACCTGATAACAGTCACTAAGCTTTATTTTAATAGAGTTTAAATATCACAATATCCCCTTAAATAACATCAAGCAGATTTATATGTTCACATAAAGGAAAATAAAATAAAAACTATATCTACAGTACAAACTTCTCTTTCTATGCTTAGTGTATATTTACACAGAAAAAATATTACTGAATATTATTTAAGGTCCTATTTAATGAAAATATCTTTACTTTCTTCCAAGAAGCTTTTAATATTAAATAGTGTTCAAACAATATTGCCTATAACAAATCTCACAAATGCAGAGAAGGAAAGAACTTGCATAGATATTAAAATGCACAAAGTTAAAAAAAAAAGCCCTCGTGAAGAAACCTGCAAATTCCTCACCCACAAGAAATGTAAGAACAAACAGGTCAGGTCACGTTGCACACAGGTAATATTTTCTAAAATGTTGCTAGAAATGGTGAAGTGATGTACTGGCTTAATTTGACCATCTCTATGTATATATAGCCAGTGTAAATGTGAAATAAAAAGCACACTAAATCTAACTAGCCCACAATGCCATAAACAATACCTATTATACGTTATTTCATTCTCTCGGGGAAAGAAATATATGGTAATTTGCTAAGCTATTTTCACTTCATTCTTAACATTTATGGCTATTACTAGTAAAAAGAAACAACAGCTTGACTTTTTAGCATGCAAAATGCTAGATCTGAAAAAGACATATAAAAGAAAAATATATGCAGCTTCTCACTTGTACTGTGTCAGCAAAGTCTTTAACTAGGTATTCTAGGTAGAGTTTGCTAATTATAGGTGATTTCTGGTTCTTACAAATTATCATGGGAAGACAAGGAAATGAGGAAGGAGAATTCGAGAATTTATGGGAGTGTGGCACTAAAAAAAACCCCTAATGTCCCTACTTTGCCAATGCTTTGCATGTGAATTATGACAAACCACAGTATTAGAAAGCCTAATTCAGAAATGCCCCATATTTAAAAGCTGTGTCTATTCAGACTGTATATTCCTGTGTTTAACTCTGGTCATTACTGCTTTGTTCTCAAATATGAGGCTGTAACAGGATGTCTACACTTCAGGGAATCACCTCAAGCTCATACTAAAAAGAAGGGTATAAATCCACGGAGAATTATTTAAACTTCTACCCTGGGGGCCTGGGTTCTCTAGAGAATATTTCTCTTGGGAACTACACTTTTTAATATTGTATCAAATAAAATGGCCACTGCTATGCTAGACAATATGGGGCAGAACCCTCTGTGTGCAAAACTTACCCCACTATATTAAGTTTTGTACCTCTGTCATCTTTACTGTTTAACTTGATGCAGCCATCCCTGCCTGTTAATTCCCTTGTGCCAGTGTCTGGGTTTGAGTGGCTATGCAGTGAATTAAATAAGGAAGCTGGTGTGACTGAAAACTACATCTTTCAAATCTCTCTATATGTGGAAAGTTATTTTTCAACAAGAACAGTTCACTGATCAAATGCTTTTTAGTCACACAAGAAAAGCAGCCAGAACAATCATCCAAAGAGGAAGACGGAGACCAAGATTTTCTTTCTCTCTCTTTTCTTTTTTTCTTTTTTTTTTAATGAGAGGGCAGCAATGTGGCAACTGAAAGCGGGTTATGCAAAAAAACTTGGTGGGGATCCATCTCCTCCTCTGCCTGAGCTCTGCTGCCAGATGCAGAGCACTTCTGCTTCTATTGTGCTGTGACACACCATTGGCATTTGTCCCTGAAGGGAAGCAAGGCTCCTGCAGACACAGGGGATTATAAAGCTCTAGTGGGAACGGATCCCACCCATCTCCAGTGCCAGAGTTTTGCCTGTGCATAACTATAACTTTCCTAGTCCTCTGCCACTGCCACGTCCATCCAGCCTGCCTGGTTACTGGATTGGCTGAGTTCATCTCTGAGACTTTTGTTCCATGTTCTGGTTCTTCAAGGCATGGAGTAGCTGCAAGCATGAGTTAAAACTTTCTCTCATATATGACATCAGTGGGAGTTACCAACTTTGGAATTTCCCAAGGGCACCATGTAACTATTAATTTTGCTGTTAAGGAACTTTGTATTCACTACTTCACTATGAAAAAGCCATAAACATCCAGCAAGTTCCTATTAGGCCACTAAATGAAAGCCATCACCATGGTAAATTTTAATGTCTTCAAGCAAATGATGACAAAAAACAAATAAAAATGTAAAACATATAAGGATCCCTTAATCATTCTTTCTAGGATAAATTATTAATAAAAATTGCATCGGAATAAACACATTTAAATGGGATTGCATGAGTTCTACATCATATCCATGCACAAACTGGTCAGTTGAAATATCTACTAATATCTACTACATGACAAACAGAGGATGATTTTCTAATTTTACACAAGGATCTTTCAACTCCAAGACTGACTCAGGTATTCTGGATTACCATCTAGAAGAACATGGTTCTCACACCTTCACCCTCTGTAAAACATACCTGCTTTTACATAGAGCAAATAAAAGGTTCATAATTTGTTCTTACAAAAAAAGATAATGAAATTACTAGTGCACTCTTATACTGCAACACCCAAAGACCATCTGTTCTTGTTGGCAGGCATTTTCTTATTTTTAAAATGTGACAGACTCTTCATCAGTTTATCAGGTTATTATTTATCACCTTTAATGCTATTCTCAGACACACTATTCAATATAGGATAAATAAATTAGCATCACTTTTATGTCCTGTTACATATTGAAAAAGGTTGTTCCAAAAATTTTGCAACTTTGAATTACTTTGATATTTCTATCTTGAGAGTGAAGATACTAGGATTTTTGCTTATCCACATTGCTCATAACCAAGTGATGTAAGACACAAAGCCAGACAAAGCCTTTTTCATAATTAAACTTTTCTTTTCTTTACAGATTTCTGGGATGAGATCCTGAATTTAGACAAATGAGTGCAGATGGTGATTTAAAGCTGTATGGAAGACGAATGGCAGCTGTGGCTTTCAGGTGAAACTCTCTATTTTATACAGAGCCCTTGTAAGGTCTCCAGAACATTTTGTTGCTGAAAACAGAACATCACTACGATTTAAGTCTTTTGTATGCACTTGTGCTAGCAGCTTACAAAGAGCAGTTGCTCAGTGGATCTGAGCATATACCTACATGACTCCTACTGAAGGTTTGGGGCTTTAAGGAATACACTTAAAAGGCTCTTTTGGTTGTTTGTTTGGTTTTTTCCCCTTCTGATATCTTCTGAGTAATGGGAAATATGAGAGCTAGCAACTCCCAGAAGTATCAATTGAGAACTTATTGTCCCTGACTTTATAGATAGCATACCAGATAACCGAGAAGGAATAAATTACTTTTCTTCTTTGTTATAGATATGGTGAAATGTATATGTTCAGATTTTAGAGGCAGATATTGTCATCAGAGTATATTTTAAGGCAGATCATTAAGGACACAACCACAGTTTCTGAGCTTTTAAGCAAGGATGCAAGGGGGAAATCCACATTCACCTCCCACATTCTCCATTCTGATGGAAGCTCAGACACTACAATGAAGAAGATGCCACAATATAAGAATCCTTTGCTCCTCGTTTTTATTTCAAGTCTCTGAATTCCGCACAAAAGCTAGTGGAAAGGTTTCCTAAGACTGAGAACAATTGTATAAGGTGCATTTATTCCATACATATATCCTTACACCCATTGCACATATTGTTTTCAAAACAGTCCACAGACTTTAATGCCACAAGTTTAAGCTGTGAGTTTTCTGATAACTTTATTTGAGACAAATTAAAGCTCTTTGAAGTTTCCCCCAATAGTGTGAACATATTTGTTAAAAACATCTTTAATCCTACTTCAAATTTCTGGTCTTCTTTATCTTCCTTTTTTTCCCCCTCTTTTTTTTTTTTTCTTATCCCCCCCTCCCCTGTTTGTTAATGATTCATATAAATTCATAGCTTCTATTACTGTCTCCTCATTCATTCTGGATTGTTTTTGTGCCTGAAATGGGTAACTTCTACCCTTCCTCCCTAGAATTCCTAACAATCATATATAATAACTTTAAAAATTATGTAGAAGAAATCTAATTTATATTCCCAGGTGCACTCATAAAATTCTTAAGCTGCTCCTTGGGCTCCAGTTCAGACCTTAAATGATACAACTCAGTGGCTTCTTATCAAGGAATTTACAAATTGACCCACTAACTTTAGAGAGCTTTGGATTAGGCCCCTAGTAACTGGAATTTACTTCTGGATGTTTTAATGTGTAAGGGTAACACATTAGGATCCTGCTGGAAGGAAGGCTCCTCAATACTATATTCATATATTAGACATTTTAAAAGAGAAGCTCATAATGCTACTCTGATCATGCAGTGATATATCCCAAGTAAGACTGACTGCTTAACTGGAAATAACCAAAATATCATTCCTCCTTTCAAATTAACTCCAGTATTCTTGCCAAAATGTACCACTGTCATGCAGCCAGACAGCAGGCTGAAATTTAATAATATTCCCACTAAAATTAATTACAGAAAAGGAGAAAAAACTCAAAAGCTTTGTCTAATGATTGAGGTTTGAACTATGTTAAATTTTAGTACTAATCCTTAAAAAATGTCTGGAGGAAATATAAAGGACCTTTTGCAATTTCACTTAAGTCTGTGTAACTCTCGTAGATGCTTTTTGAAAAGTAGATCATGCTATTTAGTTTTCTGAAAAGTCTCAATAAAATGCAACGAAGTAATATTTAAATTCAGTCTGGAGACTAGATCTTAGGGCATCTTTAACCAAAGAGGGTATTCCATAATATTCCATTATTTTTTCCTGTTGTTTTAATAAAAATAAAGAAAAAAGAAAAGGAAGATAATTATTTTGTAACAGGAAGCTATTTTATTTTTATTAACTTTATTAATGAAGTTGCTTCTTCACATTCAAGATAATTCAGTCCTCACTGAAACAAATGGCAAAAATTTCATTTTATTTCACTGAGCTTTGGATGAGAACATCAGAGGGTTGCCGTAATTCTGTTGTCTTTGTTTCCTCCTTCTCCTTCATCACAGACTACAATGGACAAGGAAAAGATTGTGTCTAACTAATAGCACAATCATCTCTTGTACTCTCAATATAAATCTGGGATCATTAGTTCACTGAAGATTGTCACAGTTCTTGAGTTTTACCCCACATGGCAGTCAGTTTGTGATGTTTTATATGGAAAAACATTTTCATAAAAAAGACATGAAATCTTTAGGACGCAATGCAGGGGAGTTGGGATATCATTATATCTTTAAAATTACATGTCTAGATATTTCAGATCCCAAAACTCACTTGTGCTACCAAGCAAGGGATACCTATGCATTTCAGAGGTTCTGTTAAAGCTAAAAAGAGCTGCTTGCCTTAGGACTGCAATTATTCAATGTCTGAATAGTGACAATCCTAGACACTGAGATTTTTTGTCACCCACATTACAAGGGATGGGGAGTTGTTTAGGTTGCTGTGGTTTATGACTAGTTCCCTGTGTTCAACACTCTCTCTTACAGCCAAAAATCAAAATTCATCCTCTTCCCTCCTGAAGATGTGAAATTTATTAGCATTAAAACTGTCAAAGCAAGAAATTTCACTCTGAAACTGCTCAGAATACAATATGCTGGAAATAGTAACAAAACATTGGAAAAAGAAAAATGCAGACTAATAACTCAAATGTGGTAGCAGTCCCACGACAAATTGCAAAACCATATTTTTTTAAGTATAATTAAAATGTCATTAAAGTGCTTTACGAAATACTGATTTAGTTAACATTATACTCTACATTGCATTGTAGATAATACTTTAAGCTTCTCTTCTGAAACTACCACAGAATATTTTCAGTTCATTTCTTTCTCAGTAAGTTCACAGTGTCTTATTCTGCTGATAAGACTATTGTACAGTAGCAGAGTCAACAGTCCTCAATAGAAAACAATATGAATTCTAATGACAGAGTTTGTATAAATTTTTACTGTATTTAAACAGTAAAGCTGCAAATCTATCATGTTGTGGGAGTCAAAATCACATCTGGATCCAAACTTCCTCAAAACTGACAGCTTTGAGCTCATATAGCTAATATTCACTGAAAAGCAACATTCGAATTTCCACTTTAACATTGTGGCTCAAATTTGCCAGGGGAAAGATTGAAATATAACCTCTGTGTTTTCAAGGGAACAAGACATAACTTACAGGAATTTATTTTGCTATTTTCTTAATTTTTTTCAGTCAAGTAGTAATGAGAAACATATTGTAATTCTTATGCTTGATCAATATTTAGTAATGATTGTGTTCAGAAAACCTCACAAAAAGAAACAGAAGACCCAGTTATCATATGCTGTGTAATAAAATGGTCAACTTAAGCAATACACACTATTTTCCATTTTCAGTCTTATAATAATGCATTACTAAAAAACCAACAGCAAAGATTACTCTACACTGCATTCTGGAATTTAATTAGAGAACATTTGTCTTTGAATCAGCAATCCCCAGGTTTTCTGCTTTTCACCAGGCAACAAATTTTATTCTAGCTAAGAAGGCTACACCACTGTGAAGTCCAAAGGGCTTGTTGCACTCCTGCATGCAGGGCTTGACCTACCTATATTATTTCATGGTAGGAAGCAAAAGAGAAGGCAATGAAGCTCCAACCAACACACTGCAGGGCACAGCTCAGCCCCTCAGCTAGAACAGTGGTGCCTTGGGCAAAGTGTGTTTAAGAAGAGGCAGAAAAAGCTGGGCAGAGAAAGGATGACGGTTAAAAAAACCCAAACATATATATATATTTATATATATAGTCTATAATAAAAACTTCAATAATCTCGAGGGAGGGGAGGGAGGAAGAGGGGAAGGGGGAATGGGAGAAAGGAGGAAGGAAGAGAGGGAGGCAGGGAAGGAGCGAGGGAGGGGCACATAAAGTATACATTAAGTGTTAATAATTCAACAGAACTTTTTCCATCTCTATGTTTGTTCACAAAGCATCAATGAATTTGCTTTGCATAGCTTTGCTATTTACATGGTGAACAAAAATACACTGAAAACTGAGCAACTGGGCATGTTGATCACTTGCAATGAATAATGAGATGCATTTTTTGGTGTATCTATAAATTCTATTTCTTTCACTTGGATAGAGTAATAACATTCAGAGAAGGAACTGACTTGTACACTCCTTGAAATTAAAAAAGTCAGCAAACTATTAGCACGAAATAATTCCTTTAGAGGTATTTTCAAACTATATTTCACTGAAGTATATTACCTTCAGATTTATTATGAGAGCCATTCAGCACAACCTGAAGTGTATTTTAAACATCCTAACAAACTAATATCTGTTTGGTATGATAGCAGCATTTCAAACTTCACAGTTTCCTTGCTTTGTCAATGTGAATAACAAAAGAACAAATAAGCTTTTATATAAGCCTTCTGTTCCTGACTTGGCGGGTTTTTTTCCTCATACTTATAGAAAAAAGAAAGTCTTGCAGCAATGTAAGTACTGTGCACAGGCCTTTGTTTTCCAGATTTGTTGCCTTAAAAATGTATTTTTTATTATATATTAATCTGAAAAGCAGTTTCAGTGTTCAGTGGATATGAAAATGATTCAAAACGGAGACGAAAAAGCTCTTGAGATATGAAGTGCTTCAGGGAAGAGATGTAATATACATATAAAAAGCAAATAAATTCCCTCTCATTGCCCTCTGATGTAGATTTTTTGGTAAATATCTACAGTGCATTCTGTCAAGACTAATGTTCAGAGCATGTTTCAAACATGTGACACAGGAAAGTGAACCCAAGTAAAATTCATTAAAAGGTCTCTTTTTTTTAGCCTAGACCAGCGAAAATCAAGCAATGGCTTTCTCATTAACAGAGAAAGTAATCCTCATGTTGCTCTGGAAGCTTCTCATTCCAATGACGGGTTTTTTTATCTTCTACAAAAAATAAACTTGCTAAACAAAGTCACATTATAGATTATTTTTAATTCTATTTTGAAGACAAAGAAATGACAGGAGCAGCACTGCAAATTATCACTGCAGGTTCTAATATTCCCATGTTAAGACCCATCACAACATCTAATACACTTCCCAGCAAAACACCTAATCATATAATGCTTACGGAAAATAAAGCTAAAGTTGCCACAAATATAGTAAAATTAATTTGCATTGGTTTGCCACATTTGATTTTACCAAACAGTTTTTATACAATTCTATGGGGCTTCATAATCGCTTAAATAGCACCTCCTCAAGAAGTTTTACTAAATAATGACAGGACTAGACAGATTTTTTAAGGCAAACTTTTGCTAAAGTAATTCAGTACAGCAGGACTATATGCAAATACAGATTATTTCTGTATGTTATGAGGGTTTGATACACTATGTAATGATGTGACATGACTTGACACCAAAAACATATGTGTGAATCTTAGGGCTTTCTCAAAGCTTTTAACTCTGTGGTTACTACTAGGAAAATATTCCAGAATTCCCAAAGACTAACATTATAACTTTACATGTGTTCTATACATATATCTATATATATACTGCAACTGAAAATCAGTACATAACTAAATTTGACTATTTCTTTATCGCCCTCTCCAGTTCCTTTTTATTTTACAGCATTCTTAGTGTCTTCTAATGAAACACTAGAGGCTGCACAGTTGATAAGGTGATATAAAATCTCTTACTTGTTTATTGCCTACGTGAGACCCCCAAAAGAATACATGTGCATGTATCTGTCCATGCCCATGGATCTGTTGCTTTGGTGTTTAATGCACGTAGATGTCAGGCTATAAAACTCCAAGAGTATGGAAGTATAATTTAAAATTCCACCAGTGCGAATCTTAGCAATTCCCACAATTTAATAATTGGTCATGACAAATGCTTTACCTTATCCTTGTAGTTCATTTGCTGAAAACAGGGGTCCTGCTTTTTCATGGCATATGTCGCCATTTTAAATGACCTTATATCTAGGAATGAAATTAGCCTGCCAAATTTTAATGAAAGCTATACTATAGAGCAATATTAGTCAATTATAGTCAATATTGAGACATCCTCTGAAAACACAAGCAACTCTTGAAGTGATAAGGAGAGTTGTTTCAGTGTTTCATTTCTATAATAGATTAGATGGTTCATAAAGATCTTTGTCATAAATTGAGAAAATCAAACTATGCAATTCTGTAGAGCTGAATAAAAGGAGACAAAAATAATACCAAAGTAATGAAACAGTAACACGCAAGAGTTTCTAGAGGAAAAGTTTGTCCAGTTCCTGACTTTTTAAAATATATATTTTTCTGAATACTTTTAACTTTTTGAATATACAGCTTTGACAATAGCAATCTCCTTATAGAAGTGAGATCTGTCATTTTTGCTGAAAGACTTCTGCTTAGCAAAACTGAATTTTCACCTTCAAGGGCACTGTGAAATATTGCCATAGAGACCACCTATTTTTAGAAAGAACTATCAAACGTGCATCTAGAGCTCTGCACTTGCTTTTTCTTGCATAATGTTGACAATACTATTTTGGAAGTCAGAAGGGAAGTAGTGTTGATATTGAGCATTGAGAGGAAACAGCAAACAAAAAAATTAAAGTGGGAAGGGAGGAGGGTACAGAAAATAAGAAAGAGTAGAATGGAAAAGAGTTTTAAGTTTCATTGGGTTTTAATTTTAGTGGCAAGCTTCTGTCTTCTCACCAGTGTGGAAAATGTGACTTCTCCTCATGTGCAGAATTCTGATGTGTGTAATTAAAGTTCAGCTCATTCTAATCACATAACTTGCAATCGTTCCCTTGAAGGAGATGAACACCCATACTACTCCCTGTATGCCTAAACAGTACATCAGTGCAATCTTTGCAATAATTTTCTGCTTTTGTTTACTTATTTATTTCTGTTTTAGCATGTAAGTCTTTGACTACAGACTTTTTCATCAGTTTTGCTGGCACATATTCTCCTGGAGGTTGGTGGAGGAAAGCTTCAAAAGACTTAGCAAGTGCTGATGAGCAAACCTGTAGTGCTTGCAACCCCTGCAGTTTGAAACTAGCACAGCACAATTAATAGAAACAGCAGGTCATAGCCCCTATCTTTATTGTCCTGGCTGGGTTAGCTCTCATGATATAAGGATTTTCTGTAGCTGAAAGTCTCCTCTAAGCTGATTTGTGTAACTACACTAGATTTCTTTGTATAACTACACTAGATTTCTTTTATAAGAAAAGTGATTTTCCACCATCTATGCCATAAAAGTTTAGCTTCACACACTTCCTCTTCTGTAAACCAAGAACACCAATAATGCCAAAAATAAATGGTGTACATGATAGAAAGATGAAAAAAAACCTGAGAAATTTCTTTTCACATTTTGTTCACCTCATAGAACTATGACTTGTATTAGATGCCAGCTATGCCTTATGATTGTTCTGAAGACTAAAAGCTTTTTAAACATTCATGGAATAATGAATCAAATCCATCTGTTCTATCATAAATGTCTATGTAAGAAAAGTCAAACCTTCCCCTTTCAAATTTTACATTTTTATCACTTACATATGTGGCATATTAGTATATATTTCTTACTGGAGATAAATACATAAAAAGATAGACTGTTTTATTGGCCCATAACAGCACAGATATGAATTACTACTAATGTGATTTATTGTTCATGGTCCAAAATGAATTCTAAATTATTATATTCAAAGCTGTCTTCACTTACTGTTGTTTTTAACCGCCATCATCTGAATTAGCTTTTATTCTTTGAGATCATTCACAGACCAATAACACTTTTATTATACCTATCCTTGCTTATGTAAGAATCCTTTTTATAGCAATTTTGAACTTCTTTACTGTTTCAATGACTGTTATTAAATTCAAAAAGACTACATATTCAGTAAGGTGTTATTTGGTGTAAATAGAATATTAGACTCCAGCTTGAGATTTTCCCCGTTTCTCTCTATATATTGTGTTCACCAAGCTGATTTTTACCTTCATTTTTATCTCCTCTCCTGTTCTCACAAATCCTTGTCCTCTCTGGACTCCAAGGGAAACTGTTTCAAAACCAGAAAAATTATAGTGCATGCTTATAACAGTAAGCAATCTCACTGGAACAAACAGTTTGTAAAGAACAGGAACAGGGTTAAGAATAGGAAGACCGATCTAATTTCAAATGACATTTCATTTGCCACAATTAGTAAGCATTCCTCTTTTTTTCTTGTTTCCTTGTCTTTCAATAGTATTTGATTTATTGAGCCATGCTAGGGACCCACGTGTCCATGTCACACATTGAACAAGCAGTGATCTTCACATCAGTTCTAATTGGCTGTGCCCACACAGAGGGAACAAGAGGGACCATGTCTTTGCATTGCAAAGAGCTCTTGTGAGCAAAACCAGGCAAAGCTACACCAGGAGAATCAGCTCAAACCAACCTTCAAACACACACTTCAAGGCTCAGAGGTAAAACCCAGACACACAAGGCAGAACTATCACTGCAGGACAAAATTCCTGGAAACATGCTTTGGGGTTACTTTAGCTTAGTGCCGGACATATAACACAGTCTTGCTTTAAAAACTGTTAGAATTCTGTTTTTTAAATGCCACAAATGGTGCAAATGGGGCACCTGGAACAGTTTTTCTACTGTTCCTCAGAATTTTCTCTCCAAATTTCTACTGCTGAATTGATTCATCCAATTCAACTGTCAGTGTGTGTCAGCTACAAAATTTCTTTAACAAAAGTTAAGGATGTAGACTTTTCTCCACTATCTATTTCTACAGAAAAAAAAGCGAGTCCCACATTTCATAGTAAAGTCACAGGGAAGTTGAGAAGTAATTTTTTTTTCTTTTTCCTTTCTTCCTTTTCCTTTAAAGAAAAATAGAATCATAGCCCTATATAGGAAATTACCCTGGAAAATAAATAACACATCAAGAGCTGTGGCAACATCTTTTATAAACCAAAACTGTAGAAGAGAAAATATTATTGCACCACCATTTATATATTGATATACAAAATAAGGTCATTATTAAGAAATAACGAAATATGTTATTGTATGTGTATATATATATATATAATACAGCTGATGACATTTGCATTGCTGAATGTGCATTACAAGAATTCATAGTACAAAAAGAGAAAGCCATGACTAAACAGGTTGACAAAATATTTTCAATCTATGGATAAATGTGCCGATTCATACTTTTGGAAGGGTGAAAGAAAAGAGCATCATATATCATACATAAAATTCTTCAGTTTTTCATCTGAAACACCACATTATCCTCCCACAAAAAACCCCTGAAAACCAGTATTCTGAAAAGGCTGATTAAAACAACTCGCACAAATGTCAATGGTTTTTCTGCTCAATGCTGCTCTGACTTGCAACCATGTGAAAAATTTCCAATGGCACGGAGTAGTAAAATCTGAAACAATTGTTGTGAATGCAGAGATAAAAAACTAGCAAGGCGTTCTGCAGGGTGACAGAAAGGTACAAACTCAGAACCTGCTGAAAGAGCTTCTCAAGTGAAAACGCATCATATTCATAACAATACAGAAACAATGCTTCAGAAAGAAACAACTCTTTTCTATTCAACACAAAGCTGTGGAACACGAGACACTTAGGAAATGCATGCACTAAAAACAATAACCTGTAAGGTCAGTGTGATGGAGCAGTTAAGATTCTTCATATTCAGTAGACTTAGAAATGGTCATTTCATATATTTTCGTGTGCGGTTTTAATATCCTAAATTCAAGACTTACTGTCTTCCATACAAGTATACATGTTTTTTTATTGGAGAGATTATTAAAAATCTACATTTAAATGTAACCTCTTCAGTAATGTTATTGTATGCAATGTAATGTTTCTTTTGGGAGATTACACACTGAGTTTATACGGGGCTAGGCTGAAATATATGGGGCTGGACTGGGCAGGATGAATACACTTCCAAACTCTAACTCTTTATGGGGAAAATGAGACAAACCCAGCAGACTGGTGTTTTCCCTATGGCAAATAACCATTTATCATGAAGGAGTTTTGTGAAAAATGATCCTTCAAACTGCATTACTGCACATGGATATGGAGTACTTCACGCTTTCCAAATGCACTCTGTTTACTGGGCAAGGCTTACACCAAAATGATCACTTCTTTCTCTTTCAGCATAATTTCTACCTGCATTCATTGCTCTGTGATTAGATACCAGAACAAATACAATCTAAATCATATCAATTCTACTGCATGAAGGACACTGTACAATAACAATGTAATAAGAGAGAAAAGAGGAATGGCAAGACTTTGAGAAGCTACATTGACCTATGTGCCTCGGAAGGTCCATTGGTGCTTTACTCATACTCAATATTGCTAATTTTTTAATGAAGGCTCTCAGTAGACCTCCACACAGCTTGACTCCTCCCACATGTTGGTAGGAATTTACCAGTGTAGTGAACATGTAATCTTGTAGCTGGGAGTATTCAGAATTTGGAATTACCATTTTTTTACTGAAAGCTTTTCTGTATAAATGTTTTCTCTCTTACTTCTCAGAATATCCACAAAGTTTTCACTTAAAACATTTTATCTCGATAAGAAGATGCTGCCACTACAGCTGCCCACCACCAGCAGTTCTTCTTGTGCCTTTGTTAGCCTACAGGTAATAGCAGCAACTAAATTTTCCAGTCTTTGGAAGTAATGTAAGAGGAAGTCACTATCCTTATTCTTATCATGTCATCTTCTTCCTCCCCAATACCTGAAGCTTTTATACTTTTTCCTTAGGCATATCACACAGGGACTATCAACTTCTCTCTTTAAACACAAAATCTGAACAACCATTTCTCACTGAGGTCAATTATGAAGGCACCAAAAAGCAAATTAGATAGTACATGCTTAGGCCCCAGATTCAAACCAGATCAAAGTAATTTAACCGTTTCACATTTCAAAACAAATAGCCTTCAAATATTTGATGCTGCCTTCATGAGAAATCTCTGGACTGGTGATATTTTTTGATGAAATTATTATTTTCATTTCCCAATCTAA
Organism: Pipra filicauda; assembly: GCF_003945595.2. Lineage (NCBI taxonomy): Eukaryota > Metazoa > Chordata > Aves > Passeriformes > Pipridae > Pipra > Pipra filicauda. The sequence goes on along the minus strand of NW_024103563.1, from coordinate 915,701 downwards.
TTAAAAGTTTCGGAAGAAATAGGCTCATAGAGCTCCAGTGAATTAATAATGCTCCATCAAAGGTACACAGAGGAGAATCTATCTGAGCCACCAATTTCTGGTAACATTTATTAAAGTTGTAAGACCAAAGCATATGAAAATTTCTAATAATTCAAAAATTTTATCAGGCTTCACAAAGCACATTGGCTTTTGACAATGTACACATTATGAGGAAGGAGCTTATTTATGTACCATACCTGTCACATCTGAAGGTCTTGAATCAAGGCCTTTCTTAGTAGCCAATAACAAGCAGTATGGTCACATACACTCTTGTGTTTTGCAAAAAAACCTATGCTCAGTCTTACCTGCTGACCACCATCTGTTCAAATACTAGGGCTCACATCCACAGAATTTCTTTCCCTTGCTTTGATGGTTTAAGTAATTGGCCTCCAAGAAGAAATAAAGATAATGATCTTCAAGGCAAATTCTGAAGAAAAAGAATTCCCTACAAGAAGGTTGAATTTTGTCTCAATTTACTAATTAATCCTGTAATGTAGACCTTACACAGGAATCACCTGGAGCTAAGTTTTCTGCACTAAAATTTCATTTCAGGTACATGGCAAAAATACAGGATGTGACCCCACAAAAACACATACTATCAGCAGAAAGAGGTAAAAAAAAAAATAGAAAGCAATAGTTGTTTGACAATTGAAACATGATACTCAGGCAATACTCCTTCATTTCACATCCATGGAAAACCTCTTGAATTTCCGCTTCACACTTCATACCTAGAGGTCACAGCTGCAACTAAATATGCCACCTTAATGCCAAACAAGAAATATGATGATAGAAGATTAATACTATCCATACAGACCACCATGCTACATATGAATTATTTTTACTCACTGACTCTATTAGTCTAAATGTTGCTGTAGTTCTCTTGATTTGTACTAAATTGTTTTTCCTTTAATATCCTGCATAATACTATCGACAAACAATGCAGTCACTGACATGGTGATTTGTACTGGGTTATATAAATGAAGGTTTCCTCATTATTGTTTTGTTTTTGTTTTAATGTTCTCTATGTATGTAAGATGTGAACACACAGAAGAGTGTGTGTTCACACCTGTAACGTGCAGGGAGTGACACAATCGTGCTAGCAGCTGACAAAGACCCAAAGGTTCCACAGATGGGGATGTCACCTATGATCTGATACATTTTATGGGATGAAAACAGACAATGATATAGTCAAGGTGCTAAGGTTACATCAGTTCTTCAAATGTCATGAGCATTTTTGTATTCCTGCTGGTAAGATTGTTAACAATTCTCAGATAATTATTTTTTTTCTTTATTATTTCAGTAACAACTGGAACTTTCTCTCCTCTCACTATTGCATGTTCAGCCATTTATTTATTGTTACTGCTAAACAAACAAAAGAAAAAGAGTGCCAACCAGAAAAGGGATATAACCTGTGACATTAAGTACTGCAAATAGGGAATTATCCCAGTAGGGGATACACATATCTGAACAACCATCTTGTAAAAACCCGAAATAGTAGATTTCCACATTATATAGATTAGAAAAGCCAAAATGGAAGACAATATAGTTTAATTTTGAATTCATTTTCAGAAGGGTGGCATAAATGGGAAGACTCAGTTGAGGATGTGATTTCATATAGTGAGTGTGATGAGTGCAAATAGAAAGCAACAGGAATATATTTAGGAAGAAGAGACATGCAGAAAGGAAGGGATTGGTCAGGAAAGTGAAAAGCAAGCGGGTGTTTTAGATTGGCATTTGTATAGTGGATATATAATGTAGGAATATAATGCTAAGGTAGCAGCCATGGAGGGTAAGACAAGGAGAAAACATGAAGAAACACTTGGGGACATCATAATGGACTTAAACTAGGAGGAGATGACCTTGCATTGCCAATAATGAAAAAGCAAATGAATGGAAAACAGGAACATAAGCAAGAAAGACCAACGCAGCTTCAAGGTAAAGACCAGAGCTTTTACAGTCATAAATTTTCATTTTGGGGGAAACTTTAAAACTCTGCCACTCCACAGGCATCACCTAGCTAGAATGAAGTACTATGAATAATGCTTTGGTGCAGATAAGGTGTTCAGAGACTGTATGTGATTTTAGATTAAAATCTTTTGTACTGTAAGAAAAGGATTGCATCTGCATTGTGTACCAGAAACTGCAATTATGCATATAGCACAATTCAATCCATTATCCCTAAAGCTCTTCAAATAGAGTTTGGAATAGAGTTTCTCTGTGAAGATCAATGTGACAGCAAGTTATCGCCAGATACACTGCACAGTACATCAAATTGTACAGTACAGATACTGTGTTTTTTCATGTAGTAAAAGCTGCATTTTGTTCTTAAAATACCTTGGCAAATGCCCACTGCTGTTGCAAAGTGCTGCTTAGAAAATCACAGATATTTTTTTTCTTGGACTGTCCTTTAAAACGTGTAAACTTGAGGCAAACATCAATGGATGCTGAGCCTCCTGTACAGCTGATCTGCATGATTACTGGAACTTGATTATTTTAAAGGGATTGTGTTATTCAGAGGACCCCAGAATGTTATGTATGTGAGTTATTAAACAGATGTTAAAATGAAGAAAATGAATGCAGGAAAAAATCCCAAACTTTTAAAGAGTAATAACTTTAATTTCGCAGTGTAACTGGGATTAAAGAAGAGATTGTGCTAATTAGAGATTCTTAGTGAAAACTGCAATCTGTGCTAGAGGTTTTACATTTAAATCTTAGTACCTCTACTCTAAAGAAAGCTACAGTTGCTTTTAACTCAGTTTTTTAACCTAAGTTCTCCTTTATCTCCTAAGTGGCACAAAACATTTTTAAATACGAAGTCAAAGCACTTTCTGCTTACCATCTTTGCTAATGTACCTTCCCTATTAGAAGTTAGCAAAAATAGAGTCAATACAGCAAAAGAAAAACACACACTTCTGATTTCAAACCACTGGGTCACCACTGCTTCTGAACGTCACCTGGAAAACGTGAAGGGCATAAGCTGCGCTAGAGACGTTGCTGGACAAAAATTACTGCAATCAGGTGAGGAAGTGAAAAAAAAGCACAAAACTTAGTGTAGGTGTGTTAGCATCTGCTAACCTCGTAATGCAAAAGCACCAACAGACTATTTCTAAAGAAAATTAACATGACATAATAAACCATCTGCTTAATGGGAAGACTAAATGGAGTCTTTCACCATTTGAAACAAAAACATTATAAGCAAGGTGAAAGAGCAGGCAAGCTCCTGGCTGCAAATCTAGATCCGTAAGGTGTGCAAATAAGCACAATTTATAATTAGATGGAAAAAGCCAATTAATTCCACAGATTTTATGGAGATATCCATAAACATAACTGTAATGTTCATATTTACAATTATCTCAGGCCTCTAATAAAAAATTATCTTTTCAAAGGTAATGAACACTGAAAACATGGAAAAGGGATATGTTTTCTTCCAAGGAATAAAAAGGCCATTAAGTAATTAAGTACAGACACTGGTATAACTGTGTGGTTTTATAATCTATCCTCTGATCACCCGATTCCGGTACTAAAGTAGTATTTGGAATGCAGAGAAGAAACCACATCTGCAGACTACCTAATAGAGAAGGCCACAACACTTATAAACAGAATACATCTTCTTAGCTGGGGGGGAAGGAGGAGGGAGGGTGTCGTGGAAGGCTAAAAGGCCAATGATCATGTAGAGGGACAATATTGGGCATAGCAAGACCAGGGTTTCACAGGGGAACTGTGACCACGCACACCACATACAGACGTGAAGTAAATGCAGTTTTCAGTTCAACATACTCTTGCATTACATCTCTTCACAAAGAGAGGGAGACTGTCAAAGCAGGATCGAGTTAAAAGTATGATATAATTTTGTTTCAGGTTGCAATATCTGAAATTTACAGCTGTAAAATAATCTGCCTCAGAGAATACTTCTGAATCTTTGAGGAAAAAAAGCTTTGTGTTCATTTTAATTTATGATTTATTACTGTCTTTTAGAACACATGCATTAGATCTGTCCTAAACCATTTATTTCTCATGTGCAGAGGGCAATAAAAGACAGAAAAAAAGGGCTAACTTAGCTTTTTTTTTTTTTTCTTAAATTTAAAAAAGAAATCAACTTGCTTCCCACATAATTTTTAAATAAAGCATCAAGTGGAATAATTTTATTTGCATACCATGTTGGCTTTTCTCCTTGACCTCAATGTATTCATTGAATTTGATCTATCTTCCTGAACTGAGCATTTGCTGAACTTGTTCACTGACATTTTGTCAAGTTTTACTTCTTATAGGGCTTTTATATTAAGTTGGATCATTTGCAGAGAGTAGCATGTTACTTGTAGCATTTTCTGATCCTTCCTTCCTCAAACAAATCTCTACTTCTGTCAAGATGCTCAGTTGCACTGCGTTTGCTGCTATTACTCAGTCTTTTTGTAAATATTTTTATAACAACTTTTATAAAGTCAGCCCATTTTTCCTGAGCTGCTGTGCATTACAGGTTATGCATGCCTCTTTTAGTTTCATTCTTTTGAAAACACATTTGTTTAACCATTTCCTTCCTGATACATGATTAATTATTAAATTAAATAAATGTACAAATATTTGTCCACAGGTACTTACTACTCCAAATGAGGAACTTTTCAAGTAAAAGCAGTCAAAATAAAAATTGAGTATTGTTACCACCACATCTCTAGCTCCTACGAGTTGATACAAAAGTATTTTAGTTATCAATTGCTTACTGCTTTTTACTAGTCAACAAGGTTCTTCTATTTCAAGTGTCCCTTGGAATAAAAAATAACAAAGATTTACTGTTTGTTTGATTGATATGATGTGATGCAATTTAGTAATGATTTGTTGTCATCTAGAAAAGAACGTAAACAACAGTCTTAATTTGAAGTCATTGACTTCAGCCAGACTGCATATGTGCTCAAGATTCCAGTGGTATAAAGAATGGATGTGCTGCAAACTTTTTGGTAATTTTTTCTTCACAGAAAACCAAACAAAAGCGTATTTTCTTCCTAAAACAACGTGTACTCATTTCAAAATTTGGAACTCCTGTTTTTGCTTCTAATTGGCAGAGAAAAAAAGTCAGGAAAGACAGAAAAATCCTACCACTTGCCTAGGAGTTATCCCTGTGCTGAACCACTGTTATTGCCCTACTATAGGGTTCAGCTCTTCCTAAATTAAACTTCTGTCAGTGACAGCTCATAAAGAAGGCAAAATCCTTTGATTCCTCTGTAATACAGGAAAAGAAACCTGAAATACCCTGTCCCTCATATTGCTAATTCTTTAAGCTGTTTGTATAAATTGACTGAACTCCATGTTAGATAAGTCAGCTGAAAAACAGGGCCAAATCAAAAGCACTAAAACTCTTTGTTAACATTCGCTTGTATAATAAACCATTTACTTATCACACCAGAACAGTTCACCTATGGCTTTTACCATTTCCTGTATATTTATTGGTCTGCATGTCGATTATGTAGGAGTATTTTCATGTCCTATTCACAAGAGGAGAATATACTGTAGCAATTTCAGTATCTAATGATTGCAGTAGGTGTACCATTATTACGCCCTTGGTACCCAAGCCTCCCTCTGGCATTTTTAAAAGCTGCTGTTGCTAGTAAGCAAAACTCTCTAAAGCATTACTGGAAAGGAACTCTGAAAAGTCAAGGTAGATTTTTTTAATGTTGCCACAAAGTGAAAGAAAGCTCAAAGGAAAACAGCAAACGATGAGAATCCAAGCCATTAATATCCAAATAATTTTCAGTGTAAAGATAGTGGAAGTCTGCAAAAACAATGGGGTATTTTGCTCGAAGAGTTATTTTTAAGGAAGTTTAATTATAAACTGTCTGATGTGCTCTCCTTTGAGCACAGCTTTGACTTAGTTGTTTCAACTTCAGTGGCACAGCATTCATTTATGGCACAGCATTCATTTATGGCACAACTTCTTAGAGCAGAATGGCAACAAATGACATGGCAAAATCCATTATTCTAGTGCTCTTGCAGAGAGAAACAGAAATTTCAGACCAAAGCTTCTTTCATGGTGATCCTGTCACCCCTTCAAAGTCTAGGAGCCGAGCTCAAGCAGATAGCTAAGCCACCTGCTTAAAACAGACAGGGGAACTGAAAACTATTCTCTGCAACTGAAAAGAACATTACTGTACACAAAAATGCCTTATCTAACAGTTTTTTAAGTATCCCCACTACCATCTGGACTATGGATTACAGATTTATACATTATAGAGCTCTTGCCAGTCTCCCTTGTCTCCTTGCTAAACAGAACCCTTGCCATTTTTTAAAGAGGCACCAAATAAATAAAGTTACAACAATAAAAAAAAATAAAAATTAACTTATCACTGAACAATATTTGGGGAGAGGTAGAATGTGTATTTGCAGTGAAAGAAAATTATTTAATGTATTAATTGCGATATATGAGTGAAAGGGCTCCACTGATCACAACCATTGTGGCAAATAAAACTGCTTCCAAAATACCACAGAAAAGGCAAAGATATTATTTGTCACTGCACTGCTAAACGGTCACTGTAGAGTAACAGTTAAAGAGTAGAACACCATCCTGCCCATCCTGCTGAGTGCACTGTATTTTCTCCTTCCTCATGCATTAAAAATGTATTTGTCAGAGTCGCCCGTGACTTCATGAAAATATAGTTTCACTTTTCACTATCATTTTGTAACAAAGAAGCAAGCAGAAAGGGGACAAATTTATTAGTCAATATACAGAAATATTTAAACCATAAACCTGTCATGATTCAGATATGTAAATTGACTCCTTCCAATATTCTCTCGTTTCCTCCACAATCCATAGCTTTTCAGAGCTTGTCAAATCATCCTTTTGTCCTCTAAAGTATTCTGGAACAGTATCTTCTGATGACAGTGACATTTAGTGATGACAGTAAAGCTGATAAACTGATTATTGGGTTGCTATCACTTCCTATTCTCCACCCCCATTTCTATAAAGCTAGAATAAAATAAAAAAAATCTACTACCTGTGCTGCATTAAGTAGTTCTTTTAGCCTTTCCTGTAATATTAGTCTCAGTAAAACTGAGCCATCTGCAGACTGAAGAAAAATTACACTAACCTGAACTGCTGTTTCTTGTCCCTATAAAAGTACACTCACGTCTACATTATATCAAGGCTAACATTGTGCTACTAATATTATATTTAGTGAGCAAGAGATTCATAGCAGATTCTGCTATTTAAAATAGCAGAATGTTGGCTATCTTGGTTGTCAAGGAAGAGACCCTTGTAAAGTTGCAACTTCATTTGAATGGAACAGAACAGACGGGAACAGAACAGAATAGAACAGGGCACCAGGGAGAAGAGCTCAGCATCTGCCTCTCCACTTCCCCTCCTCAGGAAGCTGAACACAGCAGGTCTGAGGTTGCCCTTCAGCCTCCTTCTCTCTAAAGCCAGAGTCCTCAGCCATCCCTCACAGGACGTTTCCAGCCCTTTCACCAGCTCATTTGCCCTCCTCTTGACACATTCAAGTAACTTCACATCCTTCCTAAATTGCGGGGCCCAGAACTCCACACAGCAGCCAAGGTGAGGCCGCACCAATACTGAATACAGCAGGATAATCACCTCTTTTGACTGGCTGGTGACACTGTGTTTGATACACCCCAGGATGCAGTTGACTCATATTGACCCTGCTGTGAACCAGCACCTCCCCATCCCTTTCTGTAGGGCTGCTTTACAGTCACTCCTCTCCCATTTTATGCTTGTGGCTGACACACTTTCTACTAGCTAGTCTTTCCTTCAAAATCCTTCCGTGTAGTAGTTGAAAACTGAAAGTTCTTTTACCTTTCGCAAATGCTTATCTTCATATCTTTGACAAGTACTCTTAAAACAGATAAAGCAACATGCAAGCCAACTACAATTGACTTCTGCCTCAAGACTGTTAGCCTCATATTTGCAAATGTTCCCTTTTTTTTTATTAAGCTTAAATTTCATTCTGTTCATAGTGAATTTAGTAGGCTGCAATCTGAGTTTTAAAGTCAAGTTAAAATGTGGCAAAAAGAATTATTTTAGAGATCTTACCATGTTTCTGATAATTGTATAAATATTACTTACTCTTCATTAGGGAAATGCAGGCAGAAGGAGAATCCAACTCAGAGCAGCCCTGCAAGTCACTAGATCATCTAGGAACAGAACAAATTAATCCTAACTCCCCGTTGTTTCCAGTCTACTGTTATAATGTGCTGGTTAGCTATACTTTCAAAGGGCTTGATTAATGAGTGCATATGCAGGAGGAGACTTAATCAAATCTTCCCTTTACTCCAGCTGGTGAAGGCACTCATGCTTTGGTTAAGTGAACTTTCCTCCTAATTGGCACTGTCCTCTCAGTCCTCAGAAGACAGTGTTTCTAAAAGCCTGACTCCACAGTCCTCTCGGTTGGTGCATACCTGTGCTTGCTAATGAAAGCACATCAATTTCTATCAGCTACGAGTCAAGTCCATGAGTTTAAATACAAAAAAAGTCTTCTATGCCTGCTCATGGCAAGAGTCCTAATCAGTATGAGATCTCTGTGTATGTATTGTGATGTCAGTTATGGACTAACAAAAGTTAAGACTGCATTTATTGTCTTCTGTGAAGGCAGATCAAGATCTTAATTAGAAAAGAATATAATATTTTTCTATTTGACACCTTCAACTCTTGTTTTTATATCACTATTACTTCAGAAATATAAGATACAGCTAAACATGTCAGGATATTAAATCTGCTTCTTATTTAATACATTCAGAGACCTCCTAGCTATACACTTTAGCAGCTCCGCTATTTCAAAAATGCTGTAAAATTTTATTATGTCATTTTGATCAATTTTACACTGAGGAAACAACAGCAGATGTTCTACTTCTTTCTCAGTAGAATAAAACCAGAAAAGTAACATGTGCTTCCCCTATCAAAGGTGAACCATTCTGATGTGTCCATCTGAGTGAGCATTAGACAGCCAAAACTAAATAACTTTTAATATAAACTCCAGGCTTTGCAAAAAATGGAGACAGTATTCCATTCCTGTAATCTTCTTTCCTGCGTGCACAGTATCCTGCCATCTCAATTCAGCTTCCTGGAATTTATCTCACTTTACATTTCCAACTTGCAAGATTCCTTTTTTTCTAACAAAGGTATCAATGCTGATAACTTTTCCCCCCAAGAATCTTTTCTCTTGACAAAAAATAGAACATACTCTGTTTCTCAAAACTTTGATCTGTATGTCAGTAAAAACCCCACATCTTTAAGCTCTATTCCTATTTATACAAAACATGAAAGATGATGTAAAGACGCAAACAACTAAACTAAACTACTTTTTACCTAAACTACTTTTTACCACTACTTTTACACAACCATGAAAATGCAAAAATCCTCCCCCTGGTTTTATTATACTTCATTACTCCTCAAGTCCCTTTTTCCCTTCCCCTGCACCTGCACAATTTTTCAGTAGTTTTTAGTATTCCATATTTCAAACCAACATACAGAGAATTTTGCTTTCTGAGAATTGTGCTGTTGCTTGAGTGAATCGGACTAATATTCTAATGACTGAAAGATCTCCCATTAATTCTTGTAAATTTGACGCTTTCTACCAACTTTATATCCCCCAACCAAAACAAAATTACTCTGAATGAAGTTTTCTGTGTTTCCTTCCCTCCCTCTGTCTAATAGGTTGAGACATATAAATGACAAGCGGTGTGATGCCTACAACAGTGCAAAATAAAATTCACAGATGTACAGCCAGACATACTACTTTATTGCAAAAAAAAAAAAAAAAAAAAAGGAAAGAAAAAGGAAAAAAAGAAGACAAAAAAAGCTACAATCTTGCAACTATTTGGTGAAAAGTGACTACAATCAAAATAAAGCTGTTCAGGCAGTATTTGCAGCCCTTTTGAATTTAATTCTTTACAGCATTCATTCACAGCATCAGACACTAGATTAGGACCTCAAAATTTATCTCTAGAAAATCCAAACCATTTTTAACATCACTTCAATAAAATAAAAATAAAATCCAACACAGCAAGGAAATCAAGGTGATCTAAGAATTCAACTAAATTATAGTCCATTAACATTATTTTACCACAACCAATACCCAGCTCTTAAAAAATGTTTGAAGAAGGGAAAGCAGGAAAGATCTATCATTCCTGTTTAGAGAAGAGATTGAGAAGTTGAATATAAAAGCAAATCAGATTCTTCATCCAGCTGCTGTTTGCTATGTTACCTTGTCAACTGCAAGTTGTACCACATGCAAAGTGACTCAATATGCAGACTTTCTGAAGCTGAAGTACCAACAGCTGAGATGGGAAAGACTAGGGAAGAAAAGGTCAAAGAATCTCTTTATCGCACATGCATACACACCATGTACCTTCTCATCAATGGATCACAGCATGTGAATCACTATTCTGGTAGTCTGAGATGACTGAGTTCATAGCTAAGGAAGCAAGTAGCCTTTTCCATGCCCACCTCAATCCAGTATTACTCAGTACCACTCATTCTGAAGCACTTCTTCTAACTCTTGCAGAAAAGGCTTTATATTGGTAGTCTACAGGTTGAATGACTATGCTTCCCCAGAAAAGGCAAATGCATTAATCTACATGAGAAAAAGAAAAAAAAAAAAGGCAAGCCAAAAAACCTGCCAAAATCAAAGAATTGCAAGTAACAGATTAATTAGTATAGAGCAGGCCATGTACTGAGCATGTTTTGTGGATATTCGATTAGCACTTTTCTCAAGAACACAGGGCACTCACTGGGGGAATGGGTGCTTCAGAAGGCCTGGAGTAGGTTTTCTTACTACAGGTAAACTTGCATGTCAGAAAGAACAGCAACTAACATTACATGTTTTAATTAAGTAAAACACTTGCCTGAATACAGCAGTTGCATTTTATTTCTGAATTGCAAATTTTACTTCTATCTCTAAGTATAATATCCTGACAGAGCTGCCACATAGACTGGTAAACATCCTGACAAAGGACGTCTCCTTAGCAGGAGCCCTGAGACATCCCTGATAAGCTCTGCTGAAACCTTGACAGGGAGTAGCTGGCAGGACAAAGAAACCTTCATAGGTTTAAGACAGAAACCTTGGTGGGTGCAGGACAAAGAAACAGTGATAATAAACTGGCCTTTCAGGAAAACGGGAGGCAGCAACAATTATTTGGGGACTGATGTCCTACACTCAGTTATACCAAAAGTGATAGAAAGTAAACTGCTTACCCACCTGAAATGACCTTCTCTGCACAAGATCTCCTGGACAGCCTGGACACTGGCTGGGGAGACCTGGCTGACTCTGGACTCCAGGACATGGGTCAGGTTTGAAGTGAGGCTTTTCTGTTATTGATTTGCCCCACTGCTGGGAATGGTTTGCTGAATGTCATGGTGGTAACACTTCACATAATATATTTATAGGTGCACACAGGTAAACATTCACAAGTATATACTTATTTCACTAGTTGGAATTCTGTAATAAGTTTTAATATATATGTTTTTCTAGCGGCAATTTTGTACTGGCTTGTTGTGTGTTCGTGTATGTGTGTGTATACTAGTGTGTGTACATCTTTACTAACAGTAGTTTTGTAGGAATTCAAAATGATTACTACAAACCCAGATCAGAAACCTGGATCCCCATGTCTTTGTCTATTACAGAATCTCGAGACCTCCATCCTCACATTCTTTACAGACCTGTGGGTCAGGTAATTCTCAAGAGCTGTGCCACTACAGGGCTGAGAAACTTTCCATAAAAAATTTGGCATCCGTTTATCTCTTTATAGGGTCAATATTTGATGCTTATACTGACCTATCAATGCCCTCTTCTGGAAACATTGTCAGCCGGCCTGGACTAAGCATTTAGCTTCCACTGGATGCGGGGGAGAAGTGAGGGAAGGGGATCTTTTGTTCACTCTCAAGCCTTTAGCAGATATTTTACTACCTCTTTGAAAACTTGTAGCAACAGAGCCCTACAATAAGTCCAATTATCATAATTTGCCTCAAGATAGACTGTGAGAAACCCTGACTTGAAAAATACACAAGTTGTTAAAGACAAAAATTGTCCAATTATTATGAAAATTAGCTAAGTGAATAAATACATCTTCTTAAAAAGCAGGATACCTAAACAGATATAACAGATTTACTGTAAATACTGAAAAAGTATTTGTGCAAAGATGTTTATAAAATATGCCACTCTTTTATTACTCAGTATTAAACCAGACATGGCATAATAATTACCATTACTGCTGACTGTTTGAACTTTTGAGCTTTTACTCTAAGTTGACTGTATTTAAAATAATCCTGCCTGTAAGAATTTCTTCCTTCAGAAGTGAAAATAAATGTTACTTCTGTGTACATTACTTATCCCCTCAAATCTTTTCAATAGCTTATGGCCTTGTCTCCATCAAGGAGCTGAGTAACTTTCGAGGAGCTTCTGTACTCCTTCCATCTCCAACACAATGATGGTTCTCTGCCTCAGGCAAGTTCCCTCTCTTGTATCCCTCTCTTTAAAATACTCTTTATCCATATTACCTTTTAAGCCTAGAGCTTCCTGGTATATTTTACTTTTCCTTTATTTTCTCTTTTTTTGAGGCTTCCCTCAGAGTGTCTGTGTTCTAAGAGGCTTCCTACTTCCCTCAGCACCCCAAGATGCTTCTCTTTCCAAGTCTGTGCTGTATGCACTGGGAAGGCTTCTGTCTGTCTAACAACACAGTCCTTTGTGAAGACTTCTGCCATAAACACGTGCTGAGTGTTTTGGTGGTGTGCTTGACACTGCAGTACCTTGCCTATTAAACTCAGTCTGGAATAAGGATTTGCAGGACCCAGTCCAAGGACTGCCTGTTGGATTTAGGGCAATGATTGACATGTGTTCAGTTTTTTCTGTGTGTTCATTACTGCCTTCTGATGAGTTTGATACAGAGTGCGAGTGGAAGCCACATTATGAAATTAAAGGTAACAGAGCACAGGTAAAAGAAAACTTCTATTCCCTGAACCACACTGAATGCTTCGCCTATTTTTGTAAAAAAATATTATTTTCTAACACAGAGATGCTCTCTTAGGCTTGATGCTGTTACCTGGGTAAGGCAGGTAACTTGCCAGAAGATCTCTGATCATATTTATCACATCAGCCTGCTTCAGCCAAGATGTTAGCCTGCACTTTTCTCACTAGTACCTCCACTTTTCTTCAGGGAAAGGTATTTTGTAATTTCAGATGGATTCAGAACATTGTTTCCATCACTTTTATCAGTGGCTAGAGGATTAGCTTTCACTCAGTCTCCTTCCACACATCCAACCTTAAAAGAATATCTCCTTACCAAGCCAGAGCATGCCTTCTGTATTTCAGGGATACAAATGTGATACAACCCTCCAAACTAATCATGCTGCATGTATTTAAACACAAAACTAACAGAAACACAGCATCCTTAGTACCAGTGAAAAAGAGATACGTGAGAAAAGGAACACTCCCCACTAGAAAAAACCCAAAGGCTTCTGCATTATTTTATGAAGGATAGAATGTAAATTAAAAATTCCCTGCTATCTATCCCAAAATTTCTATTACTCAGTCAGCTTAACATTTGGAAGCTTTCTTCTCCCTTAGAAGTAATGTAAGAATAAGTGACTGCACATTCCAGCATAGTGCATCCCAGCCCTATGAGACATTACTACAAAGTAAATCCATTTAGCTCTGCCTGTTCTTTTCTTTTATTTTCCCAAACACTTGGGGAAAAAATTATCTACTTGCCAATGGAGGGACAGTATATGGGTAATTTCATGGGAAAGCGGTTACAGGAATAATGACGGTTACTCTAACTGACAACAGTTTTTTGTTCTCTAGCAAGAATTTAGTTGGATGAATTGCCATAATGTTACATTTTAGGTGCATTAGAAAAGTCTCTATATGCATACAAATAAACTTTTTTTCCCCCCAAAGTACATAAGACATAGAAACGCTTCTGTACCACAAAATGATCTGCAGAGTTGAGGAAAGGCAGGTGGGGAGAGGTAGACAAGAAACAATTTATACGATTCCTGATTAAGGAAAAGAGGAATTTGCATCTTGTCCAAAGACACTCTAAGTAGAGTAAAAGACCTCAATCAATTTTAACAAAAGCTTTTTAGCTTCTACAGCTGTGTCTAGAAGAAGGGGGGAAAGTTGCTGCATGATAAATGGTGGTGCAGAGTATAGAAAAGAAAGTTTTACACCACAGAGAGATATTTTCATTGTTGTAAAAAACATGTTTGTACCTGTCTGAGGCCATAGTCTTTTTTTTAGCTATATAAAGCTATTTTTATAGTTGTTTCTGTACTCATGCCAGCTGAATACAACTTCTTTGAATGATAACATGTCAAAGACTTTTAAAGTTAATGAAAGTCTTGCTGCTAAAAAATGTAATTTCTACAATTACTTCCAAGTATTAGCAATAATTGCCTTTATGCTGATGTATATCTGACATGTTTTCAAAGGTAAACTTGAATTAGTTTTACAAAAACAGAGATAATATGGACAAGAGATTTTTTTATAATCTAAGACTAAGAAATATTTTAATATGTTTTCTAAGAGTTTCAAAAGAAAAAGAATTTTCAACAAACCATTAAGGAATTTATCTAATTAACAATCTTTTTTTCTCCTTTATTTTGAAAATAATTGAATGCTTTGTACATTTTGATGCGTGAAGATTGTTCCCAAACATGGTAATCATAAATTTTATTTTTAAATTATTTTTCTGCATTCTTATTGGTCAGAAGTAAGCTTTGGCCATAAATTATGGACAATATTGTTTAAGTTGTATGCATGAAGAAACAGCAATTTTTTAAACAATATACATATTTTTTTTTTTAATGTTAGGCTTGTCAAATGAAAAAAAGACCCTATTAATTATCTGCAATCCAATATTGCCACATGGACAATTACAAAATGAAGCTGTTGATAAGGAAGAATTGATTCTTGATTATCATCATTCTGTTTCTTGCATATTACTTGCAAAAATAAAAACAAGAACATATTAAATCCAGTCAGAACAGTAATACGCTCACAGAAAGCTAGTCTATTTTAATAATGCAGATGTGAAATGTGTGTAAAATTAACTCTGAACTGCCAGGTTTTCCTAAAAATGAACTTTTTTATGGGCAGCTTTCTCTAGATGAATAATTTATAAAATGTTGAGTAATTTTTATGACAAAGTGAAATAGAAAAATAATAGTCTGGTATCTTCTAACTTCTGATGCTTTACCTGATCTTGTATGCTTCCTGAAACCAATGATACAGCTACAATCCTTAATCAGAGGTATCAGAATGTGATTCTTAACTGTTTTTACTCAGATGTTATCTGACATACATACACTTATATTTATTCCTACCAATATTGGTTGTAACATTCAAAAAATTATTCATTGTCTTGGTAAGAGCTTCCTTAAGGTGTTACTTTACCAAACCAGATGTGAGACAAAACCAAATGTTCCATTTTGCCCTCCAGCTGCAAGTAAATTCCCACTGAGTCAGGTTTTTTTGTTATAAAAAATGAGGCATTAAGTACGAAGAATAGCTCAGATGAACAATTTCCTTCCACAGAAAGTTAAATTAATTGCAATTCAGAAAATTTATTATGTCTATAACAAAGGCAGGGCTATTTAAGCTGACTGGGAAATCCTGTATATGGAACATAATTTCCTTCCTCTATTGCTTTAAAGCTATATAAAATATACATGCCAAATTCATTTATGCTAAATAATGACTTGTTGCAACCTGACAATTCTTCTCACCTGTCATTTAGGCAGTATCTGCCTTTACTCCCAGCAATCTCTCAAAAGTGTGCTGTGCAATGGCCTACATGCAATAACACTTCATCTTAAGCATATATTGAATTTCAATCTGTTTCAATTCTTTGGTACAAACTAAGCTGAAAATTTTATTTACATATGCAGATCTACTTTCGTTGTACATCTGGAGAGAAGATGACACCTACTTCTCATGCTACCACAACACAAAGCTTAGACTTGCCCCTCTCCCTCCCCAAAAAAGGTTTGTCTTTAATGCACTGTGCCAATGTGATCCATTAAAACACAAGTTTTTCAGCTTTACATACCTAGGCTAGTATCATCTGAAAAAAAAAAAGTATGTTGAGGTTGGGCAAATTGATTCAATATCAGATTAATTTATCCAGTAGATAGATTTAATGCTGCTCATGCAAAAAGTAGTTGTGTGCGTCAGTACTTTTATTTTAGTCCATGTTTCCTGCAATGACATGAAAAAAACCTCCTAGGAGCCTACGTACCACTTACATAGCACTTACACAGAAGGATAGAATAGGCAAACAATTAAAGGGCTACATATTTAAAAGTCAGACAGCAGTTTTGACAGAATAGATGGAGAAAAAATTTAGAAAATTTGAAATAAGATTTCCTTCCCCCTCCCAATAAAGCATTTTTGTCTTTATTAAAATGAGCAAAAAATTAAGAATCATTACAATAAAAATATTCCCTGTTTTCTTCCTATCCCCAAGAATAATGTGTTTCACCAGCTGGATGGAAACCAGAACTGTTTTCAATTTTTGTTAAGGACGGAACAAAGAAGATCGATCTTTGTTGAGCTTTATAAATCAAAACAACTATACTCAAGCATTGCATTTAGTTTCACAGAAAAGAATAGAAATTGCAACTTGAAGAAAGAGGTTAAAATGGAAGAGACTGGAGGTGAAGCTGCATTGAAGATACATCAAACTGGAAAACATAAAATCAGTTTTTGACTCTAGAAACACATTCAATCACTGTTTCTAAAAGTTACACCCCTTAGGTCCATGCTGCCGTCAAACTAAGTGTAGACCCTGTTTAGCTTTCTGTTAGTGCTAAACACACACATCATCTTAAGCAGGAACAGCAGAGAAATGAACACAGGTAAATATGGTGCAAGGGAAATAGAATATAGTAAATGTGTAAACATAATAAAATGAAACATGAAAAAAAAAGTCTGCACATTTGGTTCCTTAGATCTCCCATCCGAGTTATACAAAAGAAAAGGGCTATTATAAAATCACAAGAAAACCTATTTAGACAGAAGTGTTCCCATTCTGTTTGTACACCAGCATGTCCTTGGGTCAGCATGAAACATTTATGAAATACCGGCATACTAAGCAATAAGCCCATTCTGAGTCTTGTCAAGCATATATTCTCCTCATAGGGCTTAACATTATGCCTGCTGGTGCAACCATACATAGAAGTAAGTGTTAATACTCAGTAAATATCAAGTGTCAATTCTACTTAGAAGTATAATTTATAAATAAATCAATCAAAAGTAGTTTCAAACTTGACAGCACATAATTATATTTATTTTATGATGGAAGCATCTGATGCTACATCTTTGCTACAGAAGATTCTCATCTTTGAGCTCCAGAAATCTATGTGTTTAACTAGTCTCTTTTATTTCCATTATCCCTTAGTGCAAAGCCTTGGAGACTACAGTGCAACTTGTTCTTAATGGGCCTGCCACAGCGCTGGAGCTAGGACCCTACTAAACCACTGCAAATATTTACTGCAGTTGTACCAGTTTTGGCTGGGACAGAGTTAAATTTCTTCATAGTAGTTTGTATGGTGCTGTGTTTTGGAACTGTGACCAAAGCACTGCTGATAAGACACAGAGGGATGTTTTAGCTGTTGGTGAGCAGTGCTTGCACAACGTCAAGGCCGCTTCTGCTCCTCACACCACCGCATCAGTGAGTGGGTGGGAGGGGACTTATCTGGGACAGCTACCCCTGACCATATGACATTGTACTGAGCAACAAAACCTGAGGGGAAGAAAGAGGAAAGGAAGCAGTGAATGAATTCCTTGTTTTGCTTTGCTTGTGCAGAGAACTTTTGCTTTACCTGTTAAGCTGTCTTTATCTCAACCCATAAGTTTTATCACTTTTACCCTTCTGATTTCTCTCCCCCATCCCACTGGTGTCAGTGAGAAAGCATCTGGGAGTGACTGGGCTTACACCAGAACACCAGTTCTATCAGGCTGCAATCAGTCAGCATGACACGTTACAGCAATTTTTAGTATTTATGACATTGGTTCTAGGTGGCAAAAAGATTTTAATCTTTGAGATTTCTATGAGAACACACCAGAGGAAATCATGAGGATTCTACTCAGAATTCTACAGAAAATATACTGAAAGAGTTTATGCCTTAAAGGCCTCATAAACTTGCGTGTTAAAAAAGTGCAACAGGTGAGACCAGCGAATTGGAGGACATCCACTAAGTACTGACACCCAAACAACCCTGTGTCAGATGGCACTCTGTCAACAAAACAGGAACAGAATTGAAGGATGACTTTAAAGAATAAATGTGTAGCTTTGTGATTTTTGATGCAGAGAAGAAGACAGGAGAAAGTGCTTCTTGTGAAGCTAACCAAATGGAAAAGTTCAGTCCTGTTTTGTTTTACAGCATTCCTGCAGCCACACAAGTAGCTGATGTAACTTTCAAAATTGTTTGAAGTTCACCAATACGTGCCTGTATTTCTGAGCTGTGGGTGCTTATAGTATGTGAGCCCTGGTTCACTGAAGTCCAAACACTGAGGTGCCAGCAAGATGTCCTAAATAAGTATCACAGAGGGATATATTTGAATGAGTGGCTCTGTTCAGCATTGTATTTTCTATGCTGGACAATGAATTGAGAGTTACTTTGGTATACCCTAGAATTCAAGATGATCTAATTTTTCTACTCCTGTTATCGCCATTAGTCTAGGTCTTCTGAAGAACAGCTGATATTTGAATTCCCACTCTGCTCAACTATGTTGACTTCCAAATTAAAAACTGCAAGGACTTCTCTTTATCATGATGACAAAAGCTGTATGGAAGATATTCAGTATTATATTCCAGCAAATCAGAATAAGGATCTATGCTACATAGCTAACAACAAAGAAAAAGACAGAGTCTGATTTATGAAGGAGGACCTAGAATTCCTCAAGAGATGACCAGTAGAGAAATATGGACAGAAAAGAAGTAGTATATTTGGTGGCTGAAAATACTTCAGATGGTGAGTTCGTAATAGAGATAGATGGTTGGCCCTGTTCTCAGAAGAAAGAACAACTGGCCTATAAAATGATAATAAAAGAGCATTTTAAAAGGTTGAAATGATAGCATGGTAAAATTTAAATTATTCAGAGAAATAGAGCCTAAATTGCATCTATTTGAAGTAATAAGACCAGCAAGCACGCTGCACTAGACTATCTGAAATGTGACTAAATTCAATGTATACATTAAATTGCAAGGGAATAGAAAGAAAACTACAGAATAGGTGTATTTTAAGTCAGAGAAGAATCTCAGCAACACAAATTTTATTAAAAGAGAAGTTAAGTCAGGAAGAAGACACATACTATCAAGGCTGGGTACCGTTTAAACCATGTGGAAGTAAACAGAGTAAGGCAGAAAGTAAGAGTAAGTGAAAAGAGAAGAATTGAGAATGATTAACTGAACATACAAGATAGTATTGACACTAACTACAGGAGACAGAAAGTAAATAATACAGTGGTGCAATGCCACAGCATTTGCCTGGAAAGGTAGATTGACACAAGGACTGAGAAAATACCTTACTGGAACGTATGAGTATCAGTGAAGAAGGCTGAGTGAAAGATACACAAACAGTAATTAAATTAGAATCTTAGCATGGATGAGGAGATATAAAAGCACACAGTGAAATAAAAATAGCACAGAAAATAAAGATGAATTGCAGACAAGTCTTTAAAAAAAACCCGGGGTATGAGCAGCATGATGAAGAGACAGTAGGACCATTAAGGGACAAAAGTGACATTGTGGTGACAGATGAAATCAAGTTGCTGAGAGACTGAAGTCTCTGTCAATTTTTTAAATAGTGAAAGCTGAAGGTGATTCCCTGAGAGAGATATCTTTCTGATGGAGAAGTGCTTTACTTACTATTTTCATTACCACAAGGTAAAAGAACACTTGATAACAGGACATGACTTTAGGCATGGACTAAATATTTAATATCTTGGAATAAATTAAATAGTTCATTGTGCTGGTAACTAAGACCTGAAAGATGCACTGAAACAATAAGAAGGTCACAGGCCTAGAAATTAATGAGGAAAACAGGTAGACTTTTGGCAGGTGGATTTATCATACAACATTGAACAAACTCCAGGAGATATCCAGTATGTGCAGATATCCCCATAGATAAGAAAAAACCAACAAGATGAAGAAATAGTTCTGTCTTCAGCTGCGAGGACACATTAGTAAGAGAAAGAGATTATATACAACACGCAGTGAAGTAAGGGCCAGCCACCCCATGAAAAGAGGATTGCACCTATCAGACATCCTCCAAGCACGCTATTGAACTGGAAAGCAAAAATGTGAAGTAATGGATATAATTTGTCTGAAGTGAGAAACAGTCTCATGGTGTAAGATTCATGCCTGCAGTGAGGTTTGATTGCTTATGTCAGAGTGTCACAGCTAAAAAGAATTATTAAAATGAATTAAAGACTACTTACGGACAAAAGAAAAGGTCTTAGCAAGAAATAATTATTAAAAATGGAAGAAGATAAAAGGTGAACTTACCTGTGCCACAAAGCTAAGTATTGGCTTGGGCTATTATTCTTTACATATGAGTATCCAGGGCAATTAATATTTTCCAAGTACAAAGGAACAAAGTAAATACTTTCAAGATGGGGTGAATCATCCTCATTGGCAAAGCACGGTTAAGAGGTGAACTGAAAGTCTCTACTTAACTGTCATAATATGCAGATGATAGGTCTCACAAGAAAGTGTGCAGTAAAGTGAAAATTATAACTACTGTAAGAAAAGAATGTGGCAGTATGCCCCTCTCATCCCATTCTGCTTAAGCAATGGGTCATGATAGTCACATCTGGGTTGAGGGCTATAAATCTTGCTCAACAGCTAAGGGCTTGTTGACCAAAATATGACTGGTATGCAAATATGACTATAAATCAATCATCTTACTCCATAAACAGTGGAGAGCCCACATCCCGTTGAACTCTCCTGCATGACAGCTGGGCACCAAGATCTTCCCTTGAGGAGGGATGCCTCTCAAGGTTAGTCCTTGAGGTTGAGAGAATCCTTATTGTGCCAGATACTGGGTAAGTGAATTGGGAATAAGTTCACTGAAACTTTGAAATCTTACCTAAGTGATATAAAAGATTTATTATGCACATACAATCCTTTAGGCATAAACCACTGACCAAGTCTGGATCCAGCCACATCTAAACTCTCCTCAGAAAAAAATTAAGAATGCAAGGGGGTCCTTTCTGAACCTCATGCCTCAGTGGGAGTGCCTCCTTGACAGTTTTATCTGACCCTGTCCTTCATGAAGTAAATAATAAGGGTACTTTGCTATCTAATCTTGTTAAACCACTGTCACATTTACTATCAAATTTCGTTAAATCACTGTTTTATATCAATAAACTTATCACTAATTCTCTCTTAAGAGTGAAATGTGTCACTGCATCCATGTACATACAATGAAAGTCCTCTTCAAAAGAAAAGATAAATGGTACTGCAAATTAGATTATTTTATTTCTGCTAGTTATTAAACAGTAAACAACCCTACATACATACCCCTATAACTTTCACATTCTGATAATTATTTGCAACCCATACAAGTATTACAGAGAATGTGGTCCTTCCTATGGAATTTTTATGGAATGGTTACCTAAAACATTGTGCTGAGTGTAGCTTGTTTTAACATATTCAGGTATTTTTAAATTAATTAGAACAAGTATTATTAGTTACCTAGCCACTATTTTCTTAATCATAATTTGAGCTGCTCCCAACTGATCCAGACTACAGTTACAAACATGGCAATTAAACATGACTGTGCTCATATCTTAGAGACATGCACAGCCAAGGGCTTATTGAGACTCTCCAAACTATTTTTTAATCTTGTCCAAAAGTTGTTAACCACAGTGTAATTCAACTTCATTTCAACCATAGCAAAATTTTCAGGGTTTTACACATAGGAGGAAAAAAAAAAAGTGTAAAGTAAAACAAAAGAGAAAACCATGAGAAAACGTCAGCTGCAGAAGGTTCTTGATTTCCACTTATCCTGCAATGTTCTGTGAAGAGTTTAAGGAAAGACTGACTAAACTGTTTGCAACTAACCCTTGCTGATTGCTGTAAGAAAGTAAGATCAATTCCAGGAACAGAGTAAATCTTCAGGTAATATAGTAAAAGAAGTGATCTTGCCCTGACGGCTGGGAGGTCCATAGACCAAATAAGCTACTTCTTTTATTGCTATGTTACTGCACTAAATTTATCCAAAGCACCTCTGAGAAGGGTGGATTTCACAAGCAAACGAGCAAGAGTAGTAGGCATGGTTTTTCTTCACTATCCTTTACAGCCAGTTGTAATTTTTGTAACAGAGATGATAGTGGAAAGAAAGTTAAATGCAGCTTCATACCAATAAAACGTTTTTAGGAAAATATATTGATTAAATGAAATTTTCATCAGAAAAAGTAAAAATAAACTTTCTTCTGCTAATGAAATTTTTTTCTGACTAATTCTGATAATTTAAACCATAATTTAGATGTCTTTACAGCAATCAAAAAAGATAATTTAGGTATAACACTATGATGATTTAAACATTTTTGCTTTATATTAAGAGTACTCAGAAGTTTTATTCTGTAGAAAATTTAATCTTATTCTTCTAGTTGGAATGGAAAGTAAAGTTTTCTGCGTTTGATATTCCAGGCATATTAAAAGCTCTACTTCTTCCTTGCAAAGAATGCAAATGGTCACATAAATAGGTGCAAGAAAAGTAAAAAGTGTAGGCAACAGGAGTGACTGCAAATAAATAAAAAGTTATTAACTAAAGCCAGGTATCAGTGAGAAAGAAATAAAGGGGAAAGTAAAAAAGAAAGGGCAGGGTAAGATCAGTCAAATGTGAGGTGAGAAAGCAAGATAAAAAATGGATATAGCCAGCAAGAACAAAAAACCTTCCTACCTTCATCACTCATTAAAAATCTGAGGCCTAGTCATTTATCAGGAACTGTGTGCATCTGCTTTTTGTCATATAGAGGCAACCACTTTCGTTTCTCTTCATTTATGTTAGTAAAGTAAGAGAAGAATTTTAAATGTCAGGCTATGGAATGAGATTACCTTACTGAAATCTCAGTATAGAACTGTAAAAATACAGTACATAACTTTGCATTTATGAATAGAAAGTTATGCTCCCTTTATCTGTATTATCTCTCCACCTTTATCTTAACACCTGTATGTGAAGTTTGACATATTTTTGGTCTCACAATACCAGTGAACACAAGCATGCTGATTTTAAATAGATAAATAGGTAAAAGTGGCCTGATTTGACATTTTCCTGCAAATCCTAGTAGCACTTTTACATTAAGTAGATAATTTTGGTATGAGCTAGATTTCCGTTTGAGCTGTGTTCCTTTACAAGGTCAAAAAAAGTTGACCCTCCCTTAATTGTAGACTACTTCTCATTTAGCAAATAATAGGCTTTCTGCACCTGGGCTGTTAAGGTGGGCATTAAGTAACAGAGACTTAACTTTGACTTGTAAATCACAGTATCCAAGCTACTTGAGCCAGCATAAATCATTTAGTATTGATGGTGCTGTACACGGGCCCAAAAATCTTGCTTTCCAAAACCAGGTGAGACTGAAAAAGGATATTAGCCCCAAATTCCTGAGAATATTCCTAAAGATGACCAATTTAGCTAAATCTGATCTTATACTTTTATAAAAATGTCATTCATGCCTGTGAACTTTGACTAAATACACTCAAGATGTCTAGAATTAACTATAAATCTGTGCCTGGTATGTTCAGCAGCAAACCTCTCCCTACATCACTGGCTTTCCTGAATCCATTGTGACACCAAATCAGCCAAGGTGCCTTTTCATGACATCATGCTGGAAAACATTTAATGTTCAGGGCAACATGAACACTAAAATACTGTTACTGAAAATATGCAGTACGACAAACAAATCAGGAACACACTAGTGTTTTCTAATTTCACTGACCCATTATTTCCCATTTCTGACCATGTTACTTGAAAAGAAGAATTCTGTTTTATCAAGAGTATCATTGGCTTGAGACCAAGTAAAGCTACATTAATGGCTGACATTCCTTTTAAGAGAAAAACAGCTTGTGTCTATGGTGTTCATCATTCCTTGTCTGCACAAGGCTGGAGAGAAGCATCATTTTACTCATTATCACCCTGTTAGCACAAGGAAGGAGAAAGGATAATGTAACATAGATTATAAAATATAATTAAAGCTTGCATAGAAGAAACATCATTAAAATTATGTCAGCCTGCTATAAAAAAAAAGTAGATTAATTATAATGGGGCAGAGGGATGAGAAGAAAGTTGCAAGTAACAAACTTATCTCTAGATGCTCTGATTAATTTCACCCATAAAACTGTCAGTACACCATGGCACATATAAATTCCAAAAATACAATTTGGATGACTTTGCAATGACGGTAGTCATGAATAATGTGAACACTATGTATCCTAGGACTGCATATGAAGATGGAAGCCTAAGGTCACAAGTTATGATCGCAAAGAAAGTACTGAATATGGAACTTCCTTACACACTAGGATCAATTATGAGCCACTGGTGAGGAGATGGATATGACAGAAGAATCCCTGCAATGGCTAAAAATACATTTTCTGGCATAAAAGGTGCTTATGCAGACCATCATACTCTCTCTCTATATATATATCTTTATAATGCATACATATTATATTATAGTATGCATTATATTACATATAATATATTCCTGTATTCCGTTGGAATCTTTGGAGGAGAGCACTACAAATGTACATGAGTCCATTATGGATAGATGAGTGCACACAGTTAAGCTTCCTTGCTTCCAGGAAGGAGAGATTCAACAAAATGGAATAATTTATTTTGAACTAGCTATGAAAAAATGTGGCACAATTTTACAAATATCAAATAACTGTAATAAGCAAAATAAACACTAAGGTTTAGAAAAAATGAAGCAACAACTTATAGTATTTCTGAGAGGAAACATTTCAAATATTTATCTTAAACACTGTACCACAGAATCTGTCAAAACCTTGTCACCCTCCACTTTGATTTCATTTTTTCTACCTAGTTAAACTTACGTTAGGAACTCTTAACTTCTCCCATTCTCCATCAGAATTTCAAAACACACAACAAATTTAGTCATACACTGGTGAAATGAGACATACATACCAGAGAAAAATTTGAACACTGTATAAAATATTTATTCTTATTTATCTGAGAAACTGTAGTCATGAGGGTCTCTATCAGAAACAACACTCATTCATCAGCCTTGGAGAGAAAAAAGTGGTTTAAATGTAAAACCAAATAAAACAACCCTACATATCAATTCAGGAGAAGATAACTTTCAGACATTTCTTTTGTTCAGCACAAAGTATTTGTTCGGAGAATAGTGGAGAGTATCAAGTATCTCCATCTCAAGACAAAACAGATTCAAATCTTTATATTAAAAAGAGTGAATGTGAAGTCCCATATCTGAGCCAGGGTCATAACCCAGGGCTACACAATATTCTGAGATAAAACCACCATTTTTCCACTGGTATTTCTTCATGAAAAGCTTGAAAATATACTGAAACAGGGACTAAAATACAGGCATTCCTTTCCCGAGTGTTCACAGCCACCTGTATAAATACACCCTGTTTTTCCTTCCTCAACTGCAAAAAGAGACCCCAATGTGTTTGAAACAAAACACAGAAAAGAATCAATAGGAAAGCCTGAAAGTCACCCCATAACACATGATAACCCTGTTTCTAGGATGGGAGATGGAAAATGGGACTACAAGAAAGGAAAAAAAGAATTCACTTCAGGCTGCAAAGGCAACTGAGAAGGCATTGAAACAATTTCTGAAGTAACTGTAGACATGCTTTTGAAACATAAAAAGACACATCACTGCAGAAATGTATTGGACAAAGCAACAAGAGCACACACAAAAACATATACAGAAATATGAGATTTTAAATAAATTTTCAGAGTAAGTAAATACAGTAAAGTCTTATTATCCTTATTTTATAAAGGAGTGAACAATGTAGTCCTAAAACACCAATCTCTGCAATACAAACTTTTATCTCAAATTAAAATGTTATTTATCAAACTTGTTTCTAGAAACAGCTTAAATGAAACCTGAATTGTGATACACAGTGGACTCTCCTGTTCACAATTTCCTACTCTCAAAAACTCAAAATGATCTTCAAAAAATCTGCTATTTATTTATTTTTAATGAGAAATACGAAAGTGCTAACGTACACTCCTTTAAAAGAGTTCAATCACTTAGGGATCTGCAGCGAGGGAATTAAAATTCTCTCCTCTGGGGTAATACTCAAGATAATATAATCACTGATAACATAATATAATACTTTATATAGTATAATCACTAGATAATAATCACTGCTAAAACAGCCTGCCATGTAGTTTTATGCTGAGTTTAAAAAAAAAAAAATAATCAAAAGCTGAACTCTTTACCAGGTTTTAGACAATGTATTCCAGTTCTCTCTGCAGGAGCAGCCCTTCATATTGTGTTATACGTACTTTTACAATGCTCTCCTCACAGCAGTATCCATCCATATTTACACTCTGTCTCAGCAACACCTGTTCTTCTGGAAAAAATAGAAGTCATCCCTCTATTCTCTACAGTGCTTTGTAAGAGTTAGGTTTCAAGCACTTTAGTCAGGGACAGAAGAGAAGCTCTTAGTACTTGAAGATTGATGTAAGTGCTGATAAAAGCTGGAAACAGCATAGCAAACTGAAGTTCAGTCCCAGGGTATCAGTGCAGGGATGCAGCCATGTGAAGTTCCTTTGCTTGAACAGAAAGAAATCGCAATACTTCATCTTCTGACAGCAGCTTTTTTTTCTTGAAGATCTTATGTGGTCTTCATGGCACTGAGATTTGAGTGGCTAACATATGCTGCACAAATGTGCCTGTCAAAGGATAAATTCTGGCTCAAGAATGAATGTATTTATTCTCATATTAAAAAAAAGAAAGAGTTGAGCTGGAGAAACACCATTCTTTTAGGAGCTGTGAACTGAGAATGAATGGTTGTCCCACTCCAGGTCTACAGAAAGAAAAGTTCTACCAAGGAGAAAAGTGAACTTCTCTAATGTACCTATATTTCTGAAATTAGATCAGGGCATGTTAGCAATGCTATGCACAGATGTCCCTCCAAAGGACAATGCGTCCATCAAGGACTTCTCAGTACCCTTTCTGTTCATCACTTGAGATAAGAGCTTTGACCACATCAGATGGACTGTGTGCCACACAATTTCATACACACTGCTTGAAGACTTCTGCCAGAGCTAATTAAAACAGTTCAAAGCAAGCCTGTGTTGTACTTGTATGCACCCTTCTAATGGCACCATAAAACTAAAATGTTAAAGAAGACCACCTCCATTAAGGATGCAAGTAACAATTTGGCAGCTAGTGATCACATCTTTGAGTTACGAACATCTTACAGTCAAACAACTAATAAATCATCAAGTTTTGCTACTATCATCTCTAACTTCACAAATAATTCTCAAAAGTTGAAGGGATTTTCTGGCAAACTTCTGCCCAACTAAAACACTCTTCCTTAAAGTATAAGTTTCTATGATGTATGCTGAAAGTATTTTCTTCCTAATAATGCTAAAAACTGAACTTTCATTTTATTGTTGCACTTGTACAGATATGTAAATAGATTATAGATAAAAATGTAGCTGAAATCTTTCTACCTCTTTCCAGGAGTAGGAGGCATCTTTACTAGAAGTCCTAGTTATGACAAAGTTTTGCAAGTTTTTTTTCTTTAATAACTGTGACATGAACACTGCATACAAAAATTATCAAATTCACTATAAACAGTATGATAAATCTAATTTTGACTGTTTTCAGATACCCTTAATAGCATTTGTCAATCGACAATACTGTATTCAGTGGAAAACTGTAAAAGAATATCTGAACCATAGATCAAGAAGTTCTGAGACACCCCAAAATTAAATGCCAATTTTACAGCAGCTTATCAAGTAGAATTTTTTTTTTTTTAGTTAGAAAAACACAGTCAAATCAATTCTTGTAAAAGTTTTCCATCTTCCATTAGATGCAAAGTGTATATTAAAAATGTGTTTTGGCAAACTGGTGCTTCACTTAATTTCTCTTTGTATTCTTCTGCATTTTGCTCAACCACACAGACAACCTTCCATTTGTCTGGCCCTGTTACTGCTTATGCTATGACCTAACACTAACACAGTCGTACTCTTCTAATATTATGAGTCTGACTCTTCTTCACTAGCATTAATTGACCTAAAAAAAGAAAAAGCACTAGCTTATTGTTCCTATTACAAATCATTGGTGAGGTGCATCATATTCTCATAACTTCCCATCTTTCCTTCTTTAAGGACAAAGAGTAAGAAATAATGCTTACTTCAAATATTTGATTTGAATTTACCATGTGTTTACCACATTATGTAGTATCAAGAACAACAGGAAGCACTAAATAAAATAAAATATCTTAAAGTTTAAATGAGTGTGTCATGTTTTCTGGTGTTTTTTGGAAGACAACAAGAAGATCACCTAAGGGGCTGGTCAGGCTGGGTTTTTGCTGGCTTTATTATCCAGCAGATGGAATGGCAAATGTGTGACATACGGAGAAAGCTATCTTATATGCCAGTTTGTTAAACAGATTGTCTTCATCATCTGACCACTGTTAGAAAGGCAATTGAAAACCACAGGCTTCTAGCTTCTCCATAATGAATGTTAAAAATGCAAATATGGAGCCATTTCTCACCCTTCAAAACGACTGTCAAAACCACACATACAGTTAAAAATTCTACGCAAGCCAAGGTGAGCCAGTATCAGCAACAATTCCCATCCTAAAATCCCTCCATGTGACCCAGTGAGAATTTAAATCGTAAGAGCTGGTTCTTGGTTCTCTTTTCATGGGTATTCATTGGGAAGAGATTTCATAAGTCCGATAGTGCACACCTACAATAAACACTGTCTCCAACTTAAAAATCAACAAAACCAACCAACCAACCAACCAAAACCCAAAAAACAAATTGAGAAAATAAAAGTGCTCTCAATCTCTTCATCTTCATACAAGATTTTGGTGTTCGAAAATCAGAGAGATAATTTCTGTTGTACTTTATGTGCTGATAATATACTAGTGTATATTATTACACTGACAGGTTTTGTGCACCAAATAGGTCTATTAGGATTAGCATTCTTCATGTTATTTATAATATAGCTATATATTATCATATACATATATAATCCCTTTTAGTGTGTGCAGTTGATATGATCAGGTGGTAACTTGGTAACTGCAAGGAACATGGCAGTGTACAAGTGGTTAAATACTTTGATGCACTAGACACAGTCTGATTTTCAATGTATTAAAATCATTAGTTTTGCAATATATTTAGGTTAGAAAACAAGAGAAAGGAGTTTTGGAGTTGTCGTCCAAACTGTGCAGCACGGTAGGAAAATTAATTGTTTAAAGCTGGGAATTGAGAAGCTTATGGGAAGGACAGTGAAAGTGTGTACCACATTTTTATTATGTGATTCACATACTTTATTTCTGCTGGTTCTGCACAGGAAAAAAACCCACTTGTCAGCACTAGGAATGATTACCTTCCCCTTTTTTGATGCATAGTTAACCTTCAATTGCTACAACTGCTACTATTGCAAATAGGATCTAAAGCAAGGTAAACTAGTATGAGTTAGAGGTACTGACATTTCTGAGGTAGTTTATGTGTATCAGCAATGATGTTTGTGCTGTTGTTGAATATTTGAATATTGGAAATAGAACTCCTTATCCTCATTAGCAAATTTCATCTTTAAAGCTTCCCTCTTCTCATTAAGCCAAGCCCAAGTACATAACAAGAAGTCCTGTACGAAGGACAAAACCACACAGATATGCTCAGAAAGGTACTTGGAAATATTATCATGTAAGAGATGCAAACTTTCCTACAGCAATCTCTCTAATGCATGTGTTGCTTAGCATGTGAACAGTTGTAATATATTTTAAATCAAGAGAATAACCACTCTCTTTCCCTCAGGGAATCTTGAAGGTTAGCACTGATTCAAACACTTGCAAAGAAGCTACACACAGCTCACAGTCACTTGGTTCTGAACATAACGCCGGCTTAAGTGTCAGTTAGATGTATTTTACTGAGAAATGCACCATTTCTTTCTAGCATCATTAAGCCATGAACGCAAACAATTAGCAAGAATTACAACAGCTAGAATCATGCTGTCATACCATTTACATTAATACAGCCCAATGCCATGACACAGTTTCAGGCTGTGCCCCCGGAAGGCATTCATTAATTTCTACTTCCATGCATTTACTCCACTCATGCGCCTAATTATTTTAATTATTTTTTTATTTTAATACCATTCCCAAACTGCTTTCTTTGGTACATGCTTTAACTGAGCCTATGCCTTTATAAAAAAAAAAATGGACTAAAGATTTTAATTTGTCAGTTTAAGCCTTGAGTTTTTTACTTTAGGAAGACATTTAAAAACAAGTTATACTGTTTACTACTTTCAAAGATCCTTCCTTTCAGCTGTTTTCTGATTCTTCACAGTATTTTGATACAATTACATCTAACTACTCTGCCTTTAAAGAAGGGGAAGAAACGACAAAGATAAAGTGAGTCTCAAGGTGCTGTCAATGGGAATGGAGGTATAAGAATGAAGACTAAAGAATATTTTGGAAGCTTTTTTTAATGGAAATCTTGGGTTTCATTTTTTTTTAAACCAAAAGTATTTGCTTCCTTTGAGTTTTTCTTAAAAGACTGAAAACAAGCAGTTTCTTCTGAAAACTGTGCCTTTGGTTTTCAGCTAATTTTACATTTTTTTAAATGAGGTGGTACAACTTTCTACTGTGCTGTGAATATGAAGATATCTTCTGCCCAGCCATGTTCAGAATTGCAGTTCAACACTAGCTTCAGCTGCACATTCACGAAGTTTGAATTAGAGATGCCCTAGTAAAATGCAGAAACACAACCAACATCCAAATATCTTCCCTTTTAAATGCTGACTGCTGCTGTATTTTCACCTATTTCCATGCATAAGTGGAAACACACTGTTGCAAAAACAACACATGAGTTTGAGAGCTCCGCAAATATAACTAGTGAATGAAAAAGCCTACTGAACCCAATAGGAGACTGTCAGGCTTGATGCATACTATGGGAATCTCCTTGAAAACCACAATTAGAAATTGATTTCAAAGAAAGGCAGACATACTTCTTTTAAAATGAAACAAATAAACAAAAAAACATTGTGTGTGCAAGTCTGGATGATCTCCAATTTGGAGAACAATGCAATCAAATGTCATTTCTTATTTTGACTCCTTAGGTTGAACAGCTTTTGAATGCTTCTACAGTGTGTGCAACTGTTATTAGTCCTGTATCAAACTCAAACCAGAAATCATTAATGCAGCAGACTGTTTCTGAGGTTTATTTCCACTGAATTTATTAGGATTATTTTGAAGCAAAACATTATGCACCTTAAATAAAGATATCCTAATCTGGAATATTAAATTTCATGAAGAACCACTCATTCCATTCTGTTACCTACTGTACATTCGTATGCAACAAGAATCAGTAGAGATGCCCTGGATTTGCTTCAACAGTCTAAAGGATCTCAAAGATGGGAGAAGAAACCCAGAAGCACAACTATCATACCAGTCTAATCTTTGATCCTAAATAAAGGGGAATTTTCAAAGTCATTTACATGCCTCAAAGCTTATCCTTTTTCCCCGTTTTCTCTCCTTCATATGTATTCTGTTGTCCATGGATTATAAGAGAAGTACTGTTTTCTGCTCACTAAATGGATTTTGTAAACCCCTTCTAAAGGCTAGATTTTCAAAGCAGCCTGGTGATCAATACATCCAAATCTCAATGAAATAAATAACAACTACACCAAACTTCCATGGCGCCCTGCAAAAACCCGTCAGAAAACTGAAACAGTATCAGAAGACACAACTTATAAACATTTTTTCTAATGCACTTCAGTGACCCAATATAATAAATTCCTCTCAAGAGTTGATAGTAGTAGAGATCACTATCACTTCAAAAAACAGAAGTTCAGTCAATTGCTATTTGGAATTAGAGGCCAGGCTAGGCATGAGGCAGGGTTCTAAACAAACAAACAAACATAAGTAAATTAATAAATTTGTTTCTTCTTGTACACTAACTTAGTAGAGGCCCCAGCAGGAAATATTAATTATTCCAAATGCATATAACTTTTCTAGAGGGAAATTAGGTCACACTGTGTAACCCGGATGGTAGACAGTGAAATTCATCAATATTTGCCTCTCAGGTAAGTGGCCTTTAATATCTCCAACATTTACTTTTACCATACTACCTGTATTTTTAACTGTAAGTAAAATGTTTCCATCATAAACAATGACCTCTAACAACTGATGCAATTGCAAGCAAAAAACTTTTACTGCTTTGAAGCTGATAACATGGGAGGATTTATGCTGAGATGCTGCTAAGAATGCACTCTTGTTTCTAACTGGAATTTTAATTGTCTTTGCCTTTTTAAAATTATATTCTGCATATTTTTCAATTCTTTAAATTAACTTGAGGAACTAAACAACTAATAAAGATTACTCAATTCATTCACTGACACACACCCTACTGCACCCCAAACTATACATACAGGACTAAGCAGAGCCACCTTTGTCTTAAAATATGGTTAGAATTCACAGTGATTTCAGTAAGAGCTGATTTAGGTCAATGCTGATCAAATTTGGAAATCTGACCTCAATTATTCATCATCAGACTCAGTACAAATTGTAACATAATAAAAAGCAAGAACAAATTCTCCCTGATTTTTTTTAAATCCCATTGCACCTGCCAATGAATCTTCCTAATTAATAAACATTCATTTCTCCAAATACTGTATCTTCATCAAAGCTTTCATCAAAATGTTAACCTTTAAAATCTGCCCTTCAGTGCAGCTTAAATTACTTTGTTCATTGTTAACCCAAGGAGCTAAATATCACAAGTGCTTTAATCACCTAAATTAAAATTGGTATTTAGGAGAAGGAAAAAAAAAATCTTTTCTGAATTTTAGATGCTTAGGTTCTCTTACATGTATGGTTCTACATAGCACATGAGAGCTTTTCTCCATTGTAACTTCTACTGCTGCAGTAGTTGGCCACAGTAAATAACAGATCTGACGGAGGTAGTTAATAAAAAACACTTTCTAAACAATGCCCTATGCTACATTGGGTCCAGTGAGAAAAGCAGCATTTTTGAAGTGAATGATACAAACTGCCATGTTTCAAAATTAGTATCACTACTGTAACACTGTTCCTATGGACAGCATGGATTACCAAATTATGCTAACAGCTTCATTCCCAAATTACACTGAGTACAGCAGCAGGTCTGTATAGCCTTGCATATTTGAAAGTGTGTATTAGCCAACAAACTGGTACTTCTACACCCATTGCAATACTTTCTGGTGCATATTTCTAGTATGAAAGCCAAAACCCTCATACCAATCTCCCATGGGATTTTTTAGTTAAGTAAAGGCATCAACTGAGACAGTAAAGCAGTTCTTACTGAATCTGCAACAAATTTGCAAGTACCCATCAGAATTTTTTTAACTCGGGAGGTTTTCTTTTAACTTGCACATTTTACACAGGAAAATAGATGTAATAAATTTTAGGCTTATTCAATGACTTACTGTAACAAGCAAGCAGCTTGTGAGTGGGATGGAGGGTATGAGTCTGATAAATTAATGAGAAATCTTTATCTCACAGAGTACAGGAGCCAAGTAGGACTCTACCATTAGATCATTTATTTGTGCGTTGCTTTATATTAAACAACTCCTCCTAGAAGGAAAGATACAGAAATACCTGCAGTGGTGTGCAAATCCCCACGGTAGGAAGCTTGTTACAGGCATATGCTACAAGGAAACTGATTCATGTAGCAAGGATCAAATCTGTGTACCTGAGTGGTGTGGAGTGAAATCCTTCACATCATGTGATGAAAGGTGTAAGGACTTGGTCCAACGGGAGCAGATATCGGATGTCCTGCATCCCAGAGCAGGAACTGGGGACGAAAACTTGAACTCTTTTATTGATTCTAAACAAAAATCCTTCAAATCATTTTTGCATGAAAATTACAAAAGACAATCAGGATACCTGAATGGCCACCTGATTAGGCTGGAGACTCCCCCTCCTGTAACTAAGAGAATCAACAAGCTATGAAAAAAGAAAGTAAATGAAAAAGTTCTACTTCTATACAGAAATACTAAGTGTTAAAAAAAAAAAGTATGACTGATCACTGCCTTCTTCATATAGCTGAGAAACTCAGATTCTTAAATGAGAAAGAAAAGAATAAAATCGAGGTTCATTTGCATAGGAAAAACATCTTGCTTTTTTAACAGTGATCATGCCACAGGCTTCCTGGCTACTAGCAAACAGGACACCTGTGTGTGCTCTTTGTTTAACAGTGTAGAGGATGCAACAATACTTTTTGTAGTCTGTGGATGTGTGCCCACTGCTACAGGGACGCCACATTGCTGTATTACTAAAAAATGTATCTCCCTCACAGCAAAGTTTCGCAGTCAGTAGGAGTATGGCTATCCACAACCACAGACTAGAGTATGTCAGCTTTACTGAAAGTTACACTTAGACATGTATATAAAGTTTTAGAGAGAAAAAAGAAATCAGGTAAGTTTAAAGACATGAATACAAGTGGAATTCATGCAATCATTTAAGAGAATCACTTTTGACTGTTGCCACATCCATATATTTGCATTGTTTATTGCAGGCACGTGTTTCCCACTGACACAGGATGGGCATTAAGGTCAATAACATGACACAAGTTGTGAGAAGGGAGGAGATCATTACGATAATGCATTCTCCAAAGAGGTAATATTATTTGGAGGATAATAATTTTAAACAACTCTTGTAACAGAGATTGCATTATGCTTCCACTTCTGTCTTTAAACAAAAAAAGTCCAAAAGGATCAATCACACAAAACCAGTAGTAAAAGCCAGAGTAAAAACCCTGCAAATTTCTTTTTTATTACTATATCAACTGACTTTCTTTTCTTTCCTCTACCTCTGGAGGAATAAAGAATGACAGCAAATTAACTATTTATAGTTATAAAAATAGTGACTTCCATCTGCTATAACTTGGAACTGCTGTCCCAACAACTTGCATGCTTGATGAGATATGAACAGCAGAATATAATTAGGTAATGTGAGTGATGTATAGTCACTTTTCACCAAAATACTCTTTGAGAAAAAGAATAGAAATATGTCAGCCTGACAGTATGGGCTAGGTACATGCAGATAATGAGAAGACTTGAAAAATTTTGGAGCATTATCCGGAATATTTTTTCCACTTTGGAGAGCTCTAGAAGACTAATATCTCAGCATTGCCATCCACAAATGAGTACACTACTAAGACAAGCAGCAACCAAGTTTAATAATAGATAATATTTAGACAATGATACTAAGAGTCTGGGGAAAAAAATACAAGATGAGAGTAGAGTTGTTCTCATTTTTAGACTAGAGTATCTGAGCCACAATTAAAACTTGTTAAAGGGTTCATGTGATGCCTCATAGCAAAATGTATCTTTTTTTATGTAACCCTGATTTTTTAAAATCTAAATAACAATTCAATTATCCACTGCAGTATACAGCAGAGATGCTGCTCTCAAATCAAGATCTCACTGAACATAACAACTGGCAAACCAAAGCATTCAATCATTTTCAGGAATATTATATACACTTTACTTCCAAATGAGCATATCTAAACTTTGTGAACTAATATGCTAAATAAATAAGCTTCTCACTTTATCTTCTCCTGCCTGAGCCTTTCCATTTAGGAAACTCCTAAAAACTTATCCCTTGGGGCATACTGGGAGAAGTTGCACTGCTAGTATTCAACTATAACTGTACTTCAGAAAAGATTTTTCCTAGCGACTTTTGTCAACAATATTTTTTTCATGTGGACGAGAAGAAATAACAACTTATATTTAAAAGTGTCTTGATGTCTATAAAATAATTTAGCAGACAAGGTCTTTCTTACAAATCTGCAGACATTATGGATCACTCATCTACAGCCAGGGGTTTTGCTTCTTTAGGAGAATCAAATCCCTCTGGTTCATCACAGAGGAAAAATATGATTTTAAGCTATACTTCGAATACTTTATCAAATTTTCTCATCAATCACTTAAGATTTTTCTTTCCACAGACAAACATCACTTTTGAAAGGGACATTCTCTTTTTCCCCTGAACAACTCCAACTCTAAGATATTTGTCTCAGAAGTTGGTGGCTGAGCAAAAACAGAATTTTTAATTTAAATGCCAACAGATTTTCATCTTCAGAGAGTCCAGATGATTACTCCACTGAAAAAAATTAATAGCAAGGAAGCTCACAGGAAATAAGTCTTTAAATAATCTCTTCCAACACAAGAGTACATTTCTTTTTTATTTAATCATTGCAGGCGATAACTCTTAATAAACACTCATAATTAAGGCAAGATTAAGTAGCATGATGACAAACATGTTTTATTATTTGCTGAGGACAACAAAGCCTTCCATTTGGATTTGTTTCAAATGACTATGGTTAATGTATCATTCACCTTTCTAGAAGAGCTAAACCTGGGGTCATAAGGGAATCTAGATCCCTAAATCACACTGACTGCAAGGCTATTCAGGTTACCAAATGTTTCCAGTATCTGAGGAGAAATCTCTGCCTTCTAGAGAAGACTCTTTAAGAGAGTATCCAAGGCTAAGTAAGACTAGCTATGACTATCTTGACTACACTGAGGAATGAATCACTTTTCACATTACACTTATTGAAGAAGGCCTCACTTTTCCAATGCAGACAACTCCTCTGTATTGAAGGTTAAAAACCATTGTTTCCCCTGCTGACCCTTCAGCACATAATTATCTTTTAGCGAACTAAAGAACACACGAATGAACAAGTTAAAAAAACTTGTGGACAGTTAAAGGTAAGGTAGGGTAAAAGTTTGTTCATGTTTTGCCACAACAGAAAAGTTAGAAGCATATGCAGATGATCTACCTACACACATGAAGAAATGAAGCCTCCTAAATGTGGGACTCAACGGTTCCATTTTCCACCATAATATGTGCTTTATTTATGTACATACACAATGATGTGCTCATGACCTTTAAAGACAGCACCCACAGTGCTCTGCAACTTCACTCTATTTTTGAACTCTCGACCTCATCTTGGTGGAAGTAGGTGCAACACAACTGTGCTTGCCTGATCAAAACAATGCAAACTCTTTGTAACAATCCACTTTAATTCAGGGGGGATGAGATGGCCTTGTTACAAGTACATGAGATTTAATAAAATGATTTATATAGAAATTTTTTTTCTTTCTTTCAGTTATTTGTTTTTGCTTGTATGTATCTTAGGAAAGGCCAAGCATGAAATTGGAGCTGTAAAGCAAGACAGCATTTATTGATACGACTCTGCTCTGAGAGCTCTATAGGTGTGCAGCAAGCAAGAAGGGTAAAGGGGCTGAATTATTCATTGAACCTTTAAACAGCAATAAATAACACTTACAGTGAAGAATGCCTGTTTTGCAGCAGTAGGTGTGAGGTGTATGCATAAAAGAAAACAGATGTTACAAAAACTGTCCTGTAAGACCACTATAGAATCTTTTTCTTATTAGTAATTTTGAGGGAAAGTAATATTAGCAAGTTATTCACAGAAGGTACATAGCACTCTTTCGTTTTTAATTTTACTTAGAATAACATCTTGAATACTGCATCTACTATATCAGCTCCAAGGGAAAGAAAAATTGATAAAAATTGATAAAAGGAAAAGCCTTTCTTATCAAGCAATTACAGCACTGGAATGAAACAGCTGTTATTAGCATAAACTTAGTCAAAGAAATGAAAAAACATGAACTACACCTAAAAAAAATGTATAAAAATAGATAACAGATATAACATAAACATGTTGTTACTTTTAAGTTCCAGCTTCCATTCCTAATTCCACTTCCGTGATAAATTTCCCAGACAAATCCTTTCAGTCAAAAATTATCTTTGAGCTAAAAAATAATTATTTTCATATTTTTCAGCTATTCAGATTTTAAAAGTAATTTTTTTCCCCTGTATGTCCTCATCTGTAGCCAGATCCATATTATGGTGAGAGCCACTCAATCAACTGATAAATCTGAAATACCTTGTTGGTAAAGTCAAGTGGCTGCAAAACTTTCTAACTGCAAATGGAAAGTTCACATTACACAAGAAGATTCAACAGTGTTTTCAGATTCAGGTTAATTAAACCTTTGACCAAAGGTATTTACATTGCAGTTTGTATTATTTACTCTTTTTTTGACAGATCCAGAAACATTAATATTTCTCATCCTCAACTAGCTTTCAGTGTCCATACTTCTGGTAGTTTGATATTTTTTATTTCATCTGCTGCAGGCCTAATCTTAACATTTTACCAGCAGATTATTGCTGTAAATAATGTCTTCTGAAGAACCACTTGCTGTATAATTTGGGAAAAAAAGAAAATAAAATGATATGATTAGTTCTATTTTCACGTTGTAACTCAGTGAATTAAAATATTTTTCTTTTAAATTGCACTATAGTTTGCTTTACCATACAGACTTTCCAAGTTTCCTGTCTGCTGCTAATGAACCAGCGAACACAGAAGGAAAGAGGAAAAAGTGTGGCCAATCAGCATCCTACCTCCAACTGCAGCCAAGAACTAATGCCCAGGGCAGGGTAAAAGACCCTGGGCAGTCACACAGGCATAGTTCCCAAATATGCTCCACCAACCTCCAGAAGAAACCATGTAGATACCTACCGTGGCTTTTCTTTGTGATTGTTCAGGAACATCATACATGAATGAGTCAGTAACTGCTGCTCTTAACAAGAGCAATGAAGCAAAGCATGGGAACTTTGCTCCCTGCAGACCATATCAAAATACCACAGACACATCCCTCCAAGTACACTGGCCCTGCTTGCCACTGCTGCCAGAAACCAATGCACCTGCAGCAGAAACAAACATGTGCCTTGGGCTCAGCGGCTGCAGCTCCTCATTGCGAGCGGGCACAGCAGTCTAGAAATATATTTCTATCCACTGCTCCCGCTGTGGCACTACTAATCTTTCCACAGAGGATGGGCAACAAGTGCTGGTAATTTCTTATAACTGCAGCAATAACAGCAGAAGGAATAATAGTGACATTTGACATCACAGTAAGACTATTGCATCACCGATGGTGGCTTTGGGCAGAAGCAGCTTTGAGCCCTATTCTGTCACAGGCAGATAGATCCAGATGGACTGAAATTCAGGAGCAATACTCACGGAGTGCAATTTCTCACATCTTACAAATTAGATCCAATGTTGGAAAGGCATTTTAGACACATACTACTTTCTGTTTTCCACAAAAACTTCATCAAAAACATTTCCAAAACTATCACCTGTACTTCAACATGACACAGCTTCCCTCGTGACAAACATAATTTTCTTAGTGAGTTATCATTTGTAAATATCCACTTGCTCTTCACCTATGCCAGGCCCACATACCACCATAAAGTAAAAGAGTTTATAGTTTGAAGCCCTCAAAGAGAAAAACTAGATTGTGATGAATTCTCCTCTCATTTCCTAATAACATAACCTTTACCTAAAAGAAATTATCTCTCTTGTTTTGAAGTCTGTACAAAATAAATAGTGTTTCCAAAGAACAGAATAATTCAATTGCACTTCTACTTTTAATTATCTGCAGCAACTATTTATTATTTTGCTCCACTACAAAGAAGGAGAGCTAAGTATGAAATGAAAGCCAGGCAAAATAAAGCTTTTAATTTAATTCAATTCAGTGTTACTCCTCCAGCACAAGTTTTGTAAACTCCTTGATATCACTGTTAAAACAAACAGCTGGCTTTTACAGAATGATTCTGTAAATGAAAGTACTACAGATCTTGAGCAAGAGCAGAGTCGTGTTATCACAGGACTTGTGTAAGTCACGGCAAGGAACCATCATTTGAATAACTTCCAGTTTGGTAGCCAAGACGATAGAGATACAGAAGTGTAAAGCAAACCAGAGGCAAAATACTCAATGAACAGCTGATTCACCTTTGCATCCACTGTAATGGTGGATGTACTGCTCTCCTGCTTCTAGTCCTCACTAATAAATCTAGGATTGCTTGTAAAGGACAAGCTCTTCCTAGACATTTGCCTGAACCTCAAGAGGATGATTCAGGACTTAAGAATGTTTATTACAACAACTAAGAGAACTCAAGCAGAAATTCCCAGGGAGTCAATTCTGCTTCTGCAGAAAGGTGTGAATGACCTACCACCTAGGCACACGAATCATGGCCACCATATGGGCCCTGCTACGCCCCTTCAGAATAAACTGAGCCGGAACAAAACTGTAGGAAAAGGTCATGTGAAATTACTATGTAGCTAAGTATCATTATTTTCCTCTGGCTTTTCTATAATATGTTTGCACTCTGTGTAACACTTCAAACGTAGGTCTGCTCTGACAGGAAGAAGTCGATCCACAATCCACATTAGATCTTATTTTGAGCCACAAGGAGAGTGCAGCCTTATTACTCTTTGCTCTCTATCACAGGGATTTTACAATTGCACCTACTCCTATCTCCAGATTAACATTTTGCACAGTATTTATTAACTTCTGGCTACTGAGTGCATGTTCCCCTTTTATGTCCTTTATCCCATGTTATTGTTGTTCTATATTTCTCTACATGGAACTGGAAATCCACCTATTCAACTTGAAGTCAAGCTTGTCTAAATCACTCCCAAGTTCATCACTTTCTTTGGCAGTTTCAGCTCAACAGAGGATTTCATCATGTTTCAAGTTCTTTCTCTTAAATCTTTAAACACATACCAAAAAAATGCTACTTAATAGCTTCCTATCAAGAACACAGTCATTTCACCTCCCTTGTATCAAACTGCATCCACTCATGTACTTTCTGGCTGCTAGTCTCTGACATGACCCTCAGTACTCTGTCACAATTTCTAACTTTGAACTTTAGTTATTTAAGGCTGAGTCCCAAACAGTTATTCAAATAACTTCCCCTGCTGTCGACCCAGATCTTTTAACCCAATCTTTTAACATCTCTCCACCAAGTTTAATATATAAAATCCTTCAAAACTTCAGGGGGGAAAAAGAAAGGAAATGAGGAAAAATTACATGCGGCAAACGGTTCACTGCCAGAGATGTCTATCAAAGGGATCACTCTCTAAGCTCCAGATGGCAGGTCTCCTACAGGAAGCAGCTGGTCCTTTGGCAGCATGTCCTCAAAAAGTGCCAGTGGCTACGTCTGTCTGTGGTAATTCAGGGCCACCACAGGAATTTTATGCTGAAATTATTTCAGCCGTACAAGATAAGCCTTTGCTCTTCAGTGGACCAGAGATGGCAGCCAGACCCATTGTTCTATCACATACCACCCACCGTGTCAGAGATGCTCTCTTCTCTGCGAGGGGGCACATGGGTGTACCATGTGCTATGAACTGCTTTAAACGTAACCACAAAGTTTGGTAAACTTCATTTATTCGTCAGGCCACCGCATGCAACTCCTTCCCTACTGCATATGTAAAACAGATAGCAAACCTACAGTAAAAAGGTGTGTAAGAAAATGAACCGTAGGTCATCACTTACACACAGGGGATGACATCACGATTTCCTTACTTGCTTTTCTATTCATCCCTTACTAGAATAATT
Organism: Pipra filicauda; assembly: GCF_003945595.2. Lineage (NCBI taxonomy): Eukaryota > Metazoa > Chordata > Aves > Passeriformes > Pipridae > Pipra > Pipra filicauda. Next base: position 874,014 of record NW_024103563.1, on the reverse strand, counting down.
CTTATAAGTTCAATATTACTTGTTTTATTACCATTTCTAAACTTAATACATTCCATAGATAAAAAGCTAACCATAAAGAGATTTTGTTTTCAAATTTCTCTTATTTCTGATTAGCTTATTTGGTGCATAGTTCCATCTTATTCCATCCCTTACTCCACTCTACCAGTCCTCTAGAATCTCCTTAGGACAGGAGACAGATAGCTTGCTTTCAATCACACTTTTAAAGCCATAAAAGGTGTAGCTTCTCTCCCTTCTTTATAAAACTCTCCTCAACACTTTAATGATGCTGATCAGCAATTCCTCATTACACTGTTGGTAAGAAGACCACCTAACTTCTACAAACAGCAATTAAACTCTGTGGGTGTTCAGCAACCTTGTTCTGCACCAGCGTGCAATGCGTTCACAATTCACAGCATTGATCTTCCTACATCAGCTACACCAGCCCACAGAGAATGCAATTCCTTAAAAATTAGAACACCTTCTAACTTACATAAGTACAGTAATAGCTTAGGAACCAGACAATGACACACAATGTCAAGACTTCCAGTCAGGCTGCAAAGCCTTGCTTTGCTCCACACATCAGTGGCACCAGCTGTAGCCCAATTAAACTCAACAGTGCACAGGTGTTCCTAGAAATGAGTAACAAAAGCGAACTTCCCTTTAGGGTTCTGGAAAAAAAAATTAGTTTAACTTCTTTAGGCCTCCAAGAGCCAAATGGATTGAGGAAATGGGAAAGAGACAGAAAATGATATACAGAGGAATAACAATAATATGAATTACAACTTAATGTAATTCAACATATTTATACTAGAAAATACATATGCTCCCAGTTTACCTGTATAAAGTAAGACTAATGAAATATTTTAGGTCTACTTTTGTTTTAGCTCTGTGTCAAAGGAGTTCTTCTAACCTTGGAAAACAGCATGTGTAATTCAAAAGATAAAATGCAGTATTTCTTAATAATATTCTAAAGCTTTATCTTTTATCCACCATTTAAAAGCTATCTACAGCAAACACAAATTGGGGCAAAAGTAACTCAACAACTTGTCTACAATTTTGGGCAACATTTCAGTGTGTCTGTGAACAGAATGGAATCGATTCACATAAAACAGGAAAAAGAAAATGTGATCATCTAATTTTAGAAATGTGAAAAAGCTCCCAACTACAATTTTCCAAAGAGCTAGCTGAAAGACAAAATGAAGGAAAACAATTTTATGGAAATGTATTAAAAATTCACCTTAGAATAACCTGTTTGAGATAAGAAATCCATTTTCATGTTAAGAAATTAATCAAGCTGAGGATTTGGAGAGTTTCATTCACCAGTAAAACATTATTATATTATACCAATAAACTTACTCCAACAAAATGAGCAAATGTATGTTTATTAATTAAACTACTAGAGAGGGAAGATATTACAGTAGAGTTGTCAGCATGTAGGATTCATAGATTCACATTCTCTTAATAAAAATAAGAGCACTTATACCAAGTAATTGATCTCATTTTCTTAATAGAAGTTATAAGAGAAGCTATGTGGCTGTACAGAGAGCACAAAACTGAAAAATTTAATTACACTATGAGTGGCAGCCTTTTCAATTTAAAATAGTATTTACCTTCATTGATAGGACCAGCCAATATCATAGAATATAACTGGCAGATGCTCAACTGTCTTCTAAATTATTCTAATACACTAACTGGCAGATTTTCAACTCATACAAAGATATTCATTAGTAATACTGTTAATACTTACTCGTGGAACAGAATTTTTTGGTAATTTTATAAGGTAACCATGGTCCTACAAAATGAATAGGTCAATAAAGGAAAAGCAGATGTTCAGAAACTGAAGACACCTAAAATAATAAAGGAAAATAACACAGCTTCATTTGGTAGACCAGGAGACAACATTAACTCCTAAAATAGTGATTTTAACTGTAGCATGATAATATAGAATATTTTTTATCCTGTAGCTGGGTAGATACAACCAACTCTTTAACAGATGCCAATTTTAATAGTTTTGCTCACTGACATGTTATCAGTTAAGAAAGATAAAGAGTGCATAAGCACATTGGTCTTCAATTAATTAACATAATAGTGGGAGAAGGATGCTGGCCCAAAAAGAGATTTTGCAAGCTCTAGAAGTAGTTTGGAAACGTTGTGACTCTGGACAATAGATCTTACATATTCAGCCAAACTCTGTGATGTTTTACAGGTTTATTTTAAATTGGAATTTAAGAATTAAATAAGGCAGGAGAAACAATACCTTGTGAACTGAAGATGGAAAATGGATCACTGAGTCTCTGGAACTAGAGACCAGAATTTTATACCATGTTTTTGATATGCCAGTGTGTATGACTGTTTACTGACCCATGCCAACTGCCTCAAATCAAAGCATTTCCAAAGAGACAAAAAGTTCCATGGAGTCCCTGAAAAATCTATTCACATACATTCTTTTTATTTACTCTGGAGAAAAAGTCTGAGAGACAGGATTGGATCTTTCTGTGCTCAGATTACATCCCTCCTTTGTAAACAGCTGATGTGAATTGCAACACATACACAGAAAAAAAACTTTTCAAAGTAATCATCATTTATAGATTTTTTTCAAACTTCGTGCAAAAATAATGATTGCTCTTTCTCATTCTTAGTAGGATTGCAGACGATGCTTGATGACAATTCCACTTGTGAACAAGTTTTGTTTCGTTGTGTTCTTTCTTTAACTGGTGTTGCACGGAAATAGAAACCTGAGCACGAAAATCTGCAAAGTTTGTCTGCAGGTTTGACGAGACTTGGTCCATTGTATCACTTATACAGTCTAAAGGTCTGTCAAGAAGCTGGCTTTTCAAACAGCTTTTCATACCCTTGACCTGGTTCCCTGCCAAGTGCCAAATCTTACAAACTCTGGAAAACCAGTGCTGTGAACACCTCAAAACTTCGGCCTAGGTCCAGTTTGAAAGAGAGACTTATTTTTTTGAAAGTAAAATTTCTGCTTTTCCAGGACTATGGTGCTTTCACAAAGACTCAAATGGTCAAAGGCATAGTAAATCAACCACAAAGGTGAAAGCCAAGGTGACATGATGCCACAATTGTCATAAATAGTGGCAGTTTTGCTGGTCATGGTTTGGAAACGCTGGTACATTGCTAACGAGATACAGCATTTTATGTCTGCTTTCAAAAGTCACTCTGAGTTAGTGGTGGAACAGTTATTTTCTAAAAACTTGCTGAATACTAGGGAATAACTGAATGAAAATAATCAAGAACTCATTACTTTCGTTCTGGGTAGCCTGTAAACCTAATAATGTGCTCTGGACAGTTCATGAAGCTGACATTTTTGGAGAAGAAAATAGAGAAGACTTTGTTTTCATAGAATCATAGAATCATAGAATCAGTTGGGTTGGAAAGGACCTCCGAGATCATCAAGTCCAACCCTTGATCCACTACCGCTGCGGTTACTAGACCATGGCACTAAGTGCCACATCCAGTCTCTTTTTAAAAATCGCCAGGGACGGAGAATCCACTGCTTCCCTGGGCAGCCCATTCCAATGTCTCTCTGTAAAGAAATTCTTTCTAATATCTAACCTTCTTTGCTAGTTCATGAGATTTTTATAAGATGGCTGCAATCAAGCCTAGACTTGGAAGAGATCAGATTACAAACACTGGGTGCAGATGTGCCCTTTGGCATTTTCATTAAAAATATTTTTCAATAACACTTGTGAAAATTCTGGAGAGATTACATTAGTGTGAGAAAGTACTTTCCAAAACAGCTCTAGGAAAATAAACAATAAATAAAATAAACAATCAAGAAAAGCTACAGGTAACCTTAAGTATGTCACACTTCTTGTCAGGCAAGTATTATACTTCTAGTGATATAAGTATGCAACTTATTTAGAAGTAAGATTATACATGGCAGCAACTGTCATGTAAACACAAGTTGATTTGTGGTGTCTGGGTTGTTGTTTTTTTTAGTCACAATCTCTGTGCAAGGGGTTGAGGGGAGATAGGAAAATATAGCTCAAAACAGTTTAGTCATGACCATCTCAGACATTTAAGTGATGACATCATTCTTACTGTGCTAGAAAACATTCTCAATAAGAGAAGAAACAGAAGCAAGTTCCACCATGAAATGTAAATCTCAGGGAACAAGGGAGCCTTAACGGACTCTTAGTTCCTTCTAGAGGAAGCATAATGTAGTCCTTAGTTTCAGAAATAACCCACTGTTTTATCCTAGTTTCATTCCACCAGTCTGGAGGCCTTTTCTATAAAGGTTAGAGATGAAACAGAAATAAAATAAAAATATAAAAATCTTTTGGATTGCAAGTATAACCAAGGGAGAACTTAATTTCAGAAAACTTTAAAAGGCATTAAAATGTTATCTTTTTTCCTCCCCTCCCTATACAACAGTAGATAATCCTCTGAATTACAAGTCACGTTTTACATATAGTCTTAAATTACATTGCTAAAATATTGATACAGTCAGACGTGGTTAATTGAAGCCAGTTTTGCTTCTCATTAAGATTTAACAGAGGCTGAAGCATTTATGGTATAATGTCATGCAGACTTTGGGAAAAAGGGAATACAGCAAGCATGAATTAGGTGAGAATACAACAGCAACCAAATTACATTAGAAATAAAGAGAATATTTGATGTGGAGAAAACAATTTTCTCTTAGGTTAATAGTAAGGGGTGGAGACAAGGCTAGCCACTCTCCTCAGAGAGCTTACATGAGAGGAAGATTTTGGTGGCCCCTTCTCATCTGACACCTTCTTCGCCCAGTGGGTGCCACTGGTGTGTATGAGAACACCTCCCTGCAAGCCACACAAGCCTTGGCACCTCTCAGGTGGCCCCACTTCAACTTCAGCCACCCATCACACCTGTGTGGTGGGGCTTGGGCTCTAGGCTGTGCAAACAGACAATGTGGTAAATCTAATTGTACTTCTAAATCTATTGAGAAGTAAAGGAGTAGTTCAAGTAACTGCATTAAAAACAGTTTACAAAGTCATCACTTTGCAGAATGGCCGTACATGCACTGTAGCTTTAGATCAATATAAGATACAACTTTATTTAATCCAGAAGAAATAACAGCATGTAGTAATTGTGACAACAATAACAAAGGCACTCTTGAGAAGTGTTGCAAAGATGTGACAAAGATGTTTCAGGCAATTTTAAGTTGTCTGTACTATCAGACACTGCAGACCAGCCAACACCAGCAAAGTACCTTTTGAGTAAGAAGTTTAATGAGGCAAAAATAAGCAAAAACATTCATGCATTCAGATCTAGTCCCAAGATATTCACTGAGGCATTACTGTGATGATGGCTTTTATTTACTATCAGAAAATTGCCTGAGACTGACCAGATACAAACTTAGGCAAAAAATACCGAGTTTTTAATTCTTAGAGAATCCAAGTACCCAATGATGAATAAAACTGTACACAAGAAAATTATTTGTTACAAAATAACTAAGTTGGAAAATCCAAACAATTGCAGATTAAAAAAAAAAGCATGTTACAACCACATTTCTACAACATTACATCTCTCAACAACAATAAAAATAGCTATAAATATAAATCAAACACTGAACCCAGTAGATAAGAGAACCTGCTGGTCCACATTGTGACCATGCTTTATTACCTCAAAATAGTTACAAAAGCATGGGAACACCAGGAAGGGGAAAAGAAACATTCTCAGTAATAGTATAAGTACAGTAAAATTATTATTAAACTCCAGAGGGAAACAGCAAATACTACCTTTACCAAGAGGCAACTGGAATCTACATAAATTTTGTGAATTTGTTGCATTTATTTAGAAAAAATCACACCCAAGTTTGCCTGTTATGGACGCTTACATAGAGATTGATGGTATAAAGCACATATATACTCTGGGAGATTCAGGAGCTTGTTTAAGTGAAATGATACAGCTCCAGGAAGACAGAGGCTTTCTTTCCAGCAAAGAAGTAGTCTGCTCCCTGTCTGAAATGACAAAATCAGAATTTCCTTAATCATACACTTATCTTTCAACTATTCTGTTGCCTTTTTACCAGCAGAAAAGAAGAACACATCCTCCCTTAATATCAGACTACACCATTCATCTGAATAATAATTAAAGAGCAGATAAATGATTCCTTTTTTACTGCACATCAGAACTAGAGTTCTTAAAAATGTAAAAATCAAAGAATATAACTCATACTGGGCATCACATTACATTTGAAGGCATTTCCAGGCCTTACAGCAGAACTTCTATGTAACTCTCCAGTCTGTTTCGCTAAAGGAGTTTGATGTCATATCTCCAGCATTTCTGAGTGTGACAGCATTGCACAGCTCTACAGAGGCTAAGTGAACTAGAGACTAAAATTCTGCAAACCTTCCTTAAGCAAATAGCTATGCTGCAGCTACGGTTTAACTGTGATGAGGTAAGGAAAATTTTATGGTGACACAGGACTTTTCACTCATGCTCTTACTTCTGACAGAGTGTATAAATAGTAAATAAATCACAGGTCTCTATTATTTATCATGCAGCAACCTGGAACTTCTTTCTGACGTCAACAGAAAAGTAACTAAAATATTCACAAGTGCCCTAGTTTTCAATATTCACTACAATTGTAGTGAATAACTACACCTGCAACCAAGCTCTGCTGGTTTCGCACAGAAGTCTTAGCTGGTGGATGGTTCCCTCAGAGAAGAGCAAGGCACCATCAGAGGAAGGGTGTTCTCTACAAAGGCACTACTGCACAGGTGTTTTGTAGTTCCTCTAGGTAGTATGACACTGTCGTGAGGCTAAGCTTTCTGCAAACCTTCAGGCTGGTATTTTGGAAATCAAAATAAAACAGAGCAGTTTCACTGCCACTAGAATTTCCATTTTTATCAAAATATAAATGGCAGCATGTTTCGAAGTTGAGGTCCAGCCTCATCAAGAAATGTGCAAACATGTTTCCCATTGCATGCTAAGCAGTATGTACCTATGCACACAGTAAAGGAAGAGTTGTCTAAACCTTACAATACATTCCTTACTTGTGTCTAAAACTGTGGCTTTGTAATGAGATAGGCAAATTCAGTGCAGATTCTGAAGTATATACAGGTCTATAATTGAATAAAATACTCCCCAAAGTTAAGGCATTATTCAAAATTAAGTTTTCTGATTGACTGAACACCTTATATGGTTTCTTTGAGAACGTGGCATAAGACATTTTGAGACGAAACTAGGAGGCAATATCAGTTTTTCTCCTACTTAGTTACAGACCAGAAAACCAACTAACCTTCCCAACTGTGTGAGAGAATTCTGAGAGAAAGAGAGAATTCTGCTAAATTGGAATGAGACTCAGATACTGACATGCAAAGTGAATACAAAAGTTTGAAGATAATAGTAAAGCATTTCTTTGGATAATTCTATGTTAAGGCTACAAGTGTCACCACCAGGACAATGCTGAAAGGTCCAGTAAATGGCTACTAGATACACTAGCAAAATTAATGAGAAAAAATGATGGTATCACTGTCAAAATAGACTGCTACTACTTAGATGTAATTAATTGAAAAATTCAAAGAACATATTCTTCAGATTTATGGGACAGACTCATTAAAAAGTTGTGAACAACATGTCAAATTAGACAACAGAAATGACATTAAAATACTGAAAATACCATGTTTGGGGGTTTTAAGAAAAGAAACTATCACTGGGTTAATATTCAGAACAGCATATTCCTTTTACAGCTTCTTTGTGTAGTGGTTCAGACTACCACATGTTAGGTGGGAGGACAGATCCTAATCTGATTATTATCACTATTACCACTGGTATTATTATTAAATCAAACCTTGCTTTTACAGATTATCCAATTGTAGCAAAAGAAGCAACATCTCATATCTGAATAAATGGAAGACATCTATTTGTAGCTGATGAACAATGAAGTAGAAGGAAAGGAGTAAATTAAAGTTTGAAGTTTTTGCATATCTTACTAAATGAAAATGACAAAATACTACTGAAAAAGTGTCTTCCATAAAGAGCATAATTTCTTTTTTAAAAAAGTGGAGATTAAAAAAAATGTATAATGAGAGGTCATTTATTCTATTTCAGCCATTGCAGAAGAGGCTTATTCTTTTATCTTGGTTATCCACTTCTAACCAAATGGGTGGTGTAAGCTTGGTGCTACCTGCAAGTCCCATTCTTAAACCTTCCCTTTTTTTTGGTCCCTGGACAAACTGACTGAAGGCCTATCACTGTTCTTAATCACGATGACTCCCAGATGGGAGTCATTCCATGAGGACTGCACATTTGGTAAACACCTCACATGGGTCCAAGACCATACTTCAAGTGGAATGCACAACACAGAAGGAAAGGTAGCTTTAATGTCTTTATGCTGGCTTTATGGCAGTTAAGAGCAGGCCATGCCTGAACCCCCATAAGTCTTCCCAGGTAAAACTAACCTATCAAGATTATTTGAGCCAAACAATGAGTCTATACTGGATTGGCACTTTACTTGATATGACTGCAACATTTCTGGTTTGCATACTAAGAGGACCACACAGAGTTACAGCTGTTCTATCTAGAAGCCCATAGTTTTGGTTCTGCTTGGGCAGAGACATTTAGGTCCAGGCATCGTTCACTTTACAAAAGAAATTTTTCTTCACTGGTCACTACTGCTCCCAAAACAACGAATTTTCTGTCTTCCGTAGACAAGGAACTGCAAATGAAGAATGACTCACCATTCAGTTCCCCCCAAAGGATTTAGTGTGATGAGACATGTAGAGGCACTAATAGACTGTGAAAGAAGCGTGGGCTAAACTAATTGAGTAGTATCGATCCACTAGTGCCAGGGAGATTATCATGAGCATCTACTTGCCCAGATGCTAAATCCTCACAATATGGGAGTTTTGAGATGAAGGGAGTGAATTGGGAAAAAATTCAACCCTCCAACTGACTCTCAGCTGTGCATTTAGCAACTCTGTTGCCGTAATACTTAACACACACACTGCATAGCCTGATTTATCTTCAGAGCTTCACAAATATTAGCTAATTAATCTTTCACCATTGCAGTTTCACTCCACAGCACATCTTAATTTTTCTTTATAATTGAAGCTAAAGATTTAAACTGGCAAAGAACTATGCACTATTTCTAAGGAGAAAGCTCCATGATCTCATCCTACTTAATTTTTCACAGCAAAAAACTTTAAAAAAAATGGATAGAGAAAATATACATATTTATAGAATAAACTACAATCATTTTTCTGATTACTATTTAGAATAAAATGCATGTTGACAATCATAACAGTCAGTAATTCTGTTTTACTAGAAGTTTAATGAGGGATTTGTGGTTGAAGTCCATACTTTTGTATTGAAGCTGGTTGAAGTGCTAAAATGTCAAGCACTGACTGATTACTGTCTAATTACAGACTATAAACAACTTTATATGGCTACAAAATTATTCCCCTAGGTCTTCACAGTGTTGCCATCAAGACTAATTTCAAGGAGATGCTTAACTTGTGCACTATATTTGATGTAAAATTTTCTTGTTGGACGTTTTGGCATTAGAGCCAAATTTCTGGATGAAATTTTTCCAGCTATCTTTGCAACAAAAAGCTTTGTCTCTTGCCTCTAAAAATCATTTATTCATTTATTTTTATTTCTAGAACTTACTTGCTATTGAAGCTGAAAATTGCCTCAAGAGACATGGCAGTTTTGTGAGCACGTAAATGTTAGCTCAAGACAAGAAATAAACAATTCACTGCATCTCAGTTGAGAAGGGGTTGAAAGTTTAGCATGTATGCTCAGTGTGTCACTTCTTACTCAGAGCATTCAAAAACATAACATATCTATAATTATTTACAAAATTATTTATCCCTTTAAGGGTGAGAAACCCTTCTGAGCTCTTTTCAAATCACACACAACCTCCACCTCTTTCACTATACAGCAAATGGAGAAGGTGAAGTTTGAACTGTGCAAAACTATGATTTTTCCCTCCAGCTGATGCAAAATAGGAAAGAAATAAGTAGAAAGAGTCAACAGTGAGAGCAAGGCATGAGGAATCTGTCTTTACTGAAGAAAGGGAAACAGATGTTTGTTTCCAATGGTTTGATTTTGGAACTATCTTATGAAATCTTTGCCTATGGCTTTAGATTATCTGACTTTGTGGAAAATCTAAACGACAAAACAGACAAGCACAAGTTCATTTGGATCAAAATTAATAGAGGATTAGTGTGCCATCAAGCTTTGCAAAATTAAATTGCTCCCCAGAATGCTAAAACCAGATTTTAATAATAAAATACTTTATTATTCACACATATTTTAATAAAATTGTAAGTTATTAATACAATTGATATGACTTCTACTAATGTCTTACAATTTTTATTAAATTGGAACATGAATTTAAGTGAAAAATGACACACTGTAGTGTATCAGTCTTTAAGGACACTTCTTCACCTGTTTTACACTGATTCCCTGTTTATTAACACATCTGCTATTTATTTCTTAATGTCTTATTAAACAGTTTATCTCATTGCCTAAGCTTATCACACACATTTTACACCACCACACTGAGAGGTCAATTAAAGTTTTTGTTAAAATGATACAAGAATAGAGTACATTATATCCTTAGTGTACACTTTAAAAGCCAGCCTCAGGTTTGTTTGACTATTTTGTAGTTTAGGCAAATAAGCCATTAAGCTCCCAAGAAAAATTTCACATTTCCCAACCCATTTTCAACTCATTTTTTTTTAATCTGAAAGTGTAAACCTAATTGGAGAAGTGTATGGCTTCGGTACCATTGCTGTGTATAATCCATTTCCTTCATAGTAGAAGTGATTCTTAACCATTTTTCTAATAAATAGCCTATTGTATTTACTGCATATTACATTTTTGTTTGTACCTCAGCATAATTTGCTTCACATTAAAATAATAATATTTTCACTGCTCTTTTAAGAGCTCAGTACATTTTCTTAAGAACTTGGCTGACTGAACAGCTTTAAAAATGCTGAATATTTGAAACAACATTTCCATTGCATTCTCTACTGCTGACTGTCCCGTAAATCTACAACTTTTACCAAAAAATTGCTCAGTTAAATGAATCTTTAAAAATATATCATTATATTTGCCCTTCCCAAAAAACTGCATTACAATTCTGATTAAAAAAAAAACCAAACCCACAACTGGTCTTGGCTATCAAGCCCAATAAGAGATATCCATGGGGTAGTAGCACTGGTACTTGCAGTGGTCTCAGAACACTCTATTTCCATCTTATTCAGCATGTTTTAATCTTGGCAGTTTGGCTGAACTCACATTTAGACCTAAATCACGTACTTCCATGGTCCCTTGCACAATCTTTTTCTAAGTCTGTATAAGCATATTAAAGGAAGGTGCTTTTTTCCCCCTCGGAAGATGTAAAATCACATTGGTTTTGTGACTGACAATGAAGCTGCTTAAACAGGTTTCCCATCTGTCTGTCCCTTGACTGCTCATTCCTGTCTTCAGGAGTGTCAAAATCTCTCTCTACCTGCGGTGTGCTGTTATAATTTATGGCACAGCTGCTCAGTAAACTAAATCCCTAATTTGCTGTTGATTAAAAATAAACTTGAAATTTATTTCAAAATTAACCCACTCATTCTGTGTTGTTTCTGTGAAACAGAAATCAGGTATGCAAAATGATCCCGGAAAACATTGCATAGGCACGTTTGACATTTTTTGTATTAAAACAAATAAGCTTCTGGCTACCATTTTCCACAACAGTCATTGAAAAATATGTTACTATCATTTACCATTACTTACATGTTCTATTGAAAGATTTTGTACAGATAACACTTCATATTTAAAGTTTCCTTCATTAGTCAGAGAGGGCAGAGAAGCATTATTGCAAACAACTGAAGTATTTTGAAGATAAGTTGTACAACTATTTAAATGCCATAGTTCTCCTTCTCCTGGGAGTAGAAATGTGAATGTATTGGTTTTGTTCATCCTACACTGGAAATATACAAAAACAATCTGAAAGCATACCATTATCACAGATGATAATATTATCACAAGTTCAGATTACATTCTGAGTTTTACTTTTTTATGTGAATGCTTTAGTTTAGCATGACTACAGTTTCTGGGCCTCCAACATTTGGAATAAAATATGCACTTGTGAGCTTGAGTGCTTTCTTTTTCTCCTCTATTGCCTCATCGGCTTCACAACTTCTCCAGTTTTCCCTTTCTCCTTACAGATATTTCCTTGACAGGAGCTAATAAATCACTGCCCCTTAAACATGCTGCTGAGGTTTCCATAAAGCTGGAGCTTTCTAAATTAGTATATAAATACACATATCATCTTTATGTTGCTGATTCAGGACTGCAACTTTTGCACCTATTAGGGGTACCCCATGGCATGGCATCCTCCCTGACAAGGGAGAAGGCCCCATCAGATTTTGGAGAGAAAGGTAGAAGCCTCTCACTCTTAGTGCAAAACAGGAGGAGAAGGGGAAGGTAGACACTTAGGGGATAATTTTTTAAACAATATTGTTTCCACGTCCTTCTCAGTTTCATGACCAAAGTCATTTACCTCTAAGCTCCTACTAAGAGGCCCTGGTACTGGCAGAGGATGAGGAAAAGCAGAACACTCACCGCTCATCCTGATGATGCTGCGCCACTATGAAAGGGGAGGTTTATGGGGGCAGAAAGAACACAAACGGTATAGAGTATAATTTGGGATCTTTGAGATGAGGGCACTCAGTAGACATTACTCCTAAACTGGCATCACAAGGACCAGCAATTGACTAAAACAAGAAACCACATTTAAAATGAAGCTGGTCACTAGAGGCATATGCAACTGAGGAGAGAAGAGAAGCAGAACAACTGGAAGGGGAAAAAGAGCAGAAGTTTGAATAACAGTACAGGTGTTGAGATCTTGATTCTACCTAAAATCCTCCTTAAATTATGACAACTGTGATTTAATGGCAACTTTCATTTTGCCTCTCATGGTTCCAATCTCTTTACGTCCTATGCAGGTCAGCTGGATTCCCACTAAGAACTTTTTCTCCATCATGGTTGTTCTCTGTCATATTCCTCAGTTAACCTCTGTACTTTTTCTCAATTACGTTTGACTACACTGAATTGTTACATCTCTCACTGATTTCTCATCCACTTGTTATTTATCTGAAGCAAGTGCTATACCTCTGAGCAGACATATGTCTCCATTATGTTATTTCTATATGTGGTGTTTAGTATATGTGGTGAAAATGAGAAGGCTTGGTTAGACAAGATAGCAGAAGCACATGTTTTCCTGGATGAAGTATCTGAAACAAAAAATAAATAAATTATGTTTAAGAAAGGAAATGAAATTAAACAAAAGAAACCAAAATAAGAAAGAATTTTGGAAAGCTCCAAATATAGACAGTTTTAAAGGACCCTCAGTAGTATGTGAATATTCTGAGTGGTGAGCATGGGAGAAGGACATCTTCCTGGAATAAATTTTTTTAAACTCCCTCATACCCTCCTCCAGGTAACATCCTGAAATTACAAGCCACAAACACCTGTGGCAGTATTTTAACTTAAAATGCTAATTATTACTGAAAGTCAGAATGTCCTGCTGAGAAGCAGGAGACCCGGGGCCTTGGACACAGATACCCTTGCCCATACTTCAAGACTTCCTGCGGTGCCATGCATGTGGATCTGTTCTCCTCCAGTGAACAAAAATCTCTACGGCTAATTAGCAGTATGCATAAATAACTTCTGTGGGAGAGACACATTTTGGAAGTAGTAATTGGCACGCTGTCTAGCTTTGATTTGCAGTTATATTGCATGACCGACATACGGCTGGAAAGAAGAAAACATTCATTGCCTCAGCCTACTGTAGTATCTACTTAAATCGCTTAGATGAGTGGAAATGGAAATAAGTGATTATTCCAATTATCGAAGGCCCACAGGAATATGTTGAGCCATGAGAAATTTACCCTCATTTAATAAAGTGCTTAAAATTAGCACTGAAAAAACAGCATGAGAGTCAAAAGCTGTATGAAGTTCAGCTGACCTCACTGCAGCAGCACAGGGCAGCAGCATGTACTGAGCTATCGGGGACACAGTCATGTTCCCAGTCTGTGCTGAAAATCACCAACTGATATCTCTAAAAGACTCTGATTAGACTAGAAAACAACAAGAATGACTTTTAAATTGAGTTTGAATATCATGTATCTATTTAGATTTACTGAAACATGCTGCCCTTTGTTTCTATCCTCTGGCATTTGTCCATTAAAGCGGTGTGCCAAAAGGGAATTGTTTCATTAAAATCTGAAACAGAAGAGATCAATGCTTTAAGTTACAAAAATTAGTCTTCTTAAAAGATACTACTTGTTAACAGAGAACACCGATCATGATTCAGTGTCTGCACTTAATTCCATCAAGCGTTCACATTCCCTGTGCTTTCAAATGCACCCACAAGCACATTTCAGGGAAACTAATAGTATTTTCTTTATAAAATAAAATTACAGATAGATTTGATTTCTTGGTTTTCTACAAAATTATAACAGTGTAGAATTTCAGATGCTTCATGAGTGGAACTACAGAGATTTCCTTTAACTTTAGTCTTTGGGGGCTTGGGTTTTTTTTTTTAGAATTGAATATGTTCTTCATAAATCCAAAACAGCCTCATAAGAAAATCCTCCAGCAGATTTTTAATGATCTGGGTGAAAGAATACTTTGAAATCTCACGATTTCATGACAGAATAACATCTGTATGTAACCTAAAATATCAACTATTTACTGTTTAATGAAAAAATACAGAATTAATTATATGTCATTCCATTCTCATGGAAAAAATGTTATTCTTTACGTTATATTATATGCCTCAGAAACTAAATAAAAAAATGATAAAAATATAAAGTATTTAAACGCCAGTAGCCATATCAATACAATCTCATTGAGGCAGTTCAAACTGCCAAGATGTGCCCAAGAAAAAAGGGATTTACAAGTGAAAATATGCAGAATAAAAAAATTCAGTAGCACAGGCCAGATACAAACAGTATTCCTTGCATAGCCTCATTTAGTACTGATTACATCTAAAAGTGCTAGCCTATTCTGTGCAATCATTTAAGGGATATTTGTGATGAATAATACAATACAAACTAATGTAATCACAGAAGGTTTAGTTTACCAGGATTGGAATTTAAATATCAGTAGCTAAATACAACTTTTCTTTTTCTCAACTTATTGCAAATTCATGATCAATACACTATAATAACACTTTTGTGCAAATTGCCCTACTTTCTTTCTAGTAACATATAAAGCAGAAAATAGGCAGAATTATTTGGTAGATTTTATTAGCACTGTTGTAAGCAGCGCTACAAGATGATGCTTTGCTGTTTGTTCTCAGACTCTTCCCAGAAGCAAAATACAGACTTGCGTATTTCATTCAGATCCTGTTCTCCTTCTCCCTTATCATATATCTTCACTTTCCAAATGATTTTCAATGACTACAATTTACTGAACTTTGACCATCAGACTAAGGTTATGCCAAAAAACATAGGAAAAGAGCTGCTGGAATAGATAGTCCTCATAAATCAAAAGAGGAGCTGTTTGAGCTCCAGGAGTGACCTTGAGACTGCAAAACTCTAGTAAAACTGGAATATTTAAATTCACAAACAGATAAATATTATTTTAAGCACATTAAAGGTATACCATGTGCTTCTGTGACCCCAAAATACTGTTTATAATGTATAATTGTCTCTACTAATACAAATCCAAGAATGCTGAAAAATCGCTAAGCCTACCAGTGGGATTAGACTCACTTATACAACTATTCTTCCATCTATTACATGTATTTCTAGTTATCTCAATGCTTCCAGTTCTTCCTTCTCTAGGAATCTCACTATTCAAAACAAATTAATTTTTAATTATTTTAAATCAAATTACATTTGTGCTTTTGCAAAATGTGATTCCACAGCAGGTACCATAACAAAGCTATTACCCCACGTGATTATCATAACCAAACCCTGATCCTTATCCATTGGTTTAACTGAGTAAATTAATAGATAATTTTATATCCCACATAATTTACCTTAATCATAAGTAAGGAAAATCCATTAAGGTAATGTAATTATACAGGTTGGAACATAGCATGGAAGCAATGATAGTTCATTTAGGTTTGACCTCGCAATAATGTATGTACCTTGCAGCTTGAATGCTACAAAGCTGCAGCTTGCAGCTATTTAGGACCACATCATATTTATGCCAATACACATCCTGAATACCTCTATGTAAGCTTGTGAATGGGGTACTGAGATGAATTTTAGCAGCTCTAAATGTTGTTATCACCCAATACAAGAAAAAGCTGTACACATAAATCCAGGTATTTCAGAGCATTACTTCAAAAAGAAGTACTTGCCACTTCTGTTTTTTCAATTCCTAATATTTATTACAATTTTACAGTCTGAAGTTGGGGGGACAGAAAAAACTACTAGTGTCCTAGGAAAAGAGGTACTGATAAGTTAATTATGTTTACATGAGAAAATGATTATTCTGTTAAAGTTGTTGCAGAGACACGGGAGTTAAAAAGCTGAGATATGACCAAAGAGCCTAGTAATAGTCAACATGTAATTTTCAGGAGTTTTTTTCTCAATCAGAAAAACTTATACCTCTATGTACACTGCAGTTTAGAGAGTCATACGGACTGTAAATTGACCCGGAACAAATATTGAATAGAAAGGACTAGCATTACAAATGGTTTATGAGATGTGTCACCAACAGAAGCAATTGGATTATATTCATTTTTCCTAGCTTTGGATTTGGTAACTTGTGTTTAGAAAGAATTCTTATTATTTCTTGTAAGAAGAACGCTTAGAATGACTTGATTCATGTTTAACATGACATATAATAAATGTGCATAAGCTCATGAACACACATTAATTACATTTATTTTTATTCTGGAAAAAATGGTCGTAAGACATGGTTTTTCCACTGTCACTAAATACAGTTTCTTGCAACAGCTCTTTAATGAAATTTTCTTCTGCCAAGTGCAAAAGTAATCAAGCTACAAGGCAGTGATGTTCAGAAACATCATTAGAAAGTTATAAAAATTTGCATGTAAATGAGCATCTTAAGGATCTTGCTACTTTCTCAAAAAAAAAAAAAATAATCTGGTAGCCATATAGCAATCTGCATATAACGTGTTTCTAAAAGCCAGATAAACACTGATGAGCGACAGTTTAGATATAGAATTAGGACAATAAGGATTGACAAGAGCACTAATTTATCATCAGTGTTTACCATTACAGAGGTCAAAACTACAGCTAAGTATCAAGCTTTTAACGTAAACCAATCACAATCAGAATGAAAACTAACTGAACAATGCAGGTCTGGGATTTTACAAAAATGAAGCTTCATAGCAGATGTTAATACACTAAAAAGATCACAGATCCATAGGCTGTGACCTATGGACAACCAAAAACTTGCATGGTACTGCATAGCTTTTTAGACCTTAAGAAAGGCAGTACCTCCTTGACACAGAACATTTTTTTTTTAAAAAGACATTAATTTTAAAAATCACTTTCCCACAGAAATGTTATTTCATATATAACAGGAAAGGAAGAGAGGATAAAAGAGGTTAATGTAAGAGAAATCTGCTATGCACAACATTGGATAGGTTTGAAAACACACATATATGTTTTCAGACATGTGACACCGTACCTGGTGATGTGGGGAATTGCCTTCACACGGTGGTAACGATTACACAGACTGTAACCAAGAATGCAATGCATGACAATGGATGGATGGAAGGTAAAAGAAAGAAAAAAAAGAGAGAAGGAATGAGAATGATATTAAAACACATGTAACAAAAAATGAACAACTAGAAAACTTCATGGGCATACTGAAGAATTAAGTGCCCTCTCCATCTCACTTCTGAGATCTCTAAACTAAACTGATCATCTTTACAGATCTCACCCTCATATTTGCTTACTTTCTGCTTGTAACTGCAGTAAAGAAAGACTAGTCTCCTGTGACTATAACATTTCAGCTGATATTATACTCCATTATTAGAGTATTACAGATTGGAAACCAGTCCCACCACTGTCACCAGAATGCAGTTGGGTTTTTGTTGTTGAGTACCTCAACCTTCCATGTTACATTAGGTTATGAACACATGGAGAGAGGTATTTAACATTTTTTCAATCACTGGAGAAAAATCTCAGTTAAATCAACAAAAGAAGAGACATTTAAAATTTAACATTTTAAAGAAGGTTAGATGGTATGTATATATACAAAAATATACAACAACTACCTCCACTAAAACTTCATGCTGTGACGGTATCTCTTGCTTTATAGTATCCCTCCTATTATTTTGTGAGGAAGAAACCAATGGAGAGGTAAGAGACATACAGATCACACCAAGCTCTGACTCTGTGGTTCAGCAGGTTACCCAAGGGGAGCTAAACTACATGGTGTGATCCATCTACTTTAGAAACCCAGGCATTATTTGACCTTTTGTGAATTTGGTTCCCCATAATTTTTTCTTCAGCTGAAACACCACTTGGGAGGTTCCCATTGTTTGTTTCTTTCTGTTCCCTCACTGATGGGCTCAGGCTCCCTCCTCCCCAAAAAGGCCACCATGTAACAGAACGGAAGGAATGTGCTGAGGTTTGGGGGAGCCAGGGATGGATGGCAGCAAAGGGAGGGGACTTCTTTAACCTCTGTTGGCAACAAAGTAAGGGCAACATTAAGCAGCAGTGAGACTGTTCACAACTCCCATATTCAGCCTTTCAAGTGATACATGGTCAGAAAAACAAAACTGCAAATAATGTTAGACTACAGTAAACAAGGAATTTTAATCTGTGCTTTATATCTAGTTTAATTACTTCATTAAGCTGAAATCGGAATCAGAAAGTTTTTGATACTTTGGTCCACTCAAGGAGTAGATTCTATTGCAAGATGTAATCACTGCTGAAAGCCATGCACAGAAAGACATATAAAACAAATTACTATGCAAGAATCTGTTGTTATTGTGGTGTTTTGCTCCTTTCTTTCTTTAACAGTAAGTAGCCAGATTATTGACTGCGGAAGAAGGAAAGGACTGCATATAGAACTATAATGTCCTCTTATGCATAGGTAGTGCTCAATATGAAAGAAGCTGAGGGACTGCATTTCTGAATTCACAATTACAAAAAAGAAATACAGCTATAGGGATTGGGCTACCATTATGGGGTTTTTCAGTTAGAATACAGGTTTCATGAGAAATTCAAGATGTTAATATTACTTGGATTGCTGAATTTTTGAGTCTTTTGAGTAATCTTCTCTCATTCTGACATTATCAATTTCTTAGAGAAGAAAATGGTAGCCTAAACTTAATCAAAAATTGCCACTACACGTACAAAAAAAAGAAAATTTGTTGAATTTGCACTCCTTTGTTTACCAGTATTATCTGTATGGCCTCTGCTAAGATCACATTATTGTATGTGTATACTAAACACATTGTACGTTTTGTGGTGTATATTGTATATTTTGTGTATACACAGATCACGTTCATTTTCTGAACACTACCTAACCATGACATTTTGGAAATAAATGTTAAACTTAGGGCATGAGTCCTTTAAAGTGACAAGCAAAAGAACACTTAATTAATTATAAAAAAATACAATTCTATTTACTTATTTCGTATTCACCCTATACATTTTTTTTAAAAAAAACTACAATTTGAGTGCTCGGTAGGGGTTTTGGTTTATATACTTTACTAGTGTAATTTGAAAAGCATAACAAATGAATAAAACTAAGAAATCAAATAAAACTAAAGCAACCATATAATGATGAAAAATAGCACCAATTTTTCCTGTTATTTAGCTGATTTATCTGAAAATCATTAATACTATTATCAAATTAATTTAAATTACTTTATAAATCGGTAATAATTAGATTATGGACTGAAGTCCCATGTTTCAAAGCAAAATTGCTACATATCATGCAGCCAACTGATGGTTCAAAGTGAAATGCTGGAATCACTGCAAGCTGATTCTTTTATGCTACCATTTTCCTTAGCGCACTATCACAGCTTTCAATTACTGAGAAAACACATCTAAAAATAAAACACAGAACTAAAACGCAGAAAGATATGTTCTAAAGTCACATATAAATCAAAGAAGTGAAAGCCATTGTAATAACATACGAAGTTCAAGGCACCAGGATGAAACAGCAGTTGAATCTACTGATACAGGCAGCAAAGTCACCATGTTATCCCTCCTCTCCCTAATATTTTCATTAAAACTGAGAAACTTTTCAGTAGTTTCAAATAGAGATTCTGCTAAAATTTTGATGGTAGGTCAGTAAAGACACAGTTAACTGACAGAGGTTAAACACCTTTTACTATTAATTGGATACCACTAAGGTCTGAAGGAAAACCTAAAAAGAAATGGTGTTTATCAAAGTTGCCTATAACTAGAACTAAAAATTATTGGCAAGAAATCTGCTGAGGTGACAGCCTCAGAGGTGATCCCATGTCATGAATTAAAATAATCCTAAATGCAAAAGAACACCAGAATCGAGGTTCAAATTCAGGAAACTGCTGCGTGCAAGTGGTCCTGCTGAAGCCAAACAAAGCTCTGCCACAGCTCACTCAGTGATCTTTACCACTGGACTTCATTCCTGGACTGCAATGCAACCACAGGCAAACCCACCATCATTTAAACACACATCAGATTCCTAGGCTTTTGTTTCCACCTTACATTTTAATATAATTCAATCAAAACTCTAGACTGGAGTATAATTTAGAGAAACATCCATTAATCCCCCTACCCCTCCATCCTTTGCACAGAGACTTGTCTCATATTCCCACAAGGATATATCAATACTTTAGAGGGGGAGGCACACCTTTTTGTCCTCTGTTGAAATTCACTCATAGACAAGTCGTGCCACTTAATCACTGATTTTGGCAGTCTGGAGGAAAACTAGGAATGCATTGTTTCCTCTTTTCCCACAGTCCTACACAGTCTTGAGACAACCTGTTCTCACTGCTGATGTGGGCAGAGTTAGGAGCTCTAAGATTCAAAAGGCAAACACAGACATGAAAAGGTACAAAATCCTAAAGTGGAAAGAAAACCCATAACCATTAAAAAAACCCACTCATAGAATCAGGGTAGAGCTACCCAGCAACAGGATCAACTCCAGGTGCACTGTGAGACATTTCCCCATCTGACTGGCCAAAAAGGACTGAAAACAGTATGAGACTGGTTTCTCTGAAGATTGGTTGTTTTTTGAGGGTTTTTTTGGTGACATACTTTCAGCTCTGTCAGTCAGCAATGCTCTGCATTCAGCACAAGTGGCAATTCCTTTCATTAATTTCTGCTGGGTAAACTGTTCGTTCAAATGTCATTTTCCCTTCCCTTGGATTGACTCCCAGGTGTTTGCCTATGGAGTTTATGCAGAATTCTTGTTTCTATTGGTCTTACACTGTAAATCACTTTTTCCAGAAGAAAAACATAAAAAGTAGTTGCCTCAAAAAGATATATCTTGTGTCCTGTTTCAGAAAGGCAATTTGCTCTTTTCCTTATTTTTTCATGCAATTTCCTTCATGAATAGCATCAGTATGACATTTCTAGGTATGTCTTAATTTGAATGGTTCACAATTGTCTTGTCTGTGTCTCTTTACTGGGGAAGAAAAATGTTTTCGTCTGGAAACATCCAATAACCACTTGGAAACCTTCCATAAGAATTGTTGCAAAATGAATGTTTATAAATAGTTCCTTGATATAAATAGATTTCCTGACAATTTATAACAAAACTCCAAATGGAAGATAAATAAAGTAAATAACATTTGGTAAAGCATTTCATATTATCTCTCCAATGGCCCATGTCTAGTAAGTCTTTTGGCATGAAAGGGAATAGTTACAATTAATTATTCTTATAATGTTTAACCAGCATGCAAGTACTGCACATTTAATCTTTCATCAACAAATTTTATATGGCACTGTAAGACAGAGAGATTTACAGGAAGACTGTAAAAAGACTCACTTTAGTAAAAGTTTCATGAGAGTTAACTCGACACAGCAACAGCACAGAAACTGGAGGTTAAGAAAGGGATTTGTGAATTTGGCCTCGTTGAAAGTTTTGAATGCTTGAGAGTGACAGGACACAATTTAACAGGGGTAGGCTCCCAAGGATTTCTATTCAACCTTGAAACTGAGAATGAGACTTTTACATTTAATTCTCAAAGCAAGAGATCCAAGGGTCTAGTGCAATAACTCCTCACATACATCATGCTTGAGTGCCTTACTCCACGAGTAGACATACTGATTTTAATTAATCAATCCATTTATTTCCAGTCATTTTACTGACTGGAAAAATCCTCATTTCCAAACTCACTGAGTTCCTCCTTTAATTTGGGTTTGTTTTTTTCTTTTTCATAGAAATAGGAGTGCTTTGGGCATCAGAGATTCATGCACAAGATATCCTTTAGCTATGCACAGTCTTGTCCTTGGTAAAACACAACGGTAAAGCAACTCTCCTGTAAAACAAGAGTTGGGTGCCAGGTACCGTCAATAAATGGCAAGATAAGAATACAAACATTGTCCTCTATACATTATTTGGCAAGCACCTGCATCTCACACCTTCTACAAGGCCCTGTTGGAAGCCATAGTATGCTGACATCGCTGTGTTTAAACCATATCTGAGACTTAGGTTGCTTAGCTGTTTTATCATAATAGTAATCAATGTTCCTCTGGAGTTGTTCTGGGCAAAGAACAAACGTCCTTTCATTTCCTCTTGAAACATCAAGGCTGCTACCAAATTCATTGGTACATTGCAGCAGCTATTCCAGGGGATGAATTAGTTTTACACAGACTTTTATGGGGATTTCATTTCATCAGAATTATCCCCTCTGCCCATTTAACAGTAGTACATACTTCTCAATTGAAATATTGTATCACTTCTCACCATATAAAACTTGACAGCAGTATAATCACAAAATGTTATCTAATATTTCATCTTCCACCAATCCAGAAGATAAACACAGCGAATCATATTTACCACTGACCCATTCCAAACTGTTAAAATTTAAAAGAAACAAAGAAATTATACTATCAAAAATAAGACTGACTGAAGAAAAGAGGGTTGGAAATTGCCATTATAGTTTTGTATAGTTCTATATAGTTCTGTATAGCACAGCATACGCCAAAACATTGCAAGGGATGTTGGATACCATTTTTTGCAGAAGCACAGAATTTTACAGTGTGGCTAGACCCTCATGAGTGGTCTAGTAAATTCTTTACAATTTTCAGCAATAAGAGCATGTGAAAAATCATTAAAGACGCAGTTAGGTACCCTGACTACCCTAAGCTAGAGCAGCAGTCAGTTGCTGTTGCAGAGTGCTACAGTTATATGCTTGTTTCTTATCCTAAGCTATTCAGGGCAGAAAGAGACAGCTGCAGGAGAACAGACCTCTTCCAGCTTCCACAATGGTGTTGACCTACTGCAGATCTACTTACGAGAAACCTTTTTTAATAGACTCCAGAAGTTCATTAGTGCGTGCTGACCATTATGAATTATATGTAAGTATATAAAAAGAAAAAAACTCTGTGTCGTCGAAGAATGATCTTCTGTAAGGTAACCACATTTAAAAAAAAGTAAAGTAAATAGTGGTGGCAAGAAGAATAAGAATGGAAAAATATAAAAACGCCTCAATGATTACAGTAGGTATAGGAGACTCCAGCACATCAGCCTGAAAAAACGTGTGAACTTCTGAGAGATGACTTCGGTTAGAGCAAGGGACACTCGCCTTCTTAATACACTCAACACCTTGTAGAATTGATCCTCAAGGGATTTTTGTTTGTTTGCTCTACAGAAAATTCCTAATTGGGACTGAATGACAAACTGGGGGCACAAGGGATCCTAGTGGGTGAATTTTGTACATTTAACTTGTACAATGTGTCTAAACATTCAGCTTGCAGCAATTATTTCATCAGCTCTAGTACAAGTTTTTTTTACTGTGCTAATGAGTTGAGTGGATGCAAATAAAAAGATATTGCCTGGAAATAAAACGTGTCTCAAGTTTCTCTCTGAGGATACCAAGCAGAGAAAAAAAAAGTAATTCTTACTTGGAACGTTTCGCTTAATTTATGTAATTCCTTCTGGAAAGCTTTCCCATTCCCAGATTTATTCACCTTTGCTATAACATAAAATCATACTTATGATTTTAAGTTATGAACATTTGTCAGGATTTTTTGACATTTTATTGGTCACTGATCTTGCATTAATCATTTAAAATAAGGATGGTTATACATTAAGTTATATAGTTCTATATTCTTTAGCTATATAAAAAAATCCCAGTAATATCAGAAAGAAAAACAAGAGTTCCTTATTGGCAAAAGTGAAAAGATTTATTTTTGCAGATATCTTCCAGAAGATCACACAAAATCATAAGACTGAATACTAGCATTCAATAGGAAGCTGGAAGTGTCATGAATGTATATTTTAAATAATTCTATAATTGTTTTGATGTTTCACTTTATATGCATACACCCCATGTCCTCCACAGAGGAGATCAGAACATGACAGTTAAGTATGTCAAACTGCACAGTTTTATTTACAACAGCATGCCCTGCTATTAGCTCAGCTATTTTAGTGACCTAGAAAGCCATAATGGGCACATTAATTTTTTTTACTGAGATACACACACATACATACTCTTAGAATTTATCTTCCAAGTCTGGTCTTGAGAAAAGGTAATCTGGGTTTGCAAAGTCTTTTGAAGGCTAACCAATATTTCACTTACTGCATAGTAAGTGGTACATATTTGCAAAAACGCACGTGCAAACACTTTGAAAGGTAGTCAAGTTTTTTCTTCCAGATTTCCTTCTGAAAATCATCCAAGAATTATGGCAATATGTATACTGTGATTTGTACCATCTTGCTAATTCTTCTGTTCAGCCTCACGGCTAAGCAGAAGAGTTTTCAACATGAAAGTTTCAGAAATTGGCAATGTCCAAGAGTTTGAACTAAATGTCACTTCCATCCTTGATGATGCTGTCAGTTTTATGAGCTGTGGCACACATAGAATATATTGTACACTTAGAGCATGCTCAGCAATGTTATTTTAAAACCATGACAGATGTACAGCCCCAGCAGGATCTCACATTACAGAAGCCAGAGCAACCCTGTCATACAGCTGATCCCTTTGTTCAAGGAGGCAGAGTATCACACACGAAAACCAACCACCCAAATCCATACAATTCCTCCATCTATTAATGTTTCTACGGTATTCCAGCCCAATTTCTACATTTCAATCTGAAACTTTTAACATCTTCATGAGATTCAGGCAATTAGTGGAGATGCTTTTCATTTACCAAGTGCTCATCCTTAACAAAAGAATAAAAGCGGCAACACTGTTCCTAACACAGAAGGCTGGTCATTTGACTCGG
This sequence comes from Pipra filicauda, assembly GCF_003945595.2. Classification (NCBI taxonomy): domain Eukaryota; kingdom Metazoa; phylum Chordata; class Aves; order Passeriformes; family Pipridae; genus Pipra; species Pipra filicauda. The sequence goes on along the minus strand of NW_024103563.1, from coordinate 848,680 downwards.
TATAATTCGACTAATTGGTTGAACAGACTTGAAGAGCTCTATAAGTTCACCACCTTCAGACCAACTTGTGCTCACACTTCTTTCTTCAAGCACATCCACGATAAAGTCAGCACAAAAAAAGACAGTGAGTGGGAATCCACTGTGTGTATTTCCAATGAGAATTTGATGTAATCAAGTCCTAAGGGTGACAAATGAATAAAAGATAAACTGCTATATTTGAGAGAACATCATGGTAGGAGCTTTAGTTGGCATCTGTCCTATACATTTTTCTTTTTTTTTTCTTTTAAACTCATGCCATCTTTAAAATAAGTTTTGTATATACCCAATTATACATCAAACAAAAATCTATCTCCGGGTGAGAACAATGAAATTGGGCATCTATACCAAGCAAAAACATATGAGAAGCAATCTAACTATCTGAAATGACAGTTTTGTCATGACAAACTATCTGCTTGAAGAGAAGGAATAACTCCTTTTAGAGCATTTTTCCAGTTTTTCTAACCCAAGCAGACTTTCTCTTTTGAGCTAGCTTTTCACTTGTGGTGAATAACATCAACATCTTTGCCATGTTACGAGGCAATTTTTTATCTTTTTTTTTTTTTAATTTTTCTTTTCCGTTGTTACGTATATTGTATATCAGATAGCCACAGAGATGCCTACTCACAATATGGAACTCCACTTAGGAGAACAAGAAGTTTTGAATTTCCTACTGAGACAGCAAGACTGGATAGGTATTTAAAGTTTTTGTAAGTAGAGGGATAAAATATGTTTCTCCTCATGTCCCTCTGTCATGAGAGGGACACAAATATCCCTTATCATACCTGAGAGACATCACAGTTATGAGCATCACTGACCTATCAAGAGTATCAGTGTTTAAGGAGAAAATAAATTAAAAAAAACAGCTGTGGTTATAGCTTCTTTACCTAGAAAGGGTATGGATTCCAGGATATTTGGCTCTGTAGCTCACAGCCACAAACACCATTTTAACCCTGCTGCAAAGCTGTTACTCTAAGAAGGTAGCAAATTAGACCAAGAATAACTTTAGTGAGAAGCTGTTTTAGAGCTGTGTTAGCATGTAATACAAATCTAAAGACAGACACCTGAAGAAAATTTCACCAATAGCAAAACAACTGAATGTGCATTATAATTGTCAGAGACAAAAAAATCCTGCTAATCCACCCCATATTATTCTCACACCAAGATGCAAAAAGGCCAAATAGCACAAGCCTAAGACCTTAGTCACAATTCAAGGGTTTTGCTAGGGTTTTCAATGGTGAATTTCTATGAAGTGAAGCCATATCAGCTGTCACTGGCTCCAAGTTTTACTTCATATTTGCCTGAAAAGCCAAACTGATAGAACATTTAGATTCACTCAAAACTGAAGAGGGGTTCAAAACACAGGTTCAAAGTCTAGTAGGAATATCCTCATACAACAAATGATGGAGGGAGAGGACTAGATTCTGTTTTTAAGTCAAATGTATGGAGAGAGATTTATGGTTGGAAAACCCATTATGTTAACTTTCCCCAAATTTGAGAAGCCTTCAAATATATTTTAAAGTTTTGCCATTTAGCCAGAATTGCCTATGTTACATCCAGAAAGCTCCAAGATCCTGGTACCATCTGCCACGACCTGCAATACAGCCATGTATAACATTGCAAAATTTTAGGTGTATGTGGCCTGTCTTCAGTGAAAATTGGGTCACTAGTATGACTTTCAACTTTGCTGAACTTTATTTCAGGAGAGCTTTGTGTACTCCAGGGTTTGTTTGGGTATGATTTGTTCAGGTGATCTGTTATCATCTGTTACTATCTGTTCAGAAACTCAGTGGATGTTCTCCCTCCTTCAACAGCCACCCTCAGCCAGGCAGATCTGCCATTTTGCATGAGTCTTCCACTAAGTAACAAACACAAACAGACTTAATGGACCCAAGAATTTCCTCGACTGATTCCCAGATTGGCTAGGATGGTAAGATGGCAGTAAAATGGCAAGGTCATAACTAGGCTCTCTGAAGAGGAGATGGTTAAGTGGAAGCATAAGTTGATTCAAGGAATTTTGACAGCATAAATTTATGAACATTTCAAAAGGAGTAAATATTTTCAAACTAAATTAGAGGGCAAACAGAAAGAAGAGATTTGCCCCACTTTAAAGTCAGATTTGGAAATGTAAACCATAGGAAGGAATTGCAGAAGAAATTATTTTCAAATCCTTTTTTCCCCCAATACCATGTTAAAACAAAAGCTAGTGAAACAGTAAATAGCACAACCTCTGCTAATATCTTGTCTAACAAATATCCAAGGAATACTCAGCAGCTTGCAATGCCTCTCTAGCTCACAGGTTATCTTGAATAGAGCACTTTCATGAGGTTCTATCATTTTAAGTCGAGTATCCAACTTGTTAGGTGCTGCTCTGGTAAGGTTAGGTGTTGCTGATATGCTGTGACAACTTATTGTGCATTATACAATATTCCAATTTCTCTTCCCAAGCTATCAATTCAAGCATAATGGTACATTTTAAAAACATGAAACCTTGGGCAATTCCTCTGATAACAACACTATCCTAAATGTTTATGCAGCTGTTTAGCAAAGAGGTTCTTTCTGACAAGAATGGCTGTTTAGATACAAGTATAGACCGACAATTTCTTTGTGATATAATAATCCTTCAAGATTTATTGAGTCAAAAAATAGCTTACCTGTGGTTTGAAAGTTTAGAAAACTTTTCGTTCAACAAAAATGGCTACATATTACCAGGCCATAATTCATTCCACAAAATATTTCATTTTGCTAAAACAAAAATTTCAAACTATTTTATAAAAACAACTAGTCAATATTACTTTAATGATTATGATAATGTATTAAAAATATAATTTTTTTTTGCCTATCAGACCACTTGTTTTTTATCTGTTTTATTAGCTTGCTTCTGAAAATTTTTTTGTACAGTACTAAGAGAATCAAAGTTACAGGAAATGGTTTATAATACTTGCTTTTAAATTACACTGTATACATTTATTTTATTTGTACTAGAATTTTATACTCCTTTTTGAGATAGGATTGAAAATAAACTATCAAGTTTCTTGAGTTCTAAAACAAGGTGAATCTATTTAAGTAAAAAGCAATTAATACACATTTAGAGAATAGGTAGACTTCGTTTACAATATACAATAAAAATATAGTCTACTTAGCCCAAACTACAAATGTTTCCTTTTTTCCCCTAAGTTATTATTTTAAAATATAAAGCATAAATATAAATATATATTGATACAGTCTTTGAAGTAGCTCCTGGTTATCCTTGTTGGAACTATTACCCGACTGAAGCTGTGCACCTTTCAAACCTTGTAATGAGAATTTGAATCTAAATCTTTTGAGATAAACGGATAAACTCAAATCTCTGAATCCAGTGGAAATTTCCAGTTTTTCAAAAACTATCAGAAACACTTAAAAGGTTTAAAGCCATTTCTCCTCTTCTTTTTTTGGTCTCAAAACAGGAAAATTCTTTTCCCCCTGACTTCTGGGAAAAATAAAACATCAAAAAGAAACACATCCAAGATCAGATGTTTTCATGTTTGTGATTGTCTTCTAGCCTCAACACAGCTATTTAAATAAAGTTGAAGGGCTCACACTGCATTTTCACTGTGAAAACATTGTTCTGGTTGTTTTAGCTGGTGCTGGTAAAGCACCAGCAAAGACAAAATTTGAGTACACCGTTTTCTCTATTAGGGGAAAAGTTTCAACACCTACCAAAACCTAATATACAAGGAACCCAAAACTGCAGCCTCAGGTCTACAATATCTCATATTAATACTTCACACCCAGTATGAAGGCCTCTAGAATCTAGACACAAAACCTCCAAAAAAGCATACTCAGTGAAATTTTTGTATCATAGGTGATCAATAAATTCTGTTGACAGTTTTAACCTCTGAAATATTTTAAACAATTAATACAGCACTGCTTCTCAAAAATAAGCACCACACAACTTCTCCAGCATGAGCTAACCATGAAACTCCTTTCAGTAGGAATAACCCATCTTAATGGAGCAAGGGGATGAGGGAAAGAGGCAAACACTATGCCTATCCAGTAAAGATTCACTGGAAGTAGGCTTTTTGAATGAAACACACACATAAGAAACAACACTCCCTCCACCCCTCAAATGGGTAAGTAGTCCAGAAAGTTGGAGTATAGAATTAAAAACAAGATAGACATGGAAGAACATATTATGTACACAAAAGGAGGGGTTGGGTGTGGGTGGTGGGGAAAAACAGAGGCAGGACCAGATGGTGTCTCCCTAAGGATCCTGAAGAACCCCAGGGCTGAAACAGCTAAATTACTACTTGCAGGATAAATTATCATGCTTAAAACAGCCTTGTCATCTAAGGACTGAAGAATAGATCTGTGGACTCACAGATGATGATGTCTGTGCTGGGAAAATGATTAGAAATAGGTGAAAGTCTAGAGCTGGTGTACATCAGAATAGACATTTTCTGCTTGAGAGAAGTCATTTGGATGACAGTTTGCCAATGGTACTGCATTATCAGGATACAGAGGGCAAAGGTCGACTGTTAAGGACATTACAAGGTTGACTAGATGGGCATGAAGTGGGCAGCCTGAGATAACCTATGGGTTATGATCTGTGGCTCTATAAAACATCTTCAGTGTTCAGCAACACTGCAGAAAATAAGTTATATTGGGAATTTTAAGAAATTAAGAAAATCCAAAGAACAGTAATAAGGACTATCAAAATATGGAAAAGTTTCCAGTGCAAAGAACAACCACATAAACAAGAACACACCATCCTGGAAAGGAAATTAGGATAGGATTTGGAAAAAGTTCCTAAGAATGGACTATCCACTTATGATAACAGAAGGAACAAACAAAAGAAGGTGGTTCTTCATGCAGCACATCACAAGTCGTAAATATGCCCTGCTCAATCAGTGGGAGGACTTGAAGCCACCCAGACAAATGGGTGGGAGATAAGGAACCGAGGAAAGTTCATAGTGTAAAATGTTAACCCAACTTAGCAATAACATAAGCTGACCTGAAGGTTACAACAAGTAGGGGAAAATGTGATGTGAGGGTAGAGTATTTGTAGATAATATGATGAAACTCTGACTGGAGGGCTATTTTTCCACAGCGCTTAGGTGCTTATAAAGAGTAATGTATGTGTGTATGAAAGCAAAGAGGCAAACAAAAAAGAAAGACAGGTCCTTACTCCCTAAAACCAAGGAACAGCATCAGGATCAACGAAAACATATGGCCACAAATTCCCTCATGAAGATACCTAAAATCTGTTCTAATCTCAGCTATAGCTGTGCTTATTGGCAGTAGTTACAAAGTTAATTTAACATCATCTTTATTTGTTAGTTAAGTCATGTCTTCAGCAACTGGTAATGTACAGAGTTCCTCTGTGCTATGTAAGCGTCATGGTAAGCCATAACACTTGTCTGCCCTCACTGTTGGGATAACTTTGGATCCTTTGAAAAACAACAGGATCAGTATGGGTAAAATATTTCATTGAGCATTACAACATAGTTGCCAGCATATATGAATTGCAGCTGAAAATATCTGGGCTGTGGGAAAGTATAGGGAAAGGCACACTCCTTAGGGACTTACCACTACTGGAGATAACACAGGGCAAGCTGACATTCATATGCTCCTATTTAGAAAAATCACTGCAGAAAGCAGCCCAGAATTGGAGAAACAAGGTACTCAGATCCCTTTCAATCAGCTTGAGTTGTATGAGGGGGGCTATGCCGAGAAACACTAACTGCGAAGTAAATCCATGGCTTTAGGTAAGATCAGGCTCTCATGCCAACACTGTAAGCAGGATTCTTGATACAATTAATTTTCTGTGTATTTTAGCCAAAGAATTGAAAACTCTTTTATATGTAGCATAACTGAACTCTTAATTCAGTTCTCTTCTTCAATATAATTAGGTTCTGCTGTTTTGCGCATGTGTGAAAAGACTCTGCCCTTTCTTTCCCTATACATGACTAAGCACACACATGTAAAAGACCTGGTTGCTACTTATTGCTCCTGTGAAAGAATTCAAGTCCCTATTGTGCTTTTTCTCATACTGGATTGTATGGATTTTTACCAAGAGAAAAGAAACTCAAACAATTACTCTTCCAAATAGAAAAAAACAAACCAAAAGATTAATGTCCCATTAAACAACTGATTCATAAAGTTGTGACTAATGAATAAACATCTCTATTTTCCAAGACAAAACTAATGGATCATTTTCAAAACCCTAGTATCTATGCTATTAATATTTAACTGTGATTTCAGCCTGTTTTTCTTGTCTAGTGTTGAAAGAAAAACAGAATAGTGTGAAGTACCAGGGATATGTGGGCACATTATTCCTAGCAAAGTAAAAGTAATAAAGGAAGAAAGATCTGTGAATTGGCTCATGCATTAACCATATAGAATGCTGGCAATGCAAGTAAGCAGTGTTCAGTACAAAAAATGGGTGAGACCGTGAGTCTGATTTGAGACATCACACTACAAGGCTCTGCCACATGCTTTTAGCTCTGCTTTTCTGTGGAATGATAACAACTCTAAAAGCAACCTTGGCCAACAAAATATTTCTGTCTTGGTTTTTCATCTGTCTCATAAAGTTTATGATAAAAGAGATTCCTCTGTTTTCATTGGTCTCATATTTAAAAAAGTGGCAGAAAAAGCAGAACAGAGAATTAACTGAATAAAATGATGGACAATGTATCTAAGGCATCACTAATTTCTGTGGGTTGTTTTCGGTGATTTGTTCTTATAATATAACTTGGAATTTCAGCAGGAAGTCAAGCAGCATGATCCAATCCAAGACATGTCAGAGTTAATGTGGTAGTGCATTCCAGTAACCTCAGTTTCAAATATACTTGGGGTATACTCTACAAAAAAAATATTATTTATGTATAAGAAGCTTTTTATTAGCTGTCAAATCTGTACAGAGGCCAAATTCTATCAGCAAAACAGAGGTGAAGTTCTGGAACCAAAATTAATGCTAAACATGCTTGAACATTGTTTAAGTTTCCTTAAGTATTAAGTACATAACTAATTTTTAAAGTATCTTCCATTTCTAGTAAAGACAAGGGTGGAAATATTGAAACCTGAAATAATTGTCAGATTTTGCAAGTTCTATGAAGAGAAGTCTCAAAAGAGCAAGCTTCAGGAATTATTTTCTCTACATGTCTCTGTACTTCACTTTTATGATAGCTACTCAGAACTGTAATTACTAATATTTTCCTTCCTTCAGACATATTCAAAATACCAAATTGATGTGTGGCATCAGAGAGAAGGAAAAATAAAAGTGCCCACCTCTACATTTAAGGGAGCTATACCAGATACAGCTTAGGTTTTTTGCTGACCCCTAGTGAAGCAGCCATAAATTAATAATATGTGTGGGAACACCATGAATTTGACTATGACCACCTCCCCCGTTCTCTGTCCTGTGATTATCCTAGCTTGTTTTTAAAAGTGATGGAGGAAAACAAGGAACCCTGTTGAACAGACATACTTCCAAAACACACTTCATTGTGTGTCTGAGGTAATACAGATATGTCAAACGTTTCAGCAGTGGGTTTATTTGAATTTGGTCAATGTAACATAAAGTGTAGTAGTGTCTACTTCATGCTCTCCTACGGTGTTGTTCAATACAGGTGTGGAATTGCAGTATGATGACAATAAGAAACATCAATTATAAGTTCAATTATCTGCAATCTATAGTGTAAACATTTACTGACTACAGCCAGGAACTAAGTGGTGTGATCTGCCTCTAAGGGAGGTGCAATGTGCTGGTAGTTAATGTGCACACTGTGCAAGCAGGGAAAGAAAATGCTATTTCATAAATTTGATATAGTTGGTGTAACTTAGATTTTTTTTCAGTTGACGGTTATTAGAGAGCCTACGACTATTTGTACAAAAGCAGGAATAAAAAAAAATAAATAAAAAGAGTGTGATAAAACTACAGGGATCCACATAAAAAAGGTCATTAAATCCCTCACAAAAAGCAGTCAAGGCATGAAGAAAGACAGATATCTTGTAAAGAATGCTTTTGCAGTCCTTACTTCTTTGTATAAGAATATATCATATCTTCATAATCCTCTTTTAAGGCTATGCCATCAAAAAAGGTTATCTTTGTGGGCTTTTTTCATCCTATATGGAAGGATTATTTATATTTCAAGATGCAAAACTCATTACAATAACTACTTCTATATAATCAGGTTTTATAGTAATGTATTACAGTAATTAATTAGTATTTTCAATATTTTATAAGAAATTTATTATACCCATCCTGAAAATAATGGATTTTTTAACAAATCAAAGAAATGCTGTCACTGAAAATTATTGGTTTGTAAATATAACCATTACTTTATCACTTTACTTTCTGCATTTACGATGAAGTCATTATATGGTTTTGAAATTGAATCTTTACATAGAAAGTTCTCAACTTCCAGGCAAAAAGCCATGCTGTTAGTATTTCTGCAAGGCTTCACAGCACCTGTACATCAACCACCAGTCACAGCTGGACTCTGAAGCATTTTCTAGATTTGGTATTTATACTCCAGCAAATATGATTCTGTATGTGAAACCTGTCTGCATGGCTTGTGCTACTGTTCCATGGTGTGAATATTCCGTTTGCAAAATTGAAATACATACCTATTAGAAAATATTCCTATTCAGAATTTTGTTAGGGAGTTGACAATGCTTTTTTTTTTTAATGGGAAGATACTGTCAATACATTAAGGTTTGTTACGTCCAAGCCCACGCTCTTATTTTAAACAAATAAATTAATGGATTTATGGAGAGTTGGACCAAAACCCATACAACTATTTCTAGGGATTAATTAATCCCAGAACAAATAACAGAAGGCAAAATCTCCAAACGGTACAACTATCAAGAGCTAAACCACTGTATTCAGAAGTGAAGTTTATTCTAGTCGTAAACATACCAGATGACCCCAGACACATTGCTCCATTTGTGGAGAAAAAAACAAACAGAAGGAGGACAGTATTTGATGACCATGAGGTAAAAGAAATAGGAGCATTCCTAATCTCTCCAGAGGAAGCAGAGTTGCAGCACCCCAGGAAACCATCTCGTGTCAGGAGACACAAGCACAGGCTCTATTTCCATCCCTGAGACCGCTGTGTGTTGTGGGGAGCAGAAGCTAGCTCACATACCTCTCCTGGCATCATGTAGTCCATCAGCTTAACTTCCCAGCCTTTTCTCTGTTTTGTGTCTCAGGATTGACTCCTGAAAAAGTAAACTTCTCTGCTTCCTTGTACTATCTCTGAGACACCTGGTTTTAGCTCTCTCCAATTAATTTAAAAATTCAAGAAGCTTCTAATATTTATAAAAATGCTGCAGCATCATCTTTCTTTTGCTTGATAAGGTACTACAGTTTAAAGTAACTTAAAAGGCAGCTGAGAAGTTTGTTTCTTATGGTTTATTTTATACAGTAACTCATCCCCAAATTCTGTGTTTCTTTTTTGTACTGAAACTTTTTTCATCTCTTAACACTACCACCACCTATAGTAAATTTGCTAAAATGTATATAAAAGCTTCATCCAAAATGCCACAACATGATGAAAGTTAGGAAATAAAAAATTATCATCGCTTTATAATTGGACTCATTCTTTGTTAGTCAGACACAGTCCTCCAAGGCACAAAGGTGCAAAGTGGAACAGCTCACCCCTGGCCCCGACTATGCCATTTAAGTCCTCCTCTCTTCCTCTTTCATGTTCTTGGTATTCCGTAGGCAATGTCTGGCACTGTACATATGAGGGTGCTTATCACTATGATTGAACACTTTAATTTGCAATTGAACAAGTTCATGAGTTGGACATGCGAAACTGCTCAAAGCTGACCCAGTCACTGGTTCCCACAGCACCTTATCCCTCATCTTTCACATGTGATTTGCTTTATTCACAAGATGCAATCAAATTATGAGGCTATAGACTGTCTGAGAATAATTTTTCCTCAATTTCTGGTCTCCAAGATGACAAATTTTGTTAATTGGGTTAGGAAAACCATGAAACAAAGGAAACAAATATTAGGGATGCTTTATACACACACATACTGTCTACATATGAAGCTGCAGAACTGCATCCTACAGCACAGCAGGAGCAGGGCACACAGGACACAGCTATTCAGTTGTCTATTTCTGCTACGGATAGGCTAATTGGATTAAAACTGAGGGGTAAGAAATATCCTGAACTCTGCAGGCTTAACAACTCAGTAGAGATGCTTAATCCTTCACAGGAATTCCTCTGTGAAAGGAGAGAAGTATAAATCACATTACCATGATCAGCCTAGAACATAGCACCTTTTCCAATTAAGCAGCACTTTGCTGCATTCACTGACTGAGCACTGATAAAAGCCACTACAAAATGGGAATGAAAGTATCCACATTCAACCTTTAACTTTACAAACTAACATTAGGAGGTGGTGAAAAATATATTAAGCTTCAGGTGTCATTTATGTTTTTGCCACCCTACATCAGAATTAAAGAAATGCAAATTATGTACCTTTATAAAAATAAACACACAATATTGAGTACTTCTGGTCTTGGAAGTGCTACCTTCACCTATAAGGAAACGGGTCACATTTTTTAAGAACTACCTGAATAACACAGAGAAATTTACTGTAATGCACTATTAGTGATTGTACACCCTGCATGTCACTTACTATCCTACTGTAGCACTTATACCAAAAGTCACAGAACAGTTACACCTAGCACCAGAGACTTAAAGAAAGATTTTTAAGGTTTTTAAGATTTAAAGAAATCTCCCCAGGGCCATATTTTCTATAATTCAAGCATTTCACTATCCTGACTAAGCTCACCATGAAAAGCATCTTCTGTGAGAACCAACATGCCTCAGGAATAGTTACCTCCTGAGTGTTGCCTGTGTGTAAAGTAATACCTGCACAAATTTTTTACCCTTTTCATCAATTACTGGAGTAAATACTTCCTAGATATTCCTCTTTACCCTTCTTATAGAAGAATCTCAACTATATATATTAATACACAATTACAAAGTAATTATTTCTTTCTTGTCTTCATAGTGAATGAAGAGTATATTATTTTCTTGTCTCTTTTTTTCCTTAAACACTAAACATCTTATTGCACCGTTTTGCTACTACATCCCCTCTGCCTCAGAAGTATCAGTTAGTTCTCCACTCACATACATGGATGGATGTATGTCTAAAACCTGTAGCTGTTGGTTTTGATTTGAAATTTGCTGTGTCTGTGAAGCCTTTCCATAGATTTATAAAACTGTTGTTGAATATAATACCACCTGTGACACAGTAGCTTGATTCAAACAGGGAATAAATGCCACTTCTCTTTTGAAGTATCCCTTCAAAAACTAATATTAAATAAAGGCGTAATTTTAATGCTCAGATTGCTATTTAAAAGGGCAAGCTCCCCTGAGAGATCATCTTTCTGTTTTCCAGCATTGAAATCAATAGTGCCAGCAATCAGTATTGCTTTCCACAGATGACAAACACAGCAGTTTATCAAGTAAGTTCACTGCAGGATCAAATGATTGGCATTTACTTTGAAGCCTTTGAGCACTTAAGCAATGCTATCTGAATATCACATAATGACTATATTGTATCAGAACCTGTTATTTTCTTGTATTAAAGTTCATATATCACATTTAATGATGTTCTACAAATACTGAGGTTTTCTAAATATAAAACAGAGATACTGGTTAGAAGGCAGCTTTAAAAAAACAATAAAGTACACTACATCATAATTTTCCCCCCCTTAAATCCTGTATTCTTCTGGTATAATAGCTCTTATGAGAAAGAATGCAAACAGTATCTTTTTAAATAAGCAAATTACTCCAGCATTACCTCCCGAGAGACACTATCTCATGTGTGCTTCACTTAAAGGGAATGCTATGACAGATTTGGTTATTTATTTTAATTAAATGGAACTGAAAACCTTATGGATTAAACACAGCAGTATAGCCCAGATATTTTATAGTCTGTCATAGGAGTTGAACTCATACCTTGAGAAGGTTCTGGTTTAAACCACAAATAAAGAAAATAAACAAAAACAAAACTACAAAGAAAAAAACAAAACAAAACCCAAAGCAAACTGAAGAAAATAAATGAATGGCCAAAACATATACTGTGTTTAAGAGGTCTGCTATGTTTGAATAAATGTGTTTCTACTCAATTTCTTGGGTTTTTCAGGGAGTAGGGGAAAACAGTGCACACCTAAATTTGAGAATACTGGTGTTGAAAAGTACTGAAAGAGGAAAATACATGGAAGTTGGGAAGTGACTCAGCAGACAAACCGTGATTTTGTTGGATTTGCCTTACACTCAGAGATAACAACATGACTTAGGGCACGAAGCAAACTCTGAAAACATCAAGTCCTCAGGTCAATTATTTAAGCTTCACTGACAAATAGAAATATTTCATCCACCAAAGTCTAAAGTCAACTTTATAAAATCAGTTTAATTGGAACTCTCAATGTAAGATTTTGTTTTACACAATGTGGCATGACTACTGCTCACATGTACACTGTATGAGGGCTGGTATCTCAGACAGATCTGCACCAAGGATATGAAAGATGGTCTTTCATCTTTTTTCTCCCTTTTCATCCTGTTAAAAGACCACAGGTTAATGCATGCTTAACGGCATCCAGTTATACTCAATGACTTATACAGGAGTGGGAAAGTACCAAAGTTATTTCTCATATCAACAGGCTTTCCAGAAAAGTCATACAAATGTAGTCACACTTTTTGGCCTGACCTAGGGCTGGGCACAACTTAATAACATATTTTGAAGCTGCTAAGCCTCAAATATAATTGTATCTCAGTCACATTATTTAAAATGTGTTACTGTTCATATGTAAAAGGAATTACTTACAACCTTACTTTGTGTAAAATTTCATGCAGCTCTTCAGCTAAACCACAAGGACAGGAATATTTGTATCTCTCCTTCAATTTAGCAATTCACTGAGCAGGGTACAGAACAGTCCTTTCCCCATGCCATCATTACATAAAATGTGTATTAACAGCAATCCTGTACATCATAACAACTAAAATCATAAGCTATCCCAAATTACAAGAAGATAACAATGTATAACCACACTATTATGAATCACAGCTAGTCTTAAGAAGGTGACTTCAAACCTATGAAACATATATTTGTAAATGTCAAGCATTTAGAAATTACTCTCATAGATGCAAACAATCAAGAAAAAATTATAACAGACCAAAAAAAAATTTAAACTGTTGGTAAAGCTAAAATCATCAATGTCAATGGACCAAATGCTAAAATAATTGATAACAGTGGACCAGCATTTCACTGTCCAGGAAAAGACAAACACTTAAATTTTCCCATTGAGAAATTTATATCTGTATACACTTGAATTTACAATGAAGAGAGAAAATTTAAAGCAAAATTAAAATCTCCAAGGCTACCTGACAAAAAAAAATAAGGAGAATTTAAGCTAAGTCTGGGAAAAAGCTGTTAGTGTTTGCCTAAAGCACAAATAAGCATTTAATACTTTTGACGTCAGGATCTCAAGGTGAAACCAGCATGCAATATTTTGTAATGTGAATAGCCCTGAAGCCTTTGCAAAATATGTGTTGGAAATAGGATTGTAACACTCTGTCTGGTTTTACAGATTTACATTCTTACCACTGATTTCAACTGGGAGTGTAAAACTGGGAGTGTAATACATGATGTATTTTTTGTTTTACTTCAGTGGACTGATCGTGCACTATGCTGTTTACCTAACAGGACCAGCACTGTTTCCTTAACGATGGCTGGTGATCAAGAAGGATAAAAGCCTGTGGTAAGGTGAAATAATCCAATATTTGCCCAAGTTTGAAGAGGGCATCTTTGTAAATTCGGCACAAAAAAGATCTTAAATGGAAGACTCGCCACCATTCACATGAAAAAAAAGATCTCCTGGGAATTTTTCTTTGGAGAATAAAAGGTGATCTTGAAGCCTGCCTTTATACTTGCAAGATCTCCATCTCTATGTTTAACTTTAGCATTGACTGTATAAGCTTTAGACAAACATCTTAAGCTATTTTAGTAGGACTCAAATTTGCATAATTCTTGGTAAATGTAGTGAGGCAGCTAGTTGACTACAGCATGAAGTTAAACAGGGAATATTTTGGTTTTTGAGGAAAATGGTCAGATGCCCTGCTTTATAACCTCACCAGTTCCTTCATGGGGCAGAAGATCTGACACTTGACCTTGCAAGACAAGTAAGCTGTGGAGTCAAAAGCACAGCCAAGCAGATCTGGACTGATGGGAATGAAAAATTCCATTTTACCTCTTAACTTCTTTTTCTCCTTAACTGAAAGGAGATAACCAATGTTCAGTTTAAATCAAGATGAATATGTAATGCTAAAAGAGCCTGCACCTGTTTTGTCCAGAGTCCTGCAAGAAGGGTAACACCATGGCACCATGGATTCACCTCTCATTTTAGTCTTTGAAATGTAGAATGGTAATTCATTTTGAGTAATGGATCAGCTGGCCAAGACTTTGAGGCTCTGTTTTTTTTGATGCAGCATTGGTATTGACTGCTCTTTTCTGATACTATTCACTCTTCTGAAAGAAATACCATTGAATTCATAGAAGTTCTCATGATAATGACAAGAACAAACAGATATTAACTTTCCCTATAGCATTTATCATTGTTTAAATTTATCATGTATCTACTCAATGGTTACTAAAATTATTCAGCCTGTTTATTAAAATCATGTGACCTAGGAGAAAATGCAGACAATGAAAAGAACATAGAAATTTATTTCCTCCACAAAATATATTTGCATTTCTAAATTTTTTCAAAGTGTAGAAACTGTTAAATTCTGTCAACCTGATTTTTTTTATTTTCACTACAGATTCTGAATAGTTAGCAGATTATGTGCTATATTTTCAAATACATTAATGTCAATTTGTACCAGAAAGGGAATAAAAACAGCAATTAGGTGTCATTTTGAAAGCATTTGGTAAGGCTAGTGGGGTGACAGAGGGGAAATAAATGGTCAAACTACCCAGACAATATTTTGCATTCTGATTTTTTCCTTCCTTCCTTTTCATCTTATGAGGTCATTGACCCAATATGTCTTCATTTTCTGTTCAGACTGAACTACTTAAAATAACCTACTTAGCTGAAACTTTTTTTTAAGGTGTAGATTTTTTTTTTCCTAGATTTCTCTAATTCTATTTCAAGCGAATATATTATGACAAAATAGATGTTTTACTCCAAACAGAACTATTTTGAGGGCTTGCATAAACATGTATTATGAACCTAAATGAAAAGGTCTAGTACCACATTAAGAAATACCATAAGCAATAGTCAGCCATTTCAAGTTACTTCAGCTGCTATGATAATAGTGCTTCCATATATTCAGAAAGCCTTTTCAGAGTAAAATTAGTCTTGTACTATGTTTCTAAATGCAGTATATATTTTTGTTGATATTTATTTTATAATAAGCTACACATTCACGTTGATGTAATTTCAAAAATGAGTGCTATTGCAAAACGTGTTCTGATAGAGCAGATGTACTTTTTAGAGATGCTGAACATGTCTGGGGATTTCAAGGGGAAATCAGAAGAAGAAGAAACAGAAGAAACAAGAAGCCCCTCCACAGCTCACACAGGCACCGTACAGCACAGCTACTTGAAGGGACAGTAGTCAATAAGTGACCAACAGGTACTAATTTTAGTACGAACCACTGATCATTGCAGTAACACAACACAACCCTATGAGCTATGTAAATTTTCTTTAGCCACTTCCAATTACTTTTAGGGGATTACCCAACCCCAAACTAAATTTTGGATCATTCTAAGAATTGATTTCTACTTGCATTTTATTTTGTGGACATATTCTGGACAATCAGACCTCACAATCCATACACTGATTCCCAGACACTGAATCTATCTTGTATTCCAATATCACAAAAGCGAAAAAATGTTTAAAAAAGTCTTTATTACACAACCTTGATGGGTTACCTAGAAGCCAAGAGAAAACTACAATCACATGATAGTATGGCAGTAAGTTACTTTTAAATGCAATTATTAAAACATGCTTTGGCCTACAGATGTCAAAGTAAACATATTTTCTTCAATAATAGCTTTAAAATGGCTCCAGATATCCATCAGTGCCCTTTTGGAAAGGACTGGTTGTTCACTTGAAGTCCAGCCAGAGAAATATAGGGTGAAAGAAAAGAAAGCCATAACTAAACTAAAATTATTTACTACTATATCATTCATATACAAAAACCATCACTTAGTTTTAAGTATTCTTTTGTTTATAATTTTCCTAATTTTACTTCACTCAGAGATTAACCTGAATGGCTGAAATAGATGAAATTAATTTCAGCACTAATATAAACACTATAAGGCAGTGCAATTTCATGTAAACTCTGTATCACAAGTGCTGAGTTTTAGGGATGACAACATAATGTTGGCATGTCTTATTGAGGTAGTACAAACAAAAGGAACTTGAAAATTTTATTAGAAAGATGGAACTAGAAAGATGATCACACTTACGAGGGAAGAACCCTTTGTAACTTCAATATTCATTCTGTCTGTAGTTTCCTATATCAAAGCAATTCAGTCATTTGCTAGGTAATGCTCTCAATAGATTTCAGTATGTCCCCTTAATTGGAAATAAAGACAGAGGGGTATTTTGTAATATGAAGAGTCATTTTTTCCCATATATGTATAATAGGAAAATGTCTGAAATCAGAAATCAAACACAGACATTTAGAAATTAACACGTCTGAAGTATCAAGCCATTAGTCTATAAAGCTCATTATTATCTAAATCAGCCCTTTTAGGAAAAAAAAATGGACAAAAGTCTATGGACTATTTGCAGATGGAACATAATTTTATACCATTTCTTTATAAGTGTGCACTCTCAAACTAATACTTACTGATTCATAACCAAGGTTGAGCTACTGCTTAAAATCCAAGCCTACAACTTCACACTGATTATGTGAATTATAACCAGTCCTGGACTTTCTTTTTTCAAGAAAGCAGGTTGGTGTCTTGCCATCAGCAGCACACTATGTCCACAGCTTATCTCTCGCTAGGAGACCCTCTGTGAAGCAGCAAAGCAGGACCATGTTGTTCAGTAAAGTGCTACAAAACACAACACACATAAAATATTCGTGTATGTCCCCATGGAAAACAAAGAATACAAAACTGCCTTTTGCAGTTCTTGACATTTTGATCCAGATTTCAGGGGAGCCGAATGGCTGTTTTGCACCACACACTTGTACTACAGCTGTACTGCCATCAAGGAAATCCATCAAGCACTGCAGAGTCCCTCTGCTGCCATTGCTTTTCTCCAACAAGCATTAATAAAAACAGAATAAGGAAAACACAGGGTGCCTGGGGTGGGACTCCACATCATCAGAAATGAAAGTATTTTAATAATAATTTTAATAATAATACTCAGTTCATATTATTTAGACTAAGAATAAGGTTTCACCTGTCACTGAGTCATGACTCCTTTTATGCCTTCTCAAAGGCTCGTAGATTTTCTTTGCAGCAAAAGACTTGACCACCTTGATCTGGATGGGCTAGAAACAGTTTTCTAGATTTCCTTGGCATTTCAAATCAGCACAGGAAAGTGCAACATTTTTCCTTTGCAGCTGAAACTAGAATTAAACCAACCTCATACCTGCTAAGAGACACATTTAGATGGTGAGGGTCAGCACATGACACTCCCTCAGAGGGATCAGAATGTTAATTGCTACATGTTCAAATTATGTGCTTTCAGCTGCTTTAAATACATCATCCATCAAAGATAAATTACAGTATTTAAATTGCCTTCTGCCTGTTGTTTTCAAAGGGAAAAAAAATCCCAAATCAGTCTTCAAATAGTTAGTTATAAAATAACATGAAGAATTACTCCATATTTGTCCTTCTTGATTTTCCATCTAATTCAGAAGCAGGGCAACTGCTTAAACAGTATACTTGGAAAAAATACAACAATATAGCACCTCATCCTGTAATTAGCTAGGTATTTTTAGGGAATCTGTGTTCCATGTCATTGTAAGTCCATTAGGAAACAACCAGTTTCCTACTGGAAACTACTGCAGTTTTTGTACTTTATAGCTCCATGTAAATGCGAATGTGAGGCATCCTGTGCTTACGGCAACGAAACATACATTTGGCACACAGATGTACTCAGACTCTGTAGTTTTCCTTCTCAGACAAATTAATACTGCAGGGTACTTTTCCTGTTATTGTTTTATTCCATATGACTTATTGCACAAATTGCATTTAAATTTTAGCACTGAAGTAAAAAATGAACTGTAAAATGTCCAGATGTGATTACCATTTCAGTCTCTGGCTATATTTGACAGTTCCTTTGAAAATATATGAAATACTTATAGAACCATAAACATGTTTAATATCATACTCAATAAATAATAAAAGAAATTATGTTTGCATCCAAAGACAGATCGCACACTTCACAAAGATGAGCAGAGAAATAATTTTTCAAATCTTGAGACTGATGCTTATACTTGACCTGGACAGCTAACTGAAATTATTGTATCATTAAAGCTTTCAGTAAAGCAACAGTTACATTGCTTCTAACAGATCATTTGGATGTGCAACTTGCTGGCAAGTTTGACAACTGGATGTGAGATCTTTCAAGCTTTTATAAGCATTTTATAAATTAATAAAACTCCTTCACTGTCACAGGAAAGCCTCCTAAATACCCTTATCCCCTTGCTGTGTGGTTAGTGCTGAGGCAAGAGAATATGAAATCAGTCATGGGATGGAAGCACCCCCACCCCTGCTCCAAGAACACAGGCACATTTAGTCGTATATAAGAACAGTCTCATTTTGTTCTATTCACACCCGTGAAGTTAAGCACGTACAACTGTCTGCCTGGCTGAAAGGCACATTAATAAAAAAAAAAGAAAAATCTTGTATGTAGATGGTGAGAAGTGGGGCACACCGCACTCCAGGTGAGCATCCCTCCTTCCAGGTCTCTGTGTTGTATTCTCACAGGATGTTTGAGAGGTCGAGGCAAGGGGTGCCAGTAGAAAAAAAAATAAACACATGACTGCTATTGATAGCATCCAGTCATCACATCTACATCATTAACTTGTGCCACATGAGACAAAAGAAGACAAAAAGAAGAAAGGAGGGTTTTATACACTGTCTTTCATGTTATGCTAAAAGACAGCCATTTGCTCCCAGCCTAAAGTAGCAGTTGCTTTAACTCTGCTTATTTTGCTAATATAAGTGACTCTTAGACTGCTTTTTAAGATTAGATAAAATTTTCAACTTATGAACAATCACTGCTGCTGAAAAACAAACTACAGGTGCTTATAGTTAGGTGACAGCAGTCTAGTTTTTGTACAGTCCACTTAAATTTCATTCTTTGAAACTTCCCAGCCAAGGAACATCAACAGACCAACAGAAATCTTTAGCCAAGCTTTCTCCTACTACACCACCATACATGCCATAGTTGAGGGCTACCAAACAATGTGACATGACAGGAGATGTTCATCGCCTGGGAACTCTTCTCCTTTCCAAGGCTGGCTTTGGCTGCTAGCAGAAAAGCCAAAAAAAAATTAAAAAATCCTGTTTGGCCTCAACCTGTGTGTTCTTCACAGGAAGACTTCTTAACCCTTTCTAATGAAGACTGAGTATATACTATACTGTTTATAGTTCACTTAGGTAGAAGTGAGTAGGCAAAACTGATGCTAGCAGATATACTCTACATGGCCAAGATAGCTAAAACCCAAATGAATTCAAACTTCAAAAGCTTTCTCAAAGCACCATTGAAAAAAATCATACAGACTGAAATCTCTGTCAAGGTTTTATCTACAAAAGCAGTAGCTCAGAGTGGAAATGCAGACACAAACTGCAAGCAAGTGAGGCTTACAAAACACTAGCTAGTGACAATTAGATACCAAGCTGATCCCCCAGTAATAGTGGCTCTTTTCTCAACCTCCACAGATTTTTTTTTTTTGAAAAAACATTAGGAATAAATTAAATAGAATAATAAGGTTTTCCACATTGGGAACTATTTTAATGTTATAGGAGATACAACACAGTCAGCTAGAACTGGTTGTGTTGAAAGGACAACCCAGAAGCAGGCAGGGACACATGATGACACTGAAACACTGAGGATTGTTCTGTACATAAACCCATGACTAGTGTAAGCTGATCAACACTCAGAGTTCCTGGAAGGAATACAAAAAGACATGAATTCACACTTCTGGATTGTCTGCATCAAGCTAGTGAACCACATCTTTATACTCTTGCCTATGCTTGTCTTTCAAACACCTCTCTTTGCATAGATGATGGCATTTTTCTTGTTTGGAGTCATGCTTCAGTTAGCTTAAGTGCCTGATTCCTAAATTTCAATATCCAAGCCTACTCATAGAAACTAAATATAAGCAGCCTAGGGGTAATGATGATAATCTGATGAGTAAAATATTAAATGCTAGCATAAGGCCAACTTTATGCATATACTCACTATCATAACAAATAATGGTCTTCGTTAACTCTTCTTACAGATTTTAACTGTAAGAACATGGAATACTGCATCCTTTTGTAGCGAAGGAGAGGGAAACAAGTCATGGAGCATTCCTACTTTCCTACTTTCTCGTTCTCCATTTCAGGTCTAGATTCATTCCCATGGAGCTGGCAGGAGACTGTGGTAGAGACAGACCCCTGAACTGTTCTTTCCACCTGGGAATTACCAGTGGGTTTCTTCAGACATACCGTTAGTACAGAGGATAAGATTTTTCACTGCCAAAACATGCAATCATGAGTAATAAAATCTTGGTATAGCCTTATTACCTATGGTAGAGTTCATTTTTACTATGTTCATTTTTGCATCTCTTTTCTTTGGTCTTTTAAACCTCCAAAGATCAGATATACAGGCAAATGTCAACAACATGAAATATTTTTAAAATAAAATTCTAGAAGCAGCAAACTTATATAATGTGCTATTTTAACAACCAAACTAAGGCGATTATTAGCATTTTGAAGAGAAGGGACATAAAAATTATGGTTGCTTTATAGAAAAGCTTAACAAGGTTTTCTGTACTGCATTTACTGTATTTTTGTATAATAAATGTTTGAAATAGCTTCCAGAAAACATTCAGCAGATATTTATTACCCAACAATAGATGACTGTAACAAAGCACATAAAAGCCTCTCATTCCCTTCCTGTGTGTTTGAACTTCAGCAGTATGACCAAATGACAATAATGAATTGAGTTTTCTATAAAAGCAAAGCAGTGGATGTTAGAAATGAATGGATGAAAAGGAGGAAAATCTTCTTAGAAAAATAACTGAAGGAGGAATGAGCTTGAATAAACTGAGTTGATATATAAAGTATTATATACACTGCTACTTAAAATTGCACAATGCCAAATGGTCGTTTTTAGCAAACCATACCACATTAGTTGTATTTATAGTTCCTATGGGTGAACTTGATAAATTCTCATAAATAATTCAAGCATTAGCAATGTCTTGCTTCATCACATTAAAAACAAGTAATTCTAATTAGTGGTCTATGAAGCATATAAAATCCATGGTGTTTATGGGAAAAAAACAGAGTAGATCATTTGTCTAGCTTCTCTCTAGAAAGGTACAGACTGTGAGGGAGAGAACAGCAAAGGGTGCATTCACAAGCTTATGTGGCATAGATAAATGCTGAATATTTTTATTCCAACATTTAACTCTCTTCAGCCATCTGCAGCAAAATGTCTATCAGTTTGCTTTTTCCACTGTTGATAAAACGCAAAAGTGATTGCAATAATCACACTTGCAAAGTCTTAGACGGGAAATCTGGGAAAAAAAATCGTGCCATGTTGATTAAAGGCAGCATTTTTTAATCCATCCAATGGATATAGAAAACTGTTAAATGGTTTAGTAGCTGTATCAGAAGGACAACAAATGGCGTCGTTCATTATTCAGCCTATATACTGTAATTCTGCCAAAGCAAAACATATTCATGATATCTCTAGCCATACATGCAACAAACAGCAGTATGGCAATAAGCAGAGCCTCACAGAATTTCTCCGCTCCGTTTAATATACGCTAATGGAAACGGCTTGAAAACTTTTTAACATGGACTTGCCTATTAAGCCTTTTAGTAATTTAAATAACCTACTTCAGCAGTCCCAAATTTCATTAACACTCTTAGGATGGAACTACTGACCAAAACAATGAGTACAATAGTTTTTAATTTAACTACATACAAGAGAAAAGCACTATCTATTACAATAATTAATCAAAAAGCGAATACAGTCTCCATAATTGTAAATGCCAAGTGTCACCCAAGGTAACTAAAATATAACTGTCTAGACTGCAAGTCATCATGAAATGATTTTGTAATACCTCACATCATGGAGTAACATTTTGTTCATGACTGCACATACTCTAAATCAGAAGAACATGGGTAAATATGTTCTTTAGTTTAAATTCTGCTTGAGACTGCTTCACTCAAGTCTGTTCCAACATCAATGAGAAGACTGGTATGTGAAGCCACTAAGTCTCTGACACTCAAATGTCCTGAGTCTTTAAGCCGCAACTTTTACATTTTCTGAGTAGAAATGTTCACTGTTGACATTCATTCTGTTGCATCCTTTCTCTACCACAGTTTCTTTCACTGGAGGCTTTATTTCGAATTGCTATGTATTCTACTACTCTACTATTCTCATTAATGAGATAAGGCATCAATTTTTTGCAGATGTTTTTCTTAATTTTTCTGATGCTTTCCTTATATAAATGTCTGACAACTATGTGATCAACAGAATATTTATAACAACCGAATAGCTAGGCTGCTAGTAGGAAAAGTTTTTCACAGCAAAATTTAACAACAGGCAATCTTAAAGTATGCATCGCTACTATTGTAATTATTATAAGACAGCAGATGGTCATCTGGAGAAAGAGAAGGATTTTTTTGGTGTGGAAAAAACTTATCCAGGAACAGCAGTAATATTACAGCAGACAAAAGAGAAGTACTGAATGAGGGAAATTACTCCACTGACAAAGCATAAGCCAACATATGCCCACACTGACAATTCATTACAATTCAAAAATAGTTCTTTAAAAAAAAAAAATTGCTGTCAGATTTTAGATAACTGACTAATCGGAAATAGGATTAGTTTGAGAGGTAATTTATTCAGAATAAATGAATCTCTGAGTTTACTCCTAAAGGAGATCTATCAGAGATTCAATTTCATTACTCATAATAGAGTTAGGTGAATAAGGGACTCTTCAGTTTTATGCCTGAATTAAAATGATCAGATCAATCAAAAATATTTTGTAAGGCCTAAAATGAAATATTACTTAAATTGAAGAATTATTTACCGCGTTAACCTTATTTTTAGAATTAAAAAAAAGTATCATCACTTTGAAAAGTCAATCTCATTTGAAAAACTTGAAAACAAAACCACTTAAAAAGATAAATTACTCAGTTTAGTAGCTTAAATTTCTTAGATTAACTGCACATGAATTTGCAAACAGAAAATAAACTCAAAAGAAAGATGTAGCTTCAAAGACTGCACATTTTTTCCCTTCTTTCTATTCACAGCAGTGCTTCCCAAATTACAGACTCAGAGAAGCACTGGTTGGAATGGGCCTCTGGAGGTCATCTTGCCCTGTCTCCTGCTTGGAACTACCACCAATTCCAGGTGAGCTCAGTCATGCCTCTGACTGGTCAAGTCTTGAAAACATTTGAGGATGGAGATTTTATAACCTGAGCAATGTCTTCCACAGCTGCGACAGCCTCCTTGAGTTCTTCCTAATGCCCATCTTTTACCTGCCAAGCAGTAATTTATGACCCGTCACTGCCATTTCTGCTTATTTTCATGGGGAAAAAAAGCTTAAAACCCCCCTGAATATTAAAGGATTTCATACAGAAATTACTTGAAAATATATGTATCTTTTAACTCTCAAAATAAGTGTAAAACCATGTATTTCATTTTTACACACTATAATGGCAGCAGAAAACAACAAACACAATAAGCAATTCTTCAAGTTCATGGCTTCTGTGCTCTATTTTCCTTTGATTAAGATGTAATCAAGTCAGTCCATGAATGCAAAGCAGGACAGGAAGAACTGATTATATCTGAATTTAGTGAATCTCACCCTGATGGACATTTATTTCAATGATGAAAGACTAAGTTTTTGAAGGGCTATTGTATTTAAACAGGAAACAGTATGTGGTTTTTAATCAAATTATGATCATAGCTTTTTTTCCATGCTCAATGATAAGACAAGTAAGATAGCCAATGCCATGATAACATAGCAATAACATATTTGTTTTCTTCTCCCCTATTCAGGTGTGATGTGCAAACAAAACTGATTTTTAATGCACCACTGTACATAGCAGTCCTACTCTCACTCTTCAAGCACAAACTGATGAATAACAAAATTCATTTCTATAAATTCCTCAATGTTCTTAGGTACAGAGCCACATCCTTCCATACAGTACTCTTGGGGAGTTTTATAAAAGCAGGAAAAATCCTTCTTTACAATCGTGGAATGAAGAAACAAAGACAAATAAAACCCACATGTTAAGATATCACATAAAAACTTTTTATTTTTGTTTTATATCTAAGTTCTATGGCTTTTATGAGTGGATTCCAAATTTGCTAAATGAAATCTCCAGTCTCCAATGTTTTCAAATAATCACTTTTTAAAAACTTTCATTGTGCTAATGTTTGTTTCCATAGAAACAGGAATGAAAGCAGAAACTGCTGTTAAAGGATTAGAATTCTCTCCCACAAATGAATGACTTAAAAATAATAATATATTAACAAAACAATTGTCAGAATATATATTTTATCATTTTGCAAAAACAGAGCATGATCTTACCTCTACTGGAGTTAGCAGGACTGTAACTTGTGATTACATTACAATAAGCCTAAATCACTAAGAACGTATTACTGAGTTTAAAAACGCAATAAAAAGAATATTCAGTTAAATGGATAATTTTGTAATGAATTTTTAAATTAAATTTAGCAGGTGATTGTCAGATAAGACCATTTTTAGAAATAGTAAAATGAAGATTTATGAGCCAAAAATGTAAAACAATAGATTCTAAGGATTATTAATATTTATATAATTTATTTCTAATAAACAGAATTAAAATTATTTCTAATAAATTATTTGATAATTTTTTGAAAGTAAATTACTTCCATTAAAACCTGACTGAAAATTTTTTACAGTTACCCATATACATTTCTATGCTCTACCTAGACAGTAATTGAATCTATGGACATCATACATGCATAAATCTAAACTTTATAGAATTAAGAACATACTTCTTTTACAGTAATTAAGAGGTTTTGTTTTTCCCCTCACTTCTCTACATATCTTATAAACATTTAAGCACCTCCCGTAAGAAAACTGGTAATAAAAGAAGTCATAATTTACCTCTTCCAAAACCATAACTTCAGTCAAAATCTTGAAAAGAGAATCTATCCAGGATCAGCTTGCAGTTAGTAAGGTTCCTGAATTCACAAAAATATTACTTGTGCACAGTCCTACTGAGTTAAGACACTGAGTTACTCAGATTCATTGCTGCGGAATTATAATTTTTAAGGTATAGACAACTTTTCCTCCACCGCATCAACCTCAATCACTTTTATTCTCTGGATCAGCTTCTGTTATACTACATATACCTACTACTATACAGAAGAGCAACAAAGCTGGTGAAGGGTCTGGAGCACAAGTCTTATGAGGAGTGGTTGAGGGAGCTGGGATTGTTTCGCCTGGAGGAAAGACGGCTCAAAGGGGCCTCATCACTTTCTACAATTACCTGAAAGGATGTTGTAGTGAGGTGGGGGTCAGCCTCTTCTCTCAAGTAACATTGATAGGATTGAGAGGAAATGGCATCAAGTTGCTCCAGGGGAAGTTTAGATTAGATATTAGGAAAAGTTTCTTCACTGAAATCACGGTCAAGCATTGGAACAGGCTGCCCAGGAAAGCGGTGGAGTCACTATCCCTGCAGGTATTGAAAAGACATGAAGATGTGGCACTTAGCGACATGGTTTAGTGGTGGACTTGGCAGTGTTAGCTTAATGGTTGGACTTGATCTTAAGGATCTTTTCCAACGTAAATGATTTCCTGATTAAGAGAGGCACAGCCTTTGATAGCTCAGATTTGCATGAAGCTTGGGGCTTTCCAATCTGCACAGCTTAGAGATGCCCAGTTAATCGGTGACTGTGTGAAATTAAGATATCAGGAATTTTCTTAGTCAGATGTCCAGTCTGGAGAATTCCCATCTGGCTTACAGCTGGGGGGACAATTTTGCACCTCCTGTGAGGGTGAAATTTCCTTAGAAAGCTTAAAATACACTGATTTGTTTCCTATGCTTACAATTTTCATCATACATAGAAGAGAATTCTGATAGATAAACCTTTGGAGAAAATACCTGGTATGATATGACTTCGCAAACATGCAGGTATTTTTAATAAGCATTTTTAAGGCATTGTTTTAACCAAACTACTACTTACTTACATCTTGTCTGCATATATTTTGATCAACTCTACAGGAAAGTGACTGCCAGTACTTTTTCATAAGAGAATATGTTTTTACTAGTGTGCTAGCCTATTCATTTATGTGATTTTCATTAAAATTCTGAAATAAAACATCGTAAATATTTTCGTTCATAACTTATGCATTTACCATTACCACCTGAGGTTTTTCTCTTTATCAGAAAACTACTCAATTCAAAAAGGTTTCTTCCTCCACAATGCACCACAAATCAATAAAATACTTAACTTCTCAGCATTTTATCTTATTTCCTTGTTTTCTCCTTCTGGTTGACCAAAGAAGCCATCCAGTGCTTTGAAATATCTTGATGGTGGGCAAGTATTTAAGGTGTTTCATCATGTGAACTATCTGCAGTAGAAATTTAACTCTTGTAATTTCCATTCTACATATTTTCTACTGTAATTAAAATCACTACAGCTGAATTTAAAACTCTGAAGTATTTATATTTGCCCCAAGTAATTAAACTTTGTTTGTGAGATTGCAACATTAAAGTGCCATTTATCAACCAGCTAAGACTGTACTTCCTTTAATTTTGATGTTAGGTAATTTTATTTTAAATTCTTCATTGTATGAAATTCCATGCCTAGAAGGTTAGTTTAGCTGCATTCAATTCTGGCACTCTTCTTATCATTAGATGGTATGAAATTCTCTGGATATAATATGGCTATTCCAAGTGTCCATTGATCCATTTTTTTCTGTCTGTAAAGTTGATTGTCAGGTACCACATAACCATATTATTTTTTTGTGATCCTTCTCTGTTTCAAGAATGTCTACTGTAGCATGGTTCTTTCTATGCTATTTCTGCCCATTGATTTCTTCTAAATAGTGCTAATCAAAACAGGTAAGAATTTTTCATTTCCAAATTACATGTAAATGAGAATACATTTTCTTAAAAAGTACTACCCACTGTCACCTTCAATTGGCAATTACTTGCAGTTTGAGGACATTTCAGGCTAAATAAGGAAAATGTTTGGAATAAAGTCTTTATAAAAAATACCACAGGTATAAAAAAGTAAAAGCTTTGCCTTCTGGTGCACGATCCACTATGCTTCAACACAGGATATAAACCTAAAACCCGGACTTCAACACAAACTTTTGCAGGACAAAAGTGCAGTTTGAAGGAAATCTTGCAATGAACATGTGTGTTTTCAGCATTGTGATGTTTACTTTTCTTTATGTATTTCATTGGTGTATTTGTGCTTCTACTCTATGTAAGAGACAAGTGACAGAAGAAAATATGAGAGCCTTTTTCACCCTAGGGTGACTATATCGCAATTCTGCCAAAAAATCTGCAGCTGAATTTTATTTTGATACAAAATTTTATTAAGTCATAACTGTATTTTGTAAATCTGTGTTTTGCCTTTAGGTCAGCAGTATTCCAATGACCCAAAGCTGTGTCATACAGCTATCATTACACTCCTGTATTCACTTTGGACTCCCCATCCTGTGCCTTTGCATCTTATTTTCTTGCTAATTACAGATTATCTCATATCTTTTGATCAGTTTGGATTGTATGGGCCTTTTCTTCCACTTCTGTTGGTGTCTTTATTGTAAAACAGAAACAAAGTTGCAACCTATTCAATTTCAGAAAGCAAGTTTCTATCTTGTGGAAAGGAGCCTTAACTCCCGTATTGGAATTTATTAGCTACCCTTATAAGGAGTCTCATAGTTTATAGCCAGAGTTAAAATGCCCTTTGAGTAGAGGTTTTTTTACTTTAAAATGTTATATAAACATCATCTTAAGTCTTGACCACTCACTACTTTGCCACATTTCCCCAGCAGCTTCTCAGGACCCTGGACTACAAGAAGAAATGTGGTAACACAGAATTAGGACAGATGTCACTCAATGTTTAGGACAGCTTTGGATGCCCACAGAGGTCTGTGACTTCCCGGTGACTTGCAACACTGCCACTGAGCCAACCCTGCTCACTCTGGAGGTGAAGCACCCACAAGTTCCCTGTACTCTAAAACATCTCGCATGAACTGAGATCAAATTAATCTTGCCTCTTCCATTGCAGTAGAGTTACTGTAGGATCACGGGTCACGCCATCTGGAAAAAAACATTTCTGCTACCTTTCAGTTTCTATGTGATAGGACACAGCACTCATCCAGTAGCATTGCTGCTCTGGATTCCCAGACAACCTCTTTTCCCATTCATTTCTGTACATGATCAAGAATAGCATTCAATGCTTTGTAAGGACCAGGAAAAAACAAAGACCACCAATGACTAGAAGACAATCTTAGGATGTTCAAGCTATAATTCCACCTTCCTGTTAGAACTTTACCACAAAATATTCATAGTTCCATAAAATCTTTGCCTTCCAGAACACAAAAAAGCAGAAAAAAGCTGGATGAAATAATTCCCCTGGATGTTATGGATTCCCTTATTTACATGGGTTTTTTGCTTCCATTTGTTTCACAGTAAAGCCACTGACACATTCTATAAATGCTGTTTTAAACTTACTTCTCACATCTCACCATTTCAGCGATGTTACTTTTACTGTCTTTTCATCAACTAAGCACGGAGATTCTGACCACTTCTTCCAGCCTACTCATCCACATATTTAACCCAACCATTATCCATTCCTCTGCCTACTTCAGAGTTCTGCAACTCCACTTTGTTACCCAAATTTTTAACCTGTCTTTGCCAGATAAAACATTTTCTTCCCTTCCCACACTTTTTCTTATGTTCAAATCCCAGACACTTCATCACATGATACTTAATCATTCACCTCAAACAGGGGCTCCATTTAAGAAAGGAAGCTGTCAACGATGCACAGTGCTGATTATATAGTACTGAGCATGTTAAAGCGTGTTATTGTTTCAGTGTGTTTCCAAAGTCTTCAGTGATGTTGTTAATCATAAAAATCAGTAGCAGGATTAATTTAAGTGAGAGTAAGCCAGGCAGAAATTTGAATTTTCATTTTAGCAGACTGCTAAGTGACATACATATTGGATAAAAATAACTCCAGTACTGTTTTTCTGAAGGACTCAATGAGAATATTAATTCTTTCCACCATACCTTAAATAACTGTAACAGGAGTACAATTATATTTCATGAAGAGTGTTACATCTTGATATTTTTTACTTCCCTTAGATATAACAAGTAGAATCGGAACATCTTAGATAATTGCACAAAAGAAAGGACAGTCATATACAGATCATATTTTTTGTTACTTTTGCAAGACCCACACTCATAGACAAATGCCATATGTTTTCCTAGGAATACACAAGAGCAGCACCAGTGAATTTATGCAAGCAACATGTTTCAAGACTGCCAACAATGAAGCATCGTTCAAACTGCACTGTATTTTATGAATAAGCCTGTAATGTTATATTGTAATGAATCTATTCGACATTCAGCAGTGTGATGCAGTGCACAGTAATTACAATAATGCAGTGCATGGCTGTAGCTTATTATGTGCATATGGAAGACACCAATGTCTTTAGTATGGACATTAACTCAAGGTAGGAGGAGAAAGACAGAAATAACTCAAGGAATGTAAGAAAGTCCTCATCTCAAAGTCTGATGGTATTCTGAGAATCTATATATTCAATATACACACTCACACGCGAACACTATTAATGCAGCAGAGAGATCATCTTGAATTAGAATGCAAGCCTTTCTCTTTTTTTTTAATATATAGCACACTTTGTTTGTGATTTCTCAGGTTTTTGTAGACAGCAGGGGGAATTTATTTTAATTTAAGAGAAATTTTATTTATTATCAATAATTCCAATGGATTTAAGGAAACAAGATGAATGAGATCCCTTTCTAAAAGTTCCCTTTCCTCCTAAACTCAGCAGATGGACTTGTTCTTCAAATTAATTAGAAGGAAAGTCTTATAAGGAATATAGCTGATCTCAGTAGCATCTGCCTTACACCACGTTGTTTGATTTCCCATTTCTTCATTTTTTGAGGACCAGATTTTTTTATTTTTGTCTGCGCAATGGAGAGACTAATTTGAAGAATAGGAAAAAGGGTCTGTTTAGTTTTAACAATGCTTCTCATTACTATGCCGCACACATAATCTGATAATATTATTCTTATTCCCCTCCAGACTTTGAGTCATCATGGTATTTTCTTCTCTTCTTGCAACTCTATAGCGCACAGCGCAGCCCCATTTTATGATGTGTTGAACAAAACACAACAAAGAAATAAAGAAGGGGTCAATAGAAGCTGTTAGCTACAAACACATTACAGGCAATATACAACACCAGTGGTTGAATATTGACCTCAGGGCATTAACTCTATATTGGCATGCCATGCTACAGCACATGAACACATAGTCATCTTTACAACACAGAGCGGAATTTAAGAGACTCACATAATTGCCTGCGAGAAGGTACAGGAGCACTTCCAAATGCTGTGCCCTGTAAATAAAACACATTTTTTTTGGAGCAAAGGATGTCAGATTAACAGCAGCAGCAAATGAAAAAAATGACAGGACATGAAGAAAATGAAGGCAGTGAAACGAAATAGAAGAGTTTGTTATTACTGAAGAACTGCAGTTCCTACTTTCAGATAAACATAAATTATAGTGGAGAACATTCTGTGAGTAATCCACCCATCAGTGAACACAATGAACCAAAAAGAGAAAAAAGAGAGAGAAAGAAAGAAGACAGGGAAAAAAGTATCAACCTAAGACAGGCATGCTCATACTTGTCAAAAATTAAATTTGATGGAAAGGACAATGTACGGAGTATATATTAATATGAATTTCTTTACAACGATAAGAAGGCTCAATTACATCAACGTCTTAGCTGATACTGTCACTGTTTGAAGGTAAAGTACATTTCAAACAGGTATGAAGGAGAGTGAGTGCAGTACTGTTTGGTTCTTGCCACTTCCTCCTTATCTTCTCTCCACAATTCTTCAACATGTCCTCACTGGGTCAGTTTTTTGACAGCTGACAGGAAGCAGCTTTATTAAATGCCCGATCAATATACACAGTATACTCTTCCAGTAGATAGAGTGCTTCATCTTTTGTGCATTATGCCACCAATTACCACACATCTCTGAAATACCAACTGTGCATGTAATCAAACCATGAATCAAATACCAAGCAAGTCATACCAGTTAGGATCTGTAGGCAAATCTCTTCCCAATGTGATCCCCTATTTCCACAATCTCCCTCAGCACACCCGCCCGCTCCCCCCCAAAATCAACAAACCAATCCCATAAAAACAAACTAATAACAGAAAGGAAGAGGATGACTAGGTAAAGAGAAACTTTAGTGTATAAAATTTGAAAAGCACCATTTTTAAACTATGTTGTCTCATTCTGAATCTAGACCATGAAGCAGAGCTTTGTTTTAAATTTGTGTCCAAGACTGCATCCTCCTTTCCAATGTAAAAGAGCATCCTGATCATTTGGACTGGGTAGTCAAGGGTGACTAAACTACAGTAAAATTTAGTTTGCAAGTATTGCCTTAAAAAAAAAAAAGATCAAACACCTGAAACTTATAAGACTTGAGTGGAGCTTGGCTTCCTTTGAAGTCAATTTGACTTCTACCATCTCTTAGAAGTCAAGGCTGGGAACTGATTTACCAGACATTTAGACAGTATAGGCACTGGTTCTTGAAGATAATTTGCTCTTTCAGGTCTTGTAAAATGCCATTTTCCTTTAGCTAGGACAAGTGAAGAATATATATGCATATCTAAAAAGTGCAACAGAAAAACCATCTTTACATCACTGATCCCATATCCCTTTTTTAAAGGAAAACCAGAATAATGATGAAATAATTATGATTATTCTTCACTTTAGATACCATGGCTGTGACACTGCTATGCTGTGGCCACATGCAGTGCTGGGTAGCTCTGCAGAAACCAATTGTCTTACTATGCCCCAAGCTTGTCACTCAAAGAACAATTCCTTCCTGCAACTGTAGTAAGAGGCCACAGTCACTGCAACAAGTAGCCAAGAGGGCAAGCCAGGGTTAACTTGTGTTAGGGCAGCAAAAACATCAGTATCTGCATCTCTTGTTTTCAAGGTTGCAAGGCTGCCAGGAAAAGGCAGTAAACTCTCCTACTTACCAGGAAGATAGGGAAAACAGGCAGTGTGTTCAAAGCCTTTTCCTCCAAGGCAGGCAACTGCCCTGCAAGTGCACTATCCCCGAATGCCACAGTTATTTCTGGGGTTATTTCAGCACTGTCAAAGCCCACATTTATCACCAGCTAACACCTCATAGTAGCCAAAGGGCAAGTTGGTTTGGGTACCAAATCCAATCATACTCTTAGCACTCACATGAGTTCTTCAGTGGCTGCTAAGGCTTTACCTATTATTTCCAGTGCTCCCTTAAGTCTTTCAAAAACAAAATACGTTATTTGAAATACTAAGGAAATTTATCTACAGCACAGCTAGAAATACTGAAGAACACACATTGCATAACGGCAGCACCACAATCTCCCCATTCTCCCAACTATATGTTATCCTGTTTTGCCTAAAGGCTTTCTAGAAAAGCTGAGGTACACAGTGTACTTTAATTGAACGTACCTCCTAAAAGTAAGTTTTCAGTTCATCATTTAAAAACACTAAAATGATCTGTGAAATCATATAAAAACCAAAAAGCACAAAGTAAATTGGTCTGATAATGGTTAAATGTCTACTTGCTTATTTAGCCAGTAGTTTTCTTGTTTTTCCTGTACTTTTAATGTGTAGCATGTACATTTTCCCCAGTCGTTAATCAAATAGAAAACATTTACACAGCCTCAACTTATACAAATCCACCAACCAAAGAATTGGAAATTTAATTATTGATTGCTGATTATTATTATAATTACTGACAAAAATTATGTATTTCTAATTACATAATGCTACTTTGAAAAGCAAGATGCCAATGAATTTTAATGCACTACTTTTTAATATTTCTGATTTTCAGAGTAATTTGCCTTCTCAGGGGAAAAGATATTTATCTTTTAACCAGGCCTTCCTTTGCTTTTCACATACTCCAGAAATAAATGTTATCCTTCAGTATCATCTGGCACAATAATAAATAGAGTTTTTCAAAACTAAGCCAAGTTTCAGGTTTGCAGAAAATTCAGGCTCTGCTAGAACTCATGGTAGTTCAACAGTTCCAGTTACATGTAACTTTCTTTCTGTCCTCTCTATGTGGTATAACATGTAATCCTGAAAGTGTCTAGGCTTCCATGATCACTTCATACTAAATACTTTATTAAGTTTTCCAAGTGCCCTGTGATTCACAGATATGTAGAGTCTTACAAAGGAATAATGCTATCAATAATATAGAGGCATTTTAGATTACTAATTACCTTGTAGTTACTAAGTTAATGCTTTATAAAGGTTAGCATCTGAAGCTTCTAAGGGGTAACTCTTCCTTATCTTTTTGCTACATAATTTTAACTAAGAGATCACTTACTGAATAGCATCTCTCAAAATACTCTTCTCAGTATATAGCTTGAATTTTGATTAATCTTTAAATACAGTTACATGCATGCATGAAGTTCACCATGACTCTGATTTTCATACATTTTAAGGTATATAACTCATTTTGATTTAGAGTGTTCTGACGTTCTTTCAAGGGTACATAAAACATGCTAACAATAGCATCTTTTATACCTTTATCATGTAAATGCATAGAACAGAGGTACAGAATCAACATCCCAGATCACTGTGCGAAAACGGGTTTTTTTTGGTTGATCCCTCTGCCTGTATGAACTCATTGCTAAAATGCCAGCAAGTCAGGTTGTCATTTATGAGAAGCAGGAAAGCAGTTTTCATGATGATTACACCTTTCTTAACCACTTCAATTAGTTCTAAAGAACTTAACATGCATAAATAAATCTCTCTTTGCTAATTCATTTCACATGAAATAGATTCTAAAAATTATATTCTTGATATTGCAACACACATTATTCTTCCAACAAATACCAAAATAGTCCAGTGAGTGCAGTGACATACACTTCATCAGCAGCCAATTAACATGCCCAGGTAAGAAAACTGAAAAAAGTCACTCTTTGTGAACAGAGACTTTCTGGAGGGAAGGTTTAAAAATGGACAGCCCCTAAATTTCACTTTTAAATATACGTGTGAGGAGAAAACAGCTTTTACTACCTGAAAAGTCAGAGCTCAGGAATCCATCCAGATCTGTAAGCTAAAAGTGAAGATGCCAGGATGCCTCATTTATAACATCTGGCCTATTCAAAAGGCCAGTGAGGGAAACACAATTTTTAGGACTGCTTTGCACACGAACATAGTATGAAAAGAAAATACATCTGCTCAGGTCTTGATTCTTGCCTACATCTTATAGCCTGTATCACAAAATATATTGAGATTTCAGTCTGAAGTGACTGCTTGCCTGGGAGGGCAAGAGAAGCTTAAGTACTCTATGCAATCAGACTAATTTATTTAATATTTACCATAGCACCAGATGCTGAACTAAGGACTAATCAGCTAGTTAACTCAAGCTTAGGATAGATTCCCTAGGAGTTGTGTTCCCTGTGAAAGCAGGGCACAGACTAATTTTTCTGTATGTTCCTTTGCCATGTAATTTGGTGCCACAGTCTCTGTTCCTCAAAAGAGAAAAATAAGAGAGGCTTTTATTTTAGCTTTTCTGCCTCCATATAACATATCCTCAGCATCCCCTCATTTTTAATGCAGGAATGTTTGATTACCCAAGACAGCCCTAAAATGAATGTGGATTTTATGCACCAGACAAGCAGATACACAGTTGTTCCGTTTACATTCCTTCAGTCAGTCATTTCTAATTTCTTTTCACTTAGCTTTCAGAAATGCAATCAGAACATTACAAAACTCAGTTCTTTTTGAAAACACTATCAATTTTTAATCTTGTCAAGGTGAGAGTATGACACAGTTTCTGTCAGAAGTCACAGTTAAGTATTCGCTGAAAACTCCAATGAACTCTGCAAGAGAATCTGGCATTTAGTTCCCACAGCTGTTTTATATCTCACATCCCCGCATTGAACAAAACCAGTCACTGTCAACTTTTTAAAGTAATGACTACAAACACCAACCAGTCTAAATATTTATGACTACAGCTATTCTGGGACAACAGCAGCAAGGAAGTTCAAATGAAAAGGGTTCATAATGCAACCTATTCAACAAAGCAAAACATCCAAGTATGTATTAGCTTGCTTTCAAAGGAAGCTTTTCAATAAAAATACTTTATCAACTGCATGTGTTTCCTATATCTAGCTGAACTCCAAAGTTATGATTTCACCTGTTATTAACTTAATATAGCAACCAAAGTCCTCTGGGTTCACCTTGAGCAACTCGGAAGCCTCAGTACTGCAATATATGAAATGATCAAATCAATTCAACTGAATACCCCCTCTGCAGAATAACTACACAAATATTGCTGTTCTTTTTTTGTCACTTTCTATGAGGAATCTCCACAAAGATATCTATTAACAACAGACCAATCAATGCCAGAAATAAACAGAAGAGCTCACGACCCATCAAATGAATGCTTTTCCAAGGGCCCTCTATTTTGTTAGAGCACAAATCCACCTATTACATGGTTTAAAAGGCAGATTAAAAAAAAAAACACACAAAAAAACCCCAACCCCCCTCTGCTCCTGCAAAACAACCCAAAACCTCAAAACAACTTCAACTTCATGTTATAATTTTAAAAGAGCCTAACTCACGATATACAACATTTTCCCCAGACAAAGCACATAATACTTTGACATGAACTTCGAATATTCTTCTCACCACAGAAACCAGACCGATATCTCAGAATGTTTCAGAGCACCACTAAGAATAAAAAGCACAGTCTTAAAAGACAGGCTATACTGAAGTCTTAGTATAAAAAAAGGTTCAGCTGATCTCACAAGTGTTCTGAAAGATAATTCCACATCAATACATGATGACATACTATCAACAATACATAAGATTTCCTAGAGACAGAAGAACTTGCTACATCACTCCCACGTTCTCTTGTAAGAGCAGAATATATTTCTTTCACAAAGAGGGCAAATATTAAAATGGTAAGATGTGCTTCAGTGTGACAGCTTACACTTGTATTACACAGCACTTCACTCATTGAGCGTATCAATGAAATGATGAACAGACCAGTGTGCTGCTACTCTGAGTTCAGAGGTGAGGTTCAGTAAAGGCTTCCTTGGATCTACTACTTTTCCAGTGCAATGTCTTAACTCTTTAAAGGTTATATATATATATATCAGTTAATTCAATATAATGACATTAGTATGTCTTCAGATATAGTGCCACCATATTCTAAAATATGCAGATTTCTATCAAGTCTTTTCTCCAAAGCTTCAGTTTAGGTGCAAGAAACTTATTCATTAACATCTTCTTGATCATTGCGTATTACTCTGCACGCTCAACCTTGCTAGGCACAAACATCTCAAAAGCCCTTTCACAAATCAAAATCTGTATCTAGCTCTCCAGTATATCCTCACTACCATAATATGATCCATAGCCCCCTTGACATAAGTACTGCCTCTTTCAACTGCATTTAGAAAGTAGCTTGTAACAGCTCCTTTTACCATGCAAGTCCCAACTCAACTCTATAACTTGGTAGTAATGTCCTATCACTTATTTTTCCATAAATTCCTGAGATGCCTGCTGTAGAGTTCTTCATTTCAGGACATGGAAATTCACTCATTTTAGTTTAAACATTTTTACCATCTTGATAGAAAAATCCGCTTTTTGTCACATGACCTATTTTTTGTGCAAGCTGATTCAATAGGACTATGTTAGTTAGGATAGCTTTGCCCTGTTTTCTACTTGAATTTCAAGCCTTCACTCAACTGCTCATTTTAAAAACTTCCCATTTAAAATTAAAAAAAAAAAATCCCATTTAAAATTTTAAGTGCTAAGACCACTTCTACTTATGTAGAAACCATGCATCCTTCAGGCTCATTTTGACAAGTTGAATACAGAGAGGTGGAAAGCTTGACACTTTGGAAGAAAAATCATCTGCATAAATATAAATGAAAAACCATAGTCAAAGTAGGGAGACGTAGGCTTTCAAGCAAAACTCAAGCAGAACAAGAATTCTTTTTCCTTTTAGAAAGATAGAATTTGAAAATACTAAAAAAAAAGCCCAAGCAAGTAAAACCCTCCACTACTTTTCATGAACAATTGTTTTCAACTTAATGTCTTTTATAGCATTATCCAACGTTAATAATGGCCAACATGCAGTCTTTACATTCCCTCTGATGACAAACTGCTTATCATTTGTGCCTTTTTCCTTTATTAGATTTCACATTGCAATGTATTTTACCTTAAACAGAGTAATAAGAAAAAAATGGTTTGTTCCTATAGTGGTCTAAAATAAGGCCTTCATACAACTCTAAAATATTTAAATCTATGTGCAATTGAAGATGATAGCACACAATCAGACACATCCATTTTCACTTTTTTGAAAGCTATGCCAAGCATGAATAAAACTACTAAAAGAAAATAGCCCCAAGAGCCAATGTGGCTCCATAGTCTATAGATAGATTAATATAAATATGTTCCTCCTCCAAATACACTCCAAACTGAAGCTATAGCTCAATAAGGAAGACGTATTTCCATCTTAAAGTTATCAGTAAATATTTTACTAACAGTCTCTTGGCACATTTTCGACTCTGAATCAACATTTACATGCACTTTTCAGCAATCTGCTTCCACATATAAGTGAAATATCTTAAAATACACTTTCACACCAGCTTTCGGTTTGCAATCTCATAAGGCCAACCTATACATACCAGGTTAGCTCTAGATACAATCAGACAAGGCAGTAGCAGTCTTTCTGGGTACTTACAGTCCCTTGTGTGATAGCAATAGGATACACGTTTCAAATGGATAATCCAAGTGATATTCCTGTACAGCCAGCTTCCCTTTGTTAATTGAATGCTTCCTTGTAACTCTCTTACTGGCAACAAAAACCTGCTCAA
The DNA here is from genome assembly GCF_003945595.2 of Pipra filicauda. NCBI lineage: Eukaryota > Metazoa > Chordata > Aves > Passeriformes > Pipridae > Pipra > Pipra filicauda. The sequence continues at coordinate 810,269 of NW_024103563.1, read as the reverse complement.
ATCGCTTAGGTGGAAATTTCTTATAAATTGTGAATCCTTGCATGCCTCAACATCTGCTGAAACACTGTTCTTACATTTAAAGAAAATGTTTTGTGAATATGGTAAAAAAATGAAATCAGAAAATATTAACTCATTTGCAGACTTCTCATTCACACTTTAGATGTTATGTTACATTAATTTCTTATTCACTTTGATCTCCCAATTCTTTCTCTTCTCAGGAGACTTGACTTAAGGGAACTTGAATTTTGCTATCCCTGCCTTCCGTTTTATACAAGTTGTTTTAAAGCTACCCTGCTTTGCTCATTTAAGTCTTTCACGAACTTGGTCTTACAGGTCTCTTAGGCACTTAGTTCTATTTTAGGGCTGTGCATGGGAAATTCAGACTGAAAATGCTGGGTAACTTCCACCCCTTCTCTCACTCTCCTCAGCCCCTTCCTCCTGTCCAAAGCCACCCTTCTGCTGAAAGTCTGATTGAGGGTGATCTCATGTATTTAGGTCCTCTTACCTGAACTAAGTTTTCCACTAATGGCCACTTTTTGGCTTGTACCTGGTTCATAACTATGATATCCAGCTCTGCAAAGTTTTTTGGGGGTTTGTTTTGGTTTTTTTTTTAAGACTGGCCTTATTTAGCCCTGAACTACTCTCAGCATCAACCATAGGAAAATTTCTTCATTGGATTCAAAGAGAGGCAAAAAATCAAATGATTTTGTTTGTGAAGTTATTTTCACTTCCCATTTCTAGCTGTTGTTGCTTTTGCCTACACAACTGAATTCAGATATATACATATGCATGCAAAGTGCTTTTAGAATATTCAAGAATTTTTAGAATATTTTAGAATATTCAAAAATGCTTATGGTATAGATATATCCACATCCCATTGATTGATTATTACACAATCTGCACCATTCTAATTGGAAGAGATCTTTGCTGGTCATGTAGTTTCCCCTCCTGCTCAAAGCCAGGTGTCAGCAATGAATTTTGACTTAACCACCTGTAAATTAAAAATTCAATAAAGAAAAGGGTAAAGACCATTGGATGATTATATCTAGATCTGAACATAACACTGCGGTAAATGTTTGTACAAAGCTTAACTGAATGCCTGGGGATTCATATTCCAATTTTAACTTAATCAGAACCTAATGCTGAAGCACACATTTACAGCTACCTTTTCAGCTCATATTTTCACTATAGCTCATTTATTTCTAAAAATAGCCTCCTGTGGTTTCATAAAAAACAGTGTTAATGCTAAAAAGAAATATGTAACAATGAACAACTGTCCTGGTTCTGGCTAGGGTAGAGTCAATTTTCTTCATAATGGCTAGTATTGGGTTACTTTTTGGATTTGCACTGAAGACAGTGATGATAATACAGAGATGGTTTTTTAACCTTGGAGTTTTCTAGCTTTTACTCTTCTGATTCTCTCCCTGATCCTGCTGGTGTGGAAGTGAGTGAATGGCTGTGTGGTACTTGGTTGCTGTCTGTGGTTAAACCACAACAACAACATGTGAAATCTGGACTTCTCTCCCTATTGCAAACTGCAAATCTAGTCCCATATTCACTGAGAAAGTGCAGAACTGCAATGTTTGCTTTGCTACATTAAATAAATACTTCCACAGTTCTCTATACTATTTCCTGTAATTGTCCCTGTTTGACATACCCCAGCAATCCAAACTCATTTTCCTGTTTTTAAGGGGCGAATATGAAGCTTGTACAAATCACCATGAATGTGATTACCAGTGCCAGTTTTGATGTGATTACATTACAGGTCTGACCAAAAGTCAATGGAAGTCATTGCTATCCCAAAGTATTTTCTTCTTGTGTAAGTTCAAATACTGTATGGAGCACTCTCTGTATACATTAGTTGTCCACATGAAGGCAGATACTCACAATCCATAAGTGGTAGGAGAATATTTGTAAAAGCTCCTGTTTGATTCAATTAATTTAATTTTATTTGTAACAAATAATATAAGTAGCTAACACCAATAACTCATTATTACAAATAGCATGAGCTTTTAAACTAATTTGATGGCTCTATCAGGAAAGCGAGTATTATAGTTCAAAAATACATATCTATAAATGAATCATACGAGTATACGCGTGAAAAAGGTGACTGACTGTCAAGAAAGGAAAGGAATGGTTATTAGATGATGAACTCTCTCAGTCAGTATGAAAGCAATTGTCATTGGATTAATGCTTGATGGCCCCCGTGTTAATTGTCCGGGACCTAACTGGTAAATCTTCACATTACAACAAAGCACTACTGCAGGGGGGTGGGGATGAGACAGGTAGGGAGGAAGAAAACATTATCATCCTTGGTAGAAAAAAAAATAAAAAAATTGATTGGACATAATCTCTTCTCTTATGCCCAAAGCTGAAGCAAACTGCTATTGGAGAAAGATTTTATTGCTGAGATGTATGTTAATTTGTATCACCTTCAAGCAGAAGACCTGTTTTCAGATTGTTGATTTAGCTTCTTTACAAAACCAAATTAAAATATAAATAAAACACATACTACAAAAGAAAAGGGACATGATTCTGGATACATCTCATTTTGATTTTTATTTTACAGGCAGCGTATCAAGCTCTCAAATTTGATTTCCAACTGCCTGGTAGGAAATATTTAATTTCTCAGTTCCTGAAGACAATTATCTTTCGTGTCTATTCTTTTCCCGTAAAAAGAAAATCTTTCTTTTTTGTTTCCAGAATCTATAGATAAGAGTGTTTTGCCAGTTAATCCTTACAAATAATAATAATTATAAAAATCCCAGCAGGCAAATTGAAACCACAAACATTTTTACAATTCTCATATCTAAACCACAACCTAATTGATGTGCTCATGCTTTGCTCAACTTTTTTCAGCATCTGAGATTTTTATTTGGTTCAATAAAATATGATTCTTTGTTGAACAAATGGTCAGTCATGGAAGTTTGCTATTAGATTTAGCTCTGCTGACTGTTTCTTCTGTTTGTTTCATATATATGAATTAATTTGACGTATGCTCACCTGAGCAATACAGTATTTTACCTTTTTTGGCATGTCCAGATGCAGACCAGTGATGAGTGGTGTCCCTCAGGGGTCTACTGGGACCAGTACTGTTTATTATCTTCATCAATGACATAGACAGTGGGATCGAGTGCACCCTCAGCAAATTTGCAGATGACACCAAGCTGAGTAGTGCAGTTGACACACCTGAAGGATGGGATGCCATCCACTCAAGAAGTGGATCCATGGGAATCTCATTAATTTCAACAAAGCCAAGTGTAAGGTGCTGCAGCTGGGTCAGGGTAAGCCCCAGTATCAACACAGGCTGGGGGATGAACAAATCCAGAGCCGCCCTGTGGAGAAGGACTTGGGGGTGCTGGTGGATGAGAGGCTGGACATGACCCAGCAATGTGCACCTGCAGCCCAGAAAGCCAATCATGTTTTGGGCTGCATCAAAAGCAGCGTGGGCAGCAGGTCGAGGGGAAGTGATTCCATCCCTCTACTCTGCTCTCATGAGAGCCCACCTGCAGTGCTGTGTCCATCTCTGAGGTCCCCAGCACAGGAAAGACATGGATCTGATGGAGCAGGTTCAGAGGAGGGTAACAAAGATGATTAGAGGTCTGGAGCATCTCTCTTATGAGGAAAGGCTGAGAGAGTTGGGGTTGTTTAGCCTAGAGAAGTCTGCAGATAAGCAGCCTTCTAGTATCTAAGGAGGACCTACAACAAAGATGGGGACAGACTGCAGCAGGACTTGCTACAATAGGAGAAGGGGTAATGGTTTTAAACTGAAGGAGGGTCAAGTTTTTTTACAGTGAGGGTGGTGAAACAGTGGGACAGGTTGCCCAGAGAGGTGGTGGATGTCCCATCCCTGGAAATATTCTAGGCCAGGTCGGATGGGGTTCTGAGCAACCTGATCTAGTTGAAGATATCCTTGCTCACTGGAGGGAGGCTAGACCAGATGACCTTTAAAGATAACTTCCAACCCAAACCATTCTTTTTAATACAGGGCTACCCATCAGCTTTTTACAGAAGCCTTTTAGCATAGTGTTTCAATAGCATCCTAGCTGCTTAAGGAATTTATTGCAAAAAAAACCCACAATACAACCTTACACACAGCTGCAGAGAATTGCTGTTATGAACCTGTGTGCTGCTATTACTATGCATATTTTTGTTGCTGCTTGATTTTATACTTCCTTCAGTGTGAAGGCTGGCACACCTTTCAGAAACACTCTCTATTCCATTTAAGCCTGTCCCTTCCTCAGCATTCATCTAGAAATAATCAGTTGAACGTTATTTTTTCCAACCTCTTATACCAAAGCATTTTCAAAACAAGTGAATGCCTTGTAACTACATTAAAACATTCTGAATTGCAGCTCAGTCCCTTGCCTTTGTTGCTTGTCAGATTCCCTGATACCTTGTTAATGCATACTTCCCTAGAACACAATGCTACATGCTTCACACAAAGCATGTGTGGCACAACAAAACCTAATTTGGCACAAAACATTTCTTCCTTCCCACACTCTGCAATTGAACTAAATTTTTTACTCAGTTCCAAAATGGAAAAGTCTTTTTATCACTTGATGTATTAAAATTCACTACTATTATCAGATTTACTGGTAGTGAATATACCACAATGAATTCTAACTTTTTACTGAATGGATGGTAGGATATGAAGAAAACAAAGTATTTTACGAAGATTTATTAATGAGGCATGAAACAAAAGAAAATGATAGGTGGGTAGGGACAAAAAAAAAGAAGAAACAGAAGAAACATAGAAGCCTGGGAAGAGGGGATGGACTAAGAATCTCCTTATCTTCTTAGAGTCAATAAAAATGCCAAAGCCAAGAAGATCACAGCTACAGCATGTAGGTATGCTACCAGCTGTGTGGAAATTCCTCCTAATAAATGTAGGTCAAAATACAACTGAAAAAAAGGCAGGTGACATTTCTACTTTGAATTCCAAACTGCTAAAGACATTTTAGGTGGAGGTTTGGGAATCTTTGCACTTGTCATTTGATTAAAACTTTGTACTTCTGGAGGTACATTCAAGCTGTGTCTAGTCTTCTAACTGAAATTTCATAATTTCCCAAATCATAGGTATAACTCTACTACAAAACAGATGAGATTAGATAAGAAAAAAAGAGTAACTATTGGAAAAAAGGTTATTAAACACAGTAGAATTCAAACCTGAATGAGAAAGCAAGATATTACAAACGTGGGTTTTTTTGTGAGAGGAGTGTTAGTTACACATATACATGCATGTGGGATTTGATACAATAGCAGTTTTCAGAAGTACCACAAAAATGAGAGTAACATCTGTTTGTTTTCTATATAACAGATGAGAGTCACCTTGACTTTTCCTTATTATTTTATTTTGATGTGTTTTTTCTTTCTTTCTTTTTAAATAGCCTTAAGGCTATGCTACAGTCAAAGAAAGGACACCAGCTATTAAGAACTAAGGATGACAAACAAAATTGTCCTAGAATGAGTGTCACAACAACCAACATGGGTTTTCAAAATCTCTTCCCTCTCCTTTTATTAGAGAATATCTACTATAGAAGCATGAAGTATACATGCAGCAACTTCTCTGGCGGTTCAGGGCATTTTTTTCTGTCTCCCAAATTAGCAAGCATTTAAACTGATATATAAAGGGAGATGAAAGAAAAAAACCAAATCATCCTTTAACTTTGAATATTCTCTATGCCTCAGAACTCAGACTTTCTCATTATAGTACCAATGGTGTATTTATTTGTCATTCCATGAAGGAACTTGTACCTCTGATTACTTCTTATCACTGTGCATCTCATTAAAACAAGAGTTTACTATTATAAACAAACAAAAAAAATTATAACTGCAAAAGCTATTTTAAAAGGTGCCAAGGCATGACTAACAGTCATTAATGTCACATTTAGAAATCAAAACCTCATAAACATTATCTAATGCCCAAATGATGCACCTTCAAATAGAAATCCCTTCTTTATAGAATTGCCTTTTTTGAAGTTAAACTCATATCATCGAAATGGTTTATTTCACTACTCACTCAGAAACATACTTGAGAATGAAAAATTATTAACATTTATGGCACACAGCACTTCAATATTTTGGCAAACAACCACGTAATGAGCTTGAAGGGAAAAGAGGCATGGCTCTAACTGTACTTTGAATTACTTAAATTATTTGTGAACACACACACAAGACCTCTCAATGTAGCTCATGCAACCTACAAAACAGGAATCTTCTTTTCCTCCAACAGACTATAGAGTGCACACTCACACCTCCACTATGCCTTCCTGAGTCAGACATAGAGTAGGAAATACTTTATACTATCCTTGCTTTGAGAAGCTCTTCAAATTAATTTTCAGTAATTCAAAAAGACTGACAGAGAAAACGCAGAGAATAAATGGTGAAGAGATAAGACTTGAACCGTAGTTAATATGAAACAACTGTTCTCTCCCCTTCACGTGATACCTACAACAGAAGGAAGGGTGGATGGGAAGGCCCTCTAGAATGTAGGGATGGGGCAGGGGGAAGCAAGTAGATTTGAAACAATTGTTCACAAATTCTACCAACCTCCAAGACTTCCAAATCTTCACAAAATCTAGGAGAGTTAGAGAAGGTGAAAAAAAAGAAAAAGAATTTTACATAGCAAGCTCTATCTCTCAAAGTTCAATAAGGGAATAACGTACTTAAAGTATGAAAATCCCACAGTTTGCAGCATGTCAGTGGAGCTCCATCATACTGTGAGGCACATGCAAAGAGATACGCAAATAGAAATGTAAACTGCCTAGAAAACAAATGTTACACTGTACATGGAGGTAACTTCAATGACCAAAGCCACAACAAATATTTACTGCTGGAACCAAAGGAAAAAGCACAAGAAAGGTCAAGGAAAGATGAGTTCAAAGGTTTTCGAGATCAGCAAAGAAACACATCGCCCACCCAAATCTAAGCAACAATATACTTGCTACTAGAGAGGCAGTCGAGCCAGTAGCAAGACAGTCTGAAAAGGAAAATCACGTGAGTTTGTTGACCCTGCAGAAACCAGTACAGTCAAAATAGAAATGAAGAATCAGGATTGAAGAACTGTAGCTTAGAATGTCACGAATTTCCTGTTTTCTTCTGCCTTACTAATACGAATGAGGCAACCAAGATCTTGCTTGTTCTCCCACAGAGAATCTGGTCCGTGCTCAGGACCAAGAGGTGGAAGGTTCAGGTAGTGACTTGCAGCACTGGCTCACCATTTCCATACAAACTTTCACTCATCTCATTTGAATAGCTTTGTGTTTAGCTGAGCTAGTGCTAGTTAAAATGTGCCAAAACCAATTAGTGCAGAAAGATGCTGCTATAGCAACGGCATCTAATTTTCCAATTAGTAATAATTGCTGAAACACCTGCCATAAAACATAAATACATTTGGATTGGGGGTCTCTGAAAGGAACTTTGCTTTAAAGTTTCTTTTTTTTTTTTTTTTTTTCAAATTGACCTTTATCATGATAATGAAAAAAAGAAAATGCTAGTTCTCGTTTTGCTGCTATCAAATGTAATACAAATAGACAAAGTATTATTTATTTTTAATGGACTCCAAAGAACATGTCCTAAAGTCTTAAACTAATTAACTACACTGTGCTTAGAGATTCCCAGGCAAGAAAAAAATCCAGATAGCTCTCAGTTTACAACGAAGAGCAGTGTAATGAATGCAATACAGAAATACCACCTGTAAGATGCAAATGCTCTGACTGGCAGAGCTAAAGACAAAGCAGTAGTAGTAGTGCTACGGTACATATAGTGCTATGGCACATAGTAGTGCTACAGCAAATTGTGGGATCAAGCAAGATATAAATGATCATATTCACCCTAGGCAGCTTCTGAACTCTGAACATACACATTTTACATGTAGTTTTAAGTACATTTGTACTGTCCAGAGCTCCAGTCACAAATGGAAATGGGATTCACATTTGCTCTGTGCTACACCTAGAATCATCCTCTTGTAGCAGCCACTATCCACCCACACACTGGATGTATCTCAAGTCAGTGATCTAATGCTGATTTCCACTCTTAGCACCTGATGAGAGTGCTAATTCCTATGGTCTTCCTGTACTTTAAATTTTCTGTATTTCAAACATTTACCCTTGATCCCCGCTTACACAGCAGGGATTATATACCTTTCCAGCACTTCTCAAAGATTATTTTGAAAATGAGACTTTCTTTTCCCAACTTTCTGATAGGATCCATCTGATTGCAGTCTTAAATGATGGCATCCCTAAGTACTTTATCATACACACTGAATTTAGAATGTGAGTAATGCAATGGAAACACATAGTCAGAACACACTGGTGTTTGTAAATAATAATACACACTCAGTACAGGCAACATGCAATCCTTGAGGAAAGAGGGCAAAGTAGGTGGGTGTATTATTTCCTATACAATAACTGTGCCCCAATGTTTTGTTCTTTCGAAGAACACTAAACCCCAGGGCAACTATACAATCGACTACTTACACATTTCAGTGAGGGAGAAGAAAGTGTGACTTTTTTTTCTCTGTAGCGAAATGATTGATCATACAGGGGCAGAGCATTTCAGCAATTCAGACTGTAAAAGACCAGCCACATACTAATTCCCTGCTTGTAAGTGCCTAAAATCACCCATAAGGATTCCCACTTCAGCGACTTCAGAGATCCTAATTGGAGTGAACATAAGCAGTTAATCAGAAAGGCAGGTTTCACAACAAATGTAATAAATTCCCAAATGGTCAAGCTCAGCAGTGCTTCTTGAAACAGCAGCAGCAGTAACTGCAGCAAACAGATGTTGTTGTTTTACAAAGACAAGTTTTAACACACACTTTTAAGACATGGCTCAAAAATAATATTTCTATATTATAACAGTTTTTACTTTTTTATTATTATTTTAACAGAAAAGGAGAACAACAGTGATAAAAGATAAATTTACACTTTTAGCAATGTACACTGCTCACTGCAATTACATTTGTAATTGAGATTGCCATCTCTTGAGACCAACAGAAACAGTTTGTAGATTTTGTTTTTCCTTGGGGGTTTTTGTCAAAAGTAAGTTGTTTTTTGTTGTTTAAAAAAATGTCCTAATAAGCTTTTTGCAGAAGTGTCCTCTCAGTTACATACTGGTGTATTTTGCTTCAGAGTTTCAATAACGCGTTTACTTCAATAATTTATATAAAATCACGCTCCTTGCCCAGTTATTATTCCTGAACTCAAAGGGACATCTTTAGATACAGGGACTTATGTAAAAATTACTATTTCATTAAGCAAGTCACTTTCACTTCACCTTTGAAAGGTGTTGTCACGACAAATATCTTTTGAGAGAACAAAGTTTGTGATAAAGGCTCTTCTAGCATTATGAATTATGCTCACACTGAATGCTTAAGAATACAACGTGCTTCCTGTATATGCTGAAACCATATTAAGGTATATAAGATGCCAAGGAAGCTATTGGAAATCCTATTGAAAGGAATGCAAAATTTTGTCAAGGTGAAAGAAAAACCTTAACAGTTCCATTAAACAGCATGAGGGTTTTTTTTTCTTGATTTATTTCAGCCTCTGCAGAACTGGCTTTTCATCCTGATACCTCTTTCTAGTACTTCTATAAGCCAAGAAAACATGTAGATTAAAAACCACACAAACCAACGAACTCTCTAAACATCCAACTACTCAAAACAATCCTGTTTGCTATTACCTAGCAAATAGAATTCTCTACACTGTAATTCTAGTTTATGACCAGCTTTTCATAGAAGGTTTTCTTCCTGTATTTCTGAATCAGGTAGTAAATTCAGTATGCTTGAAATGCCAGAACTCCTTCAACTCAGCTTTTTTGGCAATTTTTAAAATAATTCTATTTATAAGGTTCTTTTCGGTCATAAAAGAACAGAAATGTTTTCAGAAGGTTCACACTAGTGCAGGACATAAGTTCACTTGCTTTAAGCACCAGTAATCCCATTGACACCAATAAAACTATTCACACTTCGAAAATTAAGTGATTAAGTGTATTCTTACATTTTTTCCTGGGCTGGACCCCTAGGTAATAGGCTTAACACACTGCACAGGCTGTGCACAGCTTTTACATGATGGACTATGTACTAAAACAACCCAAAAAGTCAAGTATATTGTTTCTCTCTGGTCTTCTTCAGCATGTTAGTCTTTCAGGGGGACAATTATGAATGGTTGTCTCTGAAAACGCCCAGGCTAGCATGAGAATTAAAGGGGGTAGAAGATATGCAATTATTTCACAAAAGAACAAATCTACAAAGAATCAACGACAGGCTACACTGCAGGGAACGAACTGAGTTAAGATTTGTACTGTGAATTAAGATTTAATGAGTCCCTGGGCAAGTTTTATCAAAGAAACTAAAGAAAAAGAAGACTGCTTCATCCTGGATTAGCTAAACAAAAATGCTACGTATGTTAAAAATAAAATCCATCCAAGACAGAGTGACCTTGAACATTTAGCTACAGCACTAGTCATCAGGAGGTAAAACATTCTGTTATTTCAATGTAATGATGAAATGGCTGCAATGAAAAGAAAACTACATTGTAAGAGTATTTCAAAATCACAGTGGCATATTTGTAATATGCATTTTCTGATAATAAGTGATTGCAAATCACTTATTTTTTATTTAAGGAAAGGTAAAAAGAGGGAACAGTTTTCTAAAACAACTAAAATAATCAATGAAGTGTCTAAAATTTTCAGTAGAATACCTTTTTTTTTTTCCTTAATATCCTTCACAGAAACAGTAATCTGTAATTAGATGGGCACTGTATCACATCCAATACACAAATACAACTATCAAGGACAATTACCTAAATGATGGTATGAGTTCACTGCATAAAGTGAGTTTTTCCTTTGATAACTACACTGAGGAACTGGTTTTCAGGACAGAGTAAATAGAGTTTATGGACTGATGCAGATATATCATAGGCATAAAGTGGTTATTTGGACAAAACATTTCAGTCTGTCACAGAAGTAGTTCCATTTCTCATTTCAAACTGAGGATAATTTGAAATTGATGGTAAATTATTTGTGGACTTGGGAGCTACAGCTTTCAAAATCATAAGAGAGAGAACATCTGAACAGTTTGAGAACATTTTTCAACAGTTTTTATTCTATATTAAACATAAACTGACACAGAGAACAGTGGGGAACGTTCTGTTTCCAACAAATTGAACTCATCCATGTAAGATATAATTATAGCCCAGATTTCAAGTACCAAAATTGCTGATTAAGAACACAGCAACTAAGGAGAAAAAGTGTGATCCAATGTCTTCTGAAATAGCCCATCAAATACTGCACATTCCACAAAATAGCAGAAACAATTGCAATTTTATTCTGTTTAAGAGACTCAATGTTCTTCTGTAAAATTGCAGGACAGAAAATTCTCGATGGGAGGGCAAGAAATTTCAAAAAACCTAATTCTTGTAACTAGGGCCATAGTCAAAGGAAAGGCCAGAGCATAAGCCTGATGAGAAGCATTACAGCTTGTTCCTATGACTTGATGGAAGCCATAGGAGTGTATATGACAATACTTAGGTCCAGATTAGACAGATCAGGCTCAATCCCCTCTTCTATTCCCTAGCAAAAATCATTAAATTGCAATCTCTTTGACACCCTTAGGACCAGCAAGAATCTAAGGCTGTAGAAACATTTTCAGAAACAAAGTATTTGTAGTTTTGCAGAAGGATCTTTCACAAATTATTATGGAAAAGCAGATTTAAAAAATGTATAAATAAGAACGCAGTTAGTATCTTCACTTTTTCCACCCTCAGAGTTCAGTTTTTCTTTAGAAATGAGACCCTAAGGGATTAGCTCCCTCCCGCATTGAACAAATATAAATTTTAACATTACTGAAGCTACTTTTCTGCTGTATAAACACAGTATTACTAGATGGTAGTAAAACTAGTTGCTGTAACCAGAGAATAACAAAGCACTGGAAAAACCTATCTACAAACAGGATAAAAAAGAAGTATTAAAAAAAGCAGACATCTTCATAATCACCAACCATATGAAGTTCAACAAGGGAAAGTGCTGGATTCTGCACCTGGGATGGGGCAACTCTGGATGTTCGTACAGACTGGGGAATGAGATGCTGGAAAGCAGCGCCATGGAAAGGGACCCGGGGGTCCTGGTTGATGGCAAATTGAATATGAGTCAGCAGTGCCCTGGCCAGGAGGGCCAGGCAACTGTGTCCTGGAGGGCATCAGGCAAAGCATCACCAGCCGGTCGAGGGAGGGGACAGTCCCGCTCTGCTCTGCACTGGTGCAGCCTCACCTTGAATATTGTGGCAGTTTTGGGTGCCACAATGTAAGAAAGATTTGGAGAGTGTTCAAAGGAGGGTATAGAAGATGGTGAAGGGCCTTGAGGGGAAGCCGTATGAGGAGCAGCTGAGGTCACTTGGTCTGTTCAGCCTGGAGAAGAAGAGACTGAGGGGAGACCTGAAGGCAGTTACAACTTCCTCATGAGGGCAAGAGGAGGGGCAGGCACTGATTTGTTCTGTGTCGAGACCAGTGACAGGACCCAAGGGAAGGGCCTGAAGTTGTATCACGCGAGGTTTAGGTTGGATATTAGAAAAAGGTTCTTCACCCAGAGTGTGGTTTGGCACTGGAAAAGGCTCTCCAGGGAAGTGGTCACAGCACCAAGCCCAATGGAATTCAAGAAGCATTTAGACAATACTCTCAGGCATGTGTTTTGACTCTTGGGGATGGTCCAGTGCAGGGCCAGGAGCTGGACTTGATGATCCTTCCAACTCAGCATATTCTGTGATTCTGTGATGATTTTAGTAAAACACTACCATTAGACTACATCTCTTAAATTCTGTATTTTTTCCTCCATCAGCACTTGAAACAGCTGAAAAAAACCCTCATTTTTATTTGCTATGAGAACCATAGTCAGTAAGATAAGACTTCAAAATTCCCATGAGATACGGCCTCCTAAGAATAGTAAACAAAGAGTCCAATCCCTTCCCTAAAATCTCAGTAAGAAGAATATATTTGTGCTTCTTCTCTATTCAGGACACATATTTACCAATGAATAAAAAAATCTAATTCTACTCATTCAGTGCTAGAAAAATACCTTTTGATGCAGTCTTCGAAAATCAAGAAATTTACATCAACGGAGGCAGTAAATCATGACCCTGATCTAAGTAATTTGGCTTTTCACTACACCTTGTCCTTTCTCCCTCTCTTCATTATGTAGCTGCTAGTAGCTGCCCTTTGTTTCAATAAACTCTTGGGTACACATTCACCTTAAAGACATTGGAGACAAAGGAAAAAAATCCAAGCAACATGAGAGAAACTCTGATCCACTGACATCAACAGCAAAAATTCTATTTCTGCGTGACCAGAGCATCATCTCCATATAATTCCCCAGAGAGAGGTAAAGTGGTCTAATGGTTTCAGCTCAAGACAGAAAACGTACAAAACTGTCAGACTTCAGGTACAACCCTGGGCAAGTCACACAGCTGCTTTCAATTTTCTCATTTGCAACACACAGATAACAAATCTGGCAAACGTACATGCCATAAAATAGCTAAGCATGATTATTGATTTTTGCCCTATAAAAGGCAACAGTACAGAGCTCAAGTTAAGAACACTGTATCCCAGAGCTAGTAAGCACGAGAGTCTGGAAGGAAGAGAACTGTCTACTTTTATAATTATTGATTTTTATAGGGTACATATTACTTTATTTTCTTGACACTCTTTAAATATGGAGCTTCATAAGGAATTAACACACCAAATACAAGAAGAAATGGACCTTACATAAATGCCAGCAGTAGCCCTGCTTTAAATAACAAAAATGAAAGATGCTATTAAGTAGGCTAAATGTCAGAGATTCCTGAATGCTTAAACTTAATTAGAGGAAGACTTTGTTTCAATAACATATTCTGAATCTAAGAGAGTTCAGAGTTAATTGAATACCTGTGAGGAACAATCACTACAGATTTCTAGATTCTATAAATGTGAAAAACTGAAAGAGACTACTGGGGAGATCTGTGAGGTACAGCTAAGCACACACCCATACAGACAAAACACAGGAACTCCTATCAGAGTTTCTCCTAAAAGCTAATACTGTTTGGTTGTTAGTAGTTTGCCACAAGGACCTTAATTCTACAAGCTCCGCACAAAAGGTCCAGCTGCTCTGTCCATGCAGTGCAGGGGGTCTGCCTGGACAGGAAAGTCCTGTATTTGCAGCCACAAATACTATCCTTGCAAATACTGCCTATAACCAGGTGTCATGCTTTTGCTTTTTGACCATCCTGTGGTTCTTCTCTTTCATTTGCTTGTTAGCAATAATAAAGATACTTAGCTCTTAAATGGCAAAAGTTTCTACAGAAGTCTTAAAAAAATCTAGCAAATCTGCCACAACATCTCTCCAGCCCACTCCACCCCACTGACAAGAAGTTGCTGATCAAAGGACTTGTCTTTGTGACACTGACCAAGGTGAGCTGGTCCAGCAGTTGTGTTGCCTGTATAATTTCTGCAACATCACCAGGCAAAGGAATATTCTTCACAGAGCAAAACTGTTTATGGCGTGTCACCTATTTAGTGACACATAGTAGAAGACTGGTCATAGTGAATTGTATTTTCCCAGAGACTCTTCCAATCAGTTACAAGAAAACTGCTTACAAGAAAACAAGAAACCTAGCAGCTGCAGGAACTGAACTCCTAGTCTTCTCTCTCATGGGACTGCCATTATCAAGGACAGTATAGAATAGGAGAAATCACTGAAGATTGCCAAGGCAACTGCTAAAAGGGAAAAAGAAAAAAGAACTGATCAACAGATATACATTTTCCCCCTGGAAACTAAGGTATAAATCCACACAAGAATTTCTTTTACAACAGCTGTTTTTTGGTTTTTGTTTTTTTTTTTTAAAATCTGATGAAATTTGCTCCTAGTTCCACCTTGATCCAGCACCTCACCCCTCTCTGCACTGCATCATTTAAATCATAGGCAGTAATTGCCACTGTAGCTGAGCCAGAACCTGGCAAGGAGCAGAGGAGAAAAGCAAGGGACCATAACCTTTTCGACCAGATTTTTCAGAAGAGAAATCACAATGCTGCTATGTACCAGCAAATATAAAACACCTTTACTGCAAAACATCAGAAAGGTTGCTGCAACTACCATGCTGATCGTAAAAAATATCAGCAACATTGACACATTTTATTTCTCTGTGGCAAGCCAAGCATCAACAGTGTTTGCCACCTCATGGACAAACTGTAAAATACAGACTGTGTATATTCATGACTGGTAGCAGGATTAGAGGCTTTCAGATGAAAATTTGTTCTGTTCAGATGAACAGGATTTGTATTCATCCACAACTGTACTGAATATTGATTACAGTTACCTGTATTTGAATCTAGCATTTTCAAATCCCTTGTAAAGAGAGAAAAATTCTGTCTCTCTAAACACACTTGTTTGTTTCAAAAGAAAATATAGAGTTAATAAGAAATAAGAAAAAGAAAAAAAGGAGGAAAGGGACCATTTATCTAGCTTTCTGGACCAAAGATGTTTCTAATGTGCAATTTATAGAGCAAGTTTACTTGCATACAGATCAACAGAAGTAAGAATCTTCTATACCAATGCAGAAACTAATTTTCAAATACACAACATCATACTACATCACAAACTACATTTTTCAGAGAAACTAACATGTATGATTATTGACTATCATGATAGAGCATGCAGTGGGAGTTCTCTCCCTCAATCTGTGACTAGACTGTTCGAAAAAATCTCTTGTTAAACGGGGAATTTCTGCCATTTGTCTTAAAAGGGGCATTAACATTAATAGCAAAGATCAGCCATTTGAATGCTAGTGCTGTTAAACTACTAGATGAAATACAAAGAGTCAACCCGAGTCATTAAAATGTCATTATTCAGAAAAGGATTAATTTTCTTTTAAATCTCATTTCCAATGTAGAATAAGAATCAACAACACATTCAATAATCTACCAATAAACCACATGTTTCCAGGGAGACAAACTAGAGGGCTTAATTAGTCTCTGCCTTATCTAGGGTTCCCCCCTCAAAAACTGTGCCAATGTCTACTTTGGTACAATATTCAAGTAGTATTTTTATTTGTATAAAAACTGGAGTAAGAGAATGGAGGGTAAGTGAATGTAAACTGAAAACTGTACTATATAACGAATTAGTCTGAGTTACTAATTTATTCTCACTTATAAAATGTCTTACTGAGTACGGTGTTTTTACCTCCTGTAATCAATGGTTTGGTTTGTTAATTGTTTATGAAGTGCAGTCTGGTTAGATACTGCCCCAGGGAAAGTAACTGTACTTAAGAAAGATGGAATAAAAATATCCAATTTAGAGTGCAAACTGTCTCGGTCTATAAAAACTTAAATGAATCTCAGATCAGTAAAACTTAAACCAAATTTTAAATCAAAACTCTACAGGATCTTTTAAACTTACTTTGATATTTTGGCATTTCACTGCACTTGGTTGCACAATTCTCTTTAGCAGGTTTCAGCAGTTTGGAGATCGTTAGTGTGACAAATGGCTGACTTTGCAAGAGATTGTGGTTTCAGCTCTTGCTCAGATTCAGATATGTGGAAGCTGGCTTTCTTTTTTTTTAAAAACTACTAACTTATAAATATCAAAGCTTATCCCTTCATGCTGAACTCATAACTCTAGATACTACATTTAGACCTTTCCTGCAGTATTTCTTCATAGAGTGCAATGCACTGTAACTCAGTGATCTTTCCACCAACTTAAAAGGAAAAACAAGGACAAAATTATGGCAAGAGCTGGATCTTGCTCTTTAAGTAGTGTTTAATAAAACCAAAAAAACACAAACAAAACACTTCATGGAGAGACTCATCAAGAAGAAAGGTGAAACAAATGTAGAGACCTCTTGACAAATTCAATGAAACACCTGCAAGCAAACAAGTCTGCAGACTTATTCTAATGGAAACAGTGTGTAGACAATTGGTCTTTTTCTCCTTATTTTATCATTTAAGGTCATCTTAATGATGTTGATACATTAACTCACATAGAAACTTCAGTTCTGAGACAGCCAAACTTGGTTTTTAATCTTAGTTTCCTCCCTGTTTCTCCACTCTCTTTAGATATCCTGGGAACCATCTCATTAAAAGACAAAATTAAACCACACTAGATTTATGTAAATTAGTGCAGTTTCTGAGTACTTTTTTCCGCTGAGAACAGAATTCAACAGGCTAGCTGGCTTTTGTGCCAATTGTATTTACATTATTTACATTTTCACTTGCAATTGGACATGTCTATCTCGTATTGGCCTCATTAGCCACCAGCATGCTTGTAACAAATGTGAATAGAGCCTAGCCCAAATCTTCATTCACGAAGCCTAGCCATGAAATTTACATTTTCACTATGGCTGCTGTCAATTATACAGATCACTTAGTATTCAAATACTAAAACATTTAAAAGTAATGAAACACACCAATACAATCACAATGGAAATACCTCAAATTCCATGTCCATATCATAATGGAAATAAAGAAGTCTCTTTACCTGAATCTAAGCTCTGGACACATTTTCTGAAGCTTTCACTCCTGTCTCTAGATCAATACTCCTCATAAACTGCCCATCTCTTCTTCCCTCCTCCCTTCCTTTCCTCCCTTCCTCCCTCCCTCCCATGGTTTTCTGCAACTTTAATGTCACCAGCACTAATAGTATTAAACCTTTGTCCTCGAATCTACCCCCTAGCTCTTGGCAGTGCTGAGAATTCCCTTTTTTTGAGGCTTCAAGTACTTACCCAGACTTAACATGTGACTTCAGCTTACCAGAAAGGCCGCGATGGCAAGCCTCTTCTCTCCCCAGTAAAAGCTTTCTTAGATATTGCTCTTAGATTCTTTCTAGTCCAAATCCCATAATTAATCTGATTTACTTTTTAACCTCCTATTTCTTCAATTTTTCTATCCACTTCCTTGTTAAAGCTTTTGGCTTCTCTTCAGTTTCTTTCAAACTCCACAGCCTGAACCCCAGAAGTTTTCTGCACTACTGAGTTACTCCAAAGCGTCTGAAAAGTTGTGCTGGATACCTAACTAGATGTACAGAGATACGGTGGCTACTCTTGTAAAAAGATATCTGCCAAGTCAAAGAAGAATACTCCTCCTTCTCCAGAAAGTTCTCGGAAATGTTGCTGTCTTTGTCATGAGTGATGGTAGTTTGCTTTCTGCAACTGGACAGCTTGGGACAATGAAACTTGGGGAACATCATACAGCAAACATCACACAGCAACATCTCCATGCAGCACTAATGTTTACAGGGGTTTTTGCCAATCTATTAGAGCTACTGGTTATATTTAACTTTTTCTTTTTTTCTCTCAATGGAACGTGATAGGCAGGAAAAAATATCTTAATAAAAATCAGCATAATCACGACAAATTAATCTGAAAAACGTTTCTTTCAAGTGAGTTGCCAGCACATTAGCAAAAATGGAAAAAAGAAAATCATAGTCACAAGCCACTAGCCTGTACTGGAAGCAGAAATAACTGTCCTCCAATCCCATTTTGCAAAGAAATCCACATCAAGTGCTTTCTTGTGCACTGAAGAAATGTAATACCAGGACTGGAGTATATGCTTCCTTTCTGTTTCTAAAACTCTCTGACACACTCTGCAGGTCACAAGGCGTCATGTCATCGTATTACATTCTAAGTGGAACAGTGGAAAATGTACCAGGACCTAAAGGAAGGGAAAGCAGATTGTAAAACCTCTTTGAGAGGGAAAAAGAAAATAATAATAATTGGAAAAAAAAAAAAAGTACTAGACAGGTATAGTAGGTACAATTTCGAGAGTTTGTTCTTTAAAGACCAAACATCCAGCTCACATAAGAATTTAAAGAGCTTTAAAAGTTTATCCAAATACGTTATTTTACTGCTAGATTAGGATAATGGCTTTTTTTTTCCCTGGTCATGTCTCCTTGCCTTGGAAAACACTAGGACGGCAAGCAAGCCAGAGGTGAGACGAGGGGAATCAGTGTAGTATGGGCACAGAGGCATTCAGTGGAGAACAGGAATGTTTGTCAAAGGAGAGAGGAGGGGGAAGGACATTCTCTAACTATGAAGTGTGTTGGCCACGTCCCGGTGGCTCCTGCAAAAACCCTAACACCTGCCACTGCAACCTATGGCCCTTGCCATTTCACTTGTGCTGGTCTGCATAAAGACCAATTCCATTTATCCCAGCAGTGCCTCCTGGTGTTCCTCCACCTCTTCAGATGGTGGTACAGTATCAGAAATTGAACATAGAGACTCTTGTTTTGCCAACTCTTGTTTTGTCAGCTCTCCTATACTCAAACTGGCTGGAAAAGGAGGATACCAGTAATGTGCAGCACAATACCATAAACATGATTTAAAGCTTTGCACAATGGCAGAGCGAACAAAGATGGTGAATCAAACTCCAACACACCTTGAAACTTATGCTGGAATAAAGAAAACAGCGAATTTAACGAAGTGTGGAGGGAGAGGTTTAGTCAACCTCATGAAGCAGCCACAACATTCAAACTAATTTTAAACATTTCTGGGAAATCCACAAAGCCTAGAATAACTTATGCATATAATTTCTAATGCTAATTTGTAATTCTAATTCTAAAGCACATTGTAGTTCCTGTTAGAGTAAATATGTACTCTCACATGTAGGTGTGAATTTTAAGATCACAGGCTATACCTCTGAACCTGCTACTGTTTCTTTCTTGAGATGAGCTCCAACCGTGACACCTGGTTCCCTGTCTATAAATGCTGTCTTCATATAAATCACGTCTGTTCTACATCTCAACAAAGAAGTCAAAATATTTTCAACTTCTTTAGTAGTAAAGGAAAAGAATTTCCAACATTTTACTTCACATTTTTAGCTTACCCAGCCCCTGAAAAGTAATCTCTGCTGCAGCAGAGCTGCTTAAAACATAGGAGCCCTTAAACCAAATGATCGAGCTTTACAAAATAGGTGGCACTCACTGATTCACCATTACTAATTTGCATTTCAGAAGTACAAATTTCAAAACGTTCATAACCAGTTCATATCTAAAATTTCTAAACATTTATTTTTGTGTGACATTTTCTAGATATGAGAATTTCTTTTTACATCAAAAATATCTTGACAATACCGCTAAACAGTGTGATTTCAGTCAAGACACAAGACAGAAAAACTGGTATTAAAAAGGCAGGTACAAGGTATCCTTATGCTTCTAAAACTCTTTCCATACATATACTTCTCCTAGAAATGAAACCTTGGTCATGATGCAGTACTTACAATTTCAGAGATAAGTTTATTGTGGGACAATCTTGGATTAAAAAAAAATGAAATTATATAATGGAAAGTTTGATTCAAGCTTAAATATTGGGGTAGCTACTGCAGCATTATACACTAGAGACCGATGACTGGATAAAGAAGGACTGCAAAAAATGTAAAAGAAAAAGGGCTTTATAAGAAGCCAGCTGACATTGATGCTGAAATAAAAAAAAATCCAAATCTTGCTGAATTACTTGAAAGGATTCGAATGGAAACAAGATAAATCTAAATAATAAAGATATATTAAAATACAAGAAAGTTATTTTGATTTAATTCTTTTTCCAAAACTGACAGTTTTATGAGGTATATATAATCAAATTACTTTTTTAAAAAAATGTGTTATTTAATTTGAAAAAACAGATCACATTCAAATCTTGTCATAATGTTTCTTCTTCCCTCCAAGTCCATCACGTCTACATTTTGTGAATATATATATAATAAAAATGTCACTTTTTCAAAAAAAAAGAAATTACCTTTTAGCAATTAAATTGTATAACAACTGAAACAAATAATTTCATAGAAGTTTTTCAGGATATCGTATTTACTATATATTATGCAGTTAGCCTAATTAGACTAATTAGTTAGCTGACAATTATTTAAGTTGGGATGAGCTAAACAACCTATATTCTTTAATAAAGAAGCCTTTAATAAAGAAGCCTTTTTGTTTGGGTTCTCTTGCAGAGAAACCTTTACAAAAACAAGCAAGCAGCTGGTAGCTAAAAGCTACCTTCTACTACACAATTATTTACATCAAACAGCTAGGAAGTATAATGTAAACAGTATTTCAAGCATCTACATTCCTACACAGAACTACACACAAAGCCATGATTAATTTTTACAAGAAAAACTATTAGTTTCTAACCACAGAGTTTTTAATCATTATCCTATGCAGCAATAATGTTGACAAGGCAGTACAACCGCTCCCTGGAAGCATTTTCTCAATCTTTAGTCATGCTGTCCAATCTGAAATCTCACAGGTGCTGAGGAAATTTCATGCTTACCTGGCTAGGATTGGTTCACAAACACCATAGTTCCACCCTTTACTAGCCATAAAGAACTTTGCAAACTTTACTGTCTTTAAACACGTTGACCTCTAGGCATTGAAAAATTACAACTATGTTTCTTGAATATAGTTTATTTGTACTAAATTTTCAAATTCGGCAAGGAAAATAAGAACAAAATTAAGGAGTAAGGTCTTCTCTTGCCTATTTAATAATCAAGCATAAATGGGTGTGTAATTTAGTCGTGCCATAGTTACATAAGCACACATTTGAACATACATCCAATTCAAAACCCCCACCCTCTGGGAATCTGTGCCCTAGTTTCCTGGTAGCCTACAGCACATGCCAAATTTGAAATGGAAATATCTCCCTAATCAGCTAAATCTGGGTCAAAATGTCAACTTGGCTTAGGTCCAAGTCATTGCCACTCATGATCTCTAGAATGGCCACAATGAATATCTATGCGGCATGAGGGGCTCCAGACACTAACCACGGGGCATGGCCTCCTAACAACTGCCACAAAGTAAAAAATATATACACACTCATGCCTTCCTTTGGTACACTTCCTTAGGAAATTAATCATCAGGACAGAAACACTGCACTTGTCTCCATTGCCTTTTTTGCTCTCTCAAAGGCTGCACAATAGTTCCTGTTCTATAAAAGGGCACTTTGCAATTATGACTCCTTTTGGGATGCAGCTAATTTTCGCACAAGCACTTTTGCATTGTAAGTGTAGCAAATTGAAGGCACTTATCTTCCAGCCACTCAAATAAGCTACCTTAACTAAGATACATAACGTTTCCTGGTAAAAGTTCCCTTGCAATGGAAGGAGCAGACACACAACACCTAACAGGAATTGCTCAACTGTGCTGAAGAGGATGGTGACACCAGCTAAACTTGGGGGTAAGCAGGTGAGTCTCTCATTAGTACACACACAGTCCCTCACCATCTACAGTCAGCAGGTATTGATATTTTGCAAACTAAGATAGTAAACATATTATTAGCAAACTTGTATTAAAAAACTTAGAATATTACACAAGAAAGCAAAGTATTCACTTTGCAAACTACTACAATAGATGGTGATTTATTAATTACTGAGAAAAACGGTGCTCATGCAATTATTGTCTTCAGTGAGTTATACAGATAAAGAGGACAAAACTAAAGTCAAGTCTTAAAGATAGCCTATCTTCTGACTTTACTAGGCTTATACCAATTTACACCAACAGCATGCAATAATTTTAGGTAACTTTTCTACTCTGTGAAAAAGTTACATACATTCGATGTGTATGAATACATGCACATACGTGTATTATAAAGACACTAGAAAAACTTAAATTAAGTTGTAGCGCATCCAAAATCACCCTCCCTTACTTTGCAAACAGTTCCCTTTCTTATGTAATTGTCCCATCAGTCAATAAAAAGCAGATCCACTGCAGTAAAACTGCATTACTTGATTGTCTTGGAGTGTACCAGTCCATTGTCTAAAAGTAAGACACCTTAACCTACAGAAAGCTATGCCCTTCACCCAAACCTGATGTTTTCGAACCTCATACATATTTTGCAGAAAATTATCTTTTGTGAGGGGAAATATTTTTTATACCTGAGGCAATCCCTAACCTGGAGCTGAGAGCAGGCAAGCAGCTCTCCTTAGCTACAAAGGGTACTGCTTCAGGGGTTAATCACCAGGGATTGTTTGAACAGAGGGACATCTGGCACACCTCCCCACAGAGACCAAACAAATCATTTCTAATCTCCCTTTACTGTATCAGGGTCTGGGTTTCATCCAGTGCTAATTTGCAATTTTACTGTGCATTCCATCATTTTCACAATACTGTGTAGTTAAAAGACACAGCTTTACATTTATTCCAGCAGAGCTTTAAACTGCCAAAAGACAAAAGAAAGCTTATTTTTTTCTAAAGAACACTCACCTAGTACTGTTGTTATTGTTTTAAGAATACATCTGTGCTATTTTTCAGAGCTACTGAATTGTGCAAAACCAAGAGTGTGAAGAATAAACAGAGCAAAATATGGCAATACAAAATGTATGTTATTTGAGATAATAGAAAGAGTGAAATAAAAAATGATACTCTCAGAAGTACCCGTTCTATAAAAATTTCAAACCATCAATTTTACATAGCAAAATGAACAAAGCAGCTCTACAAGCAAGGCAATTACTTATTTCTCTTTGTACTAGATGCAGAGAAATGGAATTAAACAGAAACACTGTTTTTGCACTGCAAACATAAAAGCCTGAAGTTTTGCATGTGAAAGGACTTTTAGCCTTTCTTCCCCCTTTCCTTATTTTTAATTGTCCTACTCTCACTTCTCATCTGAACCCCCACTAAGGGGCAACTGTGGTGGAGATACACAGGGGAAACTTTGACTAGGATGAAATCCACTACATTTTATTTGAAAAATGAAGAGGTACAAAGACAAAAAAATTCTCTGAGAAGTATATCACATGGCATCTGTGTCAAGCAGGGTAGGAAATATGACTATATCACCCAGCTGTGCTAGGCAAAATATCATAAACAAATCTGAGATTCTATCCCCTAGTTTCATCTGTTAGTATCTGTCCTGTTTTTCAGGGGATAACATAATACAATATAATTTAGAGGTAGTAAACTGTAAAAGTCTTTGAACAGATTATCACTTCAACAAAGAAATCAAGTCATTGTCTATATTCAGATATATTCAGGGAGTCTTTCATCACAGAGCAATATTGCTTCTATGCATCTTGGGAGGTATATCGCATTTTAAAATCTCTCTATATATCCAGCTTTAGGACAGTAATCTGAGATTTATATCAAAATTATCATTTAAAGTTGTTTTTACAGACTCACAATGCTTTGGAAAATGAAAAAAATTAGGGGTGTGACTGGACTGTGAGATGTTGCTGTTGTACAACTGGACTTGGGTGGTGGTGGACAAGCAGGCTGAGGGCCTTTGCTGAAGCGCTAAGCTGTGACAGTGTCATCAGTCAGTAAACAAAACTTCACAGCCTGTCTGAAAGGCACACATATTTTTACTCCCAAACCAAACAGGAATCGTCCTGGGCACTTGAAATATGGAAGAATGTTTCTGTGAAACCTTTCTCTGCACATTTCAGAGCCCATTTCGCTAGTACTAATACAAAATGATGTTCATGATAAATATCATGATACTGAAAAGTTTATGTCTGGAAAATGAATTTGCTGTAGCCCATAATATTCAGTAATTCCTAATTATTTTCAGGAGAAGGTGTAACTGGCCTTTTTATTTCTACAGCAACAACATAAAAGTGAACTGATCCAGGCATGGTCCTACCTTCACCCTGAAGGGGCCTAAACATTAAGGGTTAGTTATGGAAATGTTACTGAGCACAATTCAAACCATTACTCATACTTTAAAGTGAGGAGACTGAACAAAAGCTATAATAACATGATACTACGATTCCAAAGTGGGAAAGATAAATGACATTTACTTAGAAACACCACAGCTTCTGTATATTTAATGATACACATTACAGAACCCACTAACATGTGCCAAGAAAGTGATATATTAACCAGAAAATTGGTCAAGTTAATAATACTAAGGGTTTGTAATTTAACCTTTGAAACTTCACTGTTACAGGAAGGCATTTATAGATGAATAAATACATACACACATATATCTGAATGGGCCCATACATAATGCTAGGCCATACTAGTGCTTGTCAAGGTAGCTAAAATACATAGTATCATTTCTGTGTAATTGTCTACAAGAAGAAACAATTTCCAACAGAACATTTACATTTCTGTGGATTTAAATATAGAGATTACTGAAGTATTATAAACATAGGAATGTCTGCAGGTCATTTTTTCTCTCTATGCAATTATTTTTACATTATTTCACATTATTTTTATGTGTGTATATATATAGGCACATATTCTAGACTACAAATACATACATACGTAGGTATTAAAAAGACTATATAAACAAAGTGTGTATTTATGTTTTATGCCTAATTTTAAGTGGGCCAGATTTCAGATAGTATAAACCATTTACTTCTCACAAAAAACTGTATCCTGAAATCCTGGTATACTTAAACAACCGACAGTTTATCTTCAAATCTTTAACTGTTATTAATATGATTGCTATAAATGTGTAAGTTAATTATACCTCATTATGACCTGAACGTTTTTGAGCACAACTATTTCAGTTTCTATAACTAGTAATATCTTGGTTAATAAGCTTCAGGAATGTGGGGTCGCTTAATTCTGATTTGGAGCAGTCGGTGGAAGAAAACATCAGTCTGTCGCACAGAGACATCTCACTCATCCTGCCTTGCAAATGTAAAGCCTCAACCATTTCAGCTGCACTTCAAATTGTCTTATGTATCAGATACATACATATTTCAATACTTTACACTATTGAAAGACATATTAACATTTATATTGACTATTAAAATACCTGTATAGAGTCGGGAGCAATAAATGTTAATTAACTGCATTTCTAAGACTGTACAACCTCATCTTGAAAAACAAAGTTTCCATTTCCTGGGGTTTCCTAAGCACTTTCAAAGAATATGAAATTGAATGTTTGTATTTCCTCTGATATAACAAGTCTACCAGCCAAGTCACAGCAGGCATGAGCTTGATTCATCTAAAAGGTGATCTTCACAATTTATACTAGAGATGTAAGAGCCCTGGAGACAACAGAGTTAAATGGCATAGTAATTAGAAGCAGGATTTTATCTTCTAGGAAGACACAGATTGTTATCATCTGGAGAAGGTCTATACACAGGATAGACAGTGACCTTGTTCTGGGCACCACATCCTGGTCATCAAGCTTGGTATTTCACTTCCAAAAAAGGTTACATATACTGGAAAAGACCAGTTCATAATCTCTAAATGTGGTTCTATATAAGTTGAAATATAAATAGAAATTAACAACTGCAATTTTTTTTAATGGAAACCCATTTACATTTAGACAATTTGGACTGAGCTACTAGAAATACAGCATTATAGATGTCATAACCAAACAAATGGGAACTTCCTCTGAAATTGCAAATATTTCTTTTATTCACTGTTTCCAAGGATTCACAGAAATTGAAACTTGCTGAAAACAATTACAATTCTGAATGGTAACTGAACAGATAACCTTGTTCATTAGATCCTTCAAGATGGGTTCAATGTCCTCTAGAGGATTTTTGAAAACTGTAAAGAGCTTAGAATTTTATTCTCTCTCTCCATTTTTTTTTTTTTTTAATATTGCCTTTTTAATAGCAGTAGTTTTGGGTTAAACCAAGATGAAAACTTTGGCATGTATTTCCACAAAATATAAACCTCACTGCTGCTGCCTTCCATTGCTGTCTCTGGGCCTACTTGCAGCAGTCATTACCAGAGACTTTGAGTACATTGCAGACTCTGCAAGTTCCCAGGTAGGAAATCAGATAACCAAACCAAAGTGTAAGTACAGGGTATGTCTTGTTGATCTCCCTGCATCTCAAAGGCCAACAGGTCCTCCTTCCAAAAAGTAGGAAGCATTAAAGCCCAATACTACCAATTTGAGAATGGTGAAAACACAGGAATTTCACTCTGTTCTAAGCCTTTATGAAACAAAACTAGCATAAGAGCTTAGTTAAAACCAGATTTTGGACTGCAGAGTATGGATTTTATCTAATCACTGTTTTTAATTAGCACCATATTTACACGTGTAATTTTAATAATGAAATTATATAAAATAATCTCTGATCGGAACCCCCTAAGTCTTAACAGAATCAAACAAAAGCACTTGACAATGTAAACATTTCCTGTCACTGGCTGGTACATGTAAACACTGGAATAATTAAAAGTGAGTTTTATTTCAATAACAGCTTTTTTTTTTCTACTACCTTCAAATGAACAGGAATACCCAAAACTTCACAATGCCTACAAAGTTTTCAAGTCAGTCTTCTTTTAAAGTGAATGCTTCATCCTTAAAGATTTCCCATGGTTTCTAAATTAACATCTCTCTAAGATCTTACCACTACAGCATAGAATGTAACAAAAGAGGGGGAAGGGTAGATGCATTTTGATGTAGGAGCAGATTTTTTGGGATGGTAGCTACAGAAATGAAGTAACAGAAATGGAGGCAAAAGTCAAGCTTATACACTTAGATGAACTGCTAAAGTGAAATCCAAGTAGTCACAAAAATGTTTAGAAATAAAAATTTGTTTATGACATAAAAAATATTTTGGTAAAGAGCTATACTTTAGCCCTGTGCAGCCAGACCTTCACCTCATAAAATGGTGTAAACTTTACTGAATGAAATGGGGTAATGTCACATTACATTGTAGAAATATCTGCCTGCTATATTTGTAGATACCTATAAAGGCGATCGTTGCTAAAGAACAGAATAATGATGGTACATAACCACAATACTAGTTTACAGAGCAACATTAAGATGAATTTTATACAACCATTGGGCCTTATGGTATCACACAGGGCATGTAAATATCATGTCCTTATAGCTGGAAAGATTATTATTTTTAATTAAATGATCACTCCGTGCTTTATAATTTTGGAACTGAAGCATTTCCTCTTTTATTTCCAAAACACAGTGTGTTTAAAATATGCCATTTTCAACATCAAATTTTAAAAACTTTGTTAAGACACAAAAAATTTATGTCATATATAAAAAAGTGAAATGCTTGCAGCAAGGCCTATTTTCAAACTTTA
Organism: Pipra filicauda; assembly: GCF_003945595.2. Classification (NCBI taxonomy): domain Eukaryota; kingdom Metazoa; phylum Chordata; class Aves; order Passeriformes; family Pipridae; genus Pipra; species Pipra filicauda. The sequence goes on along the minus strand of NW_024103563.1, from coordinate 782,312 downwards.
ACTTCAGTATATGATATAAAAATAGTTTTATAGTGGGATTATTTTCAGTGTTCAAAAGCAAATTCTTTACTTTGTGAATTTCTCATCTTCCATTAGAACTGAATGATAACGTTACCTCTGTGACCTTCCTTCCTTCAGTCATCTTTTTGATGCTTATATCAGTAAGCATCAGTATCAGAGGCCATAATAACCATTTACAGATTTAATAGAATTTTCTGTATTTTTCATTACCCTGTTCTCTTCTGAAAGAGAAGGGGGGTTCATACTCTGTTTCAGACCTTTCTCCTTGGTGTCTGTGTTCTAAGTCCTTGTACAGTTACCAGAAAGAGCTAAGCCCCAAGTTTATATAATGGGGACAGAAGGCACAGGGATATTAATGAGATTCAGAATTATCACAGGAAAAGCAGGCAAACAAATGCATTTTTCCTAACACTGTGAATGACAAGCATAAACTTAATGGCAATACAAAATCTTAAATTTGATAGATAAAATGAAATAGTTAACTCATGAAATATTACGTGATTTCTGACCTTCAAAAATGACTCGGTAAATCATCAGAAGGTGTTTGCAATATAAATATTCAAATTACAGTTTAATTTTAAGCTAAAGACTTGAAAGTCCACAAAAGTGTCAGAAAGGCACTTTTATGACATTCCATTATTTCCTTTATTGCCCTTCCCATATTTTCACATGCACACTGTAACATCTTCAGCTAGTTGTTTTCTGTACAAGTGTCTCATTTTTGTGTGCACAGTTAGGTCTTATTTTATCCTACTTTTTGGAAGCAAGACTAAGAAGCAAGACTCTATAAGACTCAGGAAAATCAGTATGACATATCACTACACTTCCCAGCTTTGCTACTGTCGTTGGCCCTGTGTTAGTTACCTATTTACCTTCCCAGAGTAACAGAGCATCCAACACACCAAGATATGATAATGCCATGAGTTGTACACATCCGAACAGTAGTAGTAGGTTGTGAGAACATAAAATACATTGATTAATAAACCACTGAAGTTTCTTCTGAGAGAGGCAGGAAGATGCTTGTCAAAGCTACAAATGCTGTACAGGAACAACTTTCTCATTTCCAAATTTCTGAAAAATGCCTTCTTGAAACAACAGAGAAGATACATCACACAGACAGAAGATACATCAACTACATCTGCCCATTTCTGGGAGATTCCTAATGTGGAGACAACATGCAAAGAAGTAGCAAAGACTAACTACTAACCAGCCTGAAAAAAGCCCAAACAAATGGAATGCTCATTCCAGGACCATATTTTGAAAAGGTACAATTTTTGGGGAGACCTAACCCTTTTATATTACCCTTAAGAAAACACTTCAAAGTGCATTTTCTAAGAGCTGGATTCTGATAAAAACCATGTCACAAAATCAATTATTAAAAGGCTAACAAACTAGCTGTTTTTCCCAGAAAGCTTATTCTGACTGAAGCTTATTCTGATATGAAGTGTTCTCTGATATAATCCCACCTGCAACCATGAATTAAAGCTAAAGAAGAAGACTGATTATGCACTTTTTCCTTCAAGTTTGATACACCTGTAAAAACTTTAAATGTCTCTTCATCTAAAATTCTAGTTCTGTAAAGGGTTGAACTGCATCTATTCTAACAGACAATGCGTTTTCCAGACCAAATGCATTTTACCATTGTTTTACATGTTTTTTTCTTCTATTTTCTGTGGTACATCTGTGTGGACTGAAATGGGATTTAGATTGCTTAATCGATAACAGGTTATGAAGCACATCATTAGGAATGGAGTTTAATCGTAGGGACGAGGCCATCAAAAGCCACTAGTGCAATAGTATGGTCAAAAGCTCATCCTTTTTGTTGCCTAAATAAGAAATTATTTCAAGGGAAAGGCATAGAGAGCAAGTACAGTAACTGGATCTACCATTAAAATGTTGGATTACTGTATTTTTGTATTTCATGACTGCTAGTTTTTATAATTATTAGGGAAAAAAAAGCTGTATTTCACAAGTTCCAATGTGAGAGAAAAGAGCAAAGACCTTAATTCCCAAAACAGAACTCAAATCTTACAAAAAGAATTACTAATGTATACAGCCTCCACCTTTTACCATTTTTGGTACATTTTGCTAGCAGATTTCATGAAGAGTGAGGAATGGCTATTTAAACTGGGAAAACACCTCCTTTTTCCAGTCAAGATCTGGAGGATGTCGAGCAATATCTAAGACCAGCCACTCTGGCATAAAAATACTTTCACATAAAAAAATACCACATTTTATAGGAAAAATCTTGAACTAGCTCTTTAGGATACTGTAGCATTAGCAACAGTGTAATGGCAGCCATATAAAGTAAATCAACTCTCCTACAGTTTTCCATAGTGTGATTTTACAGCACTGTGACACTGCAAGCCTTCTGGAGAAAGGAAGTGTGCGTGTGTGTGTTTGTAAGGCATTGAAACATTTTGGGTGTCACTGTGATAATAATATCAGCAGCAAAGATTTCTGGAGTCTACCCAAGTGACAAGTTGAACTGTCTTCTGGGAGAGAGGAAATATAAGCTTTAAAAGCTTAACATTTGCTTGGATAGTGACAACATTGATAGGATGTGAACTGTCCTACTGAAAACAGTTTGCAACCGCTTGAAAAATAAGCCTAATCTCAAAATTCATCTGTAAAACTGGATAACATTAAGAGAAACATACATTTGCACTCTATTATCTCCTAATTATTTTTTATTTCCTTTTTACTGTCGGAAGGCAGCACACATATGAGGCTTTTGGTCTTTCTTAGAGCAGGACAGATTGCTACGCATTTGACAGCTGCAGTGGGATGATACTGCTCCACCTTTTCTCTGTTTCCTGTCCCTTTCCGAGGTAAACAAAGAATAAGGGGGGGAAAATAAAGTAATTTTAGACATAGTACTTGAATTGACCACTTGTGGAATACAGGACTGAACACACACAGTCTGATGCAGAAGAGGGTGGAGAATCTGCATCCTGACAGAGCTTCCACTAGTGTTACAACTTGCTTCTACTCCTTTCATGAGCCTGTTTACACCTGGTGAATTTCCAGGTGATTTCACAGTTTTAAAGCAATTCCTCAGTTCAATTTTTAGCAAAAATATTTTTGTTTATTATGTCTTATTTAGCTATGAAGTCTTCTCTCCAACTACTTTTCTAATGCCTAACAATACTAAACTGTAACAGGACTGCCTAAACTCATTTCTTCAGGATAAATTCCATTAGAACAAGGCAGTTTTACAGGTAAAAGAAAACATTATGCCATGTCTTAATGGCATTCAGCACACTTCTAAAAAGGCATTTCAGCACTATGACTCCTATAACATACAGCATGTTTGCTAAAAGTAGTAACAAAAATTTGAAAGGATTAGTTAGTAAATGATGTCTACTGTTTAAAGTGACTGTTTCTACTCAACTTTTGGGTAGATATACATAAAAACTTTTCTGTCCTATCCTGGACAGAATGAGAGAATTTCTTTGAATATGCATTTGCCTCCTTAACTAGGTCATCCATTAAAGTAATGAAAATATGTATTTTTGGACTGGTAAAACCACAAGATTCATATATGAAACAAGGATTTAAAAACTAACAGAAAAAGTTCTAAAAAGAACCAGAAAGTTTCTGAATTATAATTCTACTATTGTTCCTAAATCCTAGCTCTCAGAGGCAGTCACTTGTATTTCAAGTTTTCTGTAATATAAATAGATAATTTAAACTGCCTCAGCACTGGCTTATTCTCTCAAGTAATTACAGCAAAATGAAGTACCCTTCAGTGTTTCTCAAATAAGAAAATAGTTTATAGACTTAGAAATTCTGTTCATCTTTAGTATAAAGTAAATGAGACTTGAACTAGAAGTAATTCCTGAACATGTTATTAATTTCATGTACATTTGATATATAGATGTTTTCTATCATCCTTCTTCAAAGAACATAAAGCTAAAAATACATTGGAAGGGTAAGGTAAGGCTGCCCCCAGCCAGCTTGCACTTTGATACTAACAGAAGTATATTTATGAACACTGCAGAATATGTAGAATACTTGCTACCTTTTTGGTGTACATACACTTTCAATTCAGAATCAATTCTTTAGGTTGAAAAACAGTATAGGATTCTACAACCACAATATAAAGAGAATAACAAGGGCTTCAAAGGGCTCTTTTCAATACGGTTTTATGCATTCATTTCATATAACGAAGGAAAAGAAATCCTGTCTTAGCAGAGTACAGTGTTTAGATTGAAGTCTTTTACTTCATGATTTATTAACATATTTCTCTTCCTTTTCTCCTGCTTCACAAAATACTCAATATTTGTTCAAGAATGGCACTGGATTTTTAAGTCATCTAACTTTTGATATTTCACAATAATTTCCTTTAAAATAAGGAGGAGAAAAATAAGATGACCATTCTCAGGAAAAGAATGGGGGGGAAAGAAACAATGTAATTGAGGTTATAAGGAAAATTGGCTGCTACACAAGAATACTACTGGCTGAACCACTGAATTAAGTTTTGGCTGGGATTCTTATTATATATGTTGCTGCAAAATTATACTGCCCAATTAGATTGGTAATCTAATATTCTAATTACACCTTATATTTTTTTGTACAGTACCCAGCAGTGAAATCCAAGAACTAATTAGATAGTGAATTTGAATCCTTGTTCATTGTTTTAATAACTTTTAATGCAAGTTTTTGTTATTTGCTGCTCTCTTAATTCTAAATCTCTTTTAATTCCTCCCTCCCCTCCTATTTGAAGAAACATGGTGGGAGGATGTCATATGAGTGATATGAAAATATTTTGACACAGGCTATGAATGATTCATTAATTCTTGGTCAATAATTCAAAATTAGGTTTCCAAGCTAGCAGTTAGAGGTTTTCAGATTTTATTGGAAAAATACTCAAATTAGAGATGTGCTCAAGAATGGGATGCAGGCCTGGTAGTTCTTAGTTGCACAACAAAAGCAGTCTAATACACTTCTGTGAACAACCACTGGAACATTCTCAGATTGCATTTGCTTTTGTAACAGCCCGTCAGTACACTCTTCCAACCCCTCCAACAGCTACCTGTTAAGTAATGGTTTAGTTCAGCATTTGGGCAGAAGTTAGACTCAATGCATTAGTCTGCTAGGGCCAACACGGTTACAAATGTGTTTCCAAATGCTTGCTGACAACATGGTAAATGTCTCAAGTCTGTTATCCAGCTTTATCACAGAACACTGAGGTTCTTAAAGGCAGTGGGAATATAAGGTAAATGAAAACTGTCAATTCAAAATGACTTTTCCTTATATAAATTAGACTCTGTATGAACAAATGGATTGGTACTTGTTTTCTTCCACACTTGGTCAACAACTATAATTCTCAGTTCTGAGCTTGGGTGTCAGGCTGAAAGGAGTAACAGCAGGGAAGAAAGAAAACAAAGGAGTGTAGGAATAAAGGAAAGAATACTTGAGGTATTTTCTCCTCTTCCCTTGCTGAAACAGACCAGTACTCGAAATACACTGCAAGCAACCCTTTGGCTGCTAAGGTACCTGCTGTGCAATGCTCCTATTAGAGGATAATGTGCCAGAATAAAACCTTAGCTGAATACACATTTTAACCTAAAAATCTAAAGACAATAATGCTAGAAAATCCAGAGAGTAAAAAAAAAAACCACATCCTGTAGATGTACGAGTCCAGGCCAAGTTGAAATTTTTTCTGCCATCAAAGGTTTTACAGTCATTCTGTGAAGAGAGTAAACTTTCACAGACCTACTCATAATTAAATACCACACTAAGAGAAAACAAAATAGCTTAACTTATTCTCTGCTTTGATTAAGTAACATGAGAATATGCTACACTCCCTAATATAAGCATAAATGTGGTACCATATGAGACTATTGTCCAAATCACTGTTCTGATCAATGCATACTGAGCAAACATTATAAAAGTTGAAAGAATTTAAATGGAAGAGATACTAAACAGCACATGAAAGGGTAAATGGATCTGGTTTGCAGTGTTTTCTACATAGCTAAATAGATTCCAGTTATGCTGTTTCCCAAGTATGAAAAGTACAGTGCTTAAGATTACACATAAAAATTACTTCTTGTTAAATAATCTCTGTGCTTTTGTACACACTGTTCTCTGAGAGGTCCATATATTTCACTTATAAAGGCAGTTTTTCCTGTGAGTTTTGATCAGCAACCCTATTATCTATTCATGATTAGTTGTTGGGGGTTTTTTTAGGGAGGAAAGAAAGAAAGCAGTTTCATTTCCAAGCTAACAATATAAACCCCTCAGCACACAGTGCTTTAAATGAAGCTCACTCCCACCTAAGCTAGTTCGAAATGAACTAGCATGGGTACACCTCAGCAGTGTCATAAGTCCCGCAGAGGCTACCCAAGAGCATTCCAGTGCCTGTATACTCAGACAACGCTGAGTAGATATGCCCTAAAATGTGAAATGTCCCCAGCCTAATAATTTGCAACACAGATTTACCACAGCAAATCCTGTATACTTACTATGAATAAAAATCCAAAGATGTGTGGATAAGAAAAAGCAATTCCCTGCCTCACTTCATGTGCTCTGATATCACTAAAAGTACACTGTAGACAAGAATTTCCCTGGAGCCACCTGCAGCTCTGTTTTCAGCCCTGTTGCTAAAAGAGAGTCACAGTTTAATGACCCTGCTCACCTCTGCTTCTCTTACTGCGCTCATGCCTCTCCCTGAGGCAGCCTGACACAGCCCCCAGAAACTGAGGTCAAGCCCAAGGCCGTGTTCGGTTAAATGATGCACTCCCTGGGGCTGCCTTTCGGGACTGGTGAAGACTCCGCAGTTGGAAAATGTGGTTGGATACACAGCTCTGTGTGTTTGTGTGCATGGGGTGTGTGTGTGTGTGTGTTTGTGTGTACTTCTGCACAAGCAACAGGCAGAATATGCATGACATTGACTGGCTGAAGAACCCGACAAGACACATGAGACTGTATATCATCGATTTAAAAACAGTGTGAGTGACACTGTTGGCTAGATTTTCCTTTTTGTCATGCAATACCTTCTCCTACAATGGTATTGACACAATCATCACTGGAAAACTGCCTGGGAAAGTTGGCTAATGACTAATTAAAGGGTTTGCTTGTCAAAGATGGCATGATGACTGTCTGACTTACCTCTCCCATTTTTATACTCCCCTCAAACACATTGTTGTTTTTCTGATTTGTGTAATAACCATTATATCATTTAAATATAATCATATATGTGAGAGAAAGCAATCTTTCCACAGCATGCATAAAGAAAACATGAATATTAAAAACAAAAGGAGATGATTGCAATTGACTTGAAAGAGCAAGTGATTAAGCTTAAATGCTTGTAATTTAAAAGGCACAGGCAAAGCACATTCGCCTACACACTTCCAGAGCTCTCTTGAGTAAATACAAGCCAACACAGCTCACTAGATATTTTTAGTGTTATTTATCCTACACAGAGCTCTACAGAAGAAACAAAACCAACAAAATAATCCTTGTTTTCTATAGTGGCCAAAACTTGATGGCATATGTTCACGAGTACTACATGAATACTACAAAGATCAACAAAAAATAACTTTGGACTGAGTATATGATACACATTCCTTTCAGGTTAGACTGCTGTTTGAATATATTTAAACACTGGATTTTGCACACTGTTGTTATGCAGTAAAATATATTTAAAGCCACATATACTCCTGAGAGTAAGAACAACAGCTTTCTCTTTCCTTTTAATGCAGAATATAATTTACACATCACTATGCATATTCAGTGTTGGATATGGTTCTCTGACAGCGTTTTTCTTTTTATTTATATTTCTATTTTTCTTTCTTGCAATATCCAGGTGTATTACAGGACTGTGGTTTGCATACAGTATGGCAATACTTATACTGCTTGCTAACTTACTTTGGCCTAATTATTGACTGCAGCTGGACCATATCTCTCACTTGGTCCCAGCAGAATAGTGTGGCAAAAGTGCTGGAAGTCATAGTAATTAGTCATAGTCTGACAAGAGCAAAAGATGCATTTGTTCGAACAATTATTTTTTTTTTCTTAAGGGAACACGAACTCTCAAGCACAAACTGCATTAAAATTCTCTGCATATGGGAGTTAGTTGATTATCTCTGTGGAGACACTGAATATAATATTCACACGCCACACTTCTGGAAAGTAGCTCAGAGTTGGCTACAAAAAAGGAACAGGAGAATTTCAGTGGCATGCTGGGGCATGGATCTGAAAACGACATTTACCACTTCACCACAGCTTGTCAATTCTCTTTGAAATGAGAAATTCTAATTCAGACTACACCCTGATTAAAGTGAGTATTCAATATACTGAGAATTCATCCTAAGTAAATGCATGTGTTTAATCGACCATTTAGGACTCTGAGAAAGAATTTTTCTCAGCTTCTTCCTCTGAATGAGCTCTGTGAACTCCGTAAATGTAAAGGGTTTGAATCAGAGTAAGTTTATCTTTAATGATTAAACTGCAGGCTTAGACACATGTGAAAGTCAACAGGTTTGATTCAAAGTGCTTTGATTCAGCTTTTACATCTTCATCACTAGATTAATAATGAGATGTTTTCTTTACTACTGATCTAACTCTAGGTGTCTATGTAGAGGAACTGAAACATCGTAATTAGCAGGGTAAAGAAGCCAATCTACTATGCCAATAAAGCCAGAAAGTATTCCTCAGAATTACAAATTACATACACATTTGAAATTAGCAGGAGTAGTTGCATATTCTTTTTTCTTTGAACACTCACTTCATGACTGATAACTCTGAGTGAAGGTGTACTCTATTATGGACCTTCCTGACATGCACTGGAGAGGTTCTTGACCTTGCCTGGCCAAAAGGATCTACTACTCTACTGGAAAAAGATCCACTTTTTTGTGAGGGAGAAGTAATGGTCTTCAAGACTCTTGTTGCATATGTGAGATAAAAAGTCATGCCTCTCTACTCAACCTTCACTGGTTTTTATATGGTAACATCTCTCTCTCATGCTTGATATTTTCCTTTTACTGAGTGCTTGAGAGTATTGCTGACATCTGATTTTAGAAAGGGTCAAAGGAAGTGGTTAAATTGCCAAAAACATTGTCACTGATATCGACATGCCCGGAGAGATGTCCAATGTCACATACCAAACCCAAATAGCCTTCAGGCTTAAAAAATTGATCTTTCTTCTATTAAATAATCTCTGCTTTTCTTAGCTACCATTATCTTTCTTAAACTTCTGTCAGACTGAGTACATCCATGCACAATAACATCATTATGGAAGTGTGAAATACTGAAGTGTCCTTCCATACTGACATCAATTATGGTTTGATTTGGGGGCATTGTGAGCACACCTAACTTTCACTGAATTCACTAGAGTGTTATAAAGCAGAACATGAGTCAGAACAGGTAGATCCAGATATCAACAGGTTTCACATGAATGCCTATGATCTCAAACCGTTCTCCACCTGCCACTGAAATACAGGAAGAACGACACCTCTGAGATCATGTATGTTCCTTTAAAAGAGTTTGAGAAAGAGCAGAGCTCAGCTCCAATCATAAGTAAAATATCAGTTAGTGAAAATGATTATTAGTTTAAGCCACTTATCTTGCACAGGAATATCCTAAAGGCCTTGATAGTATTAAGAAAGAAACAAAGAAGCATTTTTTATCATTCTTCTTCTGGAATTACTGCAATTATACAGTTGTTTGTACTCAATATAGGCCTTTTATTTTTATTTTTTGATCTTTGAGAAATCCTTTCTGTTAATGTACACTAAGGCACAGGATAAAACAGATTATAGGCTGAGCTGATAGTTTTGTTCTATGTATTGTTCTGGTTGCTGAATTCTTCCCTAGATAAAAGTTTTTCAAAGTGCTTATCGCTTATTAAATTTTAAAGAGTCTGGGCTAGTAATTCCTGTCACTCAAGCTGACTCTTCAAAAATTTGAAGTTGAAATTAGTTGTCTAAGTTTGAGAATGGTGTCAAAGCAAAACACTCTAAGACAGAGTTTCCAAATCAACATTATTCACTTCAAAATTTTAGTTCCTCAGAGTTATGAGGTTAGAGAAACTTCTCTCAGTTTCTTAGATATGTCCTTTGTCTTTCTTACTGAAAGAAATCCAAACCTAGGAAAGTAACAAGCCACTGAAAAGCTTTCTTCACACAGCTTCATGGAAGACATGCTGGTATTTGGCCTCTACATTTTCTTAATTAATTTTTTTTTCAATGTGCAAAACAAACCCTACTTTCTCATATCCAAAATGTGTCTACTATGTTGAAGGCAGTTGAACAGGACTTCACTGGCATTCACTCCTTCCACCACATGTCCAGGTTTTTCTCTGCAGTTCTTAATATACTTTCAAAACCTTCTCTAATCCCAAATTATCCACTTACTTGAAAGATGCTCAAGCTGTGTGGAAAATGAAGAAGTACTTGTTTTAAAGATGAAACTGAGTGGAAATTCAGAAGAAAGGACATGGGATCTGTAGTGGAAGGGAAAAAAAGAGGCAGAGAGAGAAAGCAAGAATCGAACTGGAGGAATACGCATGCAGACACAATAGATAAGGATGCTAAGAAATCAGATGCAGGCTGAAGCTGCAAAGCTTAACAGAACACAAAAAGAAAAGCCTGCAACTACTAGACTTCCTGTTCTTGGACAAATCCAACTTTCTTTAGTCTCAGCAACCACCTGTGAAATTTCTTTAATCCAAGCGAATCTCTATCTTGTTCCTTGATGAAAAAAAAAAAAAGAAGTTTCATCAGAAATCCTTAAAGTTACAAATTCAAACATTACCAAGAGAGGAGACACTGAATTTTAGGTACTTGATATAGGCTGAACAGGATGAATCATAATGCAGAACTGGATAACTACACATTTTTACCTCTTTGATTCAGTGTCCAAGGTAGGTACTACCCAGTGAATGACCACATCTGTATAATAAGGGAACCTGCTAGCTCTACATATCTTTGATAAGTAGAAACTAGAAGATGTGAAATGGCTGAGACAATGAAGTTACTGAACACCACCTATGTAATCGGATCCTTGCTTCCACCATCAAGTTTGTAAATGTAGTGAAGCCAACACCTCCCAAGTTTTCACAGCTATCAACAAGCCTGTATATTCTGTATTTTCAGGGTTATGTGAGGCATTTAGGGTTTGATTCTATTAAGTACAGAATGGTCAGGATTGAAACAGGAGCCAGGCCTAAAAGAGTTAACTGAGATATCTTGGCCTGCTAAGAAACCCAATACCTGTTTTGCTGGAAGAACATTTTAGGAGCACTGGTTAATATCATGTTCTGTTTTGCCTTTAAGACCAAAGGCCTTATTATAGAAAGAACAGAAGCAGTACACACACAGTAATAAATTAGGCAAACTAGATGTTTGAATAAGATCTAGAAGGCTCAGAGCCAAGATTTTGCAAGCTTAAGAATTCAGGTCACCTAATTGAAGAGGTGAAATTGAGGAAGACGTCCATGGTGACCACCAGAGGGATGAAGGCTTGAGGAGAAGATCCCCACAGTAGAAGACTGCGCATGTCTGGAAAGACTGCACCCAGAGACTAGCCCACTTATTAATATGTATATTAAATGATGTAAACATGTATCTAAAGTGTATAAAATGGCTTAGTTTTGCACTTTCAAGTCGAGCAAGTTTGTCCAGCGCGAGCTGGCTTGCTACCAACGTTGAATAAACAAATACCTTGCTGCTTAAAGATAAAAAACCATCTCTGAGCAGTCTTTCAGGCCAATTTTTCGGATTCAGGATTGTGAATTGACTCATCTGGATCAGTGCTTTGAAAATTACAAAAATAAAACCAAAGAACAATAATAAAACAATCCAGATTAAAGAAAAACCCCAAAACTATGCACTTTTGACAATTTGAAGTGTTAGCAACCCTTTGCCTCAGTTTTCTACACATGCAATAGGTATACAATATCGTTGTGCTAAAGTCATTATACTTGAGTGCATTTACTACAGCATAGCATTATGGGACTCAGTTAAGGTTGCAAGAACTCTAATTCCACTAGCTTTAACCAAATTTCAAGCTGTAATAATCTCTTAGTATAGCTGTTGAAATGCAGTTTTGGAACTCATTAGCATACTAAACATAATAATCTGCCATTAAACTTTGCAATCCAGGCATATTAGATATACATGCATATTCTAATAATATGCCCTGATAGGATAATCATTATATCATTACTGGAATCTGCAGATAAGAATTTAAGCTAGTACCTCACAACAACATCCTCAGCCTGCCCACTCTCAACATTTTACCATCATAAACCAACAAAAATTCATTCCATTTGCAATAGGTTTCTAAATGCATATGGAATATCTCTACCTAACATTTCCAAAACACTGTGCGGATTGCTTCTGACAGCTCAGAATGGAAGCAAAGTGACTGTTGATCTTTTGGCAAACTGTGAGTTTTATACAAACCAACATGCTTTTATGACTGGTAAGGATAGGAAAAAAGCTGATGTAATCTGATCAGAAATTTAATGAGATTATGGATGCACAAATGCATATGATCTCTATTTAACTGGGGAAAAAAGAGAAAATATCCATCTTGCCACTAATACCTATAAATGAAAAACAGTAGAAATTCCTTTTTTCATGTGCTTTTTCAAAAACTGATAAGGAATGAGATCATATATCTAGCTGCAACTTCTGCTTAAGTACAAAATGACAATACAATTAAGAGCTCCTCCAACTGTCATAGAGTGATTATACAAATTGCCTTTGTAGTAGCAGCATCAAACATTGCCTGTATTCCACAAGAGCTGTTGGAAGGACGAATACCTCAAGAACTGCATTAATGACAAAATGTCAGAGGTTCCAAGCAAAAATTTCTTACCCTACCTTTACAGAGTATCACCTGCCTATGAACAGGAAATTAATGAATTTTCTCACTGTCCTAATGAAGGAAGATAAGGATGGAATACACCTTCTCTTTGCTAATCTTTTAGCCAGGGAGCACTGTTTCAAATGACAGACAAAGGTAAAAGACAGAGAATCTCAGAAAAAACCAGTTTTCTCTTAGAGCAATAATCAGTGCAAAACGATGATGAAAGAAATCCTAGGGCTGAGGAAAAAGCCCAATAAGCACACATTTTTAAGTTACCTTATGGTTTTAGTTAATGATAAAATATAAAGACACAAAGTTGAGCTTGATAGGTAATGGCTTAATTTTCATTCAAAAGCAAGATAAACAAATGGGGATCTAAATAATCAAAATTCAAGAACTGAAATAAACACCAAAATAAAACTTGAACTTCATTCACATCCAACTTCCTCAACATCCAACTCATTTTGCCATAATGCCATGACCAAAACATTTCATTTTCCATTGGTGATCCTTATCAAACATTTCAGTTCTGGATTTATTTTTCCTCAAAGTTTCATTTTTTTTGCTTTTTATATGAAGTTTGACTTCAACCCTATACCGAAGTAAGGGTTAGTTACTCACCTGAGATGGCATAAAGACTAATAACAGAGAGGGGTTTAGTTGTTGGTTTTGTTTGTTTGTTTGTTTTGTTGTTTGTTTGTTTGTTTTAATTTGTTCGTTCTGCTACAAAACTAGACAATGGTCCCTTTAAAGGACATGGTTTCAAGTCCAAAACGTGCTTTGAATCCCCAAAAATCTCACCTTTGAAAAATACACTTTACTGTTTTTATTGTGGATCGGCAAGCGAAGTAAAAAAAGACAAGAAAAACAACTAATGAAGCAACACAGAAATCAGTGCAGCTCTAAGAGTTTAGGCCATGTGAAGTACTGTTTGATCCATTGCTTCCCTTCGGATCCTATCGAAAATCAGCCAATTCAGAACACAGCAATCAATGAAGAGAAACTTGTGGGGTTTTTTTCCTTCTTACAGGCACATCAAATTGCAAATTACAGTCAGAGAAATCCAATCACTTTAAAAGGGACATTTAAAATACATTTTTTAAAATAAATTTGCAAGTTCAACTGGAGCATCCAGTATACTCTACTTAAGGTGATGGGAAAGAAAACTGTAATCATACATAGAACATTATTATTCAAACCAGTGTGGTGACAAAATGTCACAGAATAGCTATAAAGTTAATTAACATTTAGTTATAAAATTAATATTACAACCTCAGGCCCCTAAAAGATGAGAATGTTTTCAAATCTGAACTGAGGCAGTAATCCACTTATCTAGAATCACTTGCCTTGAAAGAGCAAATTTTGCATGATCCAGCAGCCTCTTTCAAGGCTGAGGATAGGTATCTACTTTAGATGATCGGAGCTTGTCAAAGTTTGTGTTTCCTGCAACAGAAAGTACTTTTTGAGTGGAAGAGACAGGTGAAGTCTTTGAAATCTTCCTTCCACAATTCCCCAAGAACTGGCAGCTAAAGAGTTTTCTCAATTATGGAACCATGGAACATTCCTGGCTGGTAGATGAAGATATTTTCTACCTCTCACTAGAACTCCAGGAATGATTTTAATTCATGCTTTGTTGACTGAGAACTTGGAGCATATTACTTAAAATACAAAGGGACTGTTTGGATGGACTATATGTCATTACCTGCAGAAAATTAAAAAATTCTAAAATCTAATAAAAACGCCAGTGTGACCACTATAACCACAATCTTGGTGTTTACGTGAAGAAATATACACCACGAAAGTCTGTAGCTTTTACATATGAACACTGTTCGCATAATCCCCTTCCTAAATATCCACTTTACCATCTCATACAGCTGCTATCAGAAACTGTTGACACTTCCACTGACTGTGGAATATGGTAATATCCAAACCAGGCCAGAATCTACAGGCTTCCAAGGAAACTTTCAACATAATCCACCTGAATACAACAACACAATACACCTGCAGCCCCCAGAAACTGTACAATAGGCAACCACTTTCTCTTTCAACCTAGCAATTGTCAGAGGAAGGTATGAGTTTTGAAGAAAGCATGTCCACTTCAATGTAGCTTTTATTATTAGGAGCGGGAGACTGTAAAATTTGCCTGCATTTATCACTTGTCCTGGAAACCACAAACATCCCCCAAAAGCTAACACAAGGGAGTAAAACTAGAAAACCCTATAAATTCTGTTTTCTGAAAACTTTTAAAAGCTCTACCTAAAGTTGCACTTCTACTTGACCACAATTCTTATAATACAAACTGTTACAAAACATGTATTTTAGCCTAAAATCCGGCATTTATTAAAATCAATTATTTTCAGCTTTGTATTACTCGCTGAGGTTAAAATCCAGTTAAAAACCTGAGTAAGCTTTCTAATATCCTACTTACACATCTAATTCTCCTAATGACAATACTGAAGTATGAGTGTTAGTGATATGAAAACAATTTATTGGTTTTCCCTCTAGTTTTTTCCCTTCTTCTAACTCTGTGCTTTTGTCTTCTCCTCTCATTTCTGAACTATTAGTCAAAATATATGTGCTTTGCTAAACGACATGAACACTTAATATCTTCTGAGATTTATCACAAGAGCTGATACTTGAACTTAAAACTTTAAAGGCACACTTAGAATCTTATAATTCAGACAATTTCACTGAGGGTAATTCACTAAGATCAATCAGATCTAAAAAAAGATAGGGTGGGGAAAGAAAAAATGAAACTAGCAAGTAATGTACCAGAGACACTCTTTAAAGAACACGTTTCATTAATTCAAATTTCTAATTAACTACTGAACATTTGCAAATCATGGACAATGAACATCTACAAATCAAAGAAAAAAGCCACTGAGCTTGCTATGAAGACCACCATTAGGCTGTGTAATCTGATTTAATATGCTATATGCAGATGTTTCTGTGTATTTAGGAACCAAAACTTGAATGTCAACTACAACCAAAGCTTTAGATTCTCATTTATCATTTTTCATGTCTGCATTAATTTTCATCTCTAAATTTTCCCTCTGTGTTTACTGTAAGTTATGCAGAATGACTTCCCAGTTGAAACAAGCCTAGCAGTATTCCCCGCTGGTTTTGCCAGAGGCAGGCTTTGTTCTGGCTCACCTGGCAGAGCTGTACTGATGCCTGCGCCTCAGGACAACTGCAGGTCTCAGCCTCCATTGTGGTAATGTGAAAATGGTACTCTCTGTGGAGTTTGTGAAGGATACTGTAACCCAAATTATTACATGCTCAATCACTCCCCACTAATCATCAAAAAAAAGTGCTTAGCATATCATTTTCTGTTATTACTTTACTTTGTTTTGCCAATTGTAGTTTAAATTTTACATTCCCCCCCCCCCTTTTGCACTACCTAAAACCAAAACCACTAACATCTAGTCTTGACTTATTTAAAATTCAAAATATGAAAGGAAAAATACCCAGAAACCCAAAGTGGCCTAAGGAGGGATAAAGGTGCATTGCCTGAGAATGAAAACACATCCAAAGCCACTACAAAAGCAACATATCCCACTGAACACAACAAACACAGCACAGGTTCCTCTCACTACATCCACCCGGGAATGAGAGTGGAGAATAATACTCCTGCTCACCTCTTAGAGAACCCCCTGCATGGGTGCATTTTTTTCTTCTTTTCTGAATGGACTTCAGAAAAAGGCACAGCAGATAGCCTTAGGACCTAAACCTAAATGTTATCTATGTGGTTTCACAGTATGCCCATTTATTTCTGATACTGCAGAGCAGAAACAGGCACATAGAGTCATCCTGAGACGTTCCTGCTGGGTAGACTTTTCTGCATGCTTGCATAATAGCGTAGGGATACTTGAAAATAGTGATTTTTTTCATATAATAACTAATGTTTCATTTAGAGAACTGAAAATTATATACTCTTAGGAACTACAAACTCTGCAGGATAAGAATTAAACAGTTGTATTTTTCCCAAGGGAACAGAAAGTTGATGTGTCCTATAATGAATAAAGCATCCAGTTGTTAAGACCATGGATGATTTAATCCCATCTTGATTATTTTTTTTAAACATCTAGGAAAGAATGGGTGGCAGACTGACTTACAATGAGGTTAACACACAAACCTGTGTGAGCCCTTCTCTCTGTAACTCTGCTGGAAGTGCCTTACACGCATGCACACACCTATACCCTCCCCCCCTACCAGGGGCTTTGCTGCCTGTTTAACAGGGACTCCAGCTCTAACATCACCAAACTGTACTGCCTTGACTTAGGTGGCTAAAAAAGATCTGTAAGGATCGTAGAATGACCTGGGTTGAAAAGGACCTTAAAGACCACTTAGTTCCAACCCCCTGCCAACACAGGGGCACTTTTCACAGGTTGCTCAGAGCTTCATCCAACCTGGGCCTTTAACTCTTCCAGGGATGAGGCATCCACCACCTCTCTGGGCAATCTGATCCAGTGCCTCACTACCCTTACAGTGAAGAACTTTTCCCTAACATCTAATCTAAACCTACTCTCTTTCAGTTTGAAGCCATTCCCCTCTGCCCTGTCACTTCATGCTCTTGTAAAAAGTTCCTCTCCATCCTTCTTGGAGCTCCCTTCAGGTATTGGAAGGCTGCAATTAGGTCACACCAAAGTCTTCTCTTTTCCAGGCTGAACAAACTCAATTCTCTCAGCCTTTCCTTGTAGGAGAGGTGCTTCATTTCTCTTTTCATTTGGAGCCCTCCTCTGGACCCACTCCAACAGGTCAACGTCTTTCCTATGCTGGTGACCCCAGAGCTGGTTGCAGCACTCCAGGTGGGGTCTCACCAGAGCAGAGTAGAGGGGCAGAATCAACCTCCCTCAACCTGCTGGCCTCAACCTGCTTTTGATGCAACCCAGAACACGACTGGCCCTCTGGGCTGGGTGTGCACATTAATGGGTCATGTCCAGCCTTTCATCCACCAGCACCCCCAAGTCCTTCTCCACAAGGTGGCTCTCAATCTGTTCATCCCCCAGTGTTGATACCAGGGTTTGCTCTGACCCAGCTGCAGCACTTGGCCTTGTTGAAATTAATGAGATTCCCATGGGCCCACTTCTCAAGCTTGTCCAGGTCCTTCTGAATGGCATTTGCTCTTTTAGGTGTGTCCAAAGCACCACCTAGCTTGGTGTCATCTGTAGATTTGCTGAGGGTGCACTCAATACTTCATCTATGTCATTAATGAAGATGATAAATAGCACTGGCCCCAGTACAGATCCCTGAGGGACACCACTTGTCACAGATGTCCATTGAGACTCTGAGCTGTTGGCCACTACCCTCTGGACGAGATGTCCAAACACTTTCTTATCTATCTAAGTCCCCACCCATCTAATTCATCCCTCCCCAACTTAAGGGATGTTGTGGGGGAAGAAGTGTAGAGATAAGAATGGTGAAATTACAGTGAGAGGGCAGGTTCATTGAGATGGCATTGCTGTCACATTTGCGATTCAAGAGAGAAAACACTAGTGTGGCTGGGATGGAGGCAGCCCTTGGTCACAGCAGACCATATGGTGCTGTGCCTTGCATTTCTGGCTAAACCAGCATTGTAACACACCAGTGTTTTGGTTGTTGCTAAACAGTATCAAGGCTTCCTCTCTCCTCCTAGCAAGTAGGCTTCTTGTAGGTACCCACAAGAAGTTACGAGGGTGCACAGCTGGGACAGCTGACCCCAACTGACCTAAGGGATATCTCTGACCCTATGGCATTGTACTCATCAATAAAAACTCACAGAAGGGAGGTGAAGTGGGGTATCTGTGGTTATGGTACTTGGCTTCCCAAACAAGGCTTATGCGTGCTTAAGTCCTGCTTCCCAGGAACTGACTTAACATCTACCTGCCGAGAGGTAGTGAATGAATTCTTCTTTTTTGCTTTGCTTGCATGCATGGCTTTTGCTTTCTGTATTAAACTGTCATTATCTTGATCCAAGAGGTCTTCTCATCTTCCTTTCATTTTCACCTTAAAGTGAGAAGGGAGTAGATGTCAGCTGGAGTCAACCTGTCACAAAACATATAATATCCTAAAGAGAAGAACACAACCCTATTTATCTCTGCTAATGGAACTGGTGAGATACAGCACTGAGATTCAACTGTGGAAGCTGAACCTTCCCTGCCTGCCTGATGTCTTCCTGGCCAGTGAGGACACTATGAGTGGCTTATTAGCCGTGGTAAATTTAAAAGCTCAGAAAAATCATTGCCACCTTATTTGTGTGTCAGTAAATAATTCCTTTAGATTTTAAGTTGTATATATCCTGGTTGCA
Organism: Pipra filicauda; assembly: GCF_003945595.2. Taxonomy (NCBI): domain Eukaryota; kingdom Metazoa; phylum Chordata; class Aves; order Passeriformes; family Pipridae; genus Pipra; species Pipra filicauda. Next base: position 763,183 of record NW_024103563.1, on the reverse strand, counting down.
GAAGACTCTCTCCATCAGGTCAAAGACGCTTGACTAAACTGACACATGCTGTTCTATAAACCTCAGCTATTTTGACAAGCTGCATGTAAAAAAGTTTGCACATACATGTACACATGCTATATAGGAAATTTTATGTGTTCTGTGCAGGCAGTAGGGGGTCCTCAGACCTCAAAAAATATGTAAATGTGTATTCATTAGAACAGATAACTTCATGAGTGACTACTGTAAAAAGCAGGAGAGAATCATGTCCCTCTCCACTGGTCCTTTATATATTTTATATATATATAATAAAGCTATTCCCTTATATATAAATAGTAATTTTAAAAACTTCATCAGAATATTGCTATCAGTTACAAGTCATTGCCTCTCCCCCATAAAATTGGAGATCAGAACTGTTACTGTCCTTCTGGGTTACCCACCAGTAACAGATGCATTTAGTCTCCTAAGCCCATGGAAAGTTTTTGGGGTGAAGCAAGGGAGAAGACAGAAGTTTGATGAAGGCAAGGGTAGAAGAAAACTGTCTTGTTTAAAAGCTTTCTATGGATTTGGACACTCAAATCACTGTTAATTTTTACAGCATCTTAATGAAAATATTAATGAAAACCCTTTGGTAAAGCATAATTTAGTTCTCTAGATAGGCAGTTTGCACCACTTAATGAAGCTCATATGAGATGAACAAGGAAATGAACTAGAAGTTACTTCCTGATCTATCCATATGTTTTCTGTGCAAGCTATTTGCATTTAAGTCTGAACACAAATTTAAATTTTCCCTTTTATAGGTTGGAAATTTAAGCACAGGATATATTAAGTCATTTTCTGTAGACTATAAAGTAGGCCTGCAAAAGGACAAAACCAGTTTCTCATAGGGATGAGGAAAATGATGGCATTCAGCAGTGTAATATCACACTTTTATAGTGATGAAACAGGTAAGTTATACGACAATACAAATGATGCGATTTCAGTAAATTACACCTGAAGGCACAATAATGGATGAACAACAGAATTCCTTTCAAACCCTTAAGATGTAATTGGTAATAGCTGTTAGTAAAAGGCATTGGTAATATATGGTTACATCTTCATATTTAGGAGTTTAATTGAAGCGACACAGAAGGCACCATTTAATGTTACTAAGATCGATACCCTAATGAAACAATGTACTATTCTCCACTTCTAAAATAAATTAAATTACATTTTAATATTCTCTTAATTTACATTTGTACTCACCATGATGTATTTGATATGCTGCCTAGTAACTGGTTCTCTAGGAGTATTTACTGCTTAGCTAATAGTAAACTACTGCCTGCTTTTATTTCCCAAGCATACCTCAACTGTTGTCATTTCCTCCAATAAGCAAATAGAACATCTTGCACTGACCTTAAGACCATCTGGTAATAGATGCTTTGCAATATACCCAATACTAACTCACAGGAAGCACCTACAGGTTGAACTAGAGTAAATTAGTGCACCGCGACAGGTAATTATTCTGCAAAATTCTGAATTTAAAACATACAGCTCTATAGTGTGAGAGCTGCCCCAAGTGCCAGGCCAGAGTTGCGCACCGTTCAGCACAAGATGCCTCTATCAGGCTTGCATCTGGGACACATCCTGATGGCAAGATACAAACCAACTCACCATATGAGTCAGTCAGTGTCCTGAAAGGAAATCCTCAGACAGACTTTGCTTAGAGCAGGCCATGGGGACTCAAAGCTTCTCCTAGAAAGACTTGGGCTTGTCAGTATTTTGGATGTCACACCCAGGATGCCATACACATTATGAGCCACACTGTCAGCTATCACAATTACAAATCACGTCCGGTTTATGTGATCAGTAAGGTATATCTGACTAACGGCTATTCCTTGATGAGGTTCAGAATTGACAGGAATTCTCAGGATCTTACCAGCTGAGCAAAAGAGTAATTTGCTTTTCTGACTCCTTTCAGCAAATCTACCCAGTCACTATGCAATTTCTTCATGTTACATATCAGAGTAATCATTACTAATTTCCCATAATGGAGTCCCATATCTTCTTCAGAGTTGTCTTCATTAATGTCTTTTCCCAATCAAATTCAAAAATCAATCTATGAAATAATTACCAGTCATGAGGATGTTACGATTAATATGAAAGGCAAGTTTAATCAAAATGGAAACACTCTCTTGTGGTATCTTTTGAAATACAGTTTTATGCTGAAAAATCATACCCATACTACAAAAAGACTTAAATGCTACAAAAAAACCCAATCAAACAAAACATTTATTTTTCTTCTTATCCTTTGTTCTGACCTAATTATGGCCTTTCTTGCAATAAAGTTTCAGTTACCTGTAACACATAATCTAGTTACCAAGATATGTACCACAGGCATTTGTACCCTTAACCATTGGTACAAAAAAGATGGTCAGACCAGGGAGAACAAGCATCTATCTGTAGGACCCTACTGTGTCTACACTGGGCTTTTAACTAATGTGACCTGCATTACTGAAACACTGGTCAAGAGTATAATTTTTAAGTACCTATCTTCTGTAAGTAATGACCTTTCAGCAGAACAATGACAGTCCATGTTTTAATAGAATTTCAGCTGTAAAAAAAGAATCCAGAAAATGTCAAAAGCCTGAACATATTTGAATCTATCTCTTTATGACTGCATCAACATTATCACATCCTAATTCTCCTGTACATGGATTTCATATGTCATTTGAACCATCTTCTATGAAAGCCACATGAGAAACTAGGCCTTACCTAAATACTGGAAGTTATTTCATTAGAAATAACCTCATTTCACCTCAAGACACTTGTGTAAATTTATCAGAAAAAAAATAATCAAGACATGAAGCATGTGCAGAGCTTAACAATAGCACTCCCATTACAATGAGGAATGCTATAATGTCAGTTCCTGCATTCTCTCTGCTCTGAATCTATCAGTCAGAGATGTCTGGTCTGTCACATAATCTGGAAGAGAATTCAACTGGTCTGTGTTTATGAAAAACAGACTATGGTATTACCCAGATCTCCTTGTGTCATATTTTAAAGCCTATATAGGAAAACAAATATTTGAAAACCTGAAGACTCTTTTTTAAACTTCCATTACAACATCTAGAAATAAAAAGATAAAGGCAACACAGAATTTCTCACAGCACATTTTTGAAGGTGGAAAAGAACAACTTTAAGCAATCTACATTCAGAAAGCATCAATTTAAAAAAAAAAATATTTGTGTGGCCTTTTGGGGTAGTGAAATTCTACTAAGGGTAACCTTAGACAAGGGTAACCTCTACAAGTTTCATGTTACACTGCATATTAAGATACAGTATCTTGATACCACATATGTGATAGTGCCCAAGTAATTTGAAAACCAGAATATTTTGTTGATAAAACAAAAACCCTTAATGTCCAACAATTAAATAATCGTTTCACTGTTCCATGACTGTTCTCCTTCCATGCAATTTCACAGACTGTGGTGCAATTTATCATTAATTTATTGCACTCAGCCCACAGAAAAATGTCAGAAATGTAGATCAGTGAGAATAAACGAGACATCCAAAGAATGGAAGAAAAAATCATTAACATATAATTTTCATAAACAGAGTTAGATAACAAGGTTCAAAAATACTAAATCACATGACCACGTCACACAGGAAGTCTATGGCAAACCCAAGACATTAACACAGATATGCCAAATCCCAGTTTGGTACCCTGCGATGTAAAACCTTCCTGTCTCTAAGTTTATACCTGTGCAGACCTTGAGAGAAGTAGTTTAACACTAAGACGAAATGCAAAAAGCATACATTAAGTTGTTCAGCCTGGACATTATGTTAGATATAGCTTATGCTGCTTTCCTTGAATAGTTAGTTTATTTTTTTTTAAAACACCTGTTTCAAGAAGACACTATTTTAACTGTAACCAGTTCAGGAAAGGCTTTTACTAAATAACTCTAAGTATGGAGAAAAAAAATAAAATCACATGTTACTCAGCCTGTCTGGACTGATACTGCTAGCTCCTGTTTAAATAGGCAGGCAGAAAGAACTGCTCATACTTCTTATTCAGTGGGAAAAAACAGAAGAATGCTAACTTGTGCCAAATCTTTTTAAGCGTTATGAATTTACATCAGCTCAGAAGTACGTGCTTCTGAACACTGAATTTTAAAGTGGGTTAGATTTTTCTTCTGTTCCTTAAAATGCTTTTTCCCCACTATAAAAATATGTCACAGTGGAAAAATGAAAATACAACAGACTGACTTTTGTAATTCAGTATGCATGACACTTATATCTTCATGATGAAAGCTGCAAACTGGTGTTTGCTTATGCTTAAATTTTCATTAATAGACATGACTTAGAGGTCTTGTTGGTGAAATACACCAGTTATGATGATTCTGAGACAGAAACATTACTGAGATGAAATGACAGATACTGAGATGCTCCTTGTTTCTCCTTTCATTTTATCTCAAAAATAAGGTCCTTTTTTATCTTACTCCACCACAAAAAAAAAAAGGTTTTGCTATTATTTGCTCTACAATCCCTTCTATAATGAACATTAAAGATTCAGTATGTCAGTCATATGAATAGATTCAGCCATTTTGAAATGGCGGTGTTTAAAATCCTATGTATATACACAAAACAAACCCAGTTTTTAGCTGGCATCTTTGCTGTCAAAAGGCAAACACCAGTGTGGATAATGGATGATCTAAAAAAAGCACATACTGGGTGCCAAAAACACCTACAAGGCCAAAAGGAAAATTGGGAACTCAAACCAAAGAAATAATTAAGAGATGCACTCAAAAATGCCAACTGAACGATGAATGCAACACGTGACTGGGTTAAAACAAGTTTTAACTCCACAGAAGCATATTAGCAAAACAATGATTTTTTATTATTACTTTTTTTTCAATGGTATATAAGGTATTTTTATGTGGAAAAGAGTATTTTCTAGGTAAGTATGAGAATACAGCTCCCAAAGAAAAGCACTATTGTGTAGCTGAGATTTTCTGTAGTTTTAATATTATAGTTTCACCTATTACAAATGCAGTTCATAAAGAAAACCAAAATGCACTCGTACATAATAGAAATCTTCTATGTTTTTAATAGCACCAATAATCCCAAGCTTCAGCTCATTTTCTTGGGAAAACGGGGATGACAAGCAGCAAGCTTTTCTGCACGCTGCTTGCATTACAGAAGATGAGAACTGCATTATGCCAGCTGTTTTGCTCAGGAATGAATCAATATTGGCAGAAGGGTCAGACTAATATATTGAGATGATATTTATTCTCCTATCTGTCATTCTCCTCTCTACCCTCATGCTGCCAAACCGTAATAAAACTGGTGAATCATAGCGAATGTATCTGTGAGGCTGATGTCACCAGACGACAACTCAAAGCCAAGGCAGGTGCTAAAGTAGCATTGCTCACCCTAGAAGGTGCCTTCGGCTGTGTCCCTCTCCCTCCTATTCCCACACCTACCCAGTCTAAAGGAGCTTCCATCTGTTTCATTTTCAGATGATCTAGTTTCTGAGATCATAAGTTAGAGCAAATGAGGCTGACAGGTGAAATAAAAGCATAGAATTGTTTTTCTTAAACTGCCTTTTTTTTAATTAATATGGTGCAGAGTGACACATTTTGTTGATCCATTACATTTCTATTTGGAATATGTTAATGTAATTATTTAATAGCCTAAGGCCAACAATAGATAAGTTTGCATGCAAACATAACACCCAAACCCAAAGTTATGCAACCTGCACTGTGATTTTATATGTTTTAAAGCCCAACAAAAACTAAGCAATAACCATTTCAGCAGCATTTTCGTGTCGGGGAATATATATTTTATGCTCATTTTGTAATATATGACAGCACCCTGATCCTGCAGGGTGACAGAGACAGCAACCCCAGATGCTTGCTTACTTAAAATGTTAAAAGGTTCTGTTTCCACAGTTCTATAGCAAACATGCACGGTAATGTTTACCAGATAATCTTCTCTCTGCAGAAGCCTGTTGCTGTGGCAACCTGTTGGAACACCCGACATGCCAAAGTGTCCACCGTGTACGTGCATGCAACACACAATAGTTTGTTGTGGTTGGAAAAGATCTCTTAGATCATCATTCTCCAGTTCCAGGAAAATCAAGTTGAAACAACAGAAAAGTCCATCTGCAGCACTGCTGAATGGTAGATTTCTGAAGTTATAAATCCAGCAAGAATGAATCTCTTTGTACCAATGACAGTATTAGAAGACCCTACATAGACTGGAATTGGCATAAAAGCAGTCTATTCATTTCTGGTGAGCTTTTTTTCTCCCCCACTACAAAATGTAGCCCTGAACCCATCAGAGACTATCTAAACATGGACTTACCACCCTGATGGCTCATTTTCAAGCCAGCTGGCACCTAGATGCTCTTTGCAGACAGGTTTTAAGTTGACCTTGACTATGTCATAGTTTTGTCATACTTCCAATGCTAAGTTTAAATTTTTACATATTTACTAGAAATAATTTCTTTTAATAATGAAGTATCATGTTAATTTGTATATTAATAAATTAAACACAGCAAAAGGATAGTTAATTGCTAATAACTAGGATTAGTATAATTCACATGGAAAAAAAAATCCACATCCTTCATGTATTAGCCAGTATAGTTACAAATTCATATATATGCATTTCTCAAATGTAGTAAACTTTGATACAAAAGGCTATCTAAAACAGTGACTCCTTGCAACTTTTGGCAGCAGTCTTGGGTTTGGAAACTGCATAATCTCACCTCCCTGTCTCGCACATGCAGGAGTTTTGCCGGTATTTTTATTATCTGGATTATATCAGGGCTCTCCCATTGATCATGACATTCAAGAGAAAGTGTTTCCAGATGTTCAGAGGGAATCTCCTCCATTTCACACTCATTGTGGCCACTGCCTCTGGTCCTGCAACTGGGCACTACTGAAAAGAGCCTGGCTATGGCCTCTCCCTTCAGGTACTTAGATTCCCAAACCTTTTTTCAGCTAAACAGTCCCAAGCTCTCTTAGCCTTTCCTCATACAAGAGTTGCTAGCGCCTTCTTTGTCTTGGTGGTCCTTCATCAGACACTTTCCAGTACGTCTGTGTGTCTCTTGCATTGGGAAGCCCAGGACTGGTCCCAGCACTACAGGTGTGGCCTCACCAGTGCTCAGCAGATCAGAAGGATCCCCTCCTTTGACCTAGTCAATACTTTGCCTAAACCTTCACTGCATTATCCTTCCTGGCTAGATCACATTGCTGATTCACAGTCAACCGGCGTACACCAGGACCCCCAGGTCCTTTTTGGCAAAGCTGCTTTCTGGATGGCACCTCTCCCAGTTGCCACAGTTATTCAGAAATTACTGAGAGAGGCCTCACAGTGACACCACCATCTCACTCAGCATCAAGGTCCATGGGTTTATCTATTTAAAGTCTGCTTAAGTATTCTCTGACCTGATACTCTTCTACCAAGGGTAGTAGTTGTAGTAAATTAGTCACATAGAAATAATTAGTGGATGTATTCATAATACATACCTTTGTACAGATCAGAAACCAAATCACAGGCTACCAAAGATACCTGAATTTAAAATAAAACAAAACCAAAACCAGAAGTGGTGCTTTAACCCAAAAAATGAGTCCCAACCAACTGCTGCTATTCTGTTCTTTAAAGTACTTCCTTTCAGGCAGCAGAATAGACTTTAATCTTTTCTGCCTAGAATTCAGCAGCAAGGGTCCTTTCTTGCTCAGAACACTTTTTTTCTGTATTTGTTTAATCAATAGATTCATTTTATGTAACAAAACACAATCTGGACTTTTAATCAAGCTGATTTAAGTCTCCGCTTTTAATTATAAGCAGATAAACAATTATAACCAGAGAAGTTAGAGGAGGTATTAAAGCCTAATTTGGCTAATTTTCTTCCTAAAACAAAAACGTTATCTTTTCTAGCTTATCTTGCATTGTACCAGCATCAACATCTGTACATCCAGGAAATATTTTCATGTCAATAATTTAATAACATTAAAATCTTACCTAATTATAACAGCACAGATCAGTTTTCCCCTGAATTGTATTACCAAAATGTTTCTCAAACATCATTGCCAAATGGCTTGTTCAAATCTCTACAGAAAGGGCACTGCTCATTGAGAAACAGTGGCAGATCTTTGCTGTCAGAATTATCCACAGGGGACACGTTTTGCCATCTCATAATGTTTCTAAACCTTTTGAATCACTTGTGTGGTCTCATAAAGATTTCCCTGGATACCCTGTAAACAAAAGGTCAGATCTGCATTTACCCAAGTTCCACAGTTGTGTGAGATTTATCACTGCATTATCTGAAGATATGGCATGGGCAAGCAAGCTGGAGCACTGTATTTCATTTCAAGCAGCTGAGGCCTCCAGCTCTCATTTTGCCTTTTTTGGTGTTCTTTTTTTTCCCCTCTTAGCAGAACTGAAAACTTGTTTTCTAGATCACCTGAACCATTCAATTACAAAATTAAGAGATAAAATAAGCCAGTCATGTAAAGAAGCACCATAAAGAAATTTTGAATCTTTTGCTAGGTTTATCTGATGAGCAATCTTGAAGTAAATTAGTTATCTGTAGATACATTTTTGGCACAAAAATTTGTCTGGATTATCAAGCATTAAAGGAGCAGTAACAGTTTAAACATGGTGAGTGAGTCTGGAGAAGCTTTACATAATATAGTACAGTTATTCTAAATCAAATAGCAAAGAAACAATATTTGTTTCCCATTTGTTTGCTTTGGGCATTTGACAGAACTTTCTGTGCAGATTGTTTTCTCTGCAGTGTCAATTCTCTCTGCTGTTTCTATAGTCAAGAAGCACCAGGCACAAGCAAAGGACCAGAAGCTATTTTAAAGTTTTTGCTTCCATCCCTCTCTTTGCTTCCTTTAATTAGCTAGGTTCATGTCCACGTTTTCCCTTTAAGCTAGAAATGGCTTGAGCTCTTAGTGTGAGGTTTTAGCAACAGATGGTACGCTTTCCTCTGAGTTAATTCTGAACCAGCATCTCAGGGTTGAGATTGCTAGAGGTGTTATCTTACAGCAGAGATACTGATTTATAAAATCATTACCAATCCAAAGCCTGCTTTAAAGTAAAAGTTGTTAAGCTCTGCTGTGGTATTATTCTTTGTCAAACAGCTGCTTCAATGCATCTATGAGAAATATGCTACCAGAATGCTGAAGATGCAACAGTGAAACAGGGTATTAAATGAAGACGTGTTCACTATTTCCTATTGAACAAAATACTCTCTCTCTCAAGCTCTCACATAAACAACAGTCAAGTTTCTGCAACTTTTTGCCAATACCAATGGAACAGCATTCCTCAACCTGGGCTGAAGGCAAAAGTAATACAATACAATGAGAAGAAAGCTGGAAAGAAGGTTAAGAAAATCTGATAAATTCAAAAGGGGAAAAGGAGATAGTTCTTGGCCAATAAAATGAGGAGAGCAGCATAAGGAAACCATGGAAGCCTGAGAGGATGAGTAAAACTGTGAAAGAAAGAGAGCGGCAATGGGAAGGGCAGAGAAGATCATCTAGTCAGGAAAATGCCACTAGGTCAAACTGTGAAACTGAGATCTGATGATAGGAAATTCCATAAAATCTGGAAAGATGTTGGGAATTTAGCAGATAGACACAATAAATTTAATTTAACGTGTTCTTACAATAACTTGCGTATTAACATCATGGGTCATGAATCTATTAAAACATGGAAATAAAAGGAAAATGAAAGGAAATTAGCTTGGCTCTTGGTATTCTTGATTCCTTGCATGAAGAGCAACATTCAATTGAAATGCTTCCTGAGGCAGAGAAAGATTAAAAGAAAATTAATGGTACTCTATGGGTACAAATGACATTTCATAGACTTTGTCTGTGGTTATCACAGCTGAAGGCTAAATAAAAAATTAAGTCTGAGTGAAAGTTCGAATCATATGATATGCAGTTGCTTTTACTTCTTATTGCCTAAGTAAATTCCATTGCACCAATAATGAGTAAAGAGCTGAAACTATAAAGAGTCCTACTACTTTGACCACTGACCAAAATCTCTATATTTAGGTATCAAAAGGTTAGATAACATGTTTGGTTAGGGGTTTTTTCACCCCCAAGAGATACTGAGGATACTTAATTCACACAGATATTTTACACACAGCAGCCTCTGAATCTTCCCAAAGGAAATCTTGATCGCCCTTCAGCTACTGTCATCTGAGCACATTGACCTTTATCCTTATTTATACCCAATACTTTCAAACTAGCATAATGCTCTGCAGAATTTATTTCATAAGGGATCTTTAAATTTGTCTGCAGGTTCGATATTTGTCTACAGTAAGTTAAAATCAAAATTCAACCACTTATTCCCATTAATTAGACTTGTGGAACAACTGGGAACTGTTGAAACATGTATGGCATGATGAATAACCTTTGTGCTAAACATTATTCTCTGGTCTCCTCTACTTCTTTCAACTCAAAATTCACCATGTCACCACTACTCACTTCAGCAGTTCTCCTTCTCTTCATGTCTCTCCCCTGTTCTTAAATCCTGTAATTCATCTACTATCTAAAATTCAGCCTATCTTCTACACGACATATAATTCAGGAGCAATTCCCAATAAAATACACAGAAGAGAATATATATTGTTGCTTGTAATTAGCATGGACCTGATTGTTAACTTGCTCCCCCTCTTGCAGGGCCTGATAGTAGTTTTCTAACAGTAACAAAACTCTGTATTCATTGACCTTTTGTGATAATAACTGTTAAAATAACTATATCTATATACTTGGTATAAAATTGTATAAAAGTGAACAATCCAACCATTGCTAAAAATACAGACTATAAAACATTACAGCTACCGAGGGATTAAAATATGCTTCTTTTGTTCAGCCAGAGAAGTTCTTGTGCCCTTTCACTCTAGACAATATGAAAAGCAGGGAGGGTTTTTTCTGGCTCTGGAACACATATAAGCTCCTGGCCTTGAAGGACAGGATTAGGAACACACCATCTGTCTGACTGATCATTCCCATGGGAGGAAAGCAGGGAACACAGGCTGGAAGAGAGCTACAAATCATTGTAAGAAGTTCTCCACTCAGGCAAACCGGGACAGGGGTGGCACGGCAGTGTGCATCTGTCCTGCAAGCTACACACAACCTCAAGAGTGTCGAATTATCTGCTGGTGTTGAACAGTGAGGTTTTATCATAAGCAATTTTGTCCAGTATGAGTTCATTAATTTTTCTCCAAAGATGTTTACAAGATGAGTAAGCTAGTGGTTTATTAAATCAGCACTTATAGTTTATATACTTATACTTGCTTTTAAATTCACTGCCATAGCCTGGACTCCAGTCTGACCATTTTTCATTTAAAACGCAAACCCTTTGGGGAACAAATAAATAAATAAAAAAGAAAAAAAAATCAGAAAAAGTGTGGCACAAAGTATTTAAGAATATTTTCCCCAAATCAAGTTCGGCTTTGATCTCCCTGTTTATCCCTCTGTTTTATTTTCTAGTTACGTACAAATTGCTCAATGATATACTTCAAACACAGAACTGCATTTCTGGAGCACCAGACAACACCCCAGTACCATTCCCCAGAAGTACTTAAGGGCCATCACAGTATGAAATCTTAAAATTAAAGGTTTTTCACTGCTTTTCTGCATAGTGTATCATAGCACTGCTGAACAAGGCTGTGATCCTCTTCAGAAGATCTCCCTAGAAACCAGATGTTTGTTGAGGTTTTAAATTGGTACTTATTGTATCATACTAAAGATGTCATGCTGTGAGAAATGTATAATGCACTTGATGTGTGTGCTTGTCCCTTGGCATCTGCTGACTGAATCAGGCTCCCTAAGTGCCTTCTAAATAGCATTTGCTTTGGAAACAGTATCAAGAAGTAAAAAAATACACACCTTAACTCATCATTTGGGATTAAACAGATTAAGGAATATTTTTGTTTAGCTCTGATTTCCTTTAAAGACAACAGGATCAACTGCTGTTGCACTTTCTAGAGCTAGAAGACAATCAGGAGGATGAGAATTCTTCACTGCATAAGATACTTATCCTGGACAGGAATTTATTTCATTCAAGAAACCTTTTGATTGGCAAGTTTTGACCTCTCTTCTACACTCAGGGTTTGGGTTAACATTGACTGGCCTGCGGTCAATACAATACAACGTACTCTGCACTTGATAGAAGTGAGAAGTTTTCTGGAATCACAAGCAATTTATATTGTCCAATGAACTGTGCGTGATGCAGTAAAGAGTAACATTAGACTCTTTTTTCAAATCTCTTTTTTCAGAGGCAACAGGGTGTGCACCAATAGTGTCTATCATAGACAGTAACAGCCTGTTTTAAAATAACATTGTTTCTGTTTTGAAGTGGAGATACAGGTGCATAAATATATAGAGCAATGCAGGTGCACAAACGAACAAGATTACTTTGGTCAGGTAGAAAAGATGTCTCAAAGTTATGAAGTTAAAAATTCTTGGTGGTAGAAGTGGATAATACTTGTTCACTTTAAAATTAGGTCTACTTATTTTAATAGCAGATAATCACAGTAGCCTGGAAATATATTAGTGTAGAATACCGTACATAATTTTTCTTTGCATTTGGAAAACTATTTAAAATCAGCACAGCTTTACACCCCTCTCCACCAAAACATAAAAGTAGATTTACCACTTTGGACATTGGACTGCTTATTAGCCAGTCTTTGTCAGGAAAAACCTTTTGAGTTTCTTGTGGCAGCTCTTTCAAGACTCTCTTCTCACTGTTTGTTGAACTTTTATGTCTAAATTCACTAGAAAAGGTTCTGAATATTTAAGCAAACCAGAAAACCAAAGTGAACAACATGCAGTGCTTAAAGACAATTTTGGCCTCAGTAGTATGTGCAACAACCTTATTTACCCTACATACAGTGCTGGCCTAATCCTAAATGTCTCCGACCCTGAAATGAACATCTCATTCGATTGGTGTTTCCAGAACTTAAAGAGAAATACATAACAAGATATGCTAGATTAAGTCATAAAAATTGTTTCTCAAACCTCATATGCTTTAAATCCAATCTCAAATTTAATCATACTTGCAACAAATTATTTTGCCCTTTCACAGGTTGACAAACAATGTGAGATCTAGAGCCTTAAGAACTAGAGCAAAGCAAAGAGGAATGCCACATCCTACAGCAAGAACACATTGGAGAATGTCTCCAAACTGTTTGGATAGTCCACAAGCTCCATTTAGGCTGCAGAGGACGGGTAAACTCAGCTCTTTGAAACCAATCTTACTTTTCATGTAGCAATGCCTCACTTCTGAAGACATTTAAGTACATTGCTCCCAATAAAATCACCGATCACAGCAGTGCTCAAAAGGCCTTTGAGGATGTATGTGGTTGCTGGCAACCTAATAGGGTAAGCATATAGGTTTTTTGTTGAGGATGTGAAATAGGACAAACATCAGGATGGAATCCACAAAAGGCAGGATGCTGAATATAAAGTTACTTCCAGGAGAAACAGGGAGGCCTGAGCCCTAAGAACTCATAACCAAAGGTTAAGTTCTTAGAACATGCATCCAGAATGTGAGAAAACAGTGTGATTACCCTATTCAGACTCAGGAGATTTGATTCTCCTGGTAGGGTGCTCTAATTAGCAAGCTGTCCCCTATTGTGGAGCAGGAAGCTTTAATCTTCCCAATGAAGCTATTAGACTTTTCAGAGAACAGGAACACTGTAGCTGCAACTGTGCAGAGACAAGAGTTCCTGAGGCTGCTGCAATGGCTGCTCAATACACCTGAAATGCATTAAAGCACAGACCACATACGTCATTTCCTCTCCCAGGCACGTGTGTCAATAGCTGTAGTCATGGAATAACAGAATCACAGAATAGTTTGGGTTGGAAGGGGCCTTTTACGGTCGTCTCATCTGACCCTCTTACAGCAAAAGCAGGAAAATCTTCAAGTGGATCAGGTTGCTCAGAGCCCTGACTGACATGACCTTGAATGTTTCCAGGGCTAAGGCACATACCACCTCTCTGGGCAACATGTTCCAGTGTTTCAAAAACGCTTATTGTAAAAAATTTCTTCTTTGTATCTAGTCTGAAAATCCACAAATTCTCTTCAGTGGTCAAGCAAGCCTCAAATGCTACGAAAAATACAACTGCTTCAACAGAGGGACTGGCTGGGAGTGCCAGAGACACCCAATAGGTGGTTGGGTAGGTCACCTTTTGGAAGGTAAGTGATGGGCAGTCTCATCTCCTCAACCAGAAAGATGCACAGATACTTTGTTTCCTGAATCCTGGGTGATAGCTCTATTTCTTGGAAGAGGTAGCAGAAGAATGTGAAAAAGGGGGTAATGATTCAGTGCATGTGCTGCAAGAAAACCACTGCAATAGGTGTTGCAAGAGAGACTGAAAAACAATGCCAAATCTGTGGAGCATGTAAAAGAGGAAGAATGAGATTAGCACCAGGTACCTCAACTGCATCCATTCCACAATATCTAATACATACATCCCCATCCAGAAAACAACAACACTGAACAAAGTTTTTCAGGACAAACTTGGCATTCAGATGTCCAAAGATGCTTTTAAACCTCTTGTGCCTTTTGTGGAGCTCCCTTACGGTCTCTTAGATCTCACATAAGATTTCACATTAAGTGTATGTCTATTGGCTACTGTACATAGTCAAAGCTGTTAAATCCTTGGTAACTAATGATATGAATCTCTGAATTTTCCAGTGAAGGACTGATTAGCCAATGATATATGATGGTTTGAAATTTTCAAACTGAAGATAAAAGGTAACACTTGCATTCATTACATTGATGCACAAATGCCAATAACCCTTTGTTTTTAATAAGACAACATACATATTACATGTCTACAAAAGCCAAAAGAAGGTTTTCACTTTGGAGCCCTTCTGACAGGTATGAAACTATGCAGACATACACATGACTGTATGATCATTGCCCTAGGGAAACTGCAACAAACTAGTATTAATAACACATCTCCCTAAATAATAAGCAAAGATTTGTATATAGTGATGAAAACTTTTAAACATCACCCCATGTCCTAATGTTTTTGCTCTGCTTTTCCTTCTTTTGTATTATTTTCTTCCTTTTTCTGTGCCAAGATACAGTACTTCAATACTGAAACTTGTTTTGTAGTTTGACATCTGAAGAGTCACTTTCAAACTTGAACTCCTATAAATGTTATTAGACACTGTGGGAACCAACCTGGCTTGCAAAGCAGGCCAGGTGAATCCCTAAGGTTCAGTGTTCTGTTTCATTTCTATACCCGGTCACTAACTGTGAGACCATTTGTCAGCAGCAGTCTTGAAACCTTCAAATAATTAGTTCTCGCAAAGATAGTCAGAGACTGTAAAAAGAATACAATATGGAAGACTATAACCAAAAAAAAAAAAAAAAAAAAAAAAAAAAAGAAAAAAGCAAAAAGCAAAACTTAATAGCCCACACTTCTGCAACGTGCCCTGTTTTATTTGGAAACAGTTGAAGGAAAGTTTGTCAGTTAAGTTTGTACCTTTTTACTCCCTTTATACTCCAATTAAAAGCACTGCAAGAGAAAGAAAAACCTTTCAGAACTGAGTTGGGATGGGAACAAAGGAAAAAACTAATTAAACTCAGCAATTAAAATTGGCTGTAAACAAAAGAGAATTGTGTGTGTGTGTGTATAATTTTCTAATTAAACATTCTGTACAGGTCCACAGTAGACCACTTTGAAGAAATGTTAGCATAAAGAGACATATTTTAAAAGCATCTTTAAAAAACTTTTACTTGTTTAAAAAATAAAAGAGTGGTAAGATTCTCCCATCATCAGATCTGTGGTGTGTTTGTTCATTTGTTTCTTGTCTCTGACCAATATTCTCAGTACTCATTTACGGCCAAGCAGAAACACAGCATTTCTAAAATCACAGCACTGCTGGAATTGAGATCTCATAACTGCATCTCAGCCTCCTAATTCTGAAGAAAGTGGTCTTTAATGACACTAGCCACTGTATTGAGTATATCTCAATGGCAAACACAAAAAAATGGAGGACTGGGAATAACAAGAACAAACAATCCAGTAGATGAACCTTTACGTCTTAGAAATTACCTGTGGGACTTGGGAATGGTGGCTGGATTTTGTCAGCCACTAAGAAACTGGAGATGGGAAAAAAGGCCTACAAATGGTGCCAGAAGCTGAAGGATGTTTTTCAGAACTGGCTCTTCACTTGTTTGCCCGCTAACACTTATTTCAGATGTGAAGCTGGACCCAGCATCTTTTGATTTTAAAAGATTCTAGAAAGATATTCCTCTCACATACAACATGGCATGTTGACAGGTTCCTTCCACCCTGAATGTTTCCAGTCAAGTACTTTTTTTTTTTTTAAATAAGCAGTGCTTTGGTGGCTCAGCTTCTGAGTCATCTCCCTCCTTCCCCTTGCTCCCCAGCATATCAAAATTCAGTAACACAGCCCTCACTTGAAAGTGGACTTACTGGTTTCTGCTGATGCTGTTTACAGCTTAGACAAGCTGTTTCTGTGGAGAAGAGTATGGCCCATCATCTTTAAGCATTCCTGCTTGCGTTTGTACATCAAAATTCACCAAATGCACAAGATCTCAGATGAATTCAGTGGTGTACTCAATTCAGCACACCAGAACCAAAAAGTCCAAGATTTCTAAAGAACTTAACTAGAACAGGGAGAACAATATTTTTTCATTTTCTAAACTAAAAAACCATTACATATTCCACTACCTTCTTATTCCAGCTGGAGCACAAGGTTTCAGTTTTGCCAATGCTAACAATACTCCCAAATACCTATAATTTCACTATATTGATAACTTGGGGCTTTAAAAACCAACCACACAGCCAAAGAAACCTCCCCAAATCCCTTTGTCTATTTTGACCATTGAGGTACAGGAAATAAGCATACAATCCTGACACTACTGTGATGTTGATATGATCACGTTATAATCTTCCTCTTATACTTAATACAACAAATTTTAAGTCTTTAGATAAAAACCAACATCATTGTAGAAGAAAATCCCAGTGCACCTCCTTTTATGTGATCCTTCTTGACCTAGAAGCTTAACGAAATTTGATAAATTGAACTTATTTTAAATTATATATGTAATAAAAATCAATCTAGCCTATGCCCAGGGGAAGGGGAAAGAGAGTGAGAAACGCATAAAAAATAATCATGCTATGATAGTAAAGTTCTTTATTATAAACTGATGACTGTTGCATTATCGACAGATGGCATTCTACCCATGACAAGCTCATCCAGCTTAAGTCCATTTCCTATATCTCCTTATGCTCCCAATTATGTGTTTTTTGAAGTGTAGAAAAGGCATTTTAGGTATTAAAAATTTGAATTTTAATTTATGTTTAGATAAGTTTAGTAAATGAAAATATTCCACTTTGATGTTTGAAGCTGAGAAAGAGTGAAAGGTTCACTACTTCTTATGACATAGTAAGTCAGAGGATAGCTTCAAAATGATTTGGGGGTGTTCAACTCAGGATACCATTTTATTTTCAATATTTTGTAAAATCAGTCATAAGTGAAGGATTTTAAACTCTATCTGGGAAATCACCAACACCCTATATCAGTCTCCAATTCTGTTTATATATCTACACAGCTAAAAAGTGTTAGTTTGGAATTTTGATATATTTGCATAAAACCAGGAGGATGTTAGGGGTTCAAGAATGCACTTGGCCACGGGAGAGAGAAAAAAAAAACTGTTCTGGAAATTGTACTTTTTAAAAGATGCGAATATGTTTTTGCTTTAATAACCACAACAAACTCAGAAAAGTGGTCAGAAATACTTAAAATCACAATACATATTTCCCACTGCATGCATCTCAGTTAAATGTGTTCAGCATGCTTAGACACAAATACCCTGACACATTTGTGCACATAGGAAACCATTCAGTATTTTTCATAGCTTTGGTCAACTTTAAACACGAGTTTTAAAAGCGAGGCTCAATTTTTAGCAACAAAATATTTACATACAACCAAAGTGACTATCATTACAAAATCATTAGCTTTCCAAACTAATTTTAGGAGAGGCTTTCCTGAAAATACTTAATATAAGCCAAGTATAGTGGAGGAGAATTTTGTGTGTTTGAAACAGTTGTTCAAAGTCTTTCCAACAAAATGCAAAAAAATTATGATAATTATATAACTTAACCTTTCCCATATATTTCATAGCAGCTAATAGCCAACTATACTACTAAACATCCTATAGGTGATATAATAAAAATTTATGCATGTTATTCAATTACTAATTAATTAGAAGCATTTACTGTGTTTAACTACCATACTGTGTGATAGCAGAGTGGTGATTTCAATGAACACACTAACATTTTATTAATCACATGGCAATTATTTTAATAAATTTACACAGAAGTGGTATTATGGGACTATAATTCTAATCACCATCCTTTATTAAAATTCTTGTTAGAGTCAGACAATTATCAACAATCAAGAGGAGATACTCTGACAATTGCTTATGGTGGAAACAATACAATTCCACAAAAATCAGAATACAGGGATGATGAGGGTGCATCACTTGCCTCTCTTCAGAAGTTTCTGAGGAAGAGGCAGGTGCTGGTAGTGACAGTGGCTGTGAAATAGCTGGCTCCTGCTCCTCAACCCGGGCAAGGACAGGAATGAGTCTGAGCAGAACGAGTCTCCCAATAATTACATGTTGCCATTGCTACCATGCCGGGCCCACAAGACTATGACCCCCAGGCCCACAAAACTATGACCCCACAAGACTATGACCCCAACTCTCTACAACAGCTTTACTTGCTTCATGCCCCTTTATATCATCACTGATATAAAGGACAACAAAAAAGGTCCTAGAAGGACTAGGTCAGTACCTCTTCAGTACCATGTCAGCAAAAAAATCTGTAATAACCAAAAATCATGACTTAAAGCAACTCTTATTTTGATAGCAAACTGTTCATGTGTTATTTTGCTCCTTTCAGGTGACCAAAACAATAGATCTGGCCACAGAGTTGTGATTTTATCTTGCTTTAGAGATGGCAGGTTCCAACAGAAAAACTAAAGTGCTTTTAATCAACATGAGGGTTACATAGGTTGTGCTACAGCTCCACACAAAGCTTTCACATAAATAAATGCAATCATATTTATGCAGCCATTCCCATGGTCCTAAAATGAAGTTGTTTGCAAAGACCACTATTTCTCTGCTGAAGACTCTGACGGGACAGGGTCAAGTTTTGCCCTTTGATGGCCCTTGCTTAGTTGCAAGAACTGGATGAGTTTGGTTCAGGTAGATCCTGCAACACACAGGAGGGAGCTAAACATAAGAGTCATTTGAAGGGACACAAGCAGAGCCCAGTAGGTGTGTACCATGTTCTTCCAGAGATCAGTAATAAGTACACATGGGTAGAATCTACACATGTGATTTCTTATCAGCCTGTTTTGTCTCCCATGCATCTCAGTCTCATAATGTAGCAATTAACTAAAACTTCCAAGATTTCTGCATCATAAACTACTAGAATATCATACTATGCAAAAAACCCTTAAAAACTCATAGTAGCCTGACACCTTGAGGTGTAGCAACTATGGGTTGGCAGGTTTTCACCAAAGTTTATGAAGTTGCAACAGCATGGAACTGGTGTAAGCTATGGAAGAGTGATACTCTCTTTCAAAATACAGTAGTCCAGGAACTTGAAGCACTCTGGAGAACAATTTTAGAAGGTGGAACCACACAGAAAATTAATTTTAAGCCCAGAGGTGGAGGGAGGCTGAAGCAACCTACATTAGTGTTCTAGAATTCCTCCAGTAGAAACAAATAGCCTAATTTGCTAAAATCAAAGTTCAGGATAGCAAACAATTTGCAATTCATGCAGCTGAAAGTCAAAAGACAAAAAGCCTTGATGAAGTTTTACAATCACAAATTTATCAACTAACAAACAAAATGTTATGAGAAATATCTGTGTAGTTGTGTATGGTTTCCAGAAGACGACATAATGCACACCATTAAAGAGATTCTAAAACTATACTATGCAGTTTGCATAAAGCAGGTAATTTTAAATCAAGACACTAATATAGCAAGTTTAGTTTCAAATATGGTAATCCAATTTTCCCTCTCCTACACCCATGAAAAATAAAATACAATATTGCTAGGAATATGCATACAAGAATGCCATTGTACTATAATGATACATTCAATAACCACTTATATTTGAGTATTATTTTGTGGTAAGCATTTAAAAAATATCAATATATGACATGGCGTCTCTCTGTATAAAGCTTATTAAAAGAGAGCAAAATCTTTGCCTGTAGATTCACAGCAAAAATAGGTTACAAAAGAAATACCAAATTATTTACTTGTGCTAAGAAACAAAGGCTGACTCAGAAAAATAATTTACATCTTACATACTTAAAATATTGTAATAAACATCTATTTCAAGAAGATACTGATATTTATCTAAAGTACACTCTAAGTTTCTTATTTTTAAATTTACTGAATCTGTTTGCATTCACAAATGTCAATAAATTTCTCTGTTGTCAGTGAGCAGATGCAACATACTTTTAATAATAAAAACCCCACATTTTAAACCTATGCTATGTTTCCTCTGTACTGAAGCAAATTACCTAACCCTTAGCTACACAGCAGCTGGGATTTACTTTTCTAAACAGAAATTTTATGCTGGCACCATCAGTTCTGCTTCATTTGTGATAGACCCACAGATTTTATTTTCCTCCTATGAAAACAAATGGAAATGGAACACCTGGTAGCTGTCATGTCAAAACAATGTATTGCAGTCCATGGCACCCTCCATACCTAGGGACTTCTTGCATAATGACATGAGAATTCTTCCCTTCTAGCCTTCTCCTCCTCTTGCAAGAGCTTTGTAATAGTCTGCTGCTCATAATTTTATACAAATACTAGGCCATTATTGCCCCACTATTAAGCCATCCTGATTTTTCATCCATTAACAAACGCAACAGAAAAATTATTCCATTGAGTCAGATGTTTGCAACTCTTGAAAAAATTTGTTTCCTATGCCTCTCAATTTTTGTGCTTATAAAGTTTGCAAAAACTACTTAAGAACATATTCCTACATACAACTTTTTAGCTCAAAAAAAACCCAAACCCAAAACTTAAAAATATACAAGGCTTCCCTGGTCACAGAATAAAAGATAAATTCTCTAGAACTTAAGTTACTGCTGTTAAGCAAAACTCATGTGTTTGACAGTACACTTTATATTATTTTTTTACTTTCTTGGAGTCTTCACTTTGGAATTCTTTTCCTTTGTCTCTCTTTCTATTCCCCCCTCTGCCCCTCTTTGAAAGAGTTCATCACTGGAAACAACAGCAGCAAATGGCAGTTTTTTTACATTGGTAATAGATCACTCTGCTGCTGGCTAGTAACAGAAACCTGCCGTCCTTTATGTGCTCCAGGTCTGAGCAAAACAGCAGATAACACCCTCATAAAATTTTATTAGTTATTAAAAAAAAAACATTAAATCTTTCATTCATAAGAAAGTATCATTAAATCATTGAACTCAATATGACTAAGCAAGAAAGAATAAGTATCGTGGATTCTGACTCCAGTTGTAAAAAATCCAAAAATCAGCCATAAATGGACAGTGTTTTATTTTTGAGAGGATCTCAATCTACACTTTAAATACTCTCATGCTATGTGTCCTAGGAATTTTAAACACCAAAGCATTTTCAGCGTCCCCTCTCTCTCCAAGCTTTGCACAAAATAAAACAATCTTGAATATACAAAAAAAAAAACAAAAACAAAAACAAAACCCCCTAAACTATATTTCTTTGTTTGTAACCTTTATAAAATACCATTAAGAAAATAAAGAGATGGCAGCATTTCTAAAAGTATCAATATAACAGCCAACAACAATAAATGCTTATAGTGAGATCTGTAATTGCTATATCCATTAGTTCTCCTTTCCTACAGCCAAACTTTGGATCAGTTAAACACCAATACCTGCAGCAGTTTGATCATTTACTATGAGAATTACAGAGACACATATCTTCAAAGGTACTGCAGAAACACAGCTAGCTGGCTTGGTTAAAAAAAAAAAAAAGATGAAAAAGTAGCATCAGAGAGCTCTTCTGTTTTTTTCCCATTATTCTTGGACTATATCCCTTTCTGCTCAGGCAAACCAGCAAGAATACACAACACATGCAAATACTCACACAGACTACAAAATCACAGACAAATTTGCCTAAGTCACTCAATGTAAAATCAGGACTCAGAACCAGGGGAAGTACATACTAACTGGAGCAAGATATTTATGAGAACTCAAAAAAACATAAGGTTTTTTCCTTTTTTTCTCTAGTTGTGTCTAACTTGCTACAATGCAAAAACACACAATAGATTTAAAATTCTCTTTAATAGGACTGTTATGATTACTGAAGCAGAACATTTAACTGTTTTACTAAGTTATAGCTAAATAAATTAAAAATACATTGAACAACATAAGGATTCATGCTAACCTGAGAGAATAGCACAGTTCACTTGTGCAGAAAACCACCACAAAAGAAATGAGAAAGAAAATTTACAGCAACTGAAAAGCAACATGCCTGTGCAGAGTAGTACGAATAAGCTTTCCAGTTCTGCTCAGATTTGTAAGTCACTGAAAACTAGGTGACCTTCACAGGTTCCTTTCCAAGTTAATTTTACTGTGATTCTAGGAAGCTCTCCAACCAGAAGCCACAAGAACAACAAGAAAAAATGTGTAGGTAGTTCATGGACCTTAACAGTGAAAAATGCTGAGATGAACTGTAGAGTGCTCAAAGACAAATTCCTTCACCAGGCTTTTAGGGGTAACTGCAAACACATCTGGAAGGTACTCTCCTGTGATCTTTTGAAAGATATCAGCAGCTCTAATTGTTAAATGCAATTTAAAAGTAACAAATTTATATTCCTTTGTTCAGTACTAGTACAATACAATCCGTCATTAAAGCCTACAATGAAATCCTACATTACATGAATGGATCCTTCAGCATGAATTTGAATTCCTAGTCCTCATTGTTTTATACATTCTCTCAATGATATTTCCCCCACATGGAAAGAGATAATATCTTAAAATGTGTTTGCATAGTGTAAAGAACAAATCACAGTACAAAAAATAATCAGACCTCAAAAATCAGAATCGTCATCTAAATTCACTCTTACACTGAGAGGCATCATCAACACGAGTCACTCCAGTGCGACACCACTCTAATGTTCCCTCCAATGCTCTTTTCTTGCTCTGATGCCAATGCAATTAGCATCTAACACAATAAATGTTTCATCCACAGCTGGATTTCAAACTCCTCTCTCCCCTGCCTTTGGTATGTATGATTTCCTTATTCTAAAATGCAATAGGCAAAACCGGGGAAATCCTGCTTCTCCTAACTCATTGCTCGGTTCCGTGATGAATACCTGGAACAACACTTACCCTTGAGAACACCTCTGTCAGGCACAGAAGAAGCATTCATTTACCTGATTCTCCGACAAAGTTTATTAAGTTTAATAAAATTCTCCAACACATGTATCCATCTTTCTTTAGCAGGCTGCTTTGACTAACATTTTAATGTTAAACTAGTATTTCATTTGTTTCACACCACTGTTATTTTTAAGTGGCAACATTTCCTATGGGACAGTGGTACAAGAGGTAGTGTTTGGTTATATTATGGCAGCACTTTAATTTCAAACAAAGAAGAGAGAGGGTAGAAAATATATAAAGAAGGTTACACTAAAAATTCTAAACTAAAAATATCTATGGTTCATGAATAGATACGTGATCTGACAAGACATTTATCAGCACTTATGAAGACTGAGTAACATGGCTGGGATTACCCTCTTCTGCACAGTTTAGACTTTGGAAAAAAGAAGGACAAAAAAATATTTAATTTTTTATTTCAAATTACTTCTGTTCTGTGCCACAATCATTATTTAGCTTGGCACAATATAACTTGTATTTTTAATGAGGAAAAAAAAGAGATGATAAGTTGGAAAATATTTAGTCATGCTATATACAATCATTCATGAAAAATTTAAGTGTATGTTATCAATAAAACCCAAAGCAAGTGTTGAAGTTACTTGAATTATAGCAACATAGCCTTCATCTCACAGATAGCTAAACATCTCTTTTTCACACTCTTTTTGTAGAGCTCTCAGTATGAATTTTGTTCTTAAAGTAGTAATCTGATTCACTGCCAACCTCATTAGTAATTTATTATAAATGTTCCTTTTCTAAAGAATCCTGATTTCTCCATCAGATTAAATGAAATGTATATAACCTTGATTAAGCTTTCATTACATGCTTATGAATGACTATTTTGATTATAGGATGAGAATCAGAGAATATCACATGATCCGTAGGCTAGAGATAAGAGTTTATTAGAAATTAAGAACTCTCTTCATCTGTCATTGATCTAGTATAAGTAATTGACTTTATCTCTACTACTATTTAACCATCTGTAATAATGTTTGTCTGTTTCATATTCACAAATTTGCTTTAATCTAATCCTTTGCTTCACATAATTTGGAGACACTTCTTACAAGTGATTTCCTCCCCCAGGCCTATAAACTATTAGAATTGACAAAGTATCTTTAAAATAAAGGAAAAAAAAAAATCAATCTTGTGCTTGAATGGAAAACGTAAAAATTCAAATAAATGTATCAAATAATTTTCCAATTTAAACACATCCTCAAAGTTGCCTTGTTTAAGAATAGGATTAGGAGAGGATTCATCAGCTCAATCAAACTAATACTTTAATGCTTCTCTGAAACTCTAGTACCTTGGCTAAAATCCTCTGAGAGCAGACACCTCTGTTTTCCTTTATTTAGATGTGTCAAGCATCAATTCAATCCAATGATATGCCATGGAATTTATCATGTTCATAAAGCATTATTTAATAAAAATATTTGATCAGTGGGATCACACCCATCACATATAGACTTTAGGCTTCAGTCCTTAAATGGAGACAAATAAGATGCAGGAGAACAATGTGGTTTGCAAAATGCTGTTTGCACAGCAGTTTACATTGCTATCTTCAAGCAGAACAAGGCTGACAGGTACCAACCTGTGAAGCACTCTCTTTCTGAGACTGAAGTTTATTTTTATTTCCATGTTGCAATACGTCTTGATGAATAAAAATAATGTTTTCTAAGCTCACAATTAGTATGTGCCAATTTATTTTGAAACAGGTCTGAAATGAAATAATTGCGTGATTTACTTTCTAAATTATAATTTTCAACTTTGTGTGATGGAGTCCTTTTACAAACACACGGTATTTGTGATAAAGGGAATATTTATGTGCACACATACGCATATACATGCACTCTCCTCCCTTCAAAGAAACAGGCTGGCACTAGGGGACAGACAGACCAAAGCTGAGCACAAATGACAGGATGAAAGAATCTCATATTGGAAAGTCTCACATAATTAAAAAAGAATTAGAAACTTCTTTCACATCCCTTCAAGTGAAGGACAGTTTTATGGCCCCTCATACTTTTCTGTCCTTGACCTTTTGTTGCAGTCAGTAATGGAGCATTACCTGCCAGAAGCTGGCATTGCATTGCTGTCTCTAACAGAGCCACATAGATTTATATCTGACCTCCTGCTCTTCAGTTTTTTCCCCTGTTCTGGGTTTTAATTATCACTCCCATGCTCACAATTGGAAAATTCAGTCTTTCTCCATCACCAGTGCTTGTACATTATTTCTCCATGTTTACAGCTGAAGCATAAATTTTATAAACATCCTGCCACCCAAAAACTGCGTTGTTAAAATACCACTGCAGTATGGATAGTGAGGTAAAAAGAAACACTGCATAGAGTGTTTATCTGCTAGCATTTTTAAGAAATAAAAAAGAATCTGCAGAAACCAAATCCAAAGAATAAATATTTTAATCCCATTCATCAACAAACTTCAAATTAAATGAAATTATGCAAAAAATGTTTTTGGTTTTTGTTTTTCTTCCTGCAAAACATACTAATCATCTGATCATTCCTTTAGTTGCATGGCCTACTATTCAAGTAATTAGACCTCCCTGCTTTTAAAAACATTGCATTTCAATTTTTTCTGTTCTAAAAGAACTGTAAAGGAAGACTTGCCCTCAGTTATCATGTGTCTGGATCTTCATCTTCCTCCTACTGCTTAAGCTACTAGGTGTTTCCAAAACATTAATAATATGTATTGGACTCTTGGATGTTTAAATGATTGGCAGAGCTACTTTAAAAGCATTCCTCCTAGACCAAACTTTATCTTTCCAAAGCTGATAACTTCAATATCAGATCTTTTGAGAGATAATCCACATTACATGCACCAGGATTGGTGTTTTCTGCATCCATTTTCTGTGCTCATATAAATAACCAGAGAATTATTACATGCATGAAGAATACAAAATCCATATAATAAATAATAATAATAATAATAATAATGTCCAAATCATATTTCATACTTTTGCAGTGCCAAATGTGGTTTCTGTGGTGTAAATAATAGAAGTAAATAAATAACATCTATAAACCTTGCTTGTGTGTGGTAAATTTTTTGCAAGATATTTGATAATTGCTAAAGAATTTGTAGCTTGAATGCAAACAGTAGAAGAAGCACCACTTGCTTTCCTCCCAGCAAAGGAGAAACTTTTGCATTCAGTTCAAATCCTTCTCTAGAGGTTACCTTCTATTCTATTCTGCCTTTTTCTTTGAAATCTATTCACAAAATGGGGCAAAACATAATGAAATAAAGACCTCTTTCCAAAACCGTGCTGAAGGAATGCCATTTTCATGAGTTCCTATGCTTAACACACTACTGTCAGCACATTTCACAGTAGATTAAAAGGACTCATGTGAAAATGCAATTATAGGGTTTTTTTATAATAAAAGAGAGCACTGTTTGGATGCAAGACGTGCCACACACTAAAAGAGTGCAGTGTAGCTTGGTACCACTGGATGTTTACTAGCTTACTAGAAGGCAATGCCAAGAATTGCACCAAGTCCTATATCTGTGTCAGGGTTTGTAGGATATATTGTGGTGACACACCCAGGCCTCCCCTCCCCAAGGAAAAGGTATGACAAGGAAGTTGTAGAAACATCAACAGCATGGAGAAGGGATCCTGATCAGCTTCATATGAGCTGGGGTCTGGCTACAAGCCAAACACATGCTCAAACACGTTCTCCAGGAAACTAAAATAAGTATCTTCAACTTTCATCATTATTGCCCAATAAACTATTCCTTTTATTACACATACCTTCCAGCTAATGGTGTGCAAAAACACGGCTTCGCACTTCAAACAGGAGAGTTTAAATCTGTTTAATAGCCTTTGAAACTTTATGATAGGTATTAACTCAGAAAGTACTTACAAAGTTTTAAATTCTTACAAAGTTGGGTACAACTGAGGTAAAATAAAAAACTTTGACCAGTCAGTATATTTGTTGCTGGTTGTTTGGGTTTTTTTACAATTACTTGAATTTTTTAAAAGCCACCCTCAGAATTTGCAGCCCTGTAATCCCAGGCTATCACACTAGCAATGCTTTATACTTATGGACTGTAAGGCCAGGAGGACACAGTGCTTTTACAATGAGTGTTTAGGCAACTACTACTATGATTTCAATATATTGAAGCAAATATGTGCAGCATGAAAAGAAAATATAATTAATGAAGTTTCTTCACTGGCAAATCCCAAATAATCTACTATTGGTGCAGATCTATAAGTATGGTATAGTCAAAGCTAGATACTTCAGAATCAAATTATGTTTTGGGGAGAGAAGTTCACATTATGCAAATGGAAGGTAAAAAGACACAGTGCCTGCAAGAAAATTAACAAGTAGATCTTCTCTCTTCTTTGGATAGTACATCTTGGCTAATTGTCAAATAAAGTAAACAGGATGGATGATGGTTATCTCTTAAGAGCTAAGATAACATCCTAAAGTATTATGGCTCCATTTCTAGCTCTGCTATAAATTTCTGTTCCTGCCTTAGAATGGACAGTTTAGTGTTTCAATCCCAACTCAACAAAAATCCAAAGAGTGTGTGCACTTTGGTGTAGCTTTAGTTTCTACAAAATTAATCCAGACTATAAATACATTAAATATGTTACTGGAATTACAGACCCGATTTCTCAAAGACCTCTCCTACCTCTCTGGGCCTCTAAAGGGCCCAGGGAGCAAGGATACATGAACACCCTCAACCCATCTTACTATTCTTACATACATAACTAACAATTTTCCTAGAGAAAAACAAACACTCAACAGATATCTACGAGACAGAGAAACACTGCTGTTTCAAATATAGAAAGCTGCAGCTGTTAAAAAAATAAACAAACAGAGAAGATAAAATATTTTAATAACAACTAAATAGAGGATCTAGACATAGATGTGGGATCAACGGTGCCTATTTGTTCTAATCACTCAGATTTCTTTTATTCAGAGAAGAAAAAAAAAGCCCTACACATTATGGGAACTTGCTTAGGCTGCACCAAGGCACAATACTTAAAAAAGAAAATAACCACTTGAGTGAGGTTCTCCATTTTCCTATATTTTCTTAGGTAAATATTTGGATTATCAGTGTTCAGACAGACTGGACAGTTTTGCAGATTTCCAGTGGCCAAATAAAAGTTATTTTGTCTCCTACTTAACATGAACTTAACATCTTTAATCATCAAATAAAAAGAATACATAAAAATATAGGCCATTAAGTCTTCTACTTACATGAAACTTCTGAGTTAATGATCACCATAAAGACCTTAAAAAGTATATAAATATAATTTATAAATATATAAAGCCTTCATAGACACAGTCAAGGAAGTTATGTGCTCCTCTTTCTCCAGTAGTACTTTTTCCATTTAATATAGAGAACAGCACTCCTTTTATTCATGGTACATTAAAACTGGATAAACTGTGATAATCACTTTGAATACTCCTAAGGCAGTCTTCAGGGTCACTGGACCTTAGACTTTGTCGGAAGACTTCTGTGTAAAAAATAAGATTTTTCTTTTGCTTTCTGTTTAACTGGACGCTTGTAAAATATTTAATATCACAAGTCACTTAAAAAGATGTAAAAATCTCTGAAACTACTCATGTTCTTGATCTGAGACATTTTATTACATTTAATAAGCAATATGATGTCACTAGTAAATCATGTCAGGAAGTTTAATAACAAAATTAAAGTAACTCTGCTTGAAAGTATCACTAGATGAATCACAACCAGTGACAAACAATAAGTAAAACTGATGGTAACAGAATTTCACCTGGTGTAGATGGAAAGCAGCCTACTCCACTAGTAGCTGGATGAATGTTAAAGTTTCATCAGACTTCTACAAGTAGTTATTAAATGAAGAAGCCATTAATTAAATCTGCAAATGATGCATTATGTGGGAAGATAGTTAAGTGCTAGACCGATGAAAAGAAAAAGTGGGACTATGTTAATAAGAATTATCAAATTGAGAATAAAAAAGTGCTACTTAGAACCTCTAAGCACCATAAAGCTAAACTTTATGTATATAAAAGGCATTAGATTTATGTTTCTATATAAATGCAAAATAGCACTAACAATGCACTGAAAGACCTAAGATTGAAAATAGAACCAATAGCTAACCACCCCCCTCCCAAATATTGAAAACTGCAAAATCTGCAAAAGCAATTCCAAAACCAGAAGTAGAGTGAAGCTTCACAGCAGACTGCTTCTTTTGTTCATAGCATGGAATATATTGACAAGTTTCCCTACAAAATATGGTTGTACTTCACAAGCTGCCTAAAGGACAAAAGTTTAGAAAAACTTGGGCTGCTCTCCTCTAACTTCACCTCTAACTGATTCAGACCAACTAAATTGTGATTACAAGTCTCTGGGGGTATCTCAAGGCCCATAGAATACAAACAAAAACAGACAGCGTACACCAGTAGTTTAGCCCTCAAATTCCTACATTCAGCAGAAATTCATATAGTTATCATCAGTTAATCAAGCTTCAATAAAACTGTGCTGCTGCTTATGCTGCCCTACTGAATAGGATTCCACTGGTATTTCTTTATGAGAATAAAGTGAAGTATTCTGATATATGGATAGGCTCCATATATCTCTATACAATCTACAGATCTAATATCAACAAGCATGAATCAAAATTGCTGTCTTTTCCTATGGGAAATCAGTTAAGTGTTTGTTTTTGTTCTGTACAGAATACAAAATACTGGATCTAGGTAAACAAATTACTGTAACACAGAAAATGATTCTCAGTTTGTCTTTTTATAGTGGGGTTTTCATTGTAGCTTTTTTCCCCTTGTTTTAAAGCAGAAGTAAAGATTTATTTCCTTTTATTTTATGTTATGTTAGTATTGCTGCCTCTTTTATGGTGTAACCCTGATTTTATAGTGTTTTTATACATAAACATTACTATGCTGTGACTCAGGAATAGCATCCAGATCTTCACCAATCCCCCACAGTCCCTTACATAAAGTTGCATATTTTATCCAATCTTACTTGCCATTCATGCCCACCCACGAGACACATTACTCACATCCAAAGATTATAGCATTGTTATGCTGATGATACCTAGATTTATTTCGCTATTAAACATTAATGATGCAGTATCCTGGCATAAATTTAGAGTGCATTTTTAGATGTAAAAACTTGAAGATAGCATGAAATATATCAGTTTTTCTGCAAAATAAATTTTATACTGTTAGGTAAATACTACAATTTTACCCTGTCTCTTCCAAATAATTAACCAAAAAAACCACATTTATTACTATATTTTCAGCTAGTCCTGGTTATACTGTAAATCAGTTGAGAAAAATAACTGTAAATACTTTATAGGAATTAATACTTCTGTAAAGATGATGAATAAATGACTTATATACCTTCTATAGTTGAAGCTTGCTCTCCTGTTGGCACATTTGCTCAAATCCTTTCACAACAGAATTAGACTTTTAGAAGACGCTGACACGTTTGCAGCACTTGTTCTTTAAAAAACAAGACAAACCACCTTTTTTGTTTTTCCTGAGACAATTTTCACAGTTTCTTTAAATTTGAAAACTCCGACTTGTTCAGACACCCAGAGGACAAACCACTATAATACTTATCAATCCTCCACTGCTGAGTAAAGCAAGAGAGACAGAAGACATGTAGAACAGCCCAGGCTGGTTCTGGATATTACAAGCACTGTCAATAGGGGTACTTAGTAAGATGATTCACGTCATCGATCAGTCAGCACATCTCTCACAATTTAAACAATCTGCTGCCTTAGCAAAATGGTTTGCTTGCAGCTTGCAGGCGCCCTTTCACAAAGCAGCTCATGTTCCCCACCATGGGATCTGCATTACACTGAAAAAGTAAAGATCCTTGAAAAAGAAACAGAAAACTATGAGGGCAACTGAAGAAAGATAAATAGGACATTGCTGCCTCCCACAGCAATTCTCATTTTCTTTATCCCCAACAACTCTGTTGCAGAGGTCAAGTTTGGAGTCACTACTTGTTCTAATGAAACAAGACACTTTTTGATGGATAGTATTTCAAGCAAATGCTACACTTCTCACTAAGCTGGCTGTTACATTAAGTTAGGTAGAACAATAAAATATTTTTGAAATGCACAGTTAGAAATAATCTTCTTTCTCATAATAGACCTTACTTTCCTTGGGACCAAATCCTCTGCAGTTCTCTATATAATATCCTCTTGAAAGCCAGAGGGCAATAATACCTAAGTGCTGGCATTAGGCTTTACAGTGCTTGCATTTTACTGAAATAGTAGTATCAGAGTAGTCAAGGAAGGTGCAGTCTGAGTTGTGCATCTTTGGAGACATTGAATCTTTCTAGACTTCCAAGAGGAAAAAAGAAACCCCAAAAAGCACCACAGAAAGGCTTGCAAAATTGAACTTAGCAACATGACATCTTTACAAAGTAACCCAAAAACATGTCTATCTGCAATCAGAAAGTACTTAGTTAACATGCTGGTTTATTTTCCTGATAAGTTACCAAAAGAAAATAGCACATTCTGACATCAAATCCATCAGAAGAGCAAAAGATCAGTTCAATTCAACTGATCTATCATCCATAACAGAAAACAGTAGGACTCACTGATTACATGCAAATTTGGAACTTTGGAGTTGTATTTCACTTTTTCATTTAAGTCTGATTATTTAGAAGCTCAACCTTGCTATGAAATAGTAGGCTATGGCAGCCCACAGGGAAAATGAGACACATTACATACCAAGAATGATGAATTTGGGAACATCACATGGCTCATGGGGTAGGTTGCTGTCCAGCTGGCCCATATTCTGTGATGCATTAATCAGAATCGCATCAACTACAGTAGAAGTTAATACTATCATAACATGGTAAAGCAGTACATGCTACATTATGGTTCCATGTCAGGCTCCCATACACCTTCAGTAAAATAATACCACACACAAAAACGCAACTCTTTTATACACCATTATAGAATCCTCCACACTTGTAGATGTGATTCATGCTAAATCAAGGGATGGGTGTCACAGATGTCAAGGGAACTTTCAGGGGAATAATGCTAAAGTTCTTATAGGAGAAAAATATGCGGGTTTTTCTTTTGCTTTGCTATGAAACAACTTATTCAGTAATCAAAAGTTTCAAAATTAAGCATCGAAACCCACATAGGCAATAATCTTAGTCAGAGTAAATTCTATTTTTAGAAACCTTCTCTCATTTTTTTCTGATAGCAAATGAATTCTCTTAGAAATTAGTAATAAATTGATCTAATCTTGGCACCATGGAATGTACTTTCAGATTAAAATCCTCCAGATTTATTAGAAAATAAATACTTTACTTTTGAGGCAGAAAATAACTAACCATTTTGCAAAGTATTCAAGATGTAACCCCTGTCCCCTCCAAAAAAAATAACCAAACAGCAGAAAAATCATTTCCCAAAAACTTACGAGGTTAAAGCATGTGAATCTCTGAAAAATATTCCAGTTTGTTCCAGAAGGAACAAAAAGAATAATCTTAATCTTTCTATTCCCGGATTGTTGAAACTACTTTTTCAGAATTCAGAGTTTATTTGGTTTTGTTCTGAGGAAAGTTCCAATTTGTTCAAGCAACCTGGCACAGAAACAGCTATATTAATTCATTTCTATAATAAATATATCACTTAGAAAATTCAGTAATTCTCTCTTCTCACAGTATAGGCATTTAGAGACAATCTTAGCAGACAGTGGTGGAAGTATTGGATACAGTCCCATGCCATACACTAAACAGCAGACCAGTTTCTGAGACCAAACATTTCATGGTTTAATAGCAGCATACAAACTGAAGAGCATTTAAACTATGCCAATTTATGATCCACTACGAATCTCACTGTGTTGCTTTTTCAAGCTAGGTAAAGACAGATAAGGGTTTTAAAATTGCCTATTTAAACTGTTCATAACAAGCTGATTAGCTAATGGCTTTTGCATTACGAACACTCATTTTTACTTTGAAATGTTGACACAAAGCCATCACACTTGTTACCTCTACTACACTGATAGTATTGTAGTATGGCAAATTTAAATATTTTATGCAAATATTAACAAAAAAGGTTGGTATCTTTTCCTAATAAAGACTAATTCTTGACATTCAGGGAATTCAAAGAACTTCAATAAAAGGCAAATAAGGAAACCAAGGTAGAGAAAGGAAAAATGACCACAGTGAGATCCTACAGAACATCAGTGGAAGCATGAGGTCAGAAAACAGGTTTTCTGGTCATTAAATTCAAGATTCTCAGTCCTAAATCATGCTGTGGTGGAAGAAGAAAAACAGACAGGTAAAGCAGAAATTCCAGAGCAATCCTTAAAACACTAAGTGGCATTAAAGTTACATATACAAAATAACATAACAATGACAATAAAAAAGCAGAAATACCAATAATAATATATACTCAGTTCATCTCTCCCTTCAGAGGAGTAAAATATATTACAGCATTTTATCTTCAACAAATACCTAATTAACAAGTAGAACTACTACTGCAATTTTTTCAAATGCTATGAATTGATTTGAGTGGTAAATCTGCACAAATGGTAAAATGGAAATTTTCATGTATGTTATGCTTTGATAATAGCACCTACAACCCAAATGTGGACTATTTATGTTTGTATATGCTAATTCAGACTTCTGTATCATTTTCAGATGAGGAGAAATACTCTTGATATGACTGAATTTCAACTGCAGCATCCAATGAAAGTTTTTCCTTGTTCTGATACTTTTTCTTCCTTATTTATTCTTCCTTAGCACAAACAATATTGTGCATGCATTTGTTTCTTTGCCTGGTGGGGTGTAAATGTTGTATTTTTTAAGCACTCCACTTTTCATTGTGGTGTGCAAATGTTTGCATTTCTCAGAAGGAATTGTCATGTCATTATCCCATACCTTCGACAACTGCCCATAACAGAAAAGGACTTAATTCTCTAAGGTATATACAAATAGATTACATCATCAAGAACGTGGGCTGTCAAGAGCTAGTGTGTCACTAGTTGCAACCCTCAGTGATACTTGACATTTGCAGCATGGCCCTCTAGGACCATGCCTGCAGCATTCCCTGTCAAGGAAGGTCTGTAACTAGCATGAGACGTTCTCTGAGGACCCAGTATACCAGGGTGTTTCTCCAATGCTGCCACATATGAGAGTATTCTGCTTTTGACAATCCACCAGAAAAAAACCTATGACTCCAGGGTTCCTGTGACTCCTTGGCACCCTGGTTCTTGACCCTGCCCATGGAGCACCTCTATGTGCTACCACTGACAGTCACAGTCCACAGACTACGGGCAAAGCTGAGCATCAGCTTGCTTCAGCCTCAGTTCTCCCTCTCACAACTCAAGGTACAAGGTGGAGTATTTCACCATAACTAACCTGCTGCTGCAGGGGAAGCTGCACTGAAAGAGAAGTCAATGGGTTCTTACATCCCTCCACCCATTTATGCCAACTCTAAAGATCAGGATGCTGCAGGACAAGATGGTGAAGACAGGCCGCCCTCACCATGTCAACTGACTCACACGGTGGCTCCACAGTCACTATATTCAGTGCTACACAGACAGCAGAAACCACTTCAAACATCTTGCTCTTGGAGTGCTGTATGTAGTGTAGAACTACATCACTACTGTAGTGTGATGAACTACATCACTACATCACTGTATGTAGTGTAGAACTACATCACTACTTGTTACTGCTTCTCTTCCATTCCTTCCCCCAGCCTAAAAGAAAAACATTCAATTCATCCCGCAAGATCTAGCAACAGTTGACTTAGCATCTGTCAAAAAGAGAAAGAAATCAACATTTGGAGCTAATATACTATGTAAACATCTTCTTATTCCTATACTCTGGGGGTTGCAGGATGCTAAATTAAGGGTAGAGCACAAAGACGCTTCAGTTGAGTTTGGGGAATATATTTAAGGATGGGTGCTTCTGAAAACATCATGATGAATTTGTCTAAATGAAATATTGATGAACAGATATTTATCTCTCACCAGCCTTACATTAACAGCATTGAGTTTTCCTAGTAAACATAAAACTACATCTTTAAGGCTTCCCTTTCAATAGCTTCAGGGTTTCAGAACTATGGTACATATGGTAACTGAACTACTTTTAATGACCCAATTGAAAACACAGTTAACAAAATTAGTACTTTAATTGTCATTTATCCAAAAAAGCAAGGCTATCAACTTATTGCACTATGTGGAAGTTTGAGATTGATTACTCAGGATTTAAAACATTACAAAGGCTGCCAAGAATCTATACCTACCCAGGCACAAACTTAAGCACATGCATACTCTTGATATAGCTTGAACTCCAGCTATTTCCACTGTATTTAAAATTTAAACTGCTTTCGATTTATCCCTGTGAATTCTCAAGTCAAAGTCACATCTCTTCGTATCCCTTGTTTAAAAACCCATTGGATCAACAAAGTATCAGGTTAAGTTTGAGTTCAGCTCTTTACACCAGTGAGATGTTACTCTTCCATAGCACAAAAAGTCAGTCAAAGTTTGGACTCCACAGTCTCGTCCTGCAGCCCTACCCATTCCAACACAAGTAGCAGCGATTGCATCACAGATCACTGTTGTGGTGAGCTCTCAAAGACAAGGCACTACCCAAACACCTAAAAATCACTATCCATTGTGGGGAAAAAAGGAAAAGCCATGCAATGTTGTCCCTAGGCCCTCTGCTTTCATGGAGACCTGAAGTGGTACACCAGCCAGCTGCTGCCTACAGCACTGGTATTGTTGGGCCTCCTGCTGCTCCTTTCTTAAAAACACTGGCATGTCTCACACCCCAGGGAGGCAGGTCAGGAGCTCAGTTAGTAGCACCTAACCTGACAGAAGTGAATACCTTCCTGAACTGCCTCACCAGTGGTTTGGGGAGAGCTGCTGCAAATTCAGTGGCAAACTGCCACTAACAGCTTTAGCTAGAGTGAATCACACTTCAGGAAGGAGTCAGGCTTCCCTGTAATGACCTACTCTTCTCAATTTCATGATATGCCCTTTAAACTGCCAGCACTGGCATTAGAGAGCCCTCAAATTGAGACAGCCAGTAGAAAATTGTTCACTTTTTGCAGAGTCAAGATGTAGGTTCATAACATGAGTGAGCAGCTCAGCACGACTGAAAGGGGCAGCAGGAAGACAGAAGTCTGCTCTGCGATCGAACTGAATCCCAGGGTGATCCTTCTCAGGTGACCTCAGATTTGTATCACTGAAGGCTGCTTTGCTAAAAAGTATTTTTTGCTTTGCAGGTTCCTATTAATAAAAAATTATTGACATTTTTCTCCTTCCCACTTAGCTTTAATTAACTGTCTCAGCTTTACCATTGTTTATATGCAGTACTGAAGCTGCAAAATGACTGATGCAGAAAGAGTTTCTGCAGAAATTCTAAACTTAGAGATCCATATCAAACAGTCTCTAATATGGTTTTCCTTACAGTACTCAGATTCCAGAAAATTCTCTGAACAAGAGATGGTTTCTTGCCTGTTGCTCGTCTCCTACTTCCTTTGGACTTTCACAAACTATTAATTTCAGATCTCGCAATGCAATCCCCAAAAACCAGCAGCAATCTCAGAAGGCCTTACCAGCACATAACTGATAGGAAGGATTATTTTGGGTGTCTTGCTGATAAATTTCTGATTCACTTGCGTGTATATACATATATACAAACTGTAGCAATCCAAGTTCTGGTGGTAGTTCAAAATCTCTCCCTGCATATAACCGGTATTGCCACTGTAATCACTCTGCTTTCTCAGGGCATTGAAAAAGATGAAACATTTAAATGTGGCATTTAAGTAATTATGACAGCCTAAGTGAACACCTCAAATGAGGATACATGTGGAGACTGAAATTGCCTTAGCAGTGATTACTTCCAGCTCTTGCAAGTCCCTGGCAAACATTATTACATAAATTACTATTGGATCACAACTTGTGGACAGCCCTTGAAGTTCAATAGCGACATTATTTTAAGAACAACAATGCATAAAATTACACAGTTTAAGGTTTAAAAATAATTGTGAAACGGGGACATACCAAATAACTGTAATTTATCTCATTAATACCCAATGAAGGGAAGGTTGTTCGATTTATAACACGTGTTTTGATTTTGAAGACTTTTGTCCAAGAAATCTTCAAACAAAATAGACAAAAATACACAAATTTTAGAGTAACAATTACTAGTACTTTAAAATCAAATTTACACTTGCAAATAAGATCCACCTCTTTTAAAGCTAACACTTTGAATAAATGGTACACATTATGTCAGGTAGGCAACTGTACAGACAGCTGCAGAAATTTCAGTGACATAGCACTGTCACAACTTGTGAATTTGGATCAACATGTTTTTTGTGGATCTGGTGAACTAATAATGAAGTTAAGAGCTTGATTTCAGAACTTAAAATTAGGGAAGAAGCAGTCTACAGAAGACTAAAAAGATGCAACTAACAATGAAAACTCACAAGAAGAGGATTGGGTTCAACTTTTCCAAAATAAATGAAAACAAGCATTTGATAAAACATTTAGAAGAACTTTCTACTTCAGTACTAATAATGCTTTGTTGTTGCATACAGATTCTTTGCCTTTTTCAGGCCCCCCAAAATGCATTAGATCACAATTTTTTTAAAAAATAATGTGTGTACAAAATGTGATAGTGTATCAAAAGTCAGAGCACTGTTAAAAAATCAGACCTTGAAATATCAGATAAGCCTCATTAGGTAAAACAGCTTTTGCTGTTCCCCATTCATCCCCCCTCAAATACTGATTATATTTGTTTAACGTGTAAAGACTTATCCTCCAATGAAAGCATCTCAAAAGCTTTCCCTACAGACCTTTTTCAAATAATTAATAAATAAACAAAAGCATATACATGTAAATAGTTACAACAGTCATGAAAAACCTACAAATCTGTTCATTAAAACTGATGTCCGCTTTTGATTCAGGAGACTGTGTACAACACATTACAACGTAAAAAAATGGCCATTTTTAAAATACTACCAAGCGTAATTACAAGCCCTAAAGGTCAACTTCATAGACTGACTGACAGACAGAAAAATGGTCCAAGGAAAAACAACACTGGATAATCTAACTGAAGTTGTCACTAGCTCATATGAATAACCTCTAAGTTAGGCTTACGGAGCTATTTGGGTGAGTTTTTATAAACGTAACTCTTCATCGGTCTGGACTGCAGCTTTCTACATACTGAATACAGACAATTTACCCACCACCACATCATGGAATTATGCGGTCAGAGAAAAAAAGATGTTATGTCACTGACCTGCATTATGTCCACCTTATGAAGCCCAATGTTTACACTGCAGCAAGGTCAAGATTTGTGCTCTGGAATCCTCTATTTATTTAAATTAGAAACCCACACTAATAGTGTAGAAAATATATTTATTATAATAATATAATATGTCATAATGATAATTTTTAAAATGTCTGAGGTCAAATGTATTTGCAAGTCTTCACCAATTGGGATTGGTTCAGGTTTTTTACTTACTTATTCAATAGTAGCCATATCCAATAAACAAAACAACAAATATTTCACTAATCAGCACATAATCGCCGATTACTGTCAATGGCTATGATTTTATGAGATGGTTGAAGAGTAGGTATGTCTTACCTACTGTTAGTAAATGTTTATAAATTAACATTTTTCAACTCGTAGGATATAAAAAAAAGTTTAAATTATTTGAAAGTAGTGAAAAGATTTAAATATAAGATAATGATTGGTTTTCAGCTATGGGTTTTACTTTAATTTAGAAAGAGGTAGTTTGCAATCGACGACTGTAAAAATAAGATCTGCTAAATTTTATTTTTAGCTTATCATGATTGAAAATTAATACTTTGCTTAAACTACCACATTGCACAAATTACCCATTCCATCACAATGTGCATATGCACTTTTTAATCTTCCTCTGAAAACAGAACCAGGAATTAAGGCCTCCAAGAAATTTTCTTCTCTTTCAGAATTTTAGATTCTCTAGATCTCAAAATCTTGTATGTAGGAACAGACAAAAAGTGTACATATAAAAAAAGTCCAAAGGTATTTATTATTACTGTTAGTACAAGAAATTTGTTATATTACATGTGGACACATGCATTTTACTATACCATGATCAAGTTTCTTACTACATAAGGGTTTAGCTTTCCAAGAATAAAAACAAGGTATTCATCAAAATAGTAAAAGGAAAAAATAATTTCAGAATTTCCCTTCCTTTGATGTGCAGGTAAATTCCATCAAATCAATAGCAATTGTTAAATAAAATGCCACTGCCTAGTTTAATTCATCAGAAGTTGAACCTAGATTCAAAATCAGGTATAAGATGTATATTTTTGACGTGTGCCAAAAATGGTATTTTTTTTCCTCTATTCGCAGAGCATTAAGTGGAGTAATGAGAAAACAAAACTGTTTGCAAATGTAAATACAATGAAGCAGTTGTTAATTAGCACATGCAAATATAAGTTCAGAAAATTGCTTATTATCTACAATGTTCAAAATGTTAAAGTCTATTTATACAAATTTACAGATTATATTTTGTGTAATTAGGTGTAAATTTTAAGGATATGCATTAATCATAATTTTTTGCAAATAGGATTAATTAGAGTTTGTAACACCATGTGCAAGTGAAGACTAACCATGAATCATACTTGCTCAAGTAACAGACTAAATTAAGTCAGCATCACTTTTTAAAAAAATATTTTTTAAACAAAGGGAACTATATAATTCAGTATCATTTCAGAAACTCTCATAGTAAAAGAAAATATACAAAAGAACTGATCATGCCCAGTGCCTTCAAAAGGCACCACAATGCATGTTGTTTATGATGAATCAGAATTCCCTCGTGGAGTGCTCTTGATTTGCACAGATCACGATCCCAGAGTTCACTGTGCTAGAACAGGTGACAGCTGAGACAAGGTGACAGAATATTTACTTCTCTCTGCCTCAGAAGTGATAAACAGCTGAATACTCACATTGTGTCCCTCCAAATAACTCACAGTTTCATTACAAAATGAGATTTGATCAGAATCTAACTGAATAAGCTACAAAAGTCATACAAAGTCCAATAGAGGCAGAACACTGCTTTCTGATAAAAGAGCATCACAGCAGACTTTATGTATATATACTGTACTATACTTAAAATTCTAACATTTTCATCAAGCAGCTTGCAGGTAGAAAAATTCAGATTCATTTTGCAAAGATAATAAGATTTTCTAAATTGCAAATGGGCAGTCTCCCCTGCTCTCTCCAGCCTGCAAGAAGTAATGGTAAGAATAAAAAGAAATACTACCTGTCTACCTCACCCCAAAGTTTTTGGACAGAGACTAATAGAGAATTCAGCTTTTAAACTCCATGGAAGAGGAGCAAGTTATAACTTTTTAAATAATTTTTTAATTTGGAGAGTTAAACAAAGGAAGCAACAACCAGTTGCTCTCCCCCTTTTCCTTACAATTTGTAAATAGCTTTTACTTCAATCTCGACATATGTGTTCACAGGAATTGTACAAAAAAAAAAATCATTCTATTTGTGTCACACAAATAAATAAGATATTCAATTCTAGATCCCATTATAAAAAAAAATAAAAAAAGGTGATTCCCATCTCTGACACCCTTCACAGCAGCTTTTTTGACCCTTTTATACGCAAAGCAGATTAGCAGATTTCTATTGTAGCAAGGGTGAAACCTCTTCCAGGCAAATACAGTGAAAAGTCCTCACTTCTAGGACACAACAATTAATACTCATTAGTACAAGATGAAGTTTTTGGCATCTTTCACCTTTCATGTACAAAAGGTTCACACAGGAAAACCTCTATTGTGGTAACTGAGAATACAAGCATGGAAAATGAAAAAGAGCTCTATTAAAAAGAAAAAAAAAGGCAACACCAAACCCCCTCCTCCAAACTTAAAAATAATTATTTTTTCTACAAAACCTACCAGCTCCTCATATTTGCATAAAAAGTTGTGCCTGGGTCATTTACACTACAAAGATATCTAAAATTCCAACAGTTACCTTGATCCAAATCCACAAACTACATTTAGGTTTTTGGATGATGTTCACTGCAGCTGGTAATTAAAAACAGCTTTCTATCTGGACAGATGTGCTACCAAATTCAGTGTACTGAGTAATAACTTCCTAATAACTTCCATGTGTCTGCAAAGTTTTCAGTGAAGATTTGACCTTGTTCACCAAAAAGATGCTGTTTAAGATGGTAGTTTACATTTTTCTAAAAGAAGGCCCTGAAGCTTAAATATTCATCAGCACAACCTTAGAGCTGCTAAAACTAACTGTTTTTCTGAAACAGCAAACTACAGTAAGATGTTGAGTTACTGAAGTTAATATTTATTGCAGCAAGCAACTTAGCCCCTTTGAAAACGTAATGTTATTAAAACAGACCAAAAAAAAAGCTCTTTGGATATCTTACATTATATTGGCCTTAGAGATCCTTTGGCACTGCATGCTGTGATTTGGGTTTTGTTCCCATTTATGGCTAGTAATGAAACGGTAGTCCTTGTGTAGGGAGTATAATCTGGTACACTCATAAATTGGTTGGCCAACTTTACCTAACCTAAGGCCTCATAAATAATTCAGACAATAGAAAGAAAAGTTTTCATAGCAATTAGTCAACCTGTAAAAGCCAGAGTTGCCACTGGCCAATTCCTACCTTGGTAGCTTCCTTGAAATTAAGAGGGTGTCAACATCAGTACATTGCTTCTTATAATCACGTGTCATTCAATCAATTACTTTGCAAATGTCACACTGAATTCAAAGCAGTTACACTGGGGGGTGGTTTTGTGTATCATGGTATTTGTAGTGCTTGTGTGCCACTTTTTACAAGGAAAAATAGCATTTATCCAGTTGGTGACTAAATGAAGTACACTAAAGAACAGATTCCCTTGTGGCTTTTTTCTTACCAATCCAGGAAATCTGAACTGCCCTGTGGGTTAAATACCCTCTCTCCCAAAACTTGTCACATCCCTACAGAGCTCTGCAAAATAATTTTAAAGGAACATCTTAAAAGAAACCTTATGTGTAGGTTTTCTTTTTTATTTTAATTTTGACTGAAGTTAAGCAAAATAATAGAAATTAGTGGAAAAGAAGATGGTACAAGTAGGCAATTTCTAGGGTCACTGCAATTCCATGACAGCTATATCAAAACCAAGGTTAACTGGCAAAGGTTTCCCCCATAGCACAAGGACCAAAGCAACACTCATTTACATACAGAAACTTCTGTTGCAAAGACTATGATTAAAGAGCAGGGACTGTCATGTGGATCCTCTAGTTGTCAACTACAGCCAAAACTGTTGCCATAGGTGTTGACTCTGGAGTCAGATATTGGCCTCTGAAGACAAAGTAGGTGAAAATGACAGTAAACAGTAATGAGAAAGTGTAAGAACATCTAAATATCATCATCGTTATTTCTGAAGCGCCGGCGGGCCAGCTGAACCTTACTTGCATCAGTAACACGAATGTGCTAATTCAACATGCGTTCAGGAAATCCACAGCTGGTGCAGTAACTCAACAATAACCAAGAGCCCAGAGAACACACTTTTGAAGGAAAGAAAAAAGAAGCCTAAGGATTTTGTGACAATCCTTGATGTAACTTATTTTCTTAACATGGGCATATAACCTATTCTGTAGTAGCTGACAGAGATGCTGAGTAAGGCAAAAAATGTTAGTAAAAAATACGCAATAACTTTTTTCCAATTGGAAATTTTATTCTACACTCAAAAGATTTCCTTCTTAACCTCACTGGTACCTCCATATAAACTTACACTTCAAGTTATTGGTTCTGCACTATCAATATGATTACAAAGAAAATAATAAAGACATATTTGAAAGAAAGATTTCAGGTAAGAATGAGAACTGCAGATGGGGAAGATGACTTCCCAAATGAGCACAGAAGTAGCATGGAAACTGAAGTGCTGACAAAGAAAAAGTCTGGGAACTAAAGAAAAAGGGGGGAAAAAAGAAGAAATACAGTAAGGAATAGAAACTAGAGAATTACAGAATTGTAATGGGTCAATGAGGCAAGTTTGCAAGAATAAGAAGTGAACGCACTGGAAGTTTCCAGAGAACATTTCAAAGAAAGACAGAACAAAAATACAAAAAAAAAAAAAAAAAAAAAAAAAAGGTGAATGTGTCATTAACTATATTGTAGAGTCTTTATCTCTGATCCCCATCCCAGTGCCTCCCCTGCTTGCGCCCTCCAAAAGAAAATAGTTTTCTGTAGGTAGTAGAACTTTTTCAGAAATAATGCATTTGTTAACCTGTGAGAACTGACCTAAACTTCAGTCTTGAGAGAGGTGTAGGAGTGGAAAAATGTCATGCACTGTGTCAGGTTTCCCTGCTATTTATCTGAAACATCAACTCTTACTCACACACACGGAGCGAAACAAATTTATCCAACTAGGGGTTACAGAATAACATTCCACATTACTGTTGGGGTTATATTTAATGAGTTTTGGCAGTCCTTTTAGTAAAAAAGGGAAAGAAAATACTATATGCAAAAGAAAACTGAAAAAGCTAAGAAAATGTGCAGAAGAGATTTTGAATGACTCACCCTAATGCCTCAGGATAGTTCAATATAATGTTCTGGCATCCCAAACTGAACATGGAAGTTGAGTCAGGCTGTTCACATTTCCTTGTCCTTCAATCAAAACAGAGCTTCCTCTGGCTACAGATATTGAGCGGTACACTGTAAATATTTCTGTAGAAGTTTTCTTAGTCTGATGGCTAAGAAAGTCTGTAGCAGCATCAGGCTTTCCCTGGGTAAGAATTATCTAGAAAATAGAGTAGCTCTTTAACATGGCCTTTAAAAGGCTTTATATGAAAAGGAGGTGAAATCTTGCCATGCAAAATCTTGAGTGGATGTGCTTTGCCAGGTGCATTTAATAAGATTTTTATTTGGTCCCACAATAATCTACTCAAATTAATACAAGAAGAAGATGAATATTTTACGAACACATGGCCTTAAGTCTTTGAACATGTTTTTTATGCTTATGCAGAAATACTGGTACTAATCATAGATTAACTAAATTTATCAGAAGTAAAGCAGCTTAATGCATTCACTATTTACAACCAAACGACAAGAAGAGCAATAGTTGGAACAACGCAGGACAGAAACAAAGCTGAAGTGAGTGTCTTGGATAGAAGGGAAGCTGCTAAATGTTGTCAAAATATTAAAGTCACCTTTTTTTACTATAACATTAAGTAACTCACCTAGTTTTAAAAAGCTTCAAAAATTTTACAGGTATTGTGCAACAACAAGAACTATGAGATCTGTTCTGAAGTACAAGCTAGCAATATGAAAGGGGAATATCACATCAGTGCTCTCTTCACATTCTC
Organism: Pipra filicauda; assembly: GCF_003945595.2. Taxonomy (NCBI): domain Eukaryota; kingdom Metazoa; phylum Chordata; class Aves; order Passeriformes; family Pipridae; genus Pipra; species Pipra filicauda. The sequence goes on along the minus strand of NW_024103563.1, from coordinate 718,437 downwards.
CAATTTACCGTCCTAGGATCTTCCACAAACACGTGACATGATAAACATACAGAAATTATTCTGTGTTTAGCCAGAACAGTAGCCTGACCTACTGAAAATTCAATGCATTATGAGCACTAATGCAAAATAAGTCTTCTGGTAGTATAAAAAGTTTTCTGTAGATGCCAAAAAGAATTTAAAGGTATTTTAATTAAATTGTACCTCTGCACGATCAGCTGAAAATAGTTGCTCTTTATGCAGTCCAAGTTGACAGCATACAGTACAGTTTTCTCAATATACCTTCCAGAATATGTAACAAATAGTTCAAGAATATCAAATGGTGAGTAAACAAATTTTACAGGAATTTTTTTCTTGATACAAGATGGAGTAAACCAATATAATTTTATAGACACTTAAAAAGATAACTAAAATTACCTTAACATCCACAGAATTGAAAATAACATTATTTTCTTTTCTTAGATTTTGAATATAGCAGTTAGCATTCAGAACTACAGGAAAAATATGACTTCCTAGTCCTTGAGAATTATTCTGTATGAGCAGTTTTGCCTAAGATGTAATTGTTTTCTCTTTCCTTCTGCCTCAAAGTAGGAAAAAGCCTAAGACAAAACAGAAGTTAAAAGGAAAAGTGTGACTTTCCGGTTTTTGGTATTGTTGAAGTTTTAGAAGCATTTGTGATAAAAATTATGTTTTATAGAGAAGATAGAAAGGAGAGGATGAGCCAAATGGGACTATAATGTGGAGAGAGAATAAAAACAATACAGCGAGATAAAAGGAAATGAGCAAAGGAGCAACAGCAGGGGAAAATAATGAGCCAGAACAAAAGCTCCACCACTAACAGAGTTTGCAAATATTTCCAACAGAAAGAGAAATTTGCAGACACGGAAACCAGAGAAAGGAAACCAGAAAAATATAGTGTTTAGGAATGGAGTCAGCCAACTAATTTTCTACCTTCCTGCTTAAGGACGTATAAAAATCTCTTGGATTCAAGCATTTGTCACCTTCTTTTATCAATACATGCCCCATATATATCAATATATGCCCCAATATCCACCTTATCTGTTTGTTCAATAAAGACAGAACTATAGATAGTGAACTATATAGATACATTTTTTTCAGTTAACTACTGAAAACCACCTATTAAAAATCACAAACCTAGAATACCGGTTTTATGACCACTATATATGATAAGAAGCACATCAATTAAACTAATATCATAAACAAGAATAATCAGACTAAATGTAAATGAGAATACATTCCTTTAGGGATGTTCTCAAGATAAGAGAATCTCAAAGGTAATAAACTCATAAAAAATAGGACTATCAGCAATTATCAGTCTTCAGGTTGATGAAAATCCCCAATCTCATTTGGTAAACTGGCCTGTTTACTATTACTGTCCCTTTATACTTTTGTTTGCTTGTTTTGGGGTTTTTTAATTGTTTGGGTTTAGTCTTGTGGGGTTTTCTTGGTTTTTGGTTTTTTTTTGTTTTGCTTTTTCTCTACTACTGGTCAATATTGGGAAAGAGCACTGAGCTATAAGGAACTTCACAAGACATACCAACTGGTCTCCAAGGATATTTGTTGCAAAGGAAAATAAAAAGTAAGGAAAATCCAGGATGAATGTTGGCAGACTGACAAATTCATAACAGGTTTTATTATCCTCTTTGTCCTCACTAGTTTTGTTTTTGTTTCCTCTTTCACATTACTTGTCCATGTTATTTCATCAGTCAGATCACTCAATTTGCATCTTGGAGTTCCAGAAGAAGGCAATTTTGAAAGGTTTTACTGTTTAAGTTACTATTGAGTTCATATATGTACTGTTTTAAAAGATTTGAAAATTAACTTCTGTAGCAATAGAAGAGCAGGTATAAGCAATGCATGCAAACACATTTTATTCAACTTTTTAAAAGAGACTATTTTTCTGTTGCCAAGCAGTTTATTCCCACATATTAAATAGCCAGTGTTTGACAGATGCTTGTGAAATGGCTACCACAGAATTTGTGGCTCAAATTTGGGAGGCAAACTCTGCCTGCTGCTAAACTCCTACGTGATTGACATCAAGCTTGCACACTCTCAAGTGTTGTACAGATTCAACAAAAATTGTGATGAAGTATCACCACATATACACTAATAAAAATGTGGTACATCACTAGGTCAAAGATTTTTCCAAAATAGTAATATAAAATGCAACACTAATCCATTCCATGTTTTTGTGTAATTCATGGAGACTAACTGTTCTAAGAACATAATTAAATAGAATACTATTTGTAATTTTTTCTGTTCTTTTTCTGAGGCTTGGACCACCTGAATGATACACTCAACACAATGCCCAGCTCCTGTAGGGAAAAACAAATGCAAGTTGATGGATGAATTCACTACAGTCATCACCAACACCACCAATCGCAGTGTATCCAGGTATTTTGGAACACAAGTTATGCTGTTTCACTAGTTTCTGAATTTGCTATGGAGCTAAACTCACACATCTAATCAACCATTTTACAATACTCACATATTAACAGATTTGTAACTCCATGGAAGCATTTTCCTAACATAAAGAAAACCAATTATAAGATTATTAACGTTCATCCCATTCAGGTCAGCTGCGGGGTTATGCTTTGCTTTTGTTGCTTTTGCAATGAGTTTATGTGGCAAGGTGTTGGCAAAATGAGGGCTGCAGGGTGCCCTCTGTGAGAAAAGATCATGGGCTGCCCTGTGCCAGACATAAATGCTTCCAGGCAGTTCCACAATGGACCCGCACAAATGACACTGCGAGCATCTGTAAAGCTGGTGGCACCTCTGTGAAAACATTTAAGAAAGGGTAAAACATCAGGGAGCAGAGGAGTAAAGGAAAAAAAAGGTGAGAAAAAGCTCTGTGAACATCAAAGTCAGCAGAGAAGGGAGAGAAGGTGCTTCAGACACTGGAGAAGAAATCCACTGTGGCCTGCGGAGAGCACTGCACTGGAGCAGATGGATATGCCCTGAAGAAACTGCAGCCCATGGAGAGCCCACACTGGAGTGTCTCCCAAAGCACAGTCAAGACCCTCAGTTCCAGATCCCAATTGAAAACCAAGAAATAACAAATGACACAACCTCTTAGCCATGCCTCAGGTTCATTGAGAAGCTCTCATAATTTCCAGAGTCCTATAAGTAACGTTACCTGTGGCTTCAGCTCATATTATATTTAGCTTTGCAATTCAGAGAGCTTCTCACATAGAAAAAAATGGGCTCACTTCTGTCCAGTTATCAAAATGATTAAAAATCCCTGGGTTTATTTTGCTCTACATATATATATGAACAAGCTTTTGGCAAGAAACTAGCCTGTTAGCTATTGTTCTCTAATAAGCAACTTCCAGTGTCAGGAGGGGACAGTTCCACAAGCCCTTAAAAGAAAAAAAAAACTTGTGACAGTAGGAGTATAAGTAGATACATGAAAATGCCTGAAAAGCCAACTATTCATCATTAGTCTCAGGACTTTTAATCATGTTCCGCTACTACTTGAGTTTTCTCAGGGTACCCGGATGCTTGCAAAGCATACAGAATCTCAAAAGTTGGCTTCATTGAGCCAGACTGAATCATTGAATTGGTCCATTTGCAAGCTTTCGCTCAAGTTAGTGAAACTTCTCTTTCTTCATGTTGTCTTTATTTCTGCAAAAGCTGAAATTTGGCAATTTCTTAGGGGTTATCTTTGCAGAATTAATTCATAACCTGACAAGACTCTAGTAGTAGATTTGTCTCCACATTAATCTTTTTTCCCTTATCATTTAACAGACTGGAAGATGAAATACAGATGTACACACATACACACAGAGATATTCACATGGACACTTTCTAATACTTGCACATTGGAAAGCTCACATCTTTGATGTGTTCACTTAAAATTGTTTCATATATTTAAGATAGGAAGGTCCTACCGCCTTTATCATCTGCTCCTCTGTTGCAGTTGTGTATTCCTCATTCATTGCTTAAAATGTAATATGTCAGTGCAGGTGTTGGCATTTCTCTGCAAATTTTTATATAGTATGGATGCACCATTACACAATACAGATCAAGCCCCTCTACTTTAGTATCAAATACAAAGGTACCACTTAATTTTATCATTAAAGTTATCATTAACAGCACCACCAAGCTTTTCCTATGTTTTTAGATGAATAAAAATCTCCCTGAAAGTAATGAAGCTAGTACTGAATATAAAGTTGTAATATGGTATTTAATTCGTGCACTTTCATCTTCAGCATGATTTAATACATGCACACACAAAAATATATCTTTATAAGGTTTTTTGCAATGCATTTGCTAGTAATCAAACAGAACTTTTTTTTTCTTTTATTGCTGCTATATCCAGTAGATTCATTTTAAATTTAATGCCTTTTTGTACACTACAAAAGAAACATATTACTATTCCCCAAATATCATTTATAATCCTTTCCCTTCATGTTCCTTCTTGCTGTTTTATCATTAATGTTAATATTCTGTTGACTCTTAAAAAGTAGAAGTTTCCATTACTAAAAATGAATAAATGAGTACTAAAAGAGCACTGTATTAAAATGAAGGACGAGTACACAGCCTGGATATACTTCTCACTGCATTTCTATTGAGAAAATACTAGTAATAGGTCAGAGATAGAAATGGCATTTTCTGTTTCTATTGTTAGTAAAACACATCACATATTATATGTTGGTTTTGTCCTCCTAACTTTTAGCACTTACATAAAAGTCTAAAGTATCCTGAACAGTTTAAACTATTATCTAAGTGACCAAATACTGTAAATATACATAAAAACTACTGGTCAACACTGGGTAAACTCAGCTCCAGAAGTAAGCCATTAATGTCCTATCTACTCAAGAAAAACAAAATTTCCAGCTCTTTCACCTATGCCCACGATGCACACAGCATCTATGTCCACAAACAGCCTCAATGATTATGTTACAAATTATTTTTAACACCTTTTGTAAACATTGTAAGCTACAGGAATTCTTTACTGGCCCAAATGCTTATTGAAGTACAGCAGAATACTTCCTATGTCAGTATTCACACTGTTCTGTGTTTTCATATTGAAACTGCTTCAGAAGATCAAATTAAAAGAAAAAGGCAAACAAAAAAAAAAACACTGACTGAAAAAAAAACTCCCTTCAATTCAAGCAGAATGTAACCTTTTTGCCTCTCTATCCTACCCCAGGCTTTTTGAGACTCATCTTCCTTTCTGAGTGCTTAATCTGACTCCTCTTAAAATCACTCATGTTCCTTCTCAGCCTCTCCAACATTTACCACAGAATATTTGCTCTAGATGTAACATTTTTGCACCTTTGTTACTTTTCAGTCCTCAATTTCTACTTTTCCCCCTCCTATGCTGTGTGAAACAGCCTTGCATTCGCACATTCACAAGTCCCTGGAGGAAAGCACTGAAAGCAAACTCAGGTTATCTGGTATCACTTGAAATGCATCAAATAGAGAAAAACAATGTGTGCTAGTTAAAATAACAAACTCCTGTACTTGTTAAATGCCAATGCTGAGAATGAGAACAAAGTATTTTGCCAATACTGTTTTAGCCTTGTATCTCTGTTAACACGGTGCTGCCATTGCTTGGAACAAGGTGCAGGCTTTGGATCAAGCTAACGACACAGGCATCAAGATTTGGTTTTGCCTGGCCTGCCTGGATATTTACAGAATATTTTATTTCTGGATATTTGTAGGATATTTTACTTAAGCTCTAAATAGCAGTTATCTAATGACCAAGTTACTATCACCTTTTTGCACCAGCTGTTCAGGTTTTAGAGCTCCAGGACTATGAAGTTACTCACCATCAAAGGAAAGAAATCTTTGGAGCATGGTAAAACCAATTGTAAGGATAACAGAGATACCACACAAACTTGCAACCAATGATAAAGAGCAAGGTGTACAACATGTTAACAAACATATTAGAGAGATTCCATCTGGATTCCAGAATGCGGAGAAAGAAATCAACATTATTATCAGACTCCTTTCCAAGGAGTTGTAATAGCAGATTTACTGTAATGCTCCCACTCCCACAACCAACTAGAAGCCACTGGACTTCAGATCACAAGAGTCTGTGCAAGAGTGAGCAATACATCAACGAAAGAGACAGGTACTGGGAACATTATGTACATTTAATTTTTTTATTTTTTTCAACTAGATGTGCTAGTACCACTCTGTACTGCAACAATAATTTTTAAAAAATCTTTGATCAGACTGTTAAGAGTTTAATTAAACTAGCATTAAGGTCTTGCTTATGTATATAAAGTGTTGATTGTGTCTCCCTGAAGTTTGAATAGAACTTGTCAATCATAACAGCAGCAAGAGGTAGACATTTCTATGCTCATCAATGATTACAAAAAGGATTTTCTAGACCAAGGAAGAGAAGGAAGAATGGTAACAGGTTAAGTTCAAAAAGATAACATGCACATGTTCATTTCTATAGTTTCTTTAAATTATGCATTTGCTACTAATTGGTTTTACAAGATACTTCCAACAAACACAGTAAGAACTACACAATTAAACCCACAAAGAAGTTTCAGGCAGCCTGACCAAAAGGGCAAGAGAGGATGCCAAAGATGACCGTTATGATCAAAGAAGAAAAGATGATATAAGACTGATAAACAATAACACTATGTTAAGTGGTAAAGAATTTCAGACAACATAATGAAACATCACCTATGAAGAAGGTTCATTTGCTTTAAAGATCCTGAATGAATATTTTGCTGAATGCTTTTATTTTCAGTTCAGCTCCATTTAAGAAAAACTGCAGAAATGTTTTTTTTTTAAATCAGCGCAGTATGTCCTCTGTTTGAAATTAAAGGTACAGGTGCCTAACAGTTGCTCCAGCTGAGTAACTGTTCTTACTACATACTATGAGGCCTGATTGAAATGGCAGAAGAATAAGATTCAAGTATTGTATCTTTTTAGTAAGAAAAAGTATTAGCAGGAAAGGTTAAAGAATACTGCTGGCACAAGCACCTTCTTATCTTACCTGGTAAGGGTGGGTGTAGCGTACATCCTCAGGTGAATTAAGCCATTCCTGGGTAAGGTTACGCCGAAGCAACTAATAGTGGTGACAGGGTTTGTGGTGAACTTCACTGTTTGCTTGTGGTTTCTTGCTTAATAATGCCATGAACTAGGAATTACCCTTCCCCACCCCACCCTCTCTGGACAACAACTACTATCAACTCAAGTAGCACAGTCATGTCCAGCAAACGCAACATTTACTTTGCTCACATTAATGTTGTCTTGGCAATGTCTCTTAGAAGCTGCAGGAAAATTAGATAGACAGTAAAGCCATTATTCCAATGGATTAAAAAAAAAATCAGTGTATGTTTTTAGGATCAGCTCTCCTATTTCCTGGGATAAAGATGGGTAAATTCTGGCCTTCTAAAAGCTTACCTAATACCCTACAGAAATGTCTCTTGAGTCCCACATAAGAATTATATACATCATTATGAACATTCATCAGATAGATCACATACTGAAAGGTCCTGACCCTGTATTCACAATTGGTGCAAAAGTATTGCTACTGGAAGAAAAAAATACATGTTTTAAAAAGTAATGTTTTCCTCAGGTTTCCAGATGTTAAAGACACTTTTTTCAATCTCTGAGACAAGCATCAGCAAAGGATTTTCTTAGTTACAGTGAATCACCAATGGATGACTGAATGCACAAAATGGTAAGAACAATTTTTATTTCAGATAATAACTTTGTGATGGCTTACTAATAATTTATTCATAGATACATTTAATAATGAAGATATTGCCAAAAAAAAGTGGTTTGACTGTTCATAATACAAATGTTACGATAAGTAGTAGAATTTTGCCAGCAATGGTGACTTGCAGTTCATTTCATATACAGCAGAATATAATTAAATCCATAAGTGCAGAGTGTCCAGATGTTGTTTTTTAATTTAATAATGATGGAACCAATGAGATGCTGATAGGTTTGTAAACTAAGCCTTCAGAACATGAAGAGTTCCACAGGGCCTTTAAAAACAAACAAAGAAACAAAAAAAAAAAAAAAAAAAAAAAAAAAAAAAAAATGAAATGAAATCTTAGTGATGCATGGTTTGATGGCAACACAAGGTTAAATGAAAAATGATTGTTTCTGCTGTATGCAGTCATGCAGGTAGCATGTAATAATAAAGCTTCTTTCACACTAATCATCAACATATCAACAAATTAAGTGACAAGGCAGACAAAACCAGAAATATGACTCATCAGCTTGTGTATGACACGGTTCTAGTTAGAAAACAGTTACATACAAGAGATGCCATGTTTGTACTGGAAAAAGGTCACCAGAATGAGCTAGTCTATGCTAATAAAGGAAACCTACATACAACATAAACCACTTCCACATTACGGTAAAACTGCGTCAGCAGATCATCTTGTATTAAAAAACACTCACTCCAAATGTACTAAGACAACAAAACCCATACATATGTCTTATAATGCAGTGGTTATCCATACCTTATTTTTCAATTTTCTTTGTTGATCTTTTCTTCAAGGTGAAACAAAATTTTTCTCATTTTTAAGAAAATATATTCAAAGGCTATTGCAAAATCTTACTATTTTTTAGAATTTTGACAGTTTTTGAGCACACTTCGCTAAATTCCCACTTCACTCTTTTGAACAACACTGAAAAGGCTTCAGTGCTGCTATTTTCCAGCCTTACAAACAGGACACTGTTAGTATTCAGCATAATGCATGAGTCAGCAAGGTATAATCTGGTGGAACAAGGATGTCTTTTTAATTTAAATCAAATAAAAACTATTGAAACATCTTGTTTTTCATTATCCTATTTCTTTCTCTCCTTAGAGTAACAGGTCAGAGTGGATACAGTAAGAACATGCTATTAATTCTAGGGCTAACTCTCATTTATTTCATGCTGAGAGATGTCATGAACTGTCTGGTAGCATCTTTATGATAGAAACAGTGTAACTATAACACGCTGAAAATACACTACTGCAATAAAATGTCGGTAAGTCATACTCCTAAGTACAGTACAGAAATTAAAGTAAAACAAGAAATGAGACAAAATGGTTATAGTTTACAGATATAAAGTGAAAAAGTAAACTTCTGGAGAACTATAACGGGCACACAGTCATGGAGCTAAAGCAGAAAAAGTGGGAAAAGCTATGTCTTAAAAAACAAAACAAAACAAACAAACAAAAACTTCTAGGATGAATAAGTAGTAATAACTAAACACCCTTCTTTGCTTCTTCCCTTTCTTCTCTCCCCCATGCCAAGACACCTAAGCCAAAGTTAATGACAGTAAGTTTGGTCAATATTTCTATATACCTCATATTTTATTGCACTTTAAAAGCAAGATAGCAGCAGCGTAACTGCAGATATCAAGACAGAAGAAGTTTATGACAGAAAAATGTAGAATAAGTAGAAAGATGGAAAACTTAACCAGCAAGAAGAACACTGCTCTGTTTATAAAGAGTATATTACAGGAAAACAGTGTTTTAGAGATACAGAGACTACAGCATTATATTAAGTTTGGGTCTACAAGGAAACAGCTATTATATCCTCAAACCACAAACTACTACAAATATTGAAGCGGTACACAGTTTATTTACACAGGCAGCCAGAAACCAACTTGCATGCCACAAATCAAAACTAAAGATCATTCATACCAACTACACACTACACGGGACACAAATTTTATTGTTCTTCACTCCTAAAGGTGGCAAAATTAAATGCATAATAACCTACCGATAATCTGCCACAGAATTAAAGTGGTTAGTAGAAGCCTGTCTTTTCCATATGGCAAGTCTCAGTTTCTGTCCCAGAACCCAGTTACTTTTGAAGTTTCTTTATGTGAAAACTTGTATCACTTTTTGCACAGCACCACAGACACCAAACCCTCAGCACATGTGTCCTCTGGCAAGTTCAGCACCAGTAACTTGAACTGTTTATCCCCATTGTGAGCAGGTGTAACAAATCTTTCATCTTCAATATTTCATGGTTGAATGGAATTCAAACACCAAGTACATAGGGGTTTGATGGGGAAGCAGTGTGTTTGGTCAGGGTTGGTGGAAGGTAATCATTAAAACCAAAAAAAAAGTTTCAGCATAACATTTCACTATTAATGGATGAAGAGTTTGACAATTTGCATAAATAGGACACCTTAAAACATATGTGGATTTTCAAATGGTATTTTGAAATTGTATACTAAAAAAAAGGAAACTGCACATAAGAAAATGATTTCTATAGGAAGTTGTAGGAAAGGATGTAGCATGTCAAGAACAACTTGGATATCCAGATATGAATAGGTACATAGACATACAACCAAAGCAAATATCAAAATAGTTAACAGCTTGTTTGATTTCTAAAGGTATTATTAAAAAAAATTGCATTAGACAAAGGTATATTATGCATAAGTTTGTGATATTTCACTGTATACATTAGAAAATAAACTGAGAGAGAAAATAAGAAATAAATGTAGAAGAATAATCTAGTGGTAAGATGCAATAGCAGATGGACATCAGTCTCCAAGGCGAGGAGGGGAAGCAGAAGTAGGATGCATTTTCTAGTTTAAATGGCAAAATACAACTCATTTCACGTTGCAACAAACTATGCAATACTGTGGGCAGGAAAGTATTTAGATTAAACTGGAAAGTTCAAGAAGTTCAAGTACTTCAGTATTCTATTCCCCTGCCCTCCTAAAGTAGAGGACAATGCAACGCAGTCCCTTCACAGCATCCATAAGCTACGCTGGCTGGCTGCCAGGGAGGATAAGGAGCATAGAAGGGAGGTGGAGGGGAACAGTTAGAGCATCCACCTCCATATCTTCCACTCCCTCCCAGTGAAACTCAGAGGCTCTAGAAAAAGTAGTACCCAGGCTTTAAGAGGGTAAAGGAGGCACAATGTCGAAGGCAATTCACAGCAAGCTACAAAACAATTACCCTAAAACATTTATCAGTATGGATTTTAATAGTGCATGATTGTACAGGTGATAAAAGTCAGTGCCTTCTGGTATATCACAGAGCATTGTTATAAACACAATGCTGGTGATCACCAAGGAAAGGTAATTTTTGTCTGTAGCAATGCAAATCAAACTGTAGCAGATTGCGAGCAATGCCACACAAGTTTGTTGTCTAAGATTTTAGAAGCATCATACAAAACGTAAGGATCACTAAACTGGAAAAAGCTCTCATTAAATATGGAATGAGTTTAGGACCAGTCCAAAACCTGTTTACATCAGCTTTACTCTCAGTATGAAAGACAAAGAACAAAGAGAATAGCAGTTCTCAGATGTGAAAGCTGTAATAACAGCACAAGGCAAGCACAGAAAAGACTCTGCAGAAATCATGTCAGTTCTTCAGAATTTCTACTCTGTGGAGAATAAAATTAAGTACAAACTTTTTCATCTGAAGACTGATAAAGACTGACAAAGTGGTGCCGAGTTGGACTTCTTTTGGTGACAGAAATGAGAAGTGTACTGTGATTGTTTAATGCCGCTTCTGAGACACATTTTAATGAAAATGCATTAGCAGTGGCACATGCTGCAGCGTGCTTGTGTGACGCCTGCATGATACTTTGGACTACTTATTTAGCTAGAAGCCATTATTAGAGTTGTATCCCTTAACATAATCTTGTAATCAGTCCCAATGCTAGTTGACTGTATCTATTCATCTTTTGGTCCATTCTAGCAACCTGATCGACATGGAAGAAATTATGCCTTGATCTCTCAATAAAATAAGACTCTGCAAGCACAGAAAGGTGAAGGAGGTTAAACTAGCATTGATTATTGAAGACACATTAATAATTTATTATTTAGCAGCCTTGACATCAATCTGTTGTGCACATGGCTCTTTACGCAAGACTCCCAGTGCGTTTTAAATGATTCTCAGTAGACATATTGGAAAACAGAATAAATTTAGGACTATCACAAGATGAAGATCCCTTGACATTCTGCAGTACAAAGCCTTCTAAGAAACCCTGATTACTTTCTAATGTCTTCCATTGAATACATAGGGTAGTTGGGCTGGTATTTTACTTTCAATCTACTCAAGCAGCAAAGTGGTCATGTTAATCACTTAAGAACACAGTAGCATTTCTCATCATGGAAGACCTCTTTCATCCTTATCAAAAATTATTTTAAACTTTATGTTTTAATTCCATAATTGTTTCTATTAGATCATTTTAATATAGAAAAGACATTAAACAGTGTGCTTTCCAGTTCAAACAGTTCTTTATGAGAAACATTATCTTTACTGCTACAGACTTTATCTTCCACTTGCTTACTAATACAGTACTGTAAAGCAATTTCAGTTGAAAAATCTAAGTGTGCTGTATGGGAAAAAAACAGAGAAATCTATCAGAAGTATTATCCAGCAATTTAAAGGTATTGCAGGAGATTGTATGATCCAAACTTTACTGATCATCTTGAGAGCCAGAATCTGACTGTAATTATGTTATGGCTGCTAACATAAAATACAATATATCAAATTCCATCACCTCTCAAACACATAAACATTTACTTAATACTGTTTAAGCTTCATCAGAGCAGCTCCACAGAAACAAGAACATTTCTTCCCTTTGAAACGCTGCACTTCCTCATTTCTTCACCCATTCCTTCCTAAATATAGATTAGCCTCCAGCTTTATTTCATTACTGTACACCCTATGGACAAAAGGATTAATTCCTCATCTAAGTCAAAGTCAGAACTTCCATTTACTTTTAATGACACATCTAAATGAATTCCAAGGCTAAAGAATAGTCTCTTAACTACTGGAGACATTGTCCAGAAGTCAAAAAACCCCAAGCATTGCTTTATTTTGGGGCTAACCTGTCTCAGTTTTTTGCACTGCAAAATAGGCAACTTTTAAGATTATACAGTGAAACGAACAAATATACGAGAATATAAAACAAGCCATTCACAATGGCACTATCTTAAGCATTTCTGAAATATTATACTATGAAGTGAATACCAACATTTGTACAACATTTATGAAATAATGCTACGCAAATTCCTAACTACTATTTGCTTCCAAAGTTGAATTAAGGAAAAATGAAAAACATGAGGGTTATTTTTTTGGTTGGTTAATTTTTGTTGGTTTTTTTAATTAAAGCAGCAACTCTGTAACGATGATGAAATGAACTTAAATTTTCTGCTTACCTCTTAAACTAGATCTTAAGTATTCAATGTATACTCTTCTCAGATTGTGCGACTAATGGAGTGAAGAATATATCTTGTATTCTCTGGTCTGTTTTATGTTTTTCTATTGAATCTTATTTCATAATAGCACAATGTTCTTGTAGTTATACACATTTACTGACATCCTGAATAAAATGATGAACAGATACTACTTGCCACAGTAACAACTTGATCTTTAAAATCTCATACAAAAGCAAAGAATACAAATGTAATTGCCACTTAGTTTCCACAGAAACACAGCTGAACCGATCATTAATAGCTATCCTCTGAAGAAAAGCTGCACAGTCCAAAAAATAAAAGAGTAAAAAGTTTTAACAATATTACAAAAAGTGTTTATACTATTTATTTGCACATCCTTCTTCACTCAATTCCCTTCACAGTGATGATAGCAGGCTTGTCTTATTCCTGCATATTAATTCAAATTTCTCTGCAATCAATTCCCTGAAATGGAATTTGCACAAATACTCTGTACCAGATAAATACAGGTGAGGCGTTGTTCCATACAAAAACATTCCACATTTCCTTTTGTTCTTGCATTGCAACAGCCTATTTAAAAAAAATATATTATTGCAACCATGACAAAGTAAGAGACATTTTAACCAGGAAAGTTTAAAAAATGCATTCTGCTAATGTTGAAGAGGATGCTGCTAAAGAAATGGATTTATTTGACTTACTGTTGTTATTATTATGTTTAATACTCAGATCTCAGCCAGAAACCTGTACCTGTTTGGGAGAGGGAGTTCTAATATTTTTTATTTTATTGATAGAACACCTCCTCTCTCAAACTCCAAGGGAACGCAGACTGAAAAAAGGGAAAAAAGATACAATCTGCTAACAGCAGGAATCTCTCCAGGGTAAGTACCACATATTTGATTTGGGAGAGAACAATCAAATGCTTAAGTCATACCTGTTAAAAAAACCAAACCAAACCAAAACCAAACAAACCAACACAAAAAACCCCCAAATCTTACATATTGCTTTTTAACATTTTTAGTGGAAGACTTTTACTTGACATCCAAGATATAAGAAAGCAGTTGTTAAGGATAATTACTCACAGAAGAAATGGATATATAATTGCAACATACGAAAATGTTTTTAATTATTTTTGAATATTATGTCATTTTCACCAGTAATATATACATACCTCAAAGTTTCAGTAAATTCCACCAGACATTATTTCACAGACAAAATAGAACATAAGAGTTCATATTCAGCAAACCAAAATCACGAAATCAGTGCATATGGGTACATTGAATAAAGTACTGATTTATTTGCCCTAAATAAGAAAATACTCAAAAAAACCCATCTAACAAACCACAATTGTTGAGCAATACATATAAGGAGAATAATTATAACTACGGTTTTGTTCAATGTATTTATTTAAAAAGAAATGTTAGTACTCCTGGCTTGAATCAGCTTAAAAGAGTGAAAAAAAACACTGAAGCGTACTTTGGTTCAAAAACTTTTCAGATTAGAACATGAAACTTTTACGTTTCTATTTTAAGAAAACTATGCAAAGACTCAGAAGAAAAAACTTTAAAGCTCCACTGACACAAAACATACCAAAAGGAAGGCTTCGAAACCTGCTTTAATTCCATCATTCTCTTCATAAATTTGAATCAGCATGTTGATATATACCAATGCACAGCCATAGCCTTATTTTGCAGAACAGTTTTTGGCAAGAATTACTGTTAAACTGCTCAGATCACAAAACAGAACTGTGCTAAATATTCCACATAGTGGCATTCTTAATCAAAGATTATTCAAAGGCTAACGTATACAAGTGAATCTCTTGCATATATTTAAGCAACATCCCACAGACAAAATACTTGTAGTTAGAAAAACTGGGGGAAAAAATATTTCTACAATTAAGGAATATTCCTTGACTACCTTCTTGCATGAGGATACATACTACGAATTCACATTCTAGGAGAAATTCTGAGAGATGCTCTTCAGGAAATGGAATTTTAAGATCACTTGGCAAAATCGTACTTACTCCATTATCTTCCAAAATTCAAATCTTGTTGGGACAGCATACAGCAATTATAAACATAATAACCTAATTAAAGTGTCAGTAAGTATGCAAATGAATACTGAAAAAACAATTACAATCCACTAATAGATACCCTCCACATTAATTTATGCTATTTCTCAGCTCTTTGTAAAGCCTAAAATTAGCAGGGCATTGGTGTGATGACAGGTAGTTGTAATTATCTTCTCATGTTTCCTAAGGTATTTTAGTATCACCAAATGGACACAACAGCAGCAGAGGCAAACCAGCTGACAGAAGTCTGAACACCCATAAAGATGATAAAAAAATACTGTTTAATACAGCTACTTACATCATGGCATACAAGTTCTGTCTGCGTGGATTTATCTGCTTGGGAAGGAAGAGCCTTCTGAAAGCACTGAGCCTTTTCCTGTAAAACAAAATAACATTGCACAGGTAAGTCATGTTTTTCCTCACTGGCTTTACAGCTACAAATATCCAGATAAATTTAAAAGTCATGCATGGACAGTTGTTAGGATATAGATTTAGTATGGCACTATTCTCACAGGGAGGTTGATTTCCTAACTGTTATATCCCTTTATAAATTTTTCTTTCTCTTAAACAGAGGGTGAACTCAGACAGTCCAACTATGAAGTACAGCTGAGCCCACAAGAAGGATGTCACTGAAACCTGATACAGAGCACAGCAAATACAGCTACAAAGCACTGAGTAGCTGTAGGAACTCTTGCAAACACCAGCACCCTTCCAATAGCAAAGAAACAATTTTTTTTTTTTTTAAGAAACATTAAGGAATATGCAAACTCCACTGCAGATCACAACGCTGAGATGACTTCCTTTCCCCTCATGCAAACGCAATATTGTACTAGTTTCTGCTTTTCCCATCCTTGTCCCTCTGTACCTCAATCATTTTTGGAAGTGTGACATGGAATCTCTGAGACAGGTTTGAGCAAAGATATCTTGCTGCTTTTGATACTTCATTTGAAACTCATCACTAAGCAGAAATGTTGGTCCTCATCAAACCTGTATGTATACTACTTTAGGTTCCAGGAGAAAGCATATGAAACAGCTGTAAATATGTGGGGTAAGGCAGGAAAAGGCACACAGGAGGGGAAGGAGAATCAGTAAAGTCCTTTACTGTATTGATTTATGTTTTACTACTTACTGATACAGTTTTATTTTTCAGCTGTATCCATACAAAATAATTATCTTGGACTCAAATTCCTCAAGATCTACAAAAGTGTATTTTAATGTTACAGACAGGTGTGTATCACAATAAAACAGAATTTGTTTAAACTGAATTTCAAGTAAATTGACTCTCAAGTTCTCCTGTTACTCATTTCAAGGCAAGATATGTACACTACTATATTAAATAAACAATAGGAAGACATCAACATCTAAGTAACCCTTATCTCCACTATTTCAACCCTTTAAACAAGGGGTGGGGGGAAACAGAATTCAGACTCATCTCTTCACTTGTATAAGATACTTGTGCCCCAATTTGCTGATGTAATTAGAGTTAAAACTGAATTCATAAAAAAGGCAATCTCACTTCTGACAGAAAAGCTTCATCTTCTCGAGGTTTGAATTTACTAGTGCAGTGCCTACAGCATTTTTACGTGTTTAAAAAACAGCTATTATTACATATTTACTCTATTATTTAATCACATTTTACTGCTCAGAAGCTCCATGAATTTTCTAGCTACAAACACAGATACAGACACTGGATGTTCGAGTAACATTATGATTGGACCAATACTAGGATTAAACTGTGCATCTGATCAAATTTAACATTTGCGTTCTTTCTCTGTGGATTGACAAATATATGTTTTGAAGAAACAGGGGATAAAAACACAGAGGAAGCCAAAACATTCATTAAGGCAACCAATTAACTAGGAAATCTAGAAAGGCTGGAATAACAAAATCCGCTTCTTTCCCTGAGTTGCTCATTTAACTACATATGTGTAGTGAGATCCATTTTTAATACATCCAAGTTCTGACTCCACATTAACGTGGCAATACTTTTTATTTACTTTTTAGTAAGCTAACTAATACAAATGGGAAAGACTGAAAATTTCCAGGTGCCCAGATACTGCAAACATACATTTGGAACTAAAACCTCTTCCTTTTTCTCAATTATGGCAAAACAGGAAATGAAAAATCTTTACAAGCCGGGTAGCACACTTTAACATTAATTCATAACAAAGAAGTAAGTTATCTGGACATATATTTCCACAGCAGCCTTCTATTGCCTTCACATCATTACTCACAGAGACAGTTACTATTATAAAGTAACACTTTAAAGCATTTTTTTAAGGTTTTTCAAGTCCTTAAACTTCCTTGAGACCTTTTTGCCATTTTAAAACACCAAAGTTGCCTTCTTCCAGGGGCTTCCTGGTGGACCTGAATAATTAGTGACTTTTTCCACACGTGATCCAGTCTTGATGCCACTAACTTCAAATGCTGCACTCTATCATCTTCTCCCCAAACATCAAAAAGCTCACAAAAGCTTTTTCGTAAGTCTGTGTTACAAAGTAAGGATTTAGAGAAAGTCAAAACACAGTACAAGGGGATTCCTTAATGCCACAATTTTTATTTTGAGAGATTTCTTGGCACCACAGAAGGTTCAGTTGTCATTCTCCTGCTTTCTGCCCTTTCTCTGTGTTTGTCTGAGTCAGCTCCACCTTCTCTACAAGATATTATGTAGTAACAAGACTGCAAATAGATTCTTCCTTATCCTTTTTCTTTATGGCGTAAACAAAATAGGTACCTTTGCCTCTCTAAAGACCAAGAAGGGACCAAATAATTTATTTTAAAAATATTTTTAGGACTTTTTAAGATAGAGCATTACCATTCTGTGTGTTGTTATTCTTTCTTACTAAAATAAACAGTATGAAAGTACATTTGCAGGTGATATGGATAAGAGCATGAAAAAATTTTATTCCCTGGGTTCATCCTAATTACTGAAAAGGCAAGAAGAGCTGTCAGCAATCCTAACAGCAACATTACCAGCAACATTCATTGCACCCCTCCCTCTCACGTACACATGTGTGTGTGTTTGAGAGCGTGAATGTGTTAGGGTTAGAGAGAGAGAAAAACTATGTGGAAGGACATTTTCTCAATCATTTGCAGTTGCTTAAATTACTGAGATTACTGACTCTAGTATTTCAACAGCCTTAGTGAAAAGCATTAGACCATGACCAATAAGGATCATGTTCCTATCTATTTCTTCACATTAAAATAAGTTCACATGTAGTTTATATCTCAAACTACTACCTCTACTACAAGAGTGTAATTGTTTGAATACTTACTATTTTATTACTATGCTTATAATAAATCACCAAAAGGTGCTGAAATAGGAAGATAACAGACATCAGCTGATAACATCTAAGTAAAAATATTAAAGTAGAAAAGTGAAATAAAAGAGTAAGTGAGAAAAGGCCTTAGTCTTCATCACTGGAAGACAAATAGTAGAAAAGAAGTCGAGTCAGTTACTACCAGACTACTTATTTTTAGGGAATCAATATAGGTTAATAATCTTGAAACATGAGACTGGCTTTCTAAAATGTTCCTTCTCCAAACCGAAGAGTATCGAAACAATTTTCATAGCTTTGACTGTGAATAGGTCAAAGTTATTTTTTGTGACTATTCTCTCACCCATTTCTTTACCTGTGACAGCATGGTGACCACTTGTGGTGCTTCGTTTAATTGCAAATTCAAAAAAGAAAATGCTTGAAAATCACCTTGAGTGCTCATACTAAATCAAAGAGCAAAATTTACTGTTCCAGCTGTTTTAGAGGAAACAGCAGTCTACAGGACAGTACAGCTGTGGCTTTCACTCCTAAGGAATCTATTTTGTCTAGTTGATAGCATATTAAAAGGTGGTTTGGTTTTTTTTTTGTTTTCCTGTTCACCTCCTAGCTGTTTCACCTTTATTCTTACTTAGATTAAAAAAGAATAATATCGTAAATTAACTTTTAGCCTTCAAATCTCTTAATACTCAAAAGACTCAATCTCTCTCTCTCCTATAGTCTGTACAGATTATTGTACAACTGTATGAAAACAAATGTGGTCTTTTTACATTTTCTCTCAGTATATATCCAAAACAGCCTATGGCTGTCATAAACACTGCGGTCAGATTTACAACTTACAAATCATTGTTTCTCTTGCTTCAGGCATTTACCCCACTGTGAATAGCAACTTATGTTCACCACAGAACTGGGGAGAAAAAAGTTGTTCTTCAGAAGACTTATAAAAATGCAAAATCTTTTAATTTTTATGTGCTTTGGGATTAAACTTAATCAACAGCCGCAGTTAGGCAGTGAGAGCAAAGGGACAACAAACAGAAAAAATCCTGCTTTTCACTATCTATTCTACCTAATTTACAGACTACAATGAGCTACAGAATTGACTTTATGACAGCTATTTCCATAGAAATTGAGTCCCTATTGGTTTGAATCTCAGTTTGGGAAGAAAACATAACATATACAGCATAGCTCTAGTGATCAGCTGTGGTACAGCTGAATCACATCACACTTGAAAATGCTTTGTGAAGCCCAGCAAAAAGCCAAGCTGTCTCTTCAGTACAGGATGAGAAAACAGCTACAGCTTGGTTCAACACTCAGCAGACAAATGTACTGAGAACTAAGGTGCTCAAAAGCCACAACAAATTTCAAGGCATTACTCTGGAATCACAGTGGCAAATGGGTGTGATCATCCCCAAGGAGACTAGCCCACTGACCAGGAGAAAAATAAGGGAAAACTTGGTGGGAATGCATCCAAGTATGCACAAATACAGATTTCATTGAGGGTTATAGTTCTGTTAAATCACTATAAACAACAAACACCAAAACAACATGGAATTTCAGTGAAGAGTTCAAAGTTTTCACATAGGACTCACACAAACCAAAATAGTTTTTCAATTATTATAATTTTTTTGTAAAACACAAGGCAAAGTTCCGTGCATATGCTAAGTATGGTATCTGGAATGAAAGACAACAAACCTTCTGTTTTGATTTCTATCAGAAAGGCTAAGAAAAGCCTGGCCCCAAGCAGTTTGCAATATTTAAATAATTAGTTATTGCCAAGTCCAAATTTAATTAAAAACCCCACAGTTTCTAAAAGTACAATCACTTCACGACAGCTCTTTGAAGATCAACAATATTTAGTAAGGTTTCAACTCTAATAGAGTTACAAGTCCTGTTGAAGACACGCCAACTAATCTTACTCACAATACAGAAAAGTTTTACTAGATCCTAACCAGAGAGGGTTATTACTATTTTTTTAAAAGTTCTGAAATCCTTATTATCTCAATTATTTTCTTAAATTTTCCATACCCCAGCCCCACAAGTTAAAAAACTCTTCTGTTTTTCTGAGTGCTGCATGACCTTACCAATAAAATACAATTCCAAGCTTTGAGAGCACAGTCTATCTAATCAGAAACACAAAACACACAAAAAAAGTGAATCTCCTCGTCCACTGAGCTGACAAATGTCAGAGACAGGAAAAGAGTCTTAAAAATTGTATCTTCTGAATTTCATTTATTTGACTGGACCATGCTGTATCATAAACATTGCCATTACCACTTGTGTATGTATTGCAAAATTCAACAAATTTTTACAGGGACATGAGATGACCCCAGAATGTCAGGATAAGGATTTTGCAAATATACCTGAGTGTTTGAACTTATTTTTAAAAATCATCTTGAGAAGATGCTTTAAAATATAGATATCTTTATGTTATATGAAAAAAAAAGTACACCCATTGAGTTTCTTGGATCAGGAGAATTTTTTAACAACTGATATATTTTGATTAATTATTTCCTGTTACGGAAAGTAAAAGGTTACATTTTCAACTGGTGTTAAAATTTATGATTTATATTTTAAAGCAATACCTAGTTACTGCTTATTTTTATCATTCACTCATTTAGTAAAGCTGAATAGCAAGCAGACACTTCCTTACTGATTACATTTCTCATGGCTACTTTTAGACATAAATGTAAGTAAACACATCACTAGAAGTATAGAGGAACTTTTTCTAGTGATCACATCTCTAAAATAAAAATAAATTAAAAAAAAAGTCAAGGATCACACATTCACATATGGCCCAGATATAGGCATGCAAGCTTTGAATAATGCAAAACAATAAAAAATTTATAGGGTCACACTCTGTGAATAATATGGTCATAACAAGTGATGACAATCTTAACACCTGAAGAAGAAAAACAAAAACCATGACTTGAGAAAAGTGGTCCTTGAAAGGAAAGAATACACAAGCACTAGTGCAGTCATGACCCTTCACAAGGCTGACATATCGAGCATAGTAATTCATGTAGAAGTTATCTCTACAAGTAGTTTTGAACTTTTAATAAGCAT
Source organism: Pipra filicauda (assembly GCF_003945595.2). Lineage (NCBI taxonomy): Eukaryota > Metazoa > Chordata > Aves > Passeriformes > Pipridae > Pipra > Pipra filicauda. The sequence continues at coordinate 696,891 of NW_024103563.1, read as the reverse complement.
TGTTGTTAGTTTTAATTTGTGTTATGGTTGCATCCAGATGTCCAAGAAGATATTAGTAAGTCTTATAGTAGCTCATCTAATACAGAATTTTATCTCTCTCAATCCATATATACTTGGATTATCACTGCTTCACAAACTGTTAGGACCACCTAGATAAATACAATCCTTTCCCAAAATATGACACCCAACAGACAAGACTAGGAGTCAGTATTATCCCAGTCTGATAACTCAGAAATTGTGATACTGGGACACTAAGCCTTACAGCAGCAAAAAACAAAACCCACCTTAGTACTATTGACTTGATCATCCCACAAATATTTGAAGAAAAGTAGAAAATAGGTGATTTATTTGTTAAGGTCATGTGTGAAGCCACCTGCTGACTTATGGAGTGCTGCATAAATCCATAGCCTAAATGTCATGTCCTGGAAAAGCAGTCTTCCTCACACCATTAAATTTCAATACATTCACATTAGATAGGAATTTCTGGGCTCAGTTACCTTTTCAGAGGCCACAACAGTGAAGAGTATTCGGTACAATACTGAATTACTACACACTTAGGTTCAAATATCCAACTTGCACACCATTGATTCACAATGCTTGAGCATTTTTATCTAAATGGACATCACCTAAAAACCAATGAAATTCTCTTCAATTAGAGCTCTCATTTACTTAAAGCATTTAACAGCCCCACTGGTTACTGTTTTTGTACAAACCAAGTGTTGACCCATAAGCTGTAAAGTACTTGGTCATCCAGAATAAAAAGGTTTTACCCCATTTAGGTTCTGCTTTTCTTATGTTTACGAGCTGAAAATGGAGATGAGACACAAAGTCTCTAATTATATTCCTTGCAAACTAATGTTCAAGTATTTCAGAAACAACTCCAACTTTGAAAATCTCTATCCTACCCCTTAAACAAGGATATAAACATATTTATTCCAAGTATTTGTCTCATTGGAGTAGCACTTTTCTCATAGTCTAGCGAGATTTAACTCTAAGAACCTAGAGTAGGACAAAATGGATTGGATAGATTATTCCTTATGCGCTTCTGCTTTCAGTAAAATATACTGCCACAACATCACCTCTAGCTGGTATGCTCATGATTCAGCTGGCAGAGTTGTGGTGACCACAAACACAGAGCTAACATGTAAATGAACATAAACCTCTCAAGTCTGGTAAAGAAAGAAACCACAATTTATAACTTCAGGCTTTTCTCTTTATCCTTCTTCACAGCTACCACATTTATCACTTTCATGGTGTACATGTTTTTAAATGCTGACAGGTTCTGCATGGGTACACAAACAGAATTTCACAGTCTGTCCAAAACATCTGTTTTTGAAGGGTTTGGGTTATTTTTCCATAATTTCTTCCCTTTTTTTTTTTCTTTTTTCTGTGACTATCAGCATTCATCAAAGGAAAAACTCTCTGGTTAAACAAATACAACATAAAATTACAGCATTACGAAAATCCTCTAGCATTAACTAACAGATGACTCTGCAACACATTTAATATAAAGTTGTTCTTGGGGAAGTTAGTTTATTAATTTTTGAAAGTATCAAAAGCACTTGTTAATTTTTTGTTATATTTTTCTCCCCTACCACGTGAAATGCTACCATGTCCTTTAGGCCTCTAAGTGGAGATGTTTAAGTGTGTTGCCTGTGAAATACATCTCTTGGATTGCGGTTTCCATTCCCTCTGTGCACGCAGGGACATCGGTGGGATGTGATTAATGTCTGCAGCAGTCACTTGGCACATAGATTTAACAGCACACGCATTAGGCAGAGTGCAGGAATCATTAACTCAGCACATCCCAAATTGCAACTGATGTTTGTTGAAGGCTTGTGGCATTAATTAAACCTCACACCACTAAGTGTTTACAATAATTTTACAGACTGCTGTCCTGAGGAACGAGATTCACGACTGTGACATTAGGAGCATGTAGCACAAACAGAAGAAAAGGGTCATTTTCGAACTGTCCCAACAACTGCATGAGGCAGGAAGATTTTGATCATTTGTTGGTTAAATGAATAGAGGAAAATAATAACATAAATCAAATAATTGATGCCACCATGGAAATCAACAAATCCCTGTACCAATCTCTGCAATAAATAAGGCTGCAGTTTCATTCACTGATATCAACAATATATGACCCCTGTATCACTGTACATATATCCAGCAATATTGAAAACAACCCACAGCTGCCATTCTTTGACTTGTTCCACCTGTGAAATTATGCCAGTTATTTAGTAATTTATCTGTAGATTTTGGCAAGTACTTTGGTCAGAACCATCAGTTTGGGTTTAGCGCTGCCAGAACAGGACAACTATGTGGCTTGCTTTTATCCTACACTCATGGGCAGCCCATTAAGTTCACATATTCACATGCACATGCTGAAAGTGATCACTGCTGTCTGTCCATCTGTTCCTCAGTAATAATTTTTTTATTACAGTGGTCAATACTAACTAGTCCAAGCAACGGAGTCAGAAAATTAAAGCTTCTGTAAGTTTCATGAAAATCACTGTCTGCACAGATGAGAAGAGCCTAAGTTGGCAAGGGGCTTCAGCATGAGCTTCAACCTGAAAGTCAGTCAAACAGGCAACTGGCAGAGAGCTGTGTAGTGCCTTCAGCCCAAGTAACACTTGGGAGCTCAGAAAGGTCTTTAGGGGCTGTATGGGAAAGTGGGGCATGAAGCATTATAGGGAAACAGAGGGTTTCAATAAAAGATTAGGGAGATAGAATAGGATTTAGTAGTATTGCTCATGAAAAAGCTTCCGTCACTACACCAGGCACTCACACATACTGCAAAGACTTTTTCCTCTGCAATTAATTGCTTAAGCAAGGACCAAAAGGCACTTTTACCCTTTGTGAATCTTCTCTCAGGGGAAGCCACATCACGGGGTTTGCCAGTAATTGACAATGGAAAGCTATTAAAGTAGAGAGCTTTTACTGCGAATTCAGGTTCACCACTCATGCACTCCATTCTTATCCACTCACCCCAATTTAGATACTGAAAATTAAGTATAAAGCACATCATATTCAATTCAATAAGACAAAACCAACACACTTTAATATGCATTATCAGAGTATTCCAAATACTATCTAACCAAGGCTTACAAGTAATGTTTGACAGCTTTGTACTGCTTTTCCTAGGCAGAAGAGTTTTGACCAGACAACAAAATTTTCTTTCACTTTTACAATACCAAAGCAATCCAAGCCAGCTTTCTTATTTTTCATAGTACTTAACTGACTACAACACAGTAACATTTCAGCACAACATGAGAAAAGCATATCAATCTCCTCTCCTTGCAAATATGTCTTTAATTAATTCAGAAACTCTACCAGTGATGGGAGTTTGATTTCATGAAAGCTACGTGACTGTTACAAATTCTACAGCAAATCATTAGGATGCTTTGTTAAGCATTTTAGCAGTGACATTCTGATTTCAATTGGTGAAACTAATAAGATACACAGTGAAATATTCTTATCATTGTATAAATGTTGTACTTTTCCAAGCACCTGCAAAAGATACTAACAATTCTTACACTGTACAAGGAAAGTAACCATTACATTAGGGGGTTTGGTATGATGTGCACAAAGAAGTTATTGCACAAATAATTAAAGTAAGATGTTTCTTATTATTTCTGGGAGCATTACAGGATCTGCCTTTTTTTCTCCTTTTTAAAAATACAATTTCTCACCATTTAAGGAAATGGTGACTAGACCTCTATTTACCACTGACATACATCATAAGCAAAACACGTTGCTATGGTCCCCAGATTACTGCTGTAATCAAACCAAAAAGGATGACTTATCAGGCCCATAAAGGAGCTGTCACATAAAACTGTTTGAAGAGGGGAAATAACAACTGAAACTATGATATATTCATAAAAACATGAGAATTACGCTATACAAGTCTAAAGAGATACCCTGATACTTTCTTATAGAGTTTTTCAGACAAAAGAGGAATAAATTCTAATTTTTTTTTCAGAAAACAGGACATGAAAAAGAAATGAAAGTGAATCTATGGCACTTGAGAAACATTAACAGTCAGTTTATACTATGACATAAATTCACTCTGCCAAAGAAACCCTCTTTATTGTCTCATAATTAGCCTGTTGGTACACTGTTGTTGATAAAATCGTTTTGCTAAAATTTTTACAGGTGTTCTTTAATTCTGCCATAGCACTGTCTCAGCTCATAACGTGTATCTACTATCAGATTAAGGATCTGTTTGCAATTGCTGCTTTTAGGTAAGCCAGTGTTGCCTAGGAAGTTGCATCATTTCTGCACACATGCTACATGCTCTAGTATCTTGTAAAGATATAAAAGAGAGATGAATCCTGTCTGCTGGTCAAAGACCAAGGACTCTCTCTGATCCTTAAGTGTAAACCAAAAAAAGACAGCTTTGAAACAAAAGCACTTTCAAACTAGGCAGGTTAAAAGATGTGATGAATGGCTGAAGTAGAAGATGGAGATATAAAACTACAAACTTGGCCAAATTGGACTGCACAAGTGAGCAGCAGAGATCCTTTGGGGGTTAATAAATAAACAGGTAACAAGAATTTCAGGTGATTCCTCGAGTTTCAAAGTGACGGACTGGGAGAGCATTGAAGAAAGTATCCTGTGCCTTCACATATCAGCTTTTCTGTGAGCAGCTGCTTGTGGCCACTGCTGGAGACAGACAGCTGAAGTGCTGGATAAATCCTTGCACTGACCCAGTACAGTTTTTCTTATTTCATATTCTAAAGCCTAATCCAAAACCAGTCGGCTTTGAAATACTGCAATATCAAACCCACAAGAGGCCAGGTGACATTGTTTCAATAGACAAAAAAACTCCTTGCCTCTATTTTTCATCCAGTTTTTCCTTGTTTCTTAATAACTGAAAGACACTTTCTGTAGATACAACAGCAAACACTTTTTTAATCCAAAAGAAAGTGACAAGACTCAAGGAAATGGCATGAAGCTGAGTCAGGGGAGGTTAAGGCTGGATAACAGGTTCTTCACCTTCACCTGCAGCTCAACCACCTGGAACAGGCTCTTCAGGGAAGTGGTCACAGCACCAAGACTGACAGAGTTCAAAAGTGTTTGGACAATTCTCTCAGGCACATGGTGTGATCCTGGGGGCTGTCTTGCACAGGGCCAGGAGTTGGAATTGATACTCCTGATGGGTCCCTTTCAACTCAGTATATTCTATAATTCTAGAACTTATTTTAACCTACAAACTCTTTGTGCCTAATTGGGAGCCACATGGCAGCTCTCAATCAATTTTCAAAATTTCAAACTGAATGACAATAATAGAACATGGTAAAGACATGGGTGTTTTATTAACACAGAAGTGAAAAGAGACTCTATAAGACCCTCTAGAGGTGCATCCAAAAGCTACTGGCAAAAGCAATTTAAAATTTACTTCTGAGACCTTGGGGGTAGCAACCTGTGCCTCCACCATACTACTGCTACTTGGTTCAGATTTCTGTTTTCTCCAGCAACTTCCTGCACTGTCCACTGTAACAAGACCTCTGTGGATTTAGGAATCACTGTGACACAAATACCAACTACAGTCATTAAGTGAAAGCTGTGCAAAAAGCTCAGCCGTTTTTGTTCACTGATAATTCAACCAAGTCAAATAAGGTGAAAATCTGATTTTACCCTGTTTGTTAAATGGGTTTTGCAGAACTTAAATCTGACCATAGGTTTGTGAGTTTTTCGCCTACCCAATTGTTCAATCCATTTGTGTCCTGGTTTCCTATCTGCTTTCTTGAAACTGACTCGAACCAACAACTTGGAACATCACTGAACTCCCAAAGTCAGATGTTTATGAACAAACTGGTTTAGATTGTTGCCTACTTGATACTCACAGAAGGTTTTACAGTTTTTGTGTCTTAAGCAGTTATGGCACGCTATTCCATTCATAGTAACAAAGAGCCTCATTCCTCTGAATCCAACTCATTTACAGAATGATGTCACACATCTATTTCCAAATTGTGTGAAATATGAAATATAAAAGCTGAAAAAAAACCAGAATTACTTGAACAAACATAATTTTGAAGTACAGATATTATCAGAAATGGTAGATGTATCTTGTCTTCTATGGAAAAATAGCTGAGTTTTTCCTGAGTTCCTTGAGAATTTCTCAAGTCAATTATCTCAAGCTTGCAGGTTTTTCTAGCTATTTGTTCAAGAAATACCTCAGAAAAATGGACTTGTTATTCACAAGCACCACTTTATATCAAAAGAGTGGAAAGCTCGAGAAGTTCAATAATTTTAGGAAGAGATGCTCAGTTTATTCTGTTTACACTGACTTCTCTAGCATCACTTACAGAGACAGTATTTGCTTTCCTATCATAATTTGCATACAAGCAGAAGTGAAGAAAGACAGCAACTATTTTTTGAAGTGCCAAAATTGCACCCAACCTGTGAAAGATTTTACTGGTTTTGGCAGCCTAGGTCTCCAATTCTACAACAGGAACTACAGCAAACATTACAAACGGATGAATTTTCCTCATTTCTGTTCTTCTGAGTGCATTTCATTTCTATCCTAGTTTTAGGATAGAAAGTTCTCCAGAAGCACTCCAGAGATCTTTTGTGACATTTGATCCTATATACTCAGCTCAGCTTCACTCATCTGCAAAACTTTACCTGCTGCTCAGACTATAATGTTCTATTAGTTGTCTATTTTGTTTATTTACTGTTCTTGGTAGAAATCACTAGGTAGACTCTCAACTAGAAGGAAACTGCACTATGCAGAGACCTAGTCAATGCACTTACACACAACACATGAAATAGGCAACATGAAGAGATCATTAATTTGTCAGTGGATATAAAAACTGGGACTGTAAGAGGACTTCATCCAGAAGACCATCTTTAGCCCTACAGCTAAAGGCTCAGAGGCTCTGGTGGTACCATTAAAGCTTTGCTTTCTTAGGCTGGTGTAATTTGTGTAATCTTTACAGTTTTAAAGATAGTGACCCAATACTGCAGTTTATTTCCCTGCTATAAAACAGGGAAAAGGAAAAAAAAAAAGAAAAAAAGGCAACACAAAAAAAAATCCAAAATTGCCCATACAATTTCCTCATGATCAGTGATCAGGATAGTTAAGAACTGGACTCACACACTACAAAGCTAAAATACTGACACAAAATTCTAAGTTCTATTCAGCTGAGTTCAAGTCCTTTTGTCTCTTTTTATCTGCACTAGATTTGAGATGACCATCTCTTGCATTCCTTGCTTTCCACTCATGTTATTTCCTTGTGGACCTATTCCTTCCTTGTAACTTTCCTGTGTCCCTTCTTTCCTTGCTGGAGAGTCTCTAATAATCTTTGTTCTTTCTCTGCCAGTGAGAGGCTTTGCTCTTCCCTTTAGACTTTAGTCTTTGATACGTGTGACCCTTAAATCCAAGGTTTCTCTTCATTGCAACAACTTCAGTTTCAGGAGCACTCACAACAACTGGCTGCTAAAGTGCCAGGGCCACCACCTTTTTCAAAGTTCTTTCTGAAGAAGTAAAGATGACACAGGAAGGACAAAAATGGAACTCACTTCACTGTGAAGTTATCTTTGAACTGATACTTTTATGGCATTAGAACATCCTCAGGCACGAAAATACAAACACACGGCACCTTTGCTATTCTCATTACCTTCCCCCCCCCCCACCAAGGGGAACACATGTTTTCTCCATCACAGGGATCTATGCTGGAGCAGTTCGTGAGAACTGCAGCTCGTGGGAAGGACTCATGATGACGAGAGGCGGGGGAAGTTTTTTTTTAAGATTTGGTTTAATTTGTCATTATCCTATTCTGAATTGATTGGTAATTAATTAAACTAACTTTGTCAATTTGCCCATGACAATAATGGGTGAGTGATCTCTCCCTGTCCTTACCTCAACCTATAAGCCATAAATTATATTTTCTTTCTCCTGACCAGCTAAGGAGGGGAATGAGGAGCAGCTTTGGGGTACCTGGCATCCAGCCAGGGTCAACCCACCACAACGGGTTAACTGTGAGCCTACAGGAGATGCACTCTGCAGTTGACTTGACCACGGACAAGTGGAATGAAATTCTGCATGTCCTAGAAGCACAGAAGTGTATTGCTGCACTCTGCCTTTACTACTAGAGGGCAGAATAATTGGAAAATTTAGTTACAGTAGTCCAAAGAAACATTGTAGAATCTTATATGACTGTAAGATCAGTATTACAAGAGTCTCAACTACTTAAGTTATACCTGGTAGACTGTAAGTATCTCCTTACTCCAGGAAAGGTCCAAAGATTTTAAATTTAATTTACACACATTTTTAGCAACACATTCTCAGAAAGGGAGGGAAAAAAGAAAAAAAGAAAAGAAAGAAAGAAAAGGAAGGGCAGGGGCGAAGAAAATTAAAAGGCTCCAAAACACATTGGCTTTGATGCTACCTTTTCAGGGAAATTTTTAAATTGGACAAAATGAGAACTCCAAGGTCAAAAGGGAAAGGAGTTGCACTGTAATGTACCTCTCTCAGAAATCCTTTCCTCTTCTATTTTCATTCATTTTGCAATTCAGAAAGGTAGTCACCAGAAATTTCATATTCTATATCAATGATTCTTACCAAATTGCCTTGCAGTGCAGGTTACATAGTTCATATGCTTCCCTCTGTTCTGTCTGTTCATATGTTTCAACTGACTGCTTTAGACAGGTGGTTTCTTTATCCATCTCTGAATTTCTGTTCACTACAGTTACTGAGTGGTAGTCTCAGGATGCTATTCTGAAAGAACAATAACTCTGATTTCCCCAAGTGTACTGTGTCATTACGATCTGTCAGGTTAGCATATCCAGCTTATCACTTCATTCCTCATCCAAAAACGAAGCTCCAAAATCATGTATACCCTTTAGACTTCTTTTGCCAAAGTGAACCCAGAGCACATCATCATGTTTTAATCACAAGCATAATGACAGAATAGTTCACTGTAGTATCAAACTAAAAATCTTTGTGGGAAATTTGTAGAAAGACAATAACATCCTCCTGCATTCTTGAACAAATTATTATTATTTATACAACTCACAGTGTCACCAAATTAGTTGTCTAGATCTTGTAATCTACTGTGACACTATTTTCTACATGTGAAACCATGTGCTAGTAGAAGCACATTCCTTAAAATGTTTTAGCACCTGTGGGAAATCAAGTACAGTCTGTGCCTTAGTTCAGACAAAATATTCCTGCAAATCAGGTTCCAAAGATGAAGTTAAATAAAAAAAGTTCCTAGTAAGTTGTCAGAAAATTTGTTTTTTATGTGGCAGACATAATTTTTAGTATTACAGAGATCACTACCCTCTAAATCCTGGGGGTTTGTTTTCTTTTGGGTTTTTGTTTGTTTGTTTAATTGAACATCACCATATAAAATATTTTCTGCTTATTTGTTCCTTAACAGTAACAACCTTACAAAACACTGGGCAACATTTGCTGTTTCTCAAAGGGATAGTTCCCCCAGCAATAGTTCCAATGAAATTCAGCCTTCTCAGTTAGTGTTTTTCTTAAAAGATATTTTGTCCTGGAAGGCTTTTGGTCTTATTTTTAATTTCTTTATTTTTTTAAGTATTTAATGTGTTGTCAAAATCTATTCCGTGTGAAATATAACTTTTTAATTGATTTCTAATGCCTCCATCCTCTAGCAGCAACTTCTGGCAGGAAGGTGGAAATTTCCAAGGTTTAGCTCACAGGGCAATACATTTTGTGTTTGGTGGAAAAGAAGAAACAAAATCTGAACTGCATAGCAAACCATGACTATATTAAAAGCAACAAACTCCTCAGAAGATTAATTTCTCCCTCTTTTGGAGGCTGGGGAGGTAAGAGAGTGGCATGAAGGTGGCTCATGTAACTGGAAATTTTACCACTGCCAGCAGGAAAATGAGCAGAAGCGAAGCCAGTCTTCACTTCAGGACTTCCCCTGGGAGTGCTTTATTTTGCAGCCTTGTAATTATATTTCCATAATTTAGTCACAAACAATATTATGACTTAGGTACTTTCCCTTAATTCTATTTCACAAAAAGAGCAGGTTTGAATTTGTCACTTATCACACAAGTTAGCTTATTAAAAACATGTGGCAGAGCTAAGTGATTATAAGATATCCTTGATTTCTGATATTTCTTTCAGAAATAGCTTTTACATATCTTCTTGGGACAGAGTTTCTCAAACAATATGGCTTTCTTCATGGCAAAGTGATTATATCAAAATCAAATTCATGTATCTGACTGACAGACTTGTTTGTAATTCAAAGAGTTCATAACGTTAGTGTTGATCTTTTAAATAAGAACAAATAATTTTTGGTGATCACCTTACCTTATTAGTGACAAAAAAGACTGTATTCAACCTCATTTCCCTACAATCAGCACATAAAATTCTGTGCTCAGCCTCAGAGAAAGGTTTTCTAAGACGCAAAATTAATTTCTTAAAAATTAACGTAAGTTAAACTGTTCTTCTTGATTAGGATATCTAGCACTCTTTTCCCAAAGCATCCATGCCACCACCAAGACTTCTAAAGCACTTTTTCTAACAGGTAACATAGTTGTACAGTTCTGGGATAGGGGTTTTTTGCTGGTTTCGGGTTTGGCTTTGTTTTGGCTTTTATTACAATGCAGTTCTGGATTAAGCTATTAAGTCCATAAACAAAACATTTTTCAAGTGCTGGAAGCATGCAATTATCTGTATTAACTTCCATGAGACTCTCAAATACCAATTGCATTTGAAGACATGCAATTTTCAAGGTAAGGACCCAGAAACCAAAATTTAATGGGAGTAAAAAAATACAAGACAAGCACTTAGTCTTCAAAATATGGCTATATGATGAATAAATGCCCTTAAACCAAAAGAGCAGAGAAATTAAGTACTTCACTTACTTTAGTATCTGACTAAACTAACATTTACATACTAATAGCACAACATAGTTTCACCAACTGAATTACATTTTCAAAAGCCAAGGAGCAACAATTGCTCCTGCCAACTTGCCAAGTAAAACTAAATTTAATGAAAACCTGAAGCATAAGTACAGAAGTAGAGGCATTTAAAAATAAACATGATTACAAGAAATTAAGTTGCAGAAATTGAAAGATATTTAAAAAATATTACGAATTAGATCCTGGAGACTGGAGAACGGGTGTTTTGTGTAACAAATTAATTCCAGTGAACATACCAGTTTGTTTATTTTTATTTACATAAATATTTAGCAGCTATCATTACTTTTCATTTGAAAACTGAAGTAGTCAATCAAATATTTACTTAAGGTAATGAATATATCTTGTATTTCTTATACAGTAACTTTCAATTAAGCCCCCTATGATTAAAATGGTGAAAAGAATGAGATTGCAAATGTTTTAGAGCAGCACTGCCTTAGGTCATTAATTCAAGTTATGGCAACAAGTCTTGAGTCTACAAAGGTTGAGGCCAATTAAGGTTGATATATTATAAATACTGAATTTGTACCACATTTCAGCTTGGGCACCACAGTGTGAATCCAAATATTATCAATCAAAATCGCTACATCATCATTGGAGCTTCATGTGTAAAACAGAAAAAAAACCCTATATTTAATCTCACAAAAGTGACAAACTAATTTAATCACCATATTCCTAATACCACATCAGTATTAATGATGAAGGATAAACTCCCAAGCACTTGCAATTTAAGAAATAGAGGTTTTACTTTGCAGTCAAAGGGATTTAGTCTCTCAATAATTATTCCTGCTACACATTATTACATAGTGTTAATCATCTAATCACATGATTTTAATGTTTACTTAAGTTCCATATAAGATGGCATATCTAGGGAAAAATAAAACCTATACTTGCTTTTCAGAGAGCAAAGAAATGGGCATGCAGAAATAAAGAACAGAAGTAGCAAACTAAAAAAGCTTCTGTAATGTCATGGGGAAAAAACTTTTAAAAAATTTATTAAAATAAGTATCTGGAAGTTAAGGGAACCATGAAAGATGGTAATTAAGGAGATACAGTCATTGCTTATTAACTGCATACATAAAGGTATTCTACCAAGAACACCAGCTGCTAACTGCAGCAAACCTATCAGCAACAGTACTTGTATGGACCTTGCTTTGTAATACAGAGTTGCTGTATGAACTGAGGTACAATACAGGTACCACAGATGCAAGAACACTGACAATTTAGATCAGAATTAATCACATATGATGAGAAAGGCATGGTTAAAACTTTTGACATCTGCTGAAGGAAGAACATAGAGTAACTTAACTGGATTTTGTAAAACTCTGAATTTACGTAAATGTAAAAGAATACTTTCCAATAAAAAAATACCACTAGCACAAACCCATTTCACACAGGCAAGGTAGTAGTCAAATGAAAAACAATACAGAGAAGCAAACTGAACCAAGAGATTTCTGCAAGTATTTCTTCAAACTAAAGCCTCTATAGGGCTTGCTCCTCCCAGTATAAATCATTATTTTTGCTATGAAGCACTTCAAACTCCTAAAGCACATACAAGTTAGAATTACCTACTACTTAGGTGAGAGAAAACTGTTGGATCATGTTTTTCAACTTTGTATAGAGGTATGTACACCCAGTGCAGTTACAGAGAAATTACCAACTATATGGACTTTTGGTGCAGAGCAAAAAGAAATTCTACAGCCTTCAGTATTAAACATATTATATTTGGCAATGTGCCCAGACTACCTTCATTTCCTTTGTGGTAGATCAATTTAATTCTATTGCAGAGATATGAATTCTTAACACTACACTCACATCGAACAGACAGGGAGCAATGGCAGTTGCTTTGCATTCTAGGTCTTTTTTTGAATACAGAACGATGCATTTTCTTAGTCAATTAGAAATACAGACACAGATTAGACATCTCTAGATGCCTCCTGTTAACTAAGAAATCCCCTAAATGCGAATGAGGCAGTAGCCATACTACGTTTTTAAAAAGCAATGAAGTTTAGTGGCATACTCAGATGAGAAATTAGGATTATGAATTATGAAATATACACTTCTATATAAACACATACAAAAGAATTCAAGAGTATTGACTATCCAGAAGATATTCTAACTTTAACTTCCTTCTGAAAACTTGAGCTTTTACTATTTTTACTTCCTTATTATACTGTATTATTTTTAAGCAAAACTGATTGAACATCCTTTGCTAATCTGTTCTACCCTGCCAAATTCCATTCCTCTATGCTAAGTTCCACATAATACATTTAATACATCCAAATAAAGGAAATTTGCAAATCACTAGGCACCATGTGCATTGACCTTCGCTCTTCTTTTGAATTTGCAGTATGGTTCATTTTAGTCAAGCTGTTGAAACATTTGTGCTATAATGCATCAAATTAAGGCAACCAGCTGTGATGTTTAATTTAAGCTAAAAGTTTATGATCTACAACTACACAATACCTTAGGGAATAACTGATATTTCATGTTACTAAGCTAAATACAGATCAAAATGGTTACAATCTTCCCCACATTTTACACAGAGCACATTGTCATTAAAGTTTGAGTCTGTAAAGAGCACAAGCATTCAGTCAAAGCTGCATTATTATAGAGAGTAAATGAACAAACAGTTCTGGCCTTTGCTGAATACATAGATTCAAAGCCTTCTGGTCTAATGTGTTATTCGATTATGCCTATATTTTATCCTTCATTATGTGTAATGGACTTTCTCCAATTGTGAGAAAACGAGAATTAGAAAAAAAAGCATTAACTATTTTGTCATAATGCACCATTTTTAGCAGATATTTTGTCCAAACAGATACAGCACATAAAGTTGAATAACTGGAAGAAAAACAGCAATAAAAAAAAAAAAAACCCAAGCATTTTCTACCTACAAAGCACTCCTGAAAGAAAATCTCCTCCAACAGTGGTTAACCTATTGTATTGTTCTTGATAACAGTAATGTATAAAAGGAGAAAGAAACAACACTTTCTGAATGATTAAATAACTATACCTTTTGGAATGTCTTGAAAGATTAGTAAAGGAGAGAAAAACTAAGATATGACTATATATCAGATGTAAAAAGTGTGAAAAGTAATGCAATGAAAGTTGAAACTTCAGGTTACCCATCTAGGAAGAAATGGATTCAGCTATATAACATTGACATAGGGCAAAAACATCATGCATAGTAACTAGCTCACTACTATATGTTCATCAGTGCTCAGCTGCTCTTCTAAAAAGTTAAACCTACTGATGTTATGGCTTATAAACATACGATACATAAGTTACATGCTGCAACTATAAAGACATAATGACAACTCTTACTGACAATGTCCCTTCTAATGTGAACTAGAAAGATGATTTTTCTTAATTCTGATATGTTCTCTGTAGCTCCTTCACTTTAACAATCTTCTGCAGAGCCAAAATACCCAGCCAACACCAGCAAAACGAAAAATAAGATTGTGTTTACTGCAGCCTCCTGGTAACTAGCTCTGCCATGGGCAAAGAGATTCAAGTATAACGATGGCCCATAATGGGTGTAACTCCACCACAGGGGTGCACTGGAGCCTCCAGCTATTTTTTTCCTAGTACAGGGAAAGGCAGGAAACTATAAAACCCCTTATTTTATTAAATTAACCATTTCGTAGATTCATGCTATTTGGGTTAGTGTAGCTTCTCATATTGGAAACCGGAAAATTACTACTACTTCCATGACATCTATTAGAACTGGCTTCAAATAAAAAAAGGGGGGGGGGGGAATTTATTTTTCTCATTGCTGTAAGAACAACGAGAAACTCTTTAACATCCAGAAACTCACAGTAATTTTAAATACATGTTAATATAACAGATGTCCATTTTTACTTACCTAAATTAATTTTAATCACCACTCTGCTTCCCTGCCATATTGCAATCATGCATGATTGCAGTCGGCAGTTTCATCAAAGGATCACACAATTGAGAAAGCCCTGCTGCTTGAAAGCTGATTACTACACCAACATCTTTGTGACAAAAACTATTAAGATCTAAGGAAGGCTGAAAGCAAGCACAGAATCTGTTACTTTCAACTACATACTGTTTGACTTCTCATTGAAATCAGAAGAGTCTGCTGTACTAACATTTGAAAACTGGGGATTACCTGGTACAACATAAATTTGAAATACAATAGTATATAAAAATCTTTCCTTCAGACTCAGAGATAAAAACCACAAAAACTCATAATGAACAAAAGTCAACCTCAGCTTAAGATGGTTTATAATGTTGTAAACAATTATTTAAAGGATTTTTAAAGTGAAAGCCGGTGCTGAATGCTTGGCTTGATCTTTAATAACACAATTATAACACGACAATCATTAAAACACTCATATAAAAGTTTATGCAAACCATATGCCATCCACACAATTTCAAACAAGCACTATAATTTCATAGTGAGAACTAAAAACTGTGAAAAAGCGAAGTACTTTCGGTATACAAGATGTTGGAAGTCATAACTCTAATATCTACAGCATTTTCAAATTATTACAGACTGTCATTCAAGCAGACACTAGTTACAACTCAGACTGAAACAAAATCAACCCAAACTGCAAAATAAAGATCCATAATAATTATATTTAAACGCAAAATACTTGACAGTGAATTCCTCCTTTGTTTGCCTGCCAAATGCTGAAGTCAGAATGTTGTTACTCTGGCAACATTGGATCAAATACCTGTAAAAGTAGACTTTAAATTTTGTAAAAAGAATACATGATATCAAGATTTATAAAAAAGCCAAACAACAACAAAAAAAAAAACAACTGACAAAAAAACCCCACAAACAGACAAACACAAAAATCCACCAGAAAACTGATCCTTAATTTATAGTTTTTAAGGTAAAAAAACCCTGAGTGAAAGTAGTTTGTTATTACGGTTATGAAACACCTAGAAAATGTTAATCATGAATGATTAACAGTTAACAAAGACTATGTCAACCTCAGTAGCACCTTCCTCAGTGGCCTTGTAAATACCAGCAAAAAGTACTGGAAAAACAATACTGATTTCTTTCACAAAAAATCAGCTGAGACTTCCCGGAGTCATTGGTATCTTTAAAATTCAACCAAAGCCTTGTCCACAGATGACCATGAACTATTTGAGACTTCTATTGCTTCCAAACTTTTTCTACTATTTTCTGCCAAAAATACCAGAATAAAAACTTCTAAAAAGGTGAATGTAAATATAATTACCTGCATGTTGAGAAAACATTTTATTCCATACAAGGACTTCAGATGCACAAGACTGTTGCACATAGAGCTAAACTCCTGTTACTATGGGTAGAAACAGTTCTTTCAGCTAGTGACTTCCCACCCATCCTTATAACTGCTCAGATGTTTACCCTTTTTTTGACCAATACAATGGAGTTCCTACAAATATTACTTCTTTATTATTCCAGGTTAGCAAAGTAATAAAGTCTGCTTAATAAGCATATGCCAGAATCCCACTTGAATTTCATCTCAGTTCATTTTATCTTTTCCTAACATACACTGATGACCAAAATTGGTGAACTTGAAGGGATAAGCATTTTAAAATGTAAAACCATTTCACTATTCTATATCAAAATTATACATGCAGCATCTAACTTTGAAGTGTTGCTTACAAATGGTGATCTTGATGGAATATCACTTGAATTAGCATTTTGTAGCAACATTACAGTGCATAAAATGGTATTTTCTGTCAGAAGAAACAGAGAACCTACCAGCATTGACAGATGTATGTGTGAAAGACTGGACAATGCTACGGAAGAAATATGTCTTCAAGAATCCTGATATATCTGAAAAGTAGTGTATTATTTGCTATTTTGTCTCATGGAACAGAAAAAAAAAACCACACAAGAAAGTTTTCTGGGAAAAGTTTGTATTCTGCAACTTTTACTGTAATATTTTGCTAAAGCGTTACCTATCAAAGAATATTTATGTTCTGTATTCTGTTCTACAGCAGCTTTGATGACTACAGGTTTCCTACACATTATTTTCTCATACATACAGTGTTTACACTCTCCCTTTTTCTTTAAATTCCAGGAGGACAACTTCTTAAGATTTCACCTGAAATTTATTTTTTCTAAGGGTATGTGTATAACTTCCTTAGCAGTTTTCTTTTTTGACAAATCGATGAAGGAAAAAAATTGTTGTATTTTTGTGACGATCACTATTAAATATCAACAGTTAAGATTTGAGCACTTTTGGAGGTGAAAGGAGCCGGGGAAAGAAGTACTTAAGTGACATATCATAACCCATGCAATCTCTTTCTAAAACACACTAGCAATGCATTCAACAAAGTATTACAGTTTACACATTTAAATTTTTCTCAGACAATCTCAAGAAACTATTATTTCGTAAAATTCTCATCTAAAACCGGCCAACAAGTTTTTTAAACGTGCACACATACAGCTTTAGAACTATATCTTGCAAAGTAAATTTCCATGAGGAAAATCCCCTTTTATCCTGAAGTCTCAGGACACTACCAAGAGCCAAAGTACTTAAGCAGTCTGCACATTCACAAAAAAGCCCCACGGAATAATGGAAATATTGCACTTGCTCCCTATCAAAATAAAATATTTGCTTAACATTGAACTTTTATTTCTGTTCAAGAGATTATTTATTACACTACATAATTACAAAGAAGGCTACCATTTTGTGGGTACGGAAAATGTTTTTTTAAGAAAAGCATTGTCTTCATGGTAAATTTAATTTCCATGGTTGAACAGCCCTTCCAGACATCAAGCCATTGCAGACCTGGCTTAGCAAACATAGACACGAGTGGTCCAACACAGAAAGCACCTACTGCTCATGAGAAAAAGAGTTTGAAACTTGTCACATTTGCTCTTTCTATAGTTCAAGGAGAAGAAGAAAGCTCTGGAAAGGAGTGGGAACCAGCTCCCTGCTCTGCTAGGGACTGCGCAGGAGACCTCAAGCAAGCTCCTGGGGAAGAGAGCAGCAGAAGTCACAAATTCCAATATAAGCAGTATTGGGTTTACCACACAACATTGCCATTCTAAAGGATAATAGATGTTTCAAGCCTAATTTAAATGCACAGCCTAGTCAGCCTCCGAGAGTTGTATCACAGAATTGCTAATACTGATGTACAGGTTTTATTCTCATCTACAGATCTGAAGGAAGATTTAAAAATTACTGGGTGAACATATGAATACTTATGAGACATGTTAGTACATATCATAACCAATGGAGCCAGTGTTAATTTCCTAATTCCACATTAATAGGAGCAAGGAAATAGAAAGTGATACAAATTAGTCATGTTGACTATTGATGGAATTGGGGTAGGAATATAAAGTAATATTGTAAATAAATAAATATCCTCATCTAGTATATTAGATAGAAGGATTCAAAATGAAAGAACTAATTAAATTTTTATACAGCTTATAAAATATTAATACCTCAGCAATATTTAAGTAAATGCATTTTGTTCATATTTAATCCTATTATGCTCAAAATATTGAAATACAAATTATCTACTGTTAGCATAATTTTTTTTATTTTTTTGTCTTAGGCAAAAATAAACAGTGAAATTACCACAGGAACATTAGAGTTTTTTGTAATTTACTTTGGTAGACATTCCCTAAGAATATATCTGGAAACAAATTCGAAGACAAAAAATCCCAAAAAACACCTGAGACAACACTAAAAACCTTGAAAGGTGACCTCAATAAGAAGACAATTTCTTCAGTATCTAAAGTGTTAAAGAAACATAATTATTTGAAGAGTTGTCCTAGGCATAGCAGCATCTTGACAAAAGACAATTCATCTGAATTTCAGAGGAAAACTGGCAACAGTCAGACTGACGTAAAATGGTAATAATGGCTTCATACATGTGCATATGAGAGAATTTATTACTCTCTAGATATCTCAAGTTTGTATTATCCAGACTGATGACTGAACATTATATTTTAATTATGAGACTATCCATATCTATCATTACTCTCCTCCCCCAAGCACCCACTGCCTGGCTGTTCATTTATGCTGCATCTCTTGTGTCACATGTAGCCCTTATGTGACCACATGATGAGCTGGATCAGCTCTCTAACATGAAAGCAAACTCAATTTAATTTTGTTGAGGAAGTTTTCCACTATAATCAGACTCATGTTGTTCAGTTACTAGCCCTTAAATTGGAAACTAAGAAGGAAAATGAGCAAAAACATTCCTTGCAGAAGAAGATTCTGCAGCCAGATTTAGTAAAATTACCCAAAAGAGGTGGGATACCTACAGAAACCAAACATGTAATTTGAAGGGTTGGGATATTATACTTTCACCCTCTAATGTTTCCTACTACTCAAGAATTGGGAGGAATGCTCAGGTGGGAAACAAAATGCAAAGGAGGGAATTTCTGCACCCACAAGTTGACTCTCTTTGAAGGCAGGCAGGTCCTGCAGAGAGACCTGGACAAATCAAAGACTGGTCAATCACCAACCATATGAAATTTAACAGAGACAAGTGCTGGATTCTGCATCTGGCATAGGGCAACTCCAGATGTTCGTACAGGCTGGGGAATGAGATGCTGGAAAGCAGTGCCACAGAAAGGGACCTTGGGGGCCTGGTTAATGGCAAGTTGAATGTGAGTCAGCAGTGCTCTGGCAGCCAGGAGGGTCAACCGTGTCCTGGGGGGCATCAGGGAAAGTGTCACCCACCAGTCAAGGGAGGGGACTGTCCCGCTCTGCTCTGCACTGGTGCGGCCTCACCTTGAATACTGTGTGTAGTTTTGGGTGCCACAATATAAGAAAGACGTTAAGCTCTTAGAGAGCATCCAAAGGAGGGCAGTGAAGATGGTGAAGGGCCTCGAGGGGAAGCCGTATGAGGAACAGCTGAGGTCACTTGGTCTGTTCAGCCTGGAGGAGACTAGGGGAGACCTCACTTCAGTCTACAACTTCCTCGTGAGGGGAAGTGGAGGGGCAGGCACTGATCTCTTCTATCTGGTGACCAGTGACCTGAGGAAATGGCATGAAGCTGTGTCAGGGGAGGTTTAGGTTAGATATTAGGAAGAAGTTCTTCACCCAAAGAGTGACTGGGCACTGGAACAGGCTCTCCCCAGGGAAGTGGTCGCAGCACCAAGCCTGACAGAAACAGGAAACATTTGGACAGTGCTCTCAGGCACACAGTGTGACTCTTGGGGTGGTCCTGTGCAGGGCCAAGAGTTGGACTTTGATGATCCTACTGTCTCCCTTCCAACTCCGAATATTCTATGATTATATGTTGCTAAATAATCCCACTCATGAATAGAACATATTGTGGATGCAGAAAATCTAAACTGGTTTACAAACTTATTTAGCAGATTTCGAGAAGGAAAAAAAAATCCATCAGTATCTATAAGACGAAGAAAAAACTTCAACTTGGACTGCTCAAAGAGAGAAAATTACTTTAAAATGTGAAGCTATGTTAGGAAAAGCAGTAATGAAGTGTCTTTCCAAAGATATCTGCTCCTGACCACTATTAGAGACAGGATTCTGTATGAGACAAATAGTTCAGTTGAACCAACTGATGATGTTTCTCATAGTTTTAGAAATATATGAATGTTCTTACACACATTTTTATGACCTTGCGGAGGAACCCGCAAGCATTACAGTCAAGCGGGCAGTACAGCTCACAATGAAATTTTAGAAAAATTAAAGCCTAACTTCTGGCCAAGCAGTTAAACACATGGCTAATTTTAAGGTCATGCATAATTCAAGTTACTTAAAAACCCCCTAAGTATTTAAATCACACATAATGCTCAAATGCTTTATTGCAGTAGGAAATGACACAGAGGATGGTATGGAACTCTCATAACCTTCCTTAGTTTTCAATTTTAGGTTAACCTCCAGCTTATTATAAAGAAGAGTTTTTGAATACAATTGATTCTGTCAGTGTCTTAGAGTCTGGATGTAACTTTAACATACTGACAACACTGTTAATGCTTTTGAAAACTAAACCAAATAATTTCTCCGATATTTTAATAAAGGGAGACCTCATTGAAGTCATTAAATGAGAGTATGAAAGGCATAATTTTGGTTTAATGTGGTTCAAATAATAAAGATGTCAGTGTTAGGCTATCCTTCTGGAAGACAGTATCTCATATCTAGCCTGTAATATGAAGAGAAACAAGTTACTATAGGAAAATGTTCACTTTTGTGTGATACAAAGTAGGCTATTTTGCTTGCTCCACAATAATGCAGCCTTGAATATCAAAATTATTTTTCTTCATATTACAAAAAGGTATGAGTTATGGAGATATAAGAAATTCGTGTACCCAGAAACATACACTTCAGTGTGTTTCTGTACTCATCTCCCAGTGGCATACATTTGCTCTCTCATTCATGATCTTATAAACTGTCCTACACAGAAGTAACTTTGTTACCCCCCTAAGACAATAAAAAGATGTTTAAATACCTCCCTAGAAAAATCAGTTTGATCATACTAAGGTTACTACTTGGCAATTTATTAAACTTCCGTAATCAGGTAAGCCTTTAACAGAGTAACTGAAAAAGACATAGCACACCTTGACAAAACCAATTGGTCCTCAGAATAGAGGCTATGGATTGCTGCACATCCGCACTCTACCTAATACAGCATCTGCTCTTAGACTGCCCCTTTCACAATAACATTGAGAGAGAAGCAGGCAGTCCCTGCTGACAGACCCTGCACCTGTGCAGCTTATGTGAACATGGAATACAAGGGAACAATGGTTGTTTTTACACCACATATTAGTTTGTTGCTGTATGTAGAAGCCAGCTGTGTTCAGCAGCTCCATCTTTCAGTCCTCCTCTTAAGAGACTTCTGCACACTCCCAGTGCAACAAATAAACTCTATGAGCGCTGTTCCGCTTACAGAGCAAGCTCTGCTGGCATAAGAGCTTTTGAGCAGCAGTAAATAGATCCAAACTAGGACTTGTATTACATAAAATTGCATTTAATGATTTTAGAGAAGAAACCACAGGAGTACGAAAAATTTTCAAAGCAACAATAGCCTCTATATTGCAAAAGACATCTGATTGGACTTAAATTGACTGAACCAGATGAAGAGATCCACACAATGCATGAAGACTCCTATTATACTCTTATGTCCTTGCTAATCTCTAACTCCATAATCATGGCCCTTGAACTCAGGGAGTTTGATCAAAGCACATCTTCCGTGCCTCTCCAAGTATGGGTACATCCTGGTAATGTTCACTCGCAACGAAACAGTCCATTCAAAGCTTTCAAAAGAGTTGCTTTCCATTCTAATAAAGAAAAACAAATGCAGTTGTAACTTCAAAGCGACCATCTTATATTTTACACGTTAAACTAAACACTGAAAGAGTGAGGATAGCTAGCTTTGTTTTATAAGAGGTGGCTTAATGGAAAATCTCACCCAATGGGATGACAATTTTCTGTCCCACTAGCTCATTTCTTGCAGTAGTCCAGGATCCCTGTACCTATTTAATATCAGTTATCATTACAGTTTCCAATTTAACGTCAATTGAAAAATCAGACTTCCTGATTTCAACAGCAGTTAGTGTCAGGTACTACATGACACGTAGAAATTTTTTTCAACCTTTCAATAAAATATATGGCACTCACTAATGGCTTTGTTCCAAGTTGTTTCAGTGAAGGACTATCCAAAATAAACGGTTCAAAGAACAGGACTGAGAAAAGCACTTATGGTGATAATGCCTTTATAACCATATGTATAGCTTGAGAACAAACAGGCAACTAATAAAACTGGATAGCATTAAAAAATATAATCCTATAACAATCTGGAATTCACTTCAGATTAAGGGGAAAACTTTCAATTTCTCTCAACCTTTCATAAAAAGGAAACAACTTATAACTACACAAGTATTCTAACAGGAACAACGGCAAAATCTTGGGAAAACATGAAAAATCTTACCCAAAGGACATTTTTTAAGATCTTTTTGAATTTTACAAAGGCTAATACGAGTTCTCATAATGGCACTTCAAAAATAAGAACATCAGAATTATACCAGTGTTATTAATGCATGTGAGAAATTACTGTTTCGAAGCACCTCCCAAAACACAGTCTTCCTCTAATTATCAATAAGGACTTAGAAGTGATATGCACAGCATTTAGGACAGAGTTGTCCCATTCACTACTAACACAGATGTGATTTCACTTTCTTCATAATTTAAGGTTTCTAATGCATGAGAGAGTGGTCAAGGATAAAGCATAATCTTTCTAGAGAGAGACCTCCCATTCCAAAGCTATGAATAATGCAGTAAGAGTCACACCGTCACAAAACTTCAGGTGTCTAGATTCAGTCCAAGTTACCCAAGTTGAATAAATCTATCTGTCAGATATCTCATTTCCCCTAACTCCTAGTACAAGTAATACCTGTGAGAGGTGCAATAACTTCCCTAAAATTACTGGGCTGTATCTTAAAGAGATTGTTCATAACCACCTCACAGATTGAAGACCAACATTTACACTTTGACATCTCAGTAAGTAACCCCACATCAAAACTAAGCAATGTTCAGCTATTTGAGGCTTTGGGGGTTTTTTTGTTTGTTTGTTTGTTTGTTTTTGGTTTTTTTTTTTCATTATTTTTGCTTGTAATTCGAACAGTAAGATTTAAAAGTTTATTCTGTATAACAACATATTCTAGGATAGTATCAACTTTGGAAGTGTGCATCTCGTCATGTAAATATGGAAAACAAATTTTGGTTTTTAACTTTTTAGATAAATCAACAGAATAGGGATACAAATGATCCATTTAATCAATATATGTAGAGGAAATGTACAATGAGACACAACATTCAGTAAGATCCAAAAAAAAAAAGCTATCCACAGGAAATGGAGTTTAAATGTGAGCAAAGACCAACAATCACCTAAAAATGGAGCATAAACCACTTCCACAGCAAATTTATTTTCTTTGTATCCATAATTGCACAGGACAAATCTGACCAAATCAAACAAAACAAATTTTGTCATTAACTTCTAGAAGAGACTGGTATCTGCTTGCTTGAAATTGCAGAACTGCAGAGGTTTTTAATGTGACAAATCATTCAGAGATAATCAGAGAAAATTAAATTAATTCTGTACTGACTCATTCATAAACAGTAAAATTTTATGCTATCACCTTGCATTCAAGATCTCATTCTCTCTTTAGATCTACATTAATGATATGACATTGGCATGAATGTTACAAGAATGGGACTAGCAGGATTCTTATAAACTGATTAGGCACTGTAAGAGACAAGTAATGATCTATGCACCTTTCAGTGATTCAAAATCACCAAAAAAGCAGCAAAACATAGAATTCAAGTGAATTTCAGTCATTTCCTAGAGAAAGGAGATTTCAAAATACTAACAGACCATTTCACAGTGCTTTTTTTTCAGATAACATTTTTAATGCTCGCTGGCCACACATCACATGTTAAAGTTGTGCAAATAATCCTTTAACTGTCTCTGTCCCAAGAGAAAATACCTTTTTCTTGACAATAAAGTTTTAGTTTACCAAAGTAATGAAGAGAATAATACTGTTTTGGTAGGAAGAGCCACCATTGGATGACCATGGTAAGTGAAAGACACAAAGAGCACAAACATCTTTTCTTTCGTTCTTGTTAATCCTCCCCCAAATTGATGGACATAAATATGTGTAACTCTCATCACTAAGAAAGCCTGCAATAGAAGTAGCACCCAACTTCTTTTCACAAAAACAAAATTTGTACCATATGTACCTTTTTGGTAACTCCTCTGTCAAGGCTAAGTTCTTCTGACCTGGTAAAATCTTTTTTTTCCAGAACAACTGAAAAACCATTTTAAGCTGGTGCTAGTGTCTAAACCCCTCTCAAAGTCATTTCCTACCTCTGTTTCATTAAGCTTGGACATGTTTTAATGCATTTCTGATTCCTCTTGGTGGTAAAAATATTACAGGATTCACAGCAGTTGCAGTGAAAAGGACAGTAAAAATCACCTTCAACAGATGACCTTGTGAAAAGAAATTTTCTATAGCATTCTACCATGATTTTTTCAAGTCTTCCCTAAAAGCTGTTTCCCATTCTGGTTGAGATTTGCACTCTTGTAGCTGCTATTGCGTCCTTCAGCTACCATAAACCAGAAAAGTCTCAGAAAACAAGAATTACCAAACCTTCAAAATTATTCTCTTGTTTTCTTCATTTTAATCCCATGAAGTCTGAGAAACACTGTTGCTATTTTACTTCAGAAAGATTAGCTTTCAATTTTCTAGCAGACAAGGGGGTGTGTGGGCGTGTGTGTGTGTGAGGTAGCATATGGTATTGTCAACGCTTTCCTTTCTTCGTTTCCAGCCTGATCTTAAAAGTAACGCCTTGTTCTTTTTGGTTATTTGATTAAGGAGGTCACACCATAAATCACAGAGAGAGGCAGGCAACTTGGTTAACACTGGCCTTTCTTGAGCTCTTTTACTTCCAGTGCAGTACACAAATCATCTTTAAATCAAAAGGCACAACCCGATCTAATGAATGACAAAGTAAGTTGCCAACAATCTTTACATGTGAGGTGTTACATTAATATACCTGTCCATCAAAAGCATGTAAAGTAAATGAAGGACTCTCTTACAAAATGGATACTTACAATTTTCCCCTTTAGGCATTAAATGACAGGACTTACTGTAAATCAGCACAACTCATCAGCACATCATCTAGGTACACTTATGCATGCCTGCTAAAGACTCAGTCCTTATCGACAAATAAATCATCATGAACAGAAATTAGAGCTTTCTTTTCTCTTATTTTACACTGAAATTTTGCAGAGAAAAAGCATGTCACCAAAAAATACAATTTATTTTTTTTTTTACATTATAAAATGGCTTAATTGTGATTATGGTAGACAATCTCTCACTTCAAATTTGTTTGTTTTTTTTTTTTTTTTAAAGACTTCGTGCCTCTGCTAAACATCATATCCAGGTATTAATGCAAACAAAGACAGTTGCCGGGAATGAAGCCTACACATGAGAGCTTTCATGGCATGATTTAAGGTGCTTCCCAACCTTGTGCAAGAAACAGAAAACAACTACTCTGGGGCTGGCATAAGTGAATGAGAAAAGGATTGCATTGTTACTTCAGGTCCTACAGTGGAATAAGAGATGTGGTTCTAACCCTAAGACATGAATGGGATGCTATCAACGAATTTTCTATAGAACATTTAAGTACAAAGCAGACACAATAGGGAATCAAGTCTAACGTAAAGTTGATGTACACCTGATAACTGGGATTGTTAAACACTTTTTTTAACAGCAAAGAACCATGAACAAGCTTGTCCATATAATTCTCTCACAACAATTACATATGAAAAACCAAAGCAGATGTTTCACAGAAAAAGGAAGGATATCTATTTTCACTCATTTTAGCAAAAAAACAGATGAGCTGTGAAAGATGTCTCCTTGTACATGATAATTCTCAATTGCATTAATTAGTCATAAGTATAAAATTCTACTCCTACGCCTTCTGAAAAATGTAACACTATTTATAGTATAATTCAGGAGCTACTTCACCCAGTGCCTAGTGGGAGACTAGCAACATTACTGGGCACTGGAATATTATTCTATATTTTATTTTTTCACATCAGTGCAGAGAAGCACAAGGATTCTAGCATCACAAAACACAAAGAGGGATGATAATGATTAATAGTGCTATACCAAAAAGTGTCAAAATCATAATGAAATGTCAAGTAATGGAGTTTGACACTACTTTAACATTCTTCACCAATAAACACTTCTAATTCTGCAGCCTGAATTAATTACCAAGAATTACTAAGTGATTACTGATCAAGAAACACTAAGGAATTCACAGATCTAAACTCCTGAAACCTGTAAATTTGAGGCCCTTAAGATCCCTTTAAAAATGCTGTCCCATAAGTTAGATGTATGGCACAATACAGTTACTTGTGAAGAGATGTTCAGCAAACTAAATGAGCAAACTTTTGCTAACATTTTTTGTTGACATTTTTAGTGCACACTAGTGTAAGTATGCACAAAAGTCTGAATAACATTCCAAAAGTTACCTCACACCAAAATCTCTTCCTGGGTCCTAGCAGCTACCTGGGCAGCAGCTCTCCAGGGAGAGGTGAATAGCTTCCTTACCCTTCTAAAACAAACCTAATTGTGTTGATGAGGTCTATTAGCCTGGGATGTCCTTTCTGTTAATTATATCAAGTCAGAAAATGATTAAACTACAAAACATTCCGAGTAAAAGAAGGAGGATGATCACAAAAACTAGAACAGCAAGACATAACCACTATTTTTTTTTTTTTTTTTTTTGAGCAGTGCATGCATGTCTATTCATGCATTCTGACTAAAATGATAAAGGTAAAATCTATGCCAACAACCAACCTAAAAATTTTACAAACTATACTGGTCAAAGCTGTAGAAAAAGAAAGTGAGAAAAAATCTGCTCTGAAAAGGGATCCTATAAGTCTTCAGTATTTTATTAGAGGAAGAAAGAGTAATTAAGGAGTAATTGTATTCTGTTCTTACTGAGACAAAGCACAAAAACATCTAGTTGGTGCACCATGGGGCAACTCAAGTCTGCTGCTCATCTGAGACATAGTCCCATGTAGTACTGAAATTCTGAGTTGTAATCACTCACACACACTCCTTCCTCATGATTTTTTCATCATTTCATATATTTTAGCTTTATTCTATATCCTTGACATGAAAAATATTTTTCCACACATTTCTTTTCTTAGAAGTCCTATTCTTAAAAATATATCCTATTTCCTTAAAGATATATCCCGTTTGAATGTAGTTTCTCAGGCATTCCTGAAGATTTAACTTAACAGAGGCAATACTGGATTCTCAGCTCTGTAGAATATCTTCTACTGAGACTTTGTGTGATTATCTCAAATGCCAGTGTCCACGTAGAGATTTTATAGAAATATATGCCTTGTTCAGATATTGACTTATATGGCTTACCCTTAAACTAGATTTCACTTGAATTATACAAACTCACTGTTAGAGTCCTTGCTTAAGAAAAATCAAATTCATGTTCACCAACCTTTTTATCCCTATAAGAGACAGATACGTGTGTGCTGGGGTGACATAACCAAAAAAGTCCCAGCCTCCCAAACCTCACACCACAGCCCAAAAGGCTCCCCATAGGTAAGTTTCTCACATTTTAAGAGGGAGAATACTAGACAGCATAAACATTGAAGCACTTTACCTGTAAGTCATCAAATCAAATCTAGTTCAAACCCACAGTGAGTCAAAGCTCTTACTGTGTAACAGCCACAAGTTTTCAGTTAGCCCAGAACTCCTTAAAATGCAGTAATGTAAACAATAATTTTATTATGATATTGATATAATAATATGACTTATGCTTAGACACTAAGACCAGAAATTTAACAGTATGCTGGGCTACTATGCCAAGCATGCAAACAGAAATTGCCTAGAACTGTATTACCCCTCAGTGCTGTGGAGGCTGCACCTGAAAATAAAACACACTGTTTAGGGTGCCCCAGTATGAGAAGTGGATGCAAACTGGAGAGATTTCAGGCCACTGTGATAGTGGATCAAACAAAAAAGAAGGAGAGGCTAAAGAAAATAGTTTGTTTAGTCTGCAAAAGGGAAGGCAAAGAGGGGATCTATTTGCTCTCTCCCACTATCAAACAGGATAGAAGCCAGAGGAAGCAGCCAGAGCCTTCCTAGATGGACACAGAGAAAAGCAAAGAGCAACAGTTCATGTTGCAATGAGAGAAAGTCCTACTGGACACAAGAAAAAAAAATCCTTCACAGGACTGCTTAGACCAAGGAGGCTGCATTGTTTCCATCCCTGGCAAATTTCAAAACACAGCAAGAAAATGCCCTGAACAACCGAATCTAACTTTGAAGTGAATGCTACTTTGAGCCAGGAGGTAGCACTGGTTCTTCACTCCTAAATTACCCATCATTTTAACTTACCTGCTTATGTTCTTAAAAAAAAAAAAAAAAAAAAAAGAACAACATCAAATTATGTTAGAATTTATGATATAATGTATCATGTATCAAAGATGTGAGAGCTAATAAATTGACTTATGCATGTATTTGTTATGCTCTGCAACTGGTCTTACAGGACAACGTTCTTTTTATTTTTTTATCTCTCTAGAGATAAAACTTTTCTTTTTATCTACTTTTATCTCATTTTTTTTCAACTGAACACAGCAATTGGGCAAACACAGCACATTTAAGCCCAAACTTAAAGTGTTCAGTGCATTCAGCGCTATTCACAGTCAGAACTGAAATTCAACTGACTACCTGTATCAACAATTCTCTGGGCTACATGGTCACTGCTAGTCTTTTGGTGTTTCTAGTACTTCTCAGGACAAATTTTATGTATTCCTTATCAGATCAGCCTCCCTGACTCATTAAGCTCCCTATTAGGGACTTCACGTATATAGAAGGTGTCAATAATTCACAAATAATGAAAAAAAAATTGTCAAGACTAATAAAAAAGGAAAAATAAAGCTGAAATGGAATTAAGAAAAAACTTCATGTTCTGCAGACATGTTTTATTACTGATTCTCAGAATTATCAAAGACACAACTTTGTCTTTGCCACACTTTTAGGGTTCTTTCTACGCAGACAGACAAGCACGCAACATGCAGCTTCCCGATTTCCTACAGGTTAAGTACAATTGCACACAGCAGTTAATTGAAGCCCTACTGTTTAAGAACCAGCTTTTTCTCTCCCTCTCAATCTGCCTACATGATTCAGCAGAAAACCAGATTTTTGCAATAAATATATGTGAAAAAAGTTCTCTGCTTGGATACTTCTTAAATTTTGCTGACTAAGCAGAATGGTCCACCAATTTGTAGGTCAAATCAAGAAAAAGAGACATACATTACTGACGGTGATCTGACAAATGAAGACAAAATAGCACTAGATAAGATGTTCTAAGCTACTGGTGGTTCATCAGTTCCTTTTTCTCTACCCTTATCACCCCAATGGTTCTGAACCTGAGGGAGAAAAGAGAGCAAACATCTTTGTCCCCTAAGAACTGAATTCCATTTCCATAAATTGAAGATGCAACAAAATGAATTCTGCAAAATTCCAGAAAATTATCTCAGCTTTCTTATTCGCACTGGCTAAATGAGGATCCTTTGCACAGCAAGTTCTACAGGTTGAACATGCCTCTGGTTGAAGTGATCTCGAAAGGTGGATCTAGGGACAATCCAAAAATCCTCCTCTGTATACCACCCTTCCGTTTAGAACCTATCACCCTGCTCTTCAAAGCAGAACGATAAACACAGTTCAGCTAAAAAACCAGAATGAATTCTTCTGCTTCTTTAGATCACCCTTAATTACTTCCACTTCTTATTTTTTTAGCCTATTAACCTGAGCTCCACCACAATCACACCAACCAGACTGAAGCAAGTTTACATAAGTTTATTTTTATTCCTTCTCATCACCATACTAGTAGCACAATAGCTCCACTTGTTCTTTCTAAAGCCAGAATAATACAGCATCCTATTTATCAAGTAGCATTGTTTGGTGAAACCCTCATTTTTAAGCTGCAACACAAATATCACACTGTGAGAAAGTCTGTTTTTATAAAATCCTGTGTTAATAATCGGCGAATTCTGATAAATACCACAGCCTGCAAACTCTATTACTCTTCTGGTAAATCACCAGAGCTCCCTTTGAGAAAAACAATATCATCTGTAAGTCAAATTGGGAAGTTTAAGATAAATGTCTTCCATTATTACCAGAAAACGTTGAAATACGTTAAGTACATTTCAAACATACTGAATAATTCATGAACAACAGTTCGGAAAAAAAAACACCTCACCAACCAAATGCAAAAAGATATATTTTCAGTCTATATTCTGAAGTCAACAAAGAATATTAAGAAATAGTTTATTAGGTCTATTTTAGTAGCCATATAGAGCAACGTAATGAAAAAATACTCAGAATTGAATACCCCAGACAAACCAAATAAATGTACAAGTGAGATTAAGTTGATTTACTATTAACCAGTAGCCCTTTTTCTCCTTATAATTTAACTGTAATATGCGGTTAAAAGTCAGTGAGACTGTTTTTTATTTGATTTTCTGATTATGACCATATACAATCATTTTATTGTCTTCTAATAAAGATACAAGGGAATATAAAGAGTTCATCTAGTTAAACTATCAAGGGAGACAAAATATGAAAGGAGATTACTTGAGCAATATTTTTTGGAAAGAATTTGCCAATGAAAGTAGAAATCTGCAAGCCAGCTCTCTGCTAGGACACTACTCAGGTTTTTGTGTATAGTCTTCTAAGACACTTTTTTTATCAATGATATCCCACATGGCACTTTTTACTACCACTCAGCATGAAAGCATTACAGCTCTTCAGTCACCTGCCTCCTCCCTGAATGATGAAGAAGCATTTGTACAGACCCCTGCCTACCTCACCAAACACCCAGCTTAAATACAGGGTAATCAGCAGGTCATTTCGGAAAACTTTGCCATGGAATCCATTCCCTTCTCGTTGCACTGGGATATTGAAGAAATCTCATGAGGAGTCAAAAGGTATTACAGTTGAACATCAGTACAAATGTCAAAGCTTGAAAACAGTAGCAGCCTTCACCCAAAAAACTAGAAATGGGCATCAAACAAGCTTCTGGATCAAGAATTGATAAAACATGGACAAAACATTAAAAGATGTGCAGACTGCATGGATTCCATAGAAAGAAGGGAACAATATTTCAAAAGATGAAGAAAGATGTAGGAAATCAAAGGAGCAGAAGACCAACCCAAAGTGGAGCATTAAAAATCTGGATGGAAGAAAGAGGTTTGACCCCATGACTAAAACCTACCACTTCATGTAAAATACATATTGTGAAAAAAGGCATTTATCTAAATTCTCTGAAACACATGGATGGATAAATGGCCACTTCTAGTAGCTCTTTAGGACCAGCATCCTTCCCACCTACGCTGGCAAAAATAACAGAGATAACAGAGGACATACAAGATAATGATTAGCTACTCAAACACAGAAGATCAATAATACTTCATTCTATTTAATTCACTTCTCCCAAACATGGGAAACAGCTATGGAAAAGGACAGTTTTGCTGTCCAAAAACTGGAGGGGGTAACAGAAATACCTTTTCAATTTCAGAGCTAAAGCTTCACATAGACAAACTGGGTATGCCTGCTGATCTGCTGCTTGTCAACACAGTGGATTGCATGAGTGGAGATTGGTGGCCACCTTGGCCACAGCAACCACGACGTGACTGAGTTTAAAATCTCTTTTGACAGGAGAAAAAGTGCCAGCAAAACCTCACCTCTAGACGTGAATATACCATGAGTGAATGAAACAATATTAATTGAGGACGAAAACCTCATAACACTCTTGCCTTAAAGAACTTCACCAGAACGTAAAGAAAAACTGTATTCTGCCATTAAAATACAGATGATTCTTCATTGTGATGTTGCTACACCAGTGTTTATGCACAGACTTTTCTGTGAATCATGCTCAGGTATGGCAAAGAAACTGGACAAGGCACTAAACTATAACTAAGGGGAAGGGAAAAAAAAAGTAAAAAACCCCATTATCCTCCTATCAATCTTTAGTGAACTACACAGACAGATGAAACATCCTAAAAAGTAAAAGTATTCCCCAATCTAAAAATTAATTATTGAAAGAAATAACACTACCAGTTGATTCATTAAACACCGTGGTGCAGAGCTGAGGATAATGCATTTATGAGACAACTACAATAAAAATGTGTCACACACATGCCTTTAGCAACACACTGAAGCTGTTAAGTCATACAAATTAAACTGCTGGTCTTCAGAAGCAAAACAAGCTTTTCAGTATATGCGTATTTGATTTTAAGCAACATTACTTTCCTCTATGCTTTTTTAAACACACATACACAATAGTATTCCATTAGATGATACTGACAGCAGTCACCTTCATGCCAGCTCAAACTTAAGTACTTCTTTGAGGATTCATCTAGTATCACTAACATTGGGCCATGTCAAGCAACAATGAATTTCAATATTTTTAGTCAGCTTTCCTTCTATGACCTTTTTTATCATAAAGTGTTAGCCATTCTTGAGTGCAAGGTAACTACCAAGGAGACACTGAATGAGAGACAGCATGTGCATTTGTGTGTGAATACGTGCATGTTTCTGTGTATCTCTAAATACATGTATTACTGTAAATATATATATTTCTATGTGTGCACGTTTATATGAAAAACACAAACTAAATTAAAAAAAATAGAATTTTGAGCAATCTAAACTATACAAAAATCACACCGGCTCTTTACTGACCTCATCATATCCTTTATTCCTAGCACTTATAAAACCACATGGATTTTCCTTTGCTTACCATCACAGACTGAAATATGACTTAATGACTTAAACATTCTAAGATCACCAAAAGGCTTCTGTCCCCTGTAGCAAACTGAAAAGAAACAGCTGCACAACCAGCAAAGCCTACCCCTCCCTGAATATGCCTACTGCAAAAGGATCTTCAATTGTCAGCCACCTTTAGATCTTTACTAAACTTAAAACTTGTTAAAAAAATGAAGTGAAAAAAAAAGGTGAAATTGAGACCTACATTTTGTCCTTCAGATAGATCAAAAATTAAAGTTCTCCAAGATTTTGGCGTAAGGCCAGATCAGAATTGCCTGATTATAGTAGAGGGCCTGTCAGGAAAATGAGCGCACATCTCACGAAGTCACCTGTCTACAAGTGACACTCAAGTGACACTCCTGTTGAAGACAAGCATACACAGTGCATTACTACTACAGGAGGGTAAGTCTTGGCACTGTGTCTCAAGGGACACTTTGAGTAAATTTATTATTTCAGGTTTGCTCATTTTTGCAGTGTTATTTTTATGAGCAGAGTCTCAGTGAGACCAGGAATACACTACTCAATGCTTCTGTCATATTTTTTTATCTGTGCCAAACACCACAATAGGAAAATATTTTGTAGTAGACTTAAACTCATATGCAGAATCACCTCCACAAGCGCCAAGGAATATTAAAGATCCTATCTGACTGGCAGCTTTTCATCAAGGGCCTGGTGTAAAGAGGAATTGGAGCCTAATCCTCGTTGTGTGTTATAGGATATTGCCATTTTAACACTTCATGTCTGTCTTATGGAACTGATTCAGAGAGTAATTACTGCCAAGATAAGCCTTTTCTCGAATACAAGCAATTAATTCTCCTGTAAAAAAAGGGGGAAGAAGGCTGATACTTTAATAATCTTTAAGTATACCTAATCTATTTCTTTTCTACTCCTAACGTTTCCTAAATATGAGGAAGTAGGAGGATTTGAAAGTACTTACAAATGCTGGTTCTTATGTAAATCATCCAAAGGTCTATAACATCTTCTCATAAAATTGCCAACATGTAATAACACTACAAACCAGCAGAATGTAGAAAAAATGGCTAATCAGTGTAACAATTAATTTAGGTTACTTTTTTTAAAAACATAAGGACTATTATTCCTTCTGAATGGGAATTATGTGATTGCCTTAACGTTTCAAAGACAACTTTTTTCAAATTTTGAAAATAGCCTGGACTAATGAAAATTTCTCTTTTTCCCAACAATTAAAAAAAATTATTTTACCACAAGTTCATTAAAAAAAAAATTCATTCTTTGCCTGTCAAAACAAGTTGTGATGTTAAGACTAAAATTGAAGAGATCTGTATCAGCATAACTACATAAGGTGATTTTTACACTTAACCTAAGTGTCTTTCATAAACAGTTCATCAGCAGGATTCAAATGCATCTAAGGCTTTCTGTTACACTTCAAAGCTGAATAACAAGTACTCATCTTCATAATACTTCAAAACATCAGCAATTGGCTAATTGCCCATTATTGAAATTGATCTACAGAAACAGCTAAGCTTGCCATCATTCTTGCTCTCCAGGAATACATTATATTTAGGAAACAGCAACAAACAAACAAAGAAACAAACATAACTCCCCCCCGACCCCTAATAAACAAAAAAACCCCACTTCCCTCCCAAAAACAACCACACACACACACCTCCTCCCCCAAAATTACAGTACAAGTCCCCCAACCCCTCAAATCATTTAACATAACATTTTGGGCAAGGAAGTAGAGCTTGTTTATGATTTGAAAAGATAAAAGACCAAAAAAAAAAGAAAAAAAGGGCAGCTATGTCTTATGGAATATCCAGTCCTAAAGGATTAGCTTCTACAGCTTGACGAAAAGCCCACTTAGCTAGCACTGTACCTACCTATTCCATTAATGTAAAAAGTCTAAATACTTGATAAAGAGCCACCTCCACAGCAGAAAAGTATCTCCAACAGCTAGGCCATAAGGGGGATTAATTTCCTGACCTAACTTTGCCTCCAGTTCTACTCAGAATCCACTCAAACTGCCTCACTACATTTTTTATTTCTGTGGCACATGACACATGACTCAAGTTACACAGGGAATCAAGGTTGAAAGGATAATGCTGTTAACACTCATTTTTCAGTGTGAATGTCGCTGTACCAATGACAGCAATAGAATAAATGTTACTGTAAACAGCAGTCAGTTATTTTTGCCAATATACCATGAAAATATTTTCTGCTTAAAGTCATTCTAAGTGCTCACACTGCAGTGGAAAAAGATCGATTTGGGAAAACGTACGTAAAGATGCAGTTACAGGTAGAGCTGGGCATGACACAGTCAAAGTTTCAAACATCTTTGTGCCCAATGAAAACTAAGACATTCATTTATTTTAGCTAATTTGGGGGGGTGAAGAAGGGAGAAAGAAAAGAGAAAAATGAAAAAAAAAAAAAAAAGAGCACATAAATTACTCCATTACCAAACCCTGCAGAACGGATACAATTAATTTCTTTGATTTACTAGATAAGATAATATTTTCACAAATGAGTAAAGCTTTGAGACAAAGCTATGTTTCGAACCCAAATTTTCAGTTTCTGCTGAGGTTTACCTTTACAGGGAGCCTTAAAGCAGGTGTTAGTACCTGACATCTTGGAAGACAAACTCTCCTTCAATTTCTGAAGCAGGTATTTTTCAGGAGATAATGGGAGCTTAGAGGAGTTAATCTCACTTCCCTGTCTACCCCTATTTATTTCTCCAAAGACAAACAGACACCCTTCTGATGACCAAGGGAGTCAATTCAAAATAATCACTAAAAAGAAAACAAACAAAAAATTCGCAAGAAACTACTTTTATGTGTTCTTTTTTGTTTGCTCAGAGGTAGGTGATCGCTCCTTGCATTTTATCCTTTCCACCTCGGTATTGTAGTTGAGCATCTAAACCCTTATTTTCATTCCTGAAGTATTAATCTTTTTCTCCCTTAAAAAGCTAGGTAACAATTACAAGAGAGAACAGTTTCAGGTCTTTTGAACCTTCATCAGCTTACAGCAAGTCAGCTCACACTTCCCCTTGACATTTTCCATCCTCAGCTCCGTGCAAGGTCTCCTTCATAATGCACTCAAATGAGGCAGAAATAGTTCTTTACACTATTTGAAAGTTAAAAAAATATCCAAGGGGAGAGGGGAAGGTAACTAGGAAACGCCAGAAAAATGAGAGAAAAGAAAGAAGTGAAAGCTCCTGGAGAGTCAAAATTTACCTGAAATTCACTTTAGTTTAGTTGAAGAGTTCTGCAGTAAAGCCAATTAACCAAGGGGTTTACATCTACATGCAAGCATTCAACTTAATGGAAAATAACAAGCAAAGTACAGATTTCCATGTACTTCTCAAGAAGTACAAAACTGACTCCCACTCAAATCAATTTTTATGTGCTATCTCTGAATTAGCATCATGATGCCACAATTTCAAGATAGGTAGGTTGTATTTACAAATCTTACATTTCCATAATCAGAATGACAGTGGAACATGGCTTGCCCTAAGATACAAGAATAAAAATGGTAGTTATCCATCAAGTGCTAAGCCTGTAATAAATTGCAGACATGGAAACATGTACAGTTTCATTAGCCAAAAATTACTGCTCTTAACTTTTGTAAACATTCACTTTCTGAATATTTACAGTCTTACAAACACATAAGTAACTATAGCATTTGCAGAATATTAAAGTATGCTTTGTATCATTTTTGGCCAATTTTATGTAAGCAAAGAAAACATTATCAGAATTTTCTAGCAATCATTTTAAATTTAATTCATTTCTAACAGCTCTGAAAAGAGAGCTTGCTTTTCCTGAACAGTCCACTGCATGCAGCTCCTAAGAACACCTCACACAATCAAGAGCAAACTTCATGAAGTGCCATTGTGGCCGGGCCCAGGGCACTTCCAGGAAAAGAGCACTGGATGTGTAGTGCAAGTGGTGGTGTCCAGAAGGACCAAAGTCCTGCTTCTCCTCAGAGGACTTCAGATTGCATCATCAGCTTCATACAGGCTCATCAGAAGCAACAGAGAAACAACAGGGGCTTGCTGCAACCATATTGAGCCTTTTTTAAATGCTCAAGATCAAAAATGTCATTGGAAATTGCTGTTTCATAGCCACCTAACCTTAGACAGCGCCCATGCCTAAGCTGAGTGGGTACTTCCCCAGCTGAATTGCTGAGGTCCTTCAAAAAGTAGACTTTAGTTCACTGATCCCGACAATGTGATAAAAATCCCATTGTTTTTTGGAAGATTGTCATAATGTTCAGTTCTGGTACAACTTCTAAGTGAGCTCTTTTATTAGACTGCCACTAATTCTGGCTGCTCTAGAAATCCTGGCATGTCTTACAACACTGCACCCTTAAACAAAACCCCCACCTTTCTACAGATAAATTTTACTGCAGGAGAAGATGTAGTAGAGATTAAAAAAAAAAAATCATTTATGACTGTACTTAGATATCTCAGACAAAAAAATAAAAATTCTTTTTTTCCAATCCTGTGGGCACCCACTACTTTTTTTTCTAAACTAAAAGTAGTTTCAGTCATATTCATCTTCCAGTCTCTCTTTATTTAGTACAATAGGAATAAATCAGATAATATATTGAGTCCTTTCAAAACTTAATTTCAAATGACTAAATGTGGTCTCAGGAATCTCACCTGCACTCCTTTTACAAGTCCTAGAGTGTCAAAACTAAAGTCAATTAATCATGCATTAAATCCATGACACTTACTTTCAATCATACAGAAATCCTTATTTCACAGCCCTAGGAAGTTATAGGGTTTTTTTGTCTATTATGACAGTTCCCTGTGAGACTGACATATATACAGATGAACTTTGACAACAGTTAACAGCAAATGAGCTACAGCTCCCTGTATCAACACAGGGTAATTTCACATTGACAAAATTGCCGACCAGTTAAATAGCATATGTTCTGAACTTGACTGATATAAAATTAATGCTCCAGGACTGTGCAGAAGCTTGATGTACCCTGTGTCCCATTTTGTCATTTAATTTTAGATAATAATTACATACTATATCATTTCTTAATGTAGCCAAATATGAAACAAAGAATATTGATGACCTGTATTTATTTTGCAGATGTTACTATAGCAAAGAAATCTTTCATCCTTGAGCAGCATTACATTTTTTGCATGCAACTTGAAACTTAGCTATTTATAAGCTATTTGGCATAAAAGTATACTGGTGTTTTTAGCGAACATATAAAAGATGCAATAATAGATAGACCTGAATTAATTCTGTTCCAGTTCTGAGCTAGCCATAAGGCATGAGATAGAAAAGCACAAAAAGGCCCTGAGGTAGATCGGCTAATTAAGATCTAATTAAGGAAACAATCCCATATCCCAAAGGGTGCTAAGAAAAAATCTTAGGTGCCTGCACACCTGCAGCTTTCATAGAAGGAATGCATGTGTTGAATGCCTTCCTGAATGTGGTGACCCTACATGCTTTCTCTGCAGAGTGTTTCAGTTCTCTGTGAACAAGGAGGTAAAAAATTGCTCTTCCTTTATTTAAAAATATTGAAGACATCTATGTTCCACCAAAAAAGAAATTTTAAAATTCTGTTAATACAGCCTAATAGAATAATAAAATGCATTTTCATGTGTTTGATTTTTTTAATTTCTATATCAGGTATTTTACTTCCTTCAGTCACTGGAAAGTATTCTGTCTATCCTTAAAATGGTAGTAGTCAAGAATTAGTAGCCCATATGCTATGGAAAGGTTCAGCAAATGTAAGAATATTTATTATTTTATGTAAAGACATCCATTATGGATAAAAAAAAAGGCATTTCATTTTCTACTGAACAATCTTGTGCATGTGAAAAGCAGCTCAAGGGAGAAGTACTGACAATTTATCAGGCATGTGCATGGCCCTTCAAGATTTCTGGCATATGCATACAGTGCTGTGCTACTTAATCTGCCTCTGATCAAGACAACTGTCAACACAATCTTTTCAAAGAAACTTCTACTAGCAGTGAATCTAGATAGCCACTTCAGAGGCTGACAAGTCCCTAGAAATGTACAGTCAGTGTTATCAGTGTTTATCCATATGATTAGCATAGCCTTAGGCTAGCTACTCTGTAGAGGGTGTGAAATTGTATTTCTTTAATTTCTGCTCTTGGAGTGACATTATCAGGTAAACGAACTCAAAATCACCCACAAAAAAAAAACCCTCAAAATCACCCACAAAAAAAAAAAAAAAAAAGATTGCTTCTTCTGCTTACCAGCTCCTCACGAAGCTGGGCTATGAGTTCATCTCTCTCCTTCAGCTGCAGCTTCAGCACCGAGCATTCATCTTTTATTCCATCCTACAAAAACATCAAAAGAGATATTATAATAGGCTTAACACTTTTACTTTGCTCTTGACAAGAAAAGGCTGTTTCACACAGTGTGAGATAATTACATTCAAATAATGAAACTCAATTCTCCTTTGTCATGTGTGGTATTTTCAATAACATTTTCTAAGCTGCTTCATAAACAAATTAATGCATCCAAAGACATTACACAAAAATGTGAATAGCTCCCTGCACAGAAGTCCATTTCTTTGTTTTCTGGATTTTTAAGCCTTTTTACTGAAGATCCTATCAGGTCATTCCTTTTCATTTAAGGAATAGCTATGAAATGTTATAATTTTAATCATACAAAACAACATTAGAGAAATATCAATTTAGAAGCATTATTGCAGAGCTCTTGATCTTGGAGAGATGAAAAAGAAAGCACAACAGACATCCAGAGGAAAAGCAAAGCATGCATACACATCTTTTGTCCCACACCAGCCAAAACAGCAGCAATTCTGGTATTAACTACGGGAGAAAAGAAAATAGTTACCACTTAGCAGCATAACCATTGACTAGAATTCAATTTGACTTGCATGAAAATGAATCTAATAGCTAAAACTGTAGCAAAACCCAGGTCCATGAGACAGTCTGCAAGCTGTCCACAGGCAATTTAATGGGTTCATGTAAATCTGAACACCTTAACTGAAGAAGAAATATTGATCACGTAGCTTTGTGTTGTTCTGATAAACACCCAAGAGGAGAAACTCAAATTAAATGACTGCACTGTTGAGTAATAAAGACATAAGAAACTAACCAGCCAATTAGCTGGTCATATAAATGTAACTTAAGATCTCTATCTTTATATCCTTCTACCATGGAAATATATTTAGTTTGGAAAACTGAATGGTTTGGAGTATCAATATTTTAAAAACCCCACACATAAAAGCCATACAACAAGAAAACTTATGGAAATCTGCTGGTATTTGCACAACACTTTGTTTAAAAATAAAAAAATTGGACCTCTAGTTATCAGCTAATAACAAGTGTAAGAGTGAAAAAATTAAGACCATGTAGAGTTCAGGGACTCGAAAGGGTATAACAAGCGTGATAAACTTGAACTCTGTCAGTACTGATGTGGTTTTGATTACTTATCCTCCTGCAAAATGAGCTTATATCAATATTTTATCAAGGCTATCGGTCTAATGAGAACACAGATGCTACGAAAACATCAGTCCAAATAATTCAATCTACGCTCCTGTACACACTGTAGCTTTGAGGCCATTTTGCTGAGTTTAATAAATGATATGT
This sequence comes from Pipra filicauda, assembly GCF_003945595.2. NCBI lineage: Eukaryota > Metazoa > Chordata > Aves > Passeriformes > Pipridae > Pipra > Pipra filicauda. Next base: position 656,077 of record NW_024103563.1, on the reverse strand, counting down.
AGTACATATTACATAGAGTATTACATGTTATAATGTTATTCTCATTATTTTTATGAATGCTGTTCTTTATTATGAAAAAAGGATAAGAATTCTGCTCTCCATTGCAGTAACCACGTTTATAACAGGCTTGTCCAAGACTCTGGAAATATTTGATAAAAAAAGAAGTCAATTAACATCTCATTCTTAAAGAGAACTGTTAGACAAAGCATGATCTGTAAATAAAACTGTGCATCTTCAAACTACTTTCTTTTATTAAATATAATCAAAAAGGTTTGTAGTCTAAATTCCAAGTGCACCTAATAAAAATGTAAAAGCAGCTGACTATCATTTTCTTCACTTATATGCTCTGATACTGTAAAGAAAAAAATCACGATTTAGCTGCAAGTTCACTATGGATCTGCTGTTATTATCGTACACATTTATGGTCAGAATATTCTTCAAATTATCATCCTCTTACTTACTTTCAGTCATCAGCTGTGACAGTGATTGCTACGTCTCAACGCTAGTATTTTCCTGTTTTAGTTTAATTCTGTCCATTTAGGAAAATGCTAAACATAATAGCAAATCTGTTTCTCGTCAGATCAGGTCACAAGATGACAAATTGTTCTGTGTGTGAAGACAGCTGCAGCAGGTTATGTGTAAGTGCCAAAAAGCATAATAATTTCCATTTTGAATACTTACTTTATATTTCTTCATACTTCGGAACAAATAGGCATATCGTGCTTACTATAATCAAAGGGCTATAAACAGAACTAACCAAATATCATGGAAGATAAATGTACTGCTTTTCCTTTGATACTAATAAGAACATGCTTCCAAAATTGTACCATAAAATTAGAATATCATAAAACTCACTTGATGAATGTGCTGAATTTCAGATGCTAAACAGATTGTTCGCCAACTTAGGGTACCGCAAAAAATCAGCAATTACTTAGGATGCAGTGTCTTAAGAAAACAATCCTAGAACAAATCAAACTAAGAAATTTAAAACTGAATACTAGGTCCAGAAAGATACATAAATGATGTAACAGTTGAAGCTTCCTCTAAGTTATACAGCAGATCTATATGGCAAAATTAATCAATTTCTGGATATCTGCCTAGAACATTCAGAGAAAACACAAGCGTATAGGATTTTAATGCCAACAGCATAGGAGTCTAGAGTATGTACAGGATTGTGGACATTTTTACAGTTCACTTTAAAATATCTGACAGCTGAAAAGCAACAAGTAGTTCTGTGGATCTTACATGAAAATTGTAGAGTAGCACCATTATCTATCTCCAAACAGAGACACCACTTGTGTTAACGCGTATCATATTGATACACCCAGTTTTAATATAAGTAAGAGCATCCTACTATTTGAGATTACACATGAGTAGACTTCTAGATATTACAGACCGTGTTTTCAAAAATGAGGTTTTTGTCAGATCATGAGTAGTTGTATGGGTTATTGTTACTCTTATTTTAATTAAAGTCTTAATGATACTAGCACAAGGCAGAGAGCCTGAACCTGCATTATTTGGTTCAGGGTGTCAAAATGAGTTCACTGGTCTGGCCCCCTGATGTATGTCCACCATGGCACCTTTTGTATGCAGTATGACTTTTTCCCTTTCTGTGCTCACTCTAGCTCTACTTACTGCATCAATTTATATCTGTTGTATCAATTCCTTTCAATCACACCAAGAGAGAAATGATTTGGCTGGCTGCACTTCTTCACATGTGCAAAGCACATTGATTTTGTTTTTTTGGCTCATCTGTTGTTCTGGTGCTGCGCCAGTCCAGTTAGTCTTGGCTGGAGTCCCAACAATGCTCCCAAAGAGCAGCCGCTGACTGCAGGCAATGGTCACACTTAACTCTCCTGCTTCTCACGTCAAGCTGCCCTGCCAGCTGCTCCTTAAGCCCAGTACCAGGGTGAGAGAAAGTCCATGCTTCAGAAGTTCCTATTAAAAAGCTTAACAGGTAACTCAGAGAAATCTCCCATGGCCATCTTGACCCAGCACAAGCAGAGCCTTACTGCAAGTTATTTTTCTGGTAGGAATAAAACAGGTCAGTAAAATCCTTAAGCAGGAAACCACGGTCATATCAGAACATGTTGAACATCTTCTTTCCACACAGCTTCACTATTCAAATCATATTTCTAAAGGAACAACTCTATTTCATTTCTTGATCAGGAAATCAAATGGAGTTTGAGGAGCAGGGGACCTGATCTTATAATGATAAATAAAGGTGCTTAATCTCCCAAAAAAATCCTTATGCAATATTATAACATGTTCTAAGTTCAATTGCATAGAACATGTAAATAAATATTTTACTGGACAAATTACGGCAGCTATATCCATTGAAATACTATAATTCAATTGATACTCTACTACCAAAGTAGCATCAAAAAGACTATGTAGGCTATGCAGGCTTTAACTTCAGACATTTATGAACATAGAGCTAAATAAATAATATTTTCTTCACAGTGATCCACATGTATGTTAACTCGGAAATGCAGATTGGACAAATTAATTTGGTTGTTTTGGTGGTTTTTTTGTTTTGTTTTGTTTTTTTACTACAGCTGAAATTTGCTCTCTTTCAGAGCAATAATTAAAAGCATTACTTTTAAAGGAATGAAGCTTGACTAATAAACAGCAAAACATAAAACTGAATGATCATACTAGATGAAGGCGAAGATGTGTCTCATCTGCAGAAACCATGAATAGCAGCCAAGAGCGTAACAAGCAATATCAATGTATTTTTCCCAATATAACCACTTCACTCATTCTTCCTTTATGGCCAGAACTCATACACACAGTATGACACCTCTTCTGGTGATATCCCTAAATAAATCACACATTCATTAAGAGAAAACAACCGAGTGAAACAAATTCCCCCATCCTTCCTTCTCAACCTGCTGTGGAACAATGTCATTGTTCCTATCTTAAGAAAAGACAGGACTACTTCCTAACCATCTCCTCCACACCTTCCATTGTTTTATAAGTCTGTATGCTTCCTGCATAACTACTGTCCACTCTGTTTAAAGCTAAGAAATATATTTGTCCTTACATAAGACATTCTGTATCTCTGGTCAAAACCTATCAACAACCTTTTCTAGTTGCACTGTATCATTCATTCAAACCAGGTAATCAGGGTTCCATGTAGCACTAAAGCAGCAGATGAGCCATCCATTCACACAATGCACTATGATATTTTGCTTTGGATTAATTTGTAAGTAATTATTCAAAAATAAATCTTAAGGGCACAAATTTATAGAAAAAAATCACGCATCTGCTATGTTTTGTATAGAAGGGGGAAAAAACACAATCAAGCACTCTTTTGTAAATCTAAAGTCAAATGTCAGAAACTTCAGAATAAACAATTTTTGGGAACAATGTCCCTCTACCTAATTCGTCAAGAATGCTGTAAGAACTATCAAGAATAATGGTTCAACTGTATGTACTTCTTTTTTTAATTTTAATAATTATTAAGGAAGTCTTTCTGAGGAACTATGTCTAAAAGTTCTCATTCTTCATTTAGAAAAATAGGACTGTTGTTCCCTTGGGTACTCCACTGTGTCTGTTGACATTGAATCTCAACTGCCTTTCATCTTTAAATCATTTAGTATGATGAAATCTTTCTGCAACATTTCATACCCCATTTTAATTCTGATTACTCTGGACCCTCTAGAAATATAATTCTTCCTTTAATAAATGACTACTTACTCATGTCTTTTGTACTCTACACCTCATCTGCCATTAATCCAAGAGAAGACTTTCCTCTTATATTTTAAAAGCCTTTGATGAAGGGCCTTGTTAAAAGTTTTTGGAAATTAAGTTAACTACAAAAAACAGATCATCCTTATTCACATGCTGATGACTCTTCCAGCAGACTTCTGTTATGATTAAGATCTCAGGAAGTCAGGTCTGCTTTCCCCCCTTTATTATATTCATTCACGGTCCAAGTAAATCTATTTTCCAGAAGAGTTTCTACTAATTTACTCATCAAGAAAGTCAAATTAAAATAACTTTAAAAAAAACTCCAACAAACAAAAACCTGTCATCTTATTTCCCTCTATCCTTTTACTGAAAAGGGATAACAGGCAAGAGTTAGCAGTTTGACTATTTCTCCTATGTTTCATACTTTAAATGAGTAGCTAGTGGAAGAGACTTCTTATTCTGTGCTGTTACATTACTACTCCCAGATATCTTAAACTAGCATTTCAAGACTCATCCCTTGGACTAGTTCTCTCAGTGCTACTGGTGCATCTATTTATATGAAAACAAACACTTTTTTTTCTTCTTCCCCACAATAATCTTATTTGCCAGGAGTGCTTTTTCAACCATCAATTTTCTTTCAGCATTGCAAATTCTCTGGAAGACTTCATTGAACTTATTAACGTATAGAAAACCTTATATAATCAGGGTGGGGTTTTGTCTGTTTGCAACCATAATGTTTAGCAATTTAGTATTCTATTAACTCTCATTATCATCAGGGAAAAAATAAGCTATTCATTTCTATTTTCTTTCCTAGTACCAACCAAATCAGCAAAACCAAAACCTGTTCACACTCTTACATGCAAACAATCTTATTAATCATGTAATGCATATAGATCTTTCATGTGAATCAGTCTATAACTTTGTACAAATATAATTTCACTCAGAACTGAAATGCAGCCACTTTTTTATTGGTATGTCAGTTTCTTTCTGTCAAGTAGAACGACAAAAAACGTTCAGGCCAAAAAAGTAAAGTAAAAATATCTGCCAACGGCAGCAGTTTTGTAAAAGTTTCATTACTGCCATACCAGTGAATGTATTTCTTCATATTCAGAGAATAATGTCCTACACAAAATCTCATTTGCCTAAACAGAACAAAATGAGCCCCAGTTGGATCCTGGCTGCCCTGGGATGAATAGAAAAATTTTTTCTGGCTCCAAAAAAGCACAGGCCACCAAGCTCAAGTCTCCTCTCAATCCACTGTAGTCTTCTACTGTAAGCTTGAAAATGTGAACATTTCCATTATTTTAGGCTGAATTCAACATTTAAGCTTTAAAATATTCTTTGTCCTGCTTTCTGGAACCACAAGAAAGCTTCAGACAGGAGGAAAAGGGGAGCATTAGGAAATAGTGACTTCAACTCTTCCAGTTGTGAGGAAACAAAACAACATCTTGTACACAATAATCACAAGACAAAATACATATTTTACCATTACTGTTTTATATAAAAATAATTTTAGACAGCTGAAGATGATTTGGGGAGGGAAACAATGAGTAAGTTTTGAGATCTTCCAAGCACATTGGAATTAACAGAAGTAATCTTATTAAATCCTCTCAAGAGAATAAGAAGGAAGAGATCCAGCCAGCTCTGCTTGAGGTTATAATTATGAAAATAATGTGTAATTCCAGTAAGGTCTTTAGGATCAAATATACAAATGCTTGCACATATGGATGTTGTGCGCAAATAACAAATACCTTTGCTTTGGCAATTTTTTCAGTACTTTCACACCAATCTAACTCATTCCAAAAGGCTTACTAGATCCACAGTTGTAACACAATAAAGAAAGAGACTTTCACATTTAGATAAAACGAGACCCCAGAAGTACCACAGTTTATTTTTATATCATGAAGGTGTATTGTAGAGAACATGATGTCTTCTCAAACTGTATTTAATGGTTCTAATTCGCAACTGCTTAAAGACTTTCAAATATTTAAATAAACACACTGTATAATATTACTGACCCTTTAAAGAAAATAGCAATGAATAGCAAAATGATGCACAACTGTCATTCATTTTGATATTTAAGAACACCTTGCTACACTTTATGTAAAATTTGCACATATAAAACATGAGGATTTCCTGCCTTTAACACACTTGCTAAACACAATCCGATTTGTTTCTCTAAATAAAAAATTTTGTATATCCTCATTTACTGCCATTTAGTACACTAAGCTCTGACACACACTGTTTCTCTACAAATACTGAAGTTTTATCTCTTCCTATCAGTAGGAAAGAATAGATTCTGAATTACAGAGAACACACTTCACACCAAGTACACATGTATAAAGTCAATTGACTTAACTAGACTATACATTTGGCGTGACTCCCTCACAAACTGCATACTCATGACTTACTGACCTTAAACGAAAACGCATTTTTCAGTTGAGAATAAACCTTTGTTCAACCAATGGGACATTCTGACGGAAAATTTTATGCAGTTACATCAATCTTTGAATATCATCAACTTTGTATACATACAGAAAATCTGATTTCCGGATTGATATTATGGTCATTACAAAAGGCAAGACTTGTTTATCTTAAAGAGTTTTTGAGAAAAAAGACGCAAACAACCAAACAGGAAAGGCTTTGCCAAGTAACTTAGACCAACACAATTCAGCTATCAAAAGATAATTGTCCTATGATAGCATAACTACAAAGATACTACAGAATTTAAGTCTTCTCAGGCAATACAATACCAACTATAAATACCAACCAGTTTGTCCAGTATAGAAGACAGTACAGTCTAATCAGTACATCACTCACTACCATAACAAACATGCTAATACAGAACTGCTCTCACTGTTTCTAGGCTACCACATAAAGAGATAAATCAATGCACTAAGCCGAGCAGAAATAAAATTCTTCACATAAAATAACAGAAATATGAAGGGTTGGGTTTTGTTTGGGTTTTTTATATATATTGAAATCCCTCTACATTTTAAATCAGAATATTTCAAGTATTTTTTATGCAAGACTTGTATAACTATATTGTTCTTTTCCTAAAAATGAACTAAAAATATATTTAGAAGCACTATAAATTTATCAGTCTTGATAAAATGTTCCTCTGTAAAAAACAGACAAATAAACACTCTAATAATGCCAAGATACCATGGGAAACACAATGGCCATGAAGTAAAGACATCTTTTGTTTATTTCTTTGCAACCAAGTAGCAGATTAGCACTTAGACTGAAGCCAGTTGGGGATTTTATAACAATGCATTTCCTCACTTTAAAGTGTTTATTTGATTAGAAAAAGCCCTTGACCGCTTTGAATAAAAATTCATCAGTTTTAAAGAACCTTATAGGGGCAAAATGTTTCTGTACCATTGAGGTGGAAGAATAGCCTGCCCATGACTTCGGTGGCAGAGGGGGAGGTGGATGGAGACACGTGTGCTTCCTCATCACAACAGGGACTTGAACCTGAGTCACCTGCATTTACTGCAGCTGCTCTGGTCACCCATCACGAAGACTCACTGAGCTGCCTGCACATTTTCTCTCCACAGGAAAATGAAACAAAATCTCAATAGTCTGCATAAAATGAACTCCTGATTCAAGTAGAACATCATTCAAGCTTCTTTGTTACAAATGAGAAAATAGCACAATGAGAAAACAGCACTGTGGCGGACAAGACACCAATGGAAATTTATGGAATATGGCTGCTGCTTCTGCTTTGTAACAGCATATCTGCTTTACCTTCTCTGCATACACTTATGAGCATATGTTCTGCAGAACTTTTTATTAATATTAAAACACATGACACAAACGGAGGTAAACTAAAGAGTAATTTGCCTGGTAACAGCATTCTAATTATGCCTGTGGGATTTGATTTAAAAGCATCCAAATGCCAATAAGAACTAGGTAACTTCATAGGTTAGCTGTGATTAGCTCTTACTAGACTTTATCTTCTACAGACGGGGAAAGTTGCAGGGTTATAATCTAAGAAAAATAAGGGGTTCTTCTAGATGTGTCTTTGCATGAATCACCTCTTTCCACTTTTAAGATTTACTATTTAATTCTTGAATATTTATCATTACGGAATTGGTAAACCTAACCTTACAACCTCTTCTCTGCTCATTTTGAGCAAACAAAAAAAAATGCCAAGAAACTCAGCCAAAAAAGAGCTTGATGTTCTTTTCTTTAGGCAGTTTCCCCAGGGATCCAGTTACTAAAATATTTTTTGTAAGTCATTTTTTACATGATATGTGTGTGTCACAGAAGCATTAATTATGCTGTCACTTGCAGCGCAACATTACACCGAGTTAAGTTCCTGCATGATTCTTCCTTCACCACAGTTACAGGGTCTTAGCTGTTTACCCTTTCTCATTTTAATTATTCAAAAGCATATTCGACTTACAGCAACACCTCTGCTGTCTCCTGGCTTTTTTTCAAAAAAGGGAAAATAGATTTCAGTGTCCATTTTTTTCCCGGGTAAGTGTTCTATCCTTACATACCACCAGAGAAGCTTAGTCAATAGATGTGGTGAGTAAGACTAGAGAGATTAATGAGCTCATTATAATTCATTAAAGAGTGATGTGAGGATGACTGCCCACTTTAATTAGCTTTATTACCGTAGGAAATTGTTTCATATGTCAAACTCATCACCAAGCATGCCTGGAAAACATTAGACTGGTAATCAGACTTGATACGAGAACCTTTCATTAGCCTGTAAGGCCAGAAACTTATAATGACAAAGAAAATACTAAAAAGATGGACATGAGAATGGCTAGCATAAAATAATTTATCATGTCTAATAATTCAGTGATAAACGTCACAATGGTGATTTCAAGTTAAAAATTTGGTGGAACAGCTGTGTTGCTACGGCACACCATGTGCTCTTCCTGTAATCATGAAATTAACTGACAATAATAGATTTAGAAGGTTTAATAGGTCAGGTTTGCTCAGATAATAAATCCTAATGGAAATTAACTATGACTCAAATATTTTAAAGAAAATCTTAATTGTTAACTGAATTTTCTTCAGAAATATGTGGGCCTCTTTCCCAGTCATTCTTCAGATTAACAAACACATTTCCACACATTTTTTGGTAACTGTAATTTGCAGATAAACAACAGGTAAAGAACTTTTGTAGATAACAACAAGTAAAAATACCTAGGTAAAACAGCAGAAGATTTGGAAGGAGAGAAATAGAAAGTTAGCATTAGGAGTTTTGTTCGGTCTGCAAAAGTCCCATTGAAGAAAGGATTACATTCTAGGATCCACTTTTTTAATGACTAAAGGCCTGCCACATGTTTACATTCAATGTCTCCTAAACATTAATCAAATGGTTTAAGGTCTAATCTCTGTAACCTCAATAATTTATTCCAATCATGACTACTTTATCATTCTAATTACACTCTCTTTCACTCTAAGCAACAGTAAACCTTTCTAAGCCCTACCTTCCTGATTAGTTGTATTTTGAATAAATTGCTTAGTATTATCAAGTTATACAACTAATCAAGAGTTTGGTATTTGTGTTAATACAAATGTTAAGGAAATACTTATAAATGCCTCTGTTCTATTCATGAGCAGAACAAGTGATGAAACTATAATATAAATTAATACTTTTTAAGATCAGGGATGATCAAATTTTTCAATAGCATATCATAATGAAGTATGGAAAATTAAGCCTGAGCGTATGTTTAGTGATAGGAATTATTTCCATTTTAAGATAATTTTCAGGTGGTTTTAGAGCAGCATAATGGAAGAATCCCCCCCATACATGAGGTAATTAAACAATGTACAATAAAACCGCTTTTCAGCTCTCAAACATAACATTATATTTTCTGGGGTTGTTTAGCCTGGAGAAGAGGAGGCTCAGAGGTGACCTCATCACCGTCTATAACTACCTGAAGGGAAGTTCTAGCCAGGTGGGGGTTGGTCTCTTCTCTCAGGCACTCAGCAACAGGACAAGGGGGCACGGGCTTAAGCTCCACCAGGGGAAATTTAAGTTGGATATCAGGAGAAAATTCTTTACAGAGAGAGTAATCAGGCATTGGAATGGGCTGCCCAGAGAGGTGGTGGCTTCACCATCCCTGGAGATTTTTAAACGCAGATTGGACGTGGCACTGAGTGCCATGATCTAGTAAATGGACTGGATTTGGACCAAGGGTTGGACTCGATGATCTCGGAGGTCTTTTCCAACCCAATCGATTCTATGATTCTATGATTCTATGCCTTACGTTCTTCATCCACTCCAAATATCCACTACCTCAAAGCAATTCTTTCTCCTCACATTTTCACAAACAACTTGCTAGTAACTCTTGAATTTTCTAGTGCAAAGGAGTAGGTTTCTTTATGACTACACGACAGAGCAACTGTCCATTGTTATTCTGTGTCACGTACAAAAGTAGGTGTCTCTCAGTCCTTTGTAGAAGCTTTGCAACATTTCCCCCCCAGCAAATGGGTCCACCAGTTATTATTTGAGTATGATATTGTTAAGACTGATGGGGCAACAGCATCTGACTCTCAGATACTTTCACATTCCTGTTGAAAATACAGTACATGTACGTATCAGAAACGGAGGATTAACAAAAACAAATAAAGAAAGCCAACACACAGGTTTCTGGGATGCCTTCTTTACAGTTCTGTGTGCTATTATCCTAAAGGCAGTTGTTGCTATTGCACTGTGGCTTACAGAACTAATAAAATAAGTCTTACAAAAGTCTTCTGACAGGTCATTTTTTGAATCTCAGAGAAAAGGAAGCTGAACAAAAAGCGCAGTGAAAATAACTCAGAAAAACCCTCACATTTTTTATTTTTCATTTGTTGCCATGACCATAACTCAATTATCTTTTGCTTCTTACTGCTCTCAGACCCCTTAATCCTCTTTACCCTGTATTACACCTGTATCAGGCATAATTAAGGTCGGTATAGTTTTCCCAAACCATGTTGGTTCTGAGCCCAGGACTTTATATTCCCTGAAGATTTCTAGATACTTGAGAGGGGGAAGGATGAACCCAAGACTGAAAATATTTACCATAGGATTCCTGGGTCTACTACCAATAATTGAAATAGATAGAGGGATTTTTGCAGGTCTTATTTTCTTATTTTATGAGTGATTAATACTGATTTCCCAATCAGTTAGTATTTGTATGCTTCTCCCTCTTGTATATTATCTTTTTGAGGGCCAACAGTATCCTTAGAATGTCTAGTCCAACATGTGAAATGGGAAATATTTTTTATTTTAATAGTCCAACGTAAGGAGGAACATTTTCTGCAGTTTAAGCTGTGAAACAGTGAAAATAGAAGCAAAACAAACACACCACACCAAGCTACCCCCTTCCATATCCAGGTGGGAGGATTTGAGCAAGACTTTGGCATAGTCATCTGACAACTGTACACGGCGGATTTACGGGAGCTACTGAAAACTCAGTAATTTCAGCAATGCCAGATATGACAAGTTAATTTGTTCAAGTAAAGTTTGTTCAACATCACCCTTGTTTATGTATGTAGGATAAAGCTAGGTATAAGTTTAGTTAATCCACACAGACTGATCACTCTGCACATTTTGAAGACTGCCAAATTACTGTCACCTCATCTTTTTCTCACTTGCATCACTTATTATTTGCACTTTTCTGGGAGCTGTGGAGTGAAACTAGGATTAAAATCAAATCTCAAGCAAGGCAGTAACATAAAAAGAGACCTGCTTGGAGTTGATCCTCTCCAAATTTGAAGTACAATAGCCCTTGCTAATACAAAATTAATGTAAAGGCTGGGGTTTGTCCATTTGTTTGAAAGGACACTCAACATACTAAAAGTTCTGTTCAAAACAGTTCTCTGAAACATTACAGGACTGATTTGTGTACTTTCCATTTTATTATTACAAGGCTACACAACCAAACCATTTGTAGAGCTAATACATAAAGTTCTTATGACAAACCTGTTGTTTAGATGTTTTGTAAATTACCATGTTGTATACAATAAAGACATAGAAGGAAAATAATCTGAATTTATGTGTGAAGAAGATACTTTGAAAATCCCTGTTGAACTGGTCATTGAATCAGTAAATTATGCTAGTATTGTTCCCTGACACCACTGAATATTCTATTTATGTCAGTTTAGCTGTGGAAAAAACACAGCTACACTTCTAACATGCACTTTCAGTGCAACGAAAGGCCACATACACAAGAACCATGGGTTTGGTTTGGTTTAAAAACTAACAGCAATAGGACTCTCCAGATATTCAGAACTATATCTGCATATACAGAAGCATGAGAGCTACACTTGCTAAAAAAAAACAAACAAAAAACACAAACAAAACAAGTCCCCAAAAAACAAACTTAAAATTTCAGTTCCTTCACTTTTTGGGTTCCTGACACAGAAAATCAACAGGGCTCTAATTTTGAGAAAACACTCAAAAATCTTAAGTACCATGTGAATAAGGAAAAATCCTGAAAATAACGGCGACTTTCACTATGTTTGGACCAATCACATTAATCAAAACTATCATTTTTTTAAGAATAAGTATTTAAAGAAGCAAAGCCCAACTGACTTAAATTATAAATTAACGTAAAAAATTAATTTCCTTGTTTTTCTAGTTATATTCAGCTTAAATAACCTATCGCAATTTTTTTTAAATATGGTAACAGTTCTCTAGTATGTTATTAGCCCTTTATTGATTGCAGTCTATTTAATTATATTTTCTCAAGTATGTCTTTTTGAAATTCACATGAAAAACTGTGTCATCAATCATATTATTCTTCTCTCATGAAAAATAAACCTAAATTTTTCAGCAGTATAACCTGTTTATGACAAATGACTCATCAAATAACATCACTCGTGTATCAATCTATATGTCAAATTCAGTCTTTGGGACTCTTACTTGAAAGATGTACAAGATCTCAGTCATTCACCTTTATTAATTTTTTAAGGAGTACTTATTGTCCTATAGTTCATACTCCTCCTGTACACATTTTTTAAAAAGTTTGAACTCAACCATCAGCCCCATCCATGAAAAGTAATAATGAGGTAGAGACTAAACTAACAGAACTAATTAAAAACAATCAGCAAAATAAGGTTGGAATATTAAAGTTCACATATTTACGTGGCTAAAAATAAAAAAGGAGATTATGCCCATTAACCTGGACCCTGATTTTTCTAACACATATATGTTTAATAACTGTTAACATGAAGTACACTCCCTCTCATTTAGCTAATTGTGTTATCATGTTTCAAAGTTTCTTGTCTTCTTGCTCCATTCAAATTACGCAGAACAATTACCTTATATCAGAAAGTCAGAGGTGGAAGAGGGTCATTCTCAGTTAAATTTCTTGATGGAAGACTAAGTGAAAATGGGAACGAAAGAAGCTGATGGCTCTTGGGGCTAACCTAGCTGAGGAGCACAGAGTACTGGTAAACTCTCACTCAGAGTGTATCAGCTACTGTCAGTGCTTTGAACGCTTGTCAAAAATCCTCAGTCTGACAGAAAGGCAAACAGAATTTAGACTCAACTATTATTTCTCAGCTGTTGCTATATTTATGCATCATTTGTATTAAACTTTGTCCTATAAAAGTCAAATGCTAGCCCTGGAAATATAAAATGGCTGAGTTCGCAGTAAAAAGAGCAGAAGTTTTAGCTAAAACTAGTAGAGAAAAATCATTCAAGTGTGAAGTTTGCTGTGGTAATATGCATGGTTTCATCTGACTCCCGTCACCTCCACTCCAGAATTTAGATGTGTGAAAATCCTATGACAACAGTTACAGAGTTACTTAGAAAATGACATAGAGTCCTGGAGACTGTCCTTCAGCACCTTTCACACTGTGGATGAGTAGTTTAATTAAGGCTCTAAACTAGGGAAAGAGATTACTTCCATATCTATATATGATTAAACAATTGTCCAAATGAGGTCCTGATCTTTAAAAGATGATATTGAACACTATCTCATGGGTTAAGTCTCTGAAGCAAATATTAGAATTTACTTTAATTGTTGATTGAATGACTCATTTTTGCAGAAAGTTTTCACCACATCGAAAGGTATCTCCAAAAGAATATCTCCTTTATGGTATACAGAGACACTGCTTTTGTTCTTCTGTCTGCCGTATATAAAACAAGAACTCATGCAAAAGGCCATGAAAACATTAACACCACATCTGTAATCTATAACGAAGAAGACAGTTACATCCAATATGGGATACGCTCACACCTTGAACCAAGTTGCAAAATGTTAGAAAACTTACTGTTATTTTAATAAGCTTAAATAAAACAGAACCAAGCAAAGGTCATGAATTTAACCTTTTTTGCTGCTGTCAGTGAAAAACTGAGAATTTTTAAGGTTAAACAAGTTTGCCTGTACATTTAACAGATACAGATGTAGTATCCAGACATAATACCACTAAAGCTGCAGCATACCCTTCCTTCCATGTACACAGAAGCAGATCATGTCCAGGTGAACACCGCTGCAGGCATTATCACTAACAAAACAAAACAATTACTTCTGCACAAAATTCACCCTCTGTCCCTTCATCAAAAGCATATATATTGCCACAATATTCATGGAATTAGATCATCATCCTCTATATATCCCCACAGTTGTATGAAGACAGATGATTTGCCCTACATATTTTCTAAACAAGTAATAGGTTAGGCACACACTACCAGGTGTTATGAAGATTAACGGGACTATGCAAACTAGTAAGCCTGTGTTCACCTACAGGAGTGAACAGTAATTTTTTATATCCTGCAGAGGGATGAGTTCAGACTTCAGAAAACCAGAAAAACCAGACTAATTTTACAGAGCTATCAAATAGAATGAAAACACCAGAGTAGACTTTCTCCATTAAAACAGAAGCATAGATTTTTTTTTTTTTTATTCAATAGAAAGAAGCAGCTTTTGGGAGAAACACAACAGCTTATGGTATCATGAAGATCAATGCGGGCAACTCCTATTTTGCTCTCCACAAGAGCGACATGTGGTTTTGCCAGGCATCTTATTGCCCAACTAGTTTATAATTATTTTTACTCTGTAAAGTCAAATTATTATTTACTCTTTAGCGCTATTGTCAGCTTTCAACTAAACCTCACAACAATTAAAATCCTTCTGCACTGACACAAATCAGCTATTTTAAAAAGCTTTAGGAATGCTATTAGCCTTTATAATCTAGTCCATTAAAAGCAAAGTAGTATATGTGTATTAAGTAGGAATGAGATCAAAAGGCATTAAACTAGTCACCAGAAGTAAGTAAAATTCTAATCTATTAGCAAAAGAACCATTTGCTGATCATTTGCTGCACAAGATGTTTGCTGGCCGAATCACCTTTCTCAATGCTAAATTCAATATATATGAGATAGGTATAACACAACTGAACAGGAAAATTTATATACACCAGCTTATTTCTAGAGAGTGCAACCTGTCATAGAAACAGTAGAAATTTATGCATTTTAATACAATCCTGTCCAGTGGCTGTAACTGAAATTCCACTATTCCTGAAAAGGAAAAAAAAAAAAAAAAAGGAAAAAAAAAATCTATGCAGTTTCTTATTGGATGTAGGTGAAGCATTAAGTGAGGATTGCCCTTTTAACTTACTCTTATTCATTTATTTCATATACTGACTCCTACTTATCCTAACTGAATTTATGCTATTCTACTTGTTATACAATTAGATGCAGCAATCAATATTATATTGCTCTGGACAACACATTTGCTTATTTGGTCTTGGGTATTCCTCAAGGGTGCTGTGCTGTTCCCTCACAGAGGAGTGCAGGAGGTCAATGTTGTACACCAGGATAGATGCTTCTATGCCCCAAATCTTTAATCAGCTCCATGAGCAGCTGCTAAAGGCTACCTACACATAAGCTAAGGCCCAGTTCCAACAGTTGCCTCCCAGAGCCTGATAAAAACCTGCTGGTTGAAACTGGGATGAGAAAGGATTAATCTTATTTTGCAAGTGATGCTTTTTCCCCTGCTTAGCAGACCCAACTCATCAAGAAGCCTAATTAAGTCCTCAGTTTTGTGTATGTGGTGACACAAACCTCCAGCCCCACGAGGGAAGGAGGAGCTGTGAAAAGGTAAATGAGTAATGTAATAAAAGAATCGATTAAGTAAGACAGAAAAGAAGATTAGATGATAGAATAAATAAGAAAAATCATGAAAGAAAAATTAAACTAGAAGGAATCAGCAAAAACAGTGGAAGAAACATTTACAGCTTTTGATAAAAAATATTATTAGAATGAAAGATAAACAGAATAAATGCCCCAGAAAATCTGAAATGTTTCCTTCTGCTACAATTTACAATAATCAAAACCAGAACAGATTCAGTAATGTAAATAGTGTCATATCATGTATAAACAGAATCTAATTTTCTTGTACAAGAACCTAAAATGAATGTTTTATCCAATGTCTGAACTTTTGATGTGTAAGAAAGTAATTTGCTGAAAGACTTGGTGCAGTATTCATCTTTCATTCTTGCCTTGGAAAGGCATGCAATGCTGCAGAAGTCATATAGAAGAAATAATGGCTTAACAAGGAAGTCAGGGCTGTATGAAGAAATACCCATAGCTGAAAAATTCTAAGTATTCAATAATTTTTAGAGGCAGTCCCATTGGAAAAATTGCTGTTCCAGCAGAAAAAGAGACTCAAATCAATGAAAAGACAGCAAAGGACAGAGAGAAGATTTTGATCTTACAGACTATAGGAGACAAGATTTTAAAGAGTCAGGAAAAAAAAACCCGAAGATTGACTGGACCTTGAGTAGACAGTGCATCCACACAGAAACACAAGCTAAGGATCATTTCCCATCAGGAGAAGCCGAACATTACAGATAGAAAATAAAAGGTCAGAGCAATTGATGTGGCATGAGCAGGTAAGGAGGCCATACCTCTGGATGCTGCATGAAAAGTGTAGGGCTTGATGGAATGGCAAATACACCTAATGTTTTTCAGGTTGTTTTTTTTTTTCCTGTACTCCAGGCAATGCTATGTTCAAACCACTACATCACTATATATTATTTTGGTATAATTTTCAGTCTCTGGATTCAGATAAAAGACAGCCCACACGTACCTGGCAGAGCACTTGATCTATGCCTATTCAATTCAATCTATGTCTTAAAATAGCCAGGCACTGTGCTCATCCTCCTAAGACAGAAAGGATGGATCACCAACTCATACGAGCTTCACTAGGTAAGATTTCATAAATGTTTTATAACTTTATATAGTATCTATTTCAGTATCAACAGAATGGTAATCATAATGAATGGGATTTAATGGAGGAATGTGTATATCAGTACACATAATTGACAGAAAATCATAAAAATTTACGCTAAGCTTCATATAATAATCGAAATTAAATACCAGATGGTATTATTTTTGCACTGACAGAAACATTCTCTCTGCTTTATGTCACTATAATAACCTTTGTGATAGAAAATAAATTAAAATATTGATTACTCCCTCCCCCTCCTTTAATGCAGGGAAAACTATTATAAGAAGGTATCTGGCTTATTTTTAAACACAGAATGGACAAAGAGCCACCTAACTTATCAGAAGATAGTACCGAGATGCACAGCCTAAGAACCAAGAAAGAAACACACCTATTTTATTCCCTTCTCAAGTTTTCCACTGCTCAAAGCCAGGATAGTATGGCTTATTCTCACCATTGTACTTGGCTCTCATATTAGAAGGCAAAAGTCATTGTTTATCATCTCTCATCTAACAAAACTATTCAAGCAGTTAAACTTCAAGGCTTTCCATCCTCAGATTTCTGATTATTCAACAACACTTCAGACATTTTTAAAAGCATAGTACAAAAAAAAAATTGACAGATTGCATTTTAACTGTGAAAATTTGTTGATTAAAGAGGTCTTCTAACTGAATCAATCAATAACTTAAGTCTGTAATGTGCTGAAGGGAAAGTGTAAGAGGACAAGAAGAGCACTTAGCAAAATTGGTTAATTTACACACAGAGGACAAAACACTTCCAGCTGTAACCAAACGCAAAATGTTTCTTCTTGTGTTGTTTGTGGGGTTTCATTCAGGCTCCTGGCAAGGATGGCGAGACTAATCTCACTGCATTTATGGGCTAGAAGAAGTCCCACTTAGCCTGCTGAACTCAAATTACATCTATCACAGCTGAGAATCATGACTACAAAGCTCAGCAAGAGCTTGTTGCAGGGACAAGAGAGCCAGGAAAGGGAATACTGCAGTCCAGAGCACACTCTACAGGGAGGGCAATCAAAGGGTGCATAGGCATGAAAAATGTACAGCAACTAAGAACAGGGAGTGGTGGGGTGGGGGAAGACATTACTCCAAGGAGTGATTACATGCCTGGGTATTTAGGGTTTCCAGAGCTCAAACCCTACAGTGCAGGCTGATACAAATGTTTATTTCCCTTCACACTAAAAATGTGGTGAATTTTATTGTAATTAAAAGGTTAAGAGACTTCCAAAGATATGGAATTTGAGTCCAGAAAGACAGGACAAGGAAGTTTGATGGTTTCAGTATGTATCTAATAGTTAAGGTAGGGTTTTTACCTCATAAAGTGCACTGTCTCAGGAAGGTACCCCTTGTCAGAATGTGAGGAGGATTTATGGATTGATTCACATTATGGTGGAATGGCTTTCTGTAAACTTCTAAGAAAGAATACTATGCAAATCGGATTAAGTGCAGTACCATTTCACAGTGAGGGATGGTCTGGATTACATCCTGCTACAGTCAGACATAAAATATGTCAACTAGTTTATAAAATGTACTAGTTTATGATCAGGCGTAAAACTTAGACCTTTCATTTTTGGAGCTACAGCTTAAGTGTTTTTAAAAGTACCTATAAAAAACACTTTATAACTCAACTGCTCGATAAAACATTTTAAAATATATAATTCCAATACGTAATTTCAGCTTTTCAAAAAGCAGTAATAGTGCGTAGCCTTAGCTAATAAAGCTGTAATAAACACAAGATCAAACCAGGAAAATGCCAGTATGCATATACAACAAATACAACAGGAATTCATCTCTCATGATAGCATTTTGAAAAGTTTTAGTAAAAATCAGAAATTTATTTAGTCAAAGTTACCTGATTCTAATCAGGAAACTAATGAAAAGAAATTATGCTCATTTAGACTGTTAATCCAAGCACTTCCTGAACATAGTTTTTGGGTTTGGAAGTCTTTAGAAATTTATGATGATTTGACAGACTTTCATCTGTACAACTATGTTCTCCAGGTGTAGAACATATATTATGCATTACTCAAAAAATATCATATCCCAAAGGTCTATTAATTGTGTAACTTTCTACCAAACAAAAAACCAACATGTATCTTTTTTGAAATACTAGGTTGCAGCTGCATCCCTATCAGAAAGGTTAAACAGATTTATCTTTCAAGTGCAAATGGGATGGTCTTGAGATTTATCAAACATTCCTCTTGGGATCACAGGTCCGTGCTTTCTTTCAGCAGACGTTCATTACTGTACACTCATTTGGCAGAGGCACAATACCCAAACTGTCTCGTTGCCATGTGATGGCTATTCATCCTGAACATCAAGTTTGTTGAAATGATTTCCCTACATATATGAGGGCATGACACCACTTTCACTCTTGTATTTTTAAGCTGTTTGTACAACAGCACTCCTACATAAAGATACTGGCAGCAAAGGAAGCAGATTATTGCATTTTATTCTGAGTGTGACATGGTCATATAATAAAGGGATGCTAGATAAATCCGAGGGGTTTTTTAAAGGAAATAATTACTATTACAAACCATTCAAAATCAGAATATTGTTATATTATGAATATGCAAAATATTTTTAGTTGAACTGTTGAGTTCTGGTGAATTCTGCTTTTATGTATCGAGTTCCAAAAGCTGGAACCATTCCTTAAGAAAACATTGCTGTTCAGTATGGCTGCTTTCTTTGTGAAGAGCACTTCAATACCTCAAACACTTTCAATAACTCTTGGGTTTTATTTCCCAGCACTGAAAATGCCACAGGTGTGCACTAATAAACCCAAACACACGTATAAAGAAAGACACATATTTATATTAGACCTACTTTTAATACCATAAAAGGAAGTTGCTGCAGTTGAAGTTATATTTTTCAAAACATTTATTAATTCAAGGGGCCCAGTATGGCAAAGTGTCTTCAAGGACTACCTGCAGAAATCTTATGTATTAAGCAAGACATCAGAAGAACAGAAATAACTCCTCATGAAGATCGAAAGATACATTTGGGAGAACTACTGTAAAATCAATGTATTGACAGGGGCATCCAGGTTATATGGCCATTTCTAGCAGCACCTTAAATTTGTTAAATAAAAAGTTGAGACTGATTTACAGATTGTGGTAGCTTTACAAAACAGGAAAATTATATGTACAACAGTGACTATGCACTTGAACAAGTTTTTCAAACAGAAGGGAGACTTTTATAACATTATTTCTTAATAAATATATTTAATGCATTAAAATAAGTAGGTACCTTGTATATTGCTTTGAATGTATGTTTGGGTGTGCATTTTACAAACTGTACAATTCACAAGTTCTTTTTTCAGACAACTTTATTTCTCCACATGCTGTGTAAATGACACAGCTACTTCTGGTATGAAATACTTCACTTATATAAATATCTACCATAGGTACACTAAGCCTTCCTCTATTTTAATTATCATCAAATGACATCACACAGTGAATGCTTTTAACTGATATTAAGCACTTTTGCATATTCAAATGAATCACACCTTTGACAATGTTTTCACAGAGCAGCCCCTAAAAGAAAAACTCATAAGCTACCTGAAATGTAAGAAACTCTTGTAAAGACCTTAGCTGGTTGCTCTATTTGTAATTTGCAAACATTAATTTTCCATACAAAGCTGTGTTATGTACCAGAGCAGTCATTACCTGCTCTGAAGAGCAGCACTTCTTTTTGGTACAGAAGATGTTTACCACTGCCTTTTAAGCAATCTTTAATTTTAGGTAACAACAATTCTTTAGAAACTTGACTTGAGGAAACTACTAGGTATTTGAGTACAAAATACCTTTCCTTTTCATGTCTTACACTAAGTAGCAAAAACTAAGGAGCTTACACCACTAGGCACTTCTGAAAACTTCAGCTAAAACCAGCGACTTTTGAGTAACAACATAGCTACATCTCTGGAAGTGCTACATTTAAGAAAGAATGTTCTTCCTGAAATCAAATAATTTATGTTTAGGCTTTTTTCAATTTAACAGATACCTAGAAATGGACGGGGGGAGGAACCAAATAGTAAGAAAACCAACTATTTCTTTTACTTCTGACAACCTTGAAACTTCAGTCACAGCTATATTATCCTGATTTATCTTAGCATTGAACTGCACGCCTGACTCTAAGGATCCAATTAATCTTCAGCTTCTCTGTCCCTTTCTCCCCAGTGGAAAACCCAATCATGGAAAAGTACTTTTCCAGATTAGAAAAAAAAAATTGTGATTTTCATTTGATCAGGCAGAACTATTTTTTTCTTAGACGTTGCTTTCTTGCACAGGCAAAGTTTCACAAATCAAATACCATGCTTTCCCAAGAGCAAGAGAAAACAAATGTTTCTGAAGAAGCTTACTATAAAAGCTCCTGGAAAGAGTCACTGAATTCATTTGGATTTCTGAATAGTCAAATAAGATAGTTTAAGAAAGATCTTTATGTTCTTAGTATGGAAAAAAGTATTTCAAGTAATTTGAGTGAGAATGGAGAAAAAGCTAACAGTACTTGGTATCACTCTATGTTAGAAAGATTTAATAGATGATGGTTGATATGACTATAAGGGAAAGATAGAATTCTTCTTCCCTTTGCATCACCACACAGAACTGAAAAAGACAGGTGTGGGTATGCAGTTGACTTACCAAGGAAAAGCATAGCAGCTGGCTTTGCAGCTAGCTGAAACCCTCACTTCAAGTAATCTCTTTCCTTTAAACCTTAATTGCTGTGAACAGGGTTGGCCATTTTCTGTTCTGGATCCAATCTCTTTATTCAGGTGGATTTTGAACAACTTATCACTTCCCAAAATAGTCAGCAGGTGGCATACTCCAAATAATGGAGGAACTAATGGCAACTACAAGACTCATCAATCAGAGAACCTGCAGCTTAGGTCACAGGAACCTTGCTCAATCCTCTGCCCATGAGTAAAACTTCACGCTAGCACAGATTCCACCTGGAATTATCTTCCTACGTAGCCAAGGCCTTTTCAACAGAAATCACCAGAGTAAAACCGCTTCCACAGCACCACTGTGAGGGACACTGTCCTTCAACCCATCCAGCTGTCTCTACTATCCCCTTCTCCGAGTCTAGTCTTTGCTGTTTGCAGGGGGCCCCCAGCTCTGACCAGCATCTTCCAGTCCCTACACAACAGTTTAGTTAGATGAGACTTTTGCAGCAGAAAGCCAGCTGCTTTTCGGTATAACCTTCGTATCAGAAAACTAACCTTTTTCCTGTGAGTCCATCACATGTCAGTCAAATCAGCATTAGGGAACTGCTATGCCATGCCACTTCCATACAGATTGGCCAGCGAGCTAGAGAAGCATCAAGCCTTCTCTTCCTGTTTGGACTTGTGGGCAAGGTATGGCTCATCAGCCATTTGGTGGCTATCTCTGATTTAGGCATCTTCTACTACTCTTTGCCATGTGGCTTTCCTGCTAGTTATTACTTTTCTGCTGTTCTCAAAAAGTGTTCATATCACATCAAACCTGTAATCTTTCTATTATGACACATTTAAGGTCTTTTTTTCCCCATTGTGTTAATTGCTTTACTAAAATTTAATTTTGACTAACTGAAACATTGCTGTCATGCTCTAATAGCTACAAAAATTTGACAGACGTATTTAGGAGCAAGAAATTACTGTTGTAACAAAATTTGTATGTGAATCTGTCTTCACAGGCGGTGAAGACAGTCTAGTCAAGTTGTACTCATTTTTCATATAGAAATTTTATCTTCCTTTCCCTTCTGAGTGAAACATCATCTCTGAGCTTATTTTCTACTGAAACAAATAGGACCAAGTTTTATGGGTGTGAGTTGTTTGTTTTTTTTTTTTTTTTTAATGAAGTAATTGGAAAGATGAAACTGTATGTCATCATTATCATTACCATTACATGACATCTTTACCCCCTGCCTGTTCCCAGCCTCTCATCCACCTTGGTGACAAGAAAAGGAAGGGATGAAAACAGTTACTTTTTTAATGGCATTTTCATTATTATTTGAATTTCAATTTCATTATCTGTTAAACATGAAAGAAATGTTTGGCTCCTCTTGTGATATGAGGGAAGCAGAAAGAGACTTTTAAAGAGAGAATAATTGGTAATGAAATGTTGCTTAGAATTCAATGATAAAGACCCTTATCCTAAACTTTCAGACTTTTATGTATATAACGTAATAGATGACTACTAAGAACTTAATAAACAAACTTTTAAGATTAGCAGCCTTTTGCAAAATGTATTCATCTTATGTTATTTACAGCAGCTCTTTTGATCCAAACTTATTTATTAGGGACAATGTAACTTAGAGGGGAACCTAATTTTCATCGAAATTGTCAAATATGCAGTTTTTTAATCTCATATGCATGAGATCAAAAACCACCAGAGCAAGGTGACTTTAACATGTTTCCTGTAATGTAAGGTGTCAACCCTTTTAAAGCTCTGTTAAGTTCATAATAGGAAAAACTAATTAAGACATAGCACAAGACATAGTATTATTAGGCAAGACATTGCCCATTCCTTTCATGAATAACAGATCTAATCTTACCAGTTCAATGAAACATCCTCAGACCTGCCAAAAAGTGGTAATGAAATTATAACATTCATAACAGTCAAACAGTTAGATGCCAGTGTGGACTATCTGATATGAATTATTATTCTTATTACGAATGAGCACCCCCATAGTTTTCAGTATGCAGCCTGCAGCACCATGTTCACGTCCCTATTCTTACATATTCTGGCATCTAGAACATTTTCAAGTACTAATATTTTGCACATATACCATGGCTGCCTTCTGAGTACTTCAAAGGATAAATAAAATTAGTCTCACTATGCCAGCAAAATGAATAAATGTACTCTGGCAGTTCTTCAGATAGAATTTAAATCACCTACATTATTTCCCCTAGGAAGATACCCTGTTTGTGGGACAGAAGATCTGTATACTCCTATTTGCACTTTTGCACCTTAAACCCAAGGCCATCTTTCTCTATAAATAAACTACTAGAATAGCACAAAGCTTGCACTAGTTGTAATTTAAACACATCTTTGTAAATCACAAAAGGAAATTCCCATCCCTGCAATCTTCTGCCTTTTGTACATCCAGAGAGAAAGAAAAATCCAGCACTCCTTTTCGAAAATCACAGGCAGATGCAATCTTGTTCTGGGGCTCTTGATAAGAACCTTTGATTGGCATTTGATTTACTTTTCCTCCTATTTTCTTTTAATGCCCTTTCTTCTCATGAAACAAAGGAGAAAAAGAGGATGAGTAGGTTGCTGTCAAGAGCTACATAGACGCAGCTCTGAATAAAAGCAGGTGTAATTTTTTTTTTAAAAAGCAGCTATAAATTGACAGTATGTTTATAGTAAGTATGTCTGTAAGAAATGTATATGTGTATCTGTGGATGGGTAGATATCAGGGTGAAATCAGTTCCCCAGGGAGCCTGATAGTAAACTTTACAGTAAAATAAATTTTATATTAAACTTTCTAAAAACTACATTAAGTCTGAATGGTCTTCAACTCACCCAACCCAAAATACTCCGCTAGGATTAAAACGAGCATATGATTTTTCAAGTACAGAAAATTTCTGCTTTTTTTGAGGAGAACTGAACAGAACCACAGTCACTTCTCAGTTGCCCCTGTGCCATGGGAGACAACTTTCCTGCTTTGCTGATCTGGTTTGAGCCTCTCACATAACACTCCACTTCCACAATTGTGACTTGGGAAGACAAACAGCATCCCTTCCAAACATCCCTCTCTTGGTCCTTCTTCCCCCACTTTATATACTGAGCATGATGTCATATGGTCTGGAATATCCCTTTGGTCAGTTTGATTCACCTGACTTGGCTGTGTCTTCTCCCACCCTCTCATGTACACCCAGCCCCCTTGCCAGTGTGGCAGTACGAAAAGAGCAAAGGTCTCGGCTCTGTGTAAGTCCTGCTGAGCAATAACAAAACATCTCTATATCATCAATGGTGTGTTCAGCATAAATCCAAAACACAGCCCCATACCAGCCACTCTGAAGAAAACTAACTCTACCCCAGACAAAACCATCACATCATGGTGCAAAATAGAACTCTCTACCTATGACACTTCTGCTACTCGTAACACTTCTTGGGTAAGCCTGGTACATAGAGAAGCTCTACGAAGTCCCATCATCCGATAAACTATGTCCTCATTCCAGGTACCCTTGATCTCCATTGGTTATCCTTTCAGTGGCAGCATATTCTAGTTGCAACGGGATGTTTATGTGTTCTTGACCAGAACAGATCACTGTCACCTACAGATGTACCAAAAGTTGTTTCATTCATAAAACTTTGCTCTATCTTGTCACATGAGGAAAACAGTTGTGGTGGGTTCTGTGTTTGTTTTGCCTTTTTCATTAAACTAATAAAAGAACTTAATGTCACTTACTGCAAGTAACTTGTTTTGGGCTTATAGTTCAATTAATAATTTATTAGAATAAACAGATCCTGTGCCAAGGTCCTGCCCTTTCCTCAAATCCAGCTCATTTTCCACCTGTATGCAAGCAAGTGGAGCAAAACCAAAACAGAGATCTCGCATACAAACACTCATGATGACAGAAGAGAAGCGAGGCTGGGAATGTGACTGCTTCTTCTGGAGGTTTAAGATTATACCAAGTTTGAAAAGAGATTAAGCCAGGGAAGCAGCAAGTAGTAAAGTGGAAGATAATGAGATCTGGATCTGTCACTGACAAGCTTTTTCATAAAGTCACAACTCCATGCTGTACTTTTCCCTTTCATTTATTTTGTTACTTCAAGTTAAAAAACTCTCAAACCTTTTTTTTTTTTTTAATTGAAAAAATATATTCAACTTGTTATAGAAAAGAAATAGGGAGGTTCACACCTCCTGGGTGGTTTATGACCTTGAGAAAGCCACCCAACAACTTCATGTCTGCACAACAGAGCGTGGCAGCCAATCTGTACTATATATACATCGTTGCAATGATTTTTTTTCTTTTAAGTACTCTTAAAAATTTCACACACATAATAAAGATTGACAAGCATACAATTCATTCTCTAGGTCATCAACTACATGGATGTATTTTCCATCTCTTCTCTGAACAACTTTTTTTTTTTGTTAAAACAAGGTCATTTTGGATTATCAAATTCTATTCTGGATTATCAAGTCTTCTCTGTTCAAATTATAATGGTGGTATTGATCCATGATCCTCACATCTATTTATGTGTTATCAGCATGTTTCACACAACACAAAAACAAAATTAAAGAAGTAGACATATTCCACCTCTTTGGGAAGGCAGCATGGATGTTTTATAAAACTGTGAATCCTTGTTCACATACCAAGAATCCAGCAAGCATTGATGCATCCTTAAGATGAGGAATTAAACAGTTAAAATGTGGACTTCTAAACCAAATTTTAAAGTGTCAGTGTGCACTCTCAGTTGACTCTTCATAGTAATATGATAGCTGTCATAGGAACAATAGTATCCTTACAAGTAAATAATGGAGCTAAGGCTGCGACATTGTCACATTCCTGGGTAACTGACTACCAGTCTGGATCTTTTAAAATCACTTTTGTAGTCATTTAACCAGTTAGACCCTTATACAGTACTTTTAAATAAATTTACAGCTAAAGTTGCAGCGTAAACATCAGCAATTTCTTTAAGTTCTTAGAATTGCATTTGTTTATACCACCATGATACCCACAGATACTAATTCTAGTGCCAAATAGATTTAACACCAGAAACGGTTATCACAAATTTTTCAAGAGCATTGAGTAACTACTTCTTTGCTGAATGATAGGGTAACAAGTGGCAATCAGCCTACTCTGCAGGAGACTCCTATAAACACCACTGGGGACAAGCCTATGCTGAAGCCAAAAGAATCACACCAGGAAACACAATCAGCTCACTGTAAAAATTCTCAAAAGCCTCCAAATTATTACTTTTAAAAATTCAATTGCCCAAAGGACTGGGAAGGAGTAACAGTCAATCTACAAGAAGCTGGTATAACACAGTAAAATTTCCCAAGATGCTAATGTTTTTCATGGCATCTTTTTGAAGTGGCCCAAGATGAATCCTCATTCATACTGGCAGTGTTTCTCATCATGTAACATACCAGCATTTTCATTTAAAAACAGGACTAACATCAACTGTCACATCACAGACTATATTTGAACCCTTTTTTAGGTAAAACATTTATAGAGGAGATACTTTTCCGGTGTTAGCCATGTGATATTTTGTGCAAAATTTTGTTCTGTAGGAGTTGATATCATAGAGAAAAAACTGAGTCAAGACAAAATTATGAACATGCTGTTATTTAAGACATGAAAAAACCGCAAACAGATGGAAAGAGCTACCTGATAAACTGAACTCATGCAGGGCAAAGAAAGATGGCTTCTGTTGATTTAACCTAACAACTGTCCAATTCCACTAAACATCTTGGTTGTAAACATTTTGGTTACACTGCCAAATGCTCAATTTTGCTCAACAATCTAATGCTCCATTAACCACAGTGTGACAGTCAGGTGGCTTTTTTTCACTCCCACAACAGGCACATACCGAGAAAGTAAGATGTCACTTGACTCATTTAAAGAAATAGTACTTCTGTAACCCAACTTCCTTTAACCATTCTTAAGCCTAAACTGATTTTATGAAAACTACATCTCAACTGAAAAAAAAAAAAATAATTACTGATTAGGCTGGTATGGTTGAAAAGTACAAAAAGTTGCACAGCTTATGTATATTTTATATCTGCAGGGGAATCTTTTCAGCTGAACCCTTTAATCAATTTCCCAATGTTTCGCAATGTAGAAAAGTCAGGTTAAATGTATCTGGACTGAACTATAGGTCAGTTCTGTATGTATACACAGTGAACATCCTAGGCTTTGGAATGGACCTAGGGAGGCATCATTCCTTCATTACAGAGGAGAGAAGTGGCATGGTCCATCTGACACTATCACCTGTCCATCCATTCACCCATCTTAAATTGGACATCATTGGCACAGTTGATTGCCCAGAAATACTGGAACTACAGGGCTCAGGCTTCCTTTGACTCTTGCTGTGCAAAATAACAAGCCCCAGTCACATCAAATTTGCATGCTGAAGATATCTAGTTGATGTGTGAGTAGCATTTATATGATCGTAGTACTGATACATAAAAAAAAAAAAAAAAGAGACAGCTTCATAACATTTGTTACTTTTTTCCCAATTAATTTCATTTACTCCAAGGACCCCTTTCTGTCCAAGAGGTGCATACCTCTTTATAAAACATATTAAGCTCAATAGAATGTTGGTTTAATTTATGGACAGATAATTCTGTGAGGTTTTTTTCCTGTCATGATAAGGAATTATCATTTTGCTAAAAAATCTGCATTCATCCTCACGCATTACTAAGGATAATTATGGAAATGAAGAATACCAATACCAACCATTCTGTGGTTGTAGAAGAGAAGAGGATAAAGATATTCAAAAGAGGAGACTGAAGCAAAAGGCTTAAAGGATTAATAACTTAAAAGCCTATACATATTATTCATTCAAAATGTTTATAAAACACGGCAATAAACAACAGATATACCAACTTGCAATTGAAGAATCACCCTCGAGAATACAGCAGAGCATAAAGCAAAACAATGAAGATACCAAGAAGCCACAAGTACCATTTTGGTCACTTCTAATCATGACAAACACCTTTCTGTCACAGCCAAAGACTTTGCCGCTTACAGCTTGGGGTGACCAAATGACACGGCATATGATCTGCTTGTTTCCTACTAGGAAACACAAGAGTGTACTGAAATGTTTGACATTTCCATGGGACAGGAAAACCGTTCCTTATCCAAATTTAATTCTGTATTGATATGACAACTTGCCTTCAAGTGGTCAATTTGACAAAATCCCTCCTCTCAGTGCTGCTCAGTGACCAGAGCTCACTGCGGACAAAGCAGCAAATGCACATGCAGAACTGCTTGCACAGAGGTTCTGGCCTATTAAGTTTGTAAGTACAGAAAGACCTATAGCCAAAGAGATTGAAAATTTGACCAAAGAAAACTGACCTAGAGCAATCCAAACAATCACTCAGAATTAGTAAGGTAACACTACAGTCCAAGTTCCCCTCTCAAACAGTATCTCAATTTCATCCTACTTATCAGCTGCAATACCAGATCGAAAACAATATTTAATATCTTTAAACTTTTTCTCTCACAGTACTAAAAGTTGATAATTTGTGTGTGAAACTCCTAAGTTCTTTAACACTGGCATGCCTAATAATTACTTTATTTTAAACATTCACTCTCCCCTTTTTTCTTCCTATTTGTTTTTTTCTTGCTTTTATTGCATATTTTTTATTAGGATACATAATTACACACTGCAGATTTCCAGTTAGTCTCTGTTTCCTAAGCATTTCTAATTTGATGCAGACATCGCAGTCTGTCAAAGTGAGGTAATATGTATTTTAGTGAACAGTAAACAAAAAAACTTCAGCAATAATATTTGTGTCATGCTGCCTGTAAGAACTATTTATTCCTTATTCATGATTTTTCCATTGGTTCAGCTGTAGATAAACTATTTTTTTTCTGAGCTTTTCCTCTTTTTACTGATTTATTGAAATAAACTGGCTATTTAGGCATCTTGTTAGAAGCACCAGAAACAAGTTTTGCTCTGTAAAGGCTTGTTGAGCATTATGTGCTTCTCCACTTAAATCTGAAACTTCACTGTGAAGAAAAAAAAAAAAAAAACAACAAAATAAACAACAATCAGTTATGCTGGTTCATTCCTTTCTTGGGTACTGACAACGTCAAGACTTATAAGGATTACAGAAAATGGTCACGTTGATTTCAGGAAACAGAGATAATCAGACACCAGAGGAACAGAACCTTTAGGGGACTGAAAGCCTGTTCAAAGGTGACTTTAATGAAATGAGGACTGGAACTATACAATACTGGTGAGAATAAACACTACAAGAGTAAAGAACTGGTTGGGATGGAGAGGAGGTCCCCGTCATTCCCAATTTCTATCAAAGAGCAACCACGCTGCTGACCTCAATGAACTTCATCATCTGCTGTCTAGGAACTGAACTACTCAGAATTAATGGAAAAGGATTACTCCTATCTCTTTTCAGATCCCCAGTTTTGTACTTAAAGATACCTTCATCATACCTTGATCCACAAGTCCTTGCTAATCTTAATCTCATGAAAAACTATAATTATTTGGACATAAATTTTCAATGTTCTCTGGTCATATCAAGATAAAAAACTTCTCAAAATTTACTACAAAGCCAGATCCCATGAACTGAAATGATCATTTTATCACAAAGGAAAGCTGCTTTTTGCAAGAACCAACAAACATCAGATTTTACAGATAGGGACCTGGGAATCAGACATGTGCCTTAAGAAAACTTTCTTCCATACAAACTCATTATCTTCATCTAATCTTTCAGAACTCATATTTAAAATTACACAACTATCAGAAGGCTACCCATAACAGTGTACCACGTAGCTGCACAAGTTTAAAACACTTTGAAAATATTATCCAAACTAAAAATTTGCTATTCCTTCTCATCTATAGCATTCATCCTTGCTCAAAGACATCAAATCTAAAAAAAAAAAAAAAAAAAAAAAGTATCTTTCTTAGTTCATGTATTCTCTCTGATTTTCTGTCAGATGATCTGCTGAGTATTTAGTTCTTTATTCACTAGGACAAAATCAAGTGATTAAGTATGTTT
This sequence comes from Pipra filicauda, assembly GCF_003945595.2. Taxonomy (NCBI): domain Eukaryota; kingdom Metazoa; phylum Chordata; class Aves; order Passeriformes; family Pipridae; genus Pipra; species Pipra filicauda. The sequence goes on along the minus strand of NW_024103563.1, from coordinate 625,494 downwards.
TTAGGCTTTTTTGTCCTTCCCCTCCCATTATCAATTCCTTCAACCATGAAGGCAGCGCTCTTTTTTTCCTTTAGCCCCTCCTTTTTTTTTAACAGAAATTTGCAAGTAAATCATATCCTCATCCATTTATTTAAAAATGTTTATAAATTTATATTTTTTAAAAATTACAGGTTTGTTTTTTTTTTTTAAATTGTCAAAGTTATCTCTAAGATATTTAAGTACAAATGGCATTTTGCTATCCATTTTCCCCATGACAACAATGCAATATACCCACAGCCTAGAGACTAGGTTTTCAACATTTTAAAAAGAATTAAAACTGACACTTCCCATTGTCTTCATCCCCAATGCCTTTCAGAACTCTTATTAATCTCTGATAAATGAAAAAAACCTGAATAAATAGATTTCTTATTCTACATATGTAAAGAGACATAACTTTTCTGGACTACTATTAAGAGCCAGATCATATAGGTACATATTGTTTCAATAAACAAAGATACCTTTTTACTTCTCCTCTTTTTAAAAGATTGTGTAAAAGGGAGGAGAAAACTTTATGGTTCCTAAACAAATGATAAGGCATTAAAAGGTCACCTTAAACATACGAATACATTTCACTACCAACCATCAAAGTACTGAACTGTACCAATAGCAAGGAGAAGAACAGAGAGTAAATGGCACGCACATGCTAGGGCTTAAAATAAGACTACATTACACCATTCAGAAACAAAAAAAATTACCCCAATATTGCCATCTTATAATCTTTAAATGCAGGGGAAAATATTTTTTTCACAAAGAACTAGCTTTAATGTTATACAACCATGCAAAGGTTGGTAGAAAGAGGAACAGCACTTCAAAAGTCCCAACCAAACACTGTAAGTCACCAGCTGTATGATGCAATCAAAGCCTCCCAGACAAGTCACATCCCTTGGTAAAATTAAACAGCACAGTATAAACAAGTGGCTTGTAAAGAAGTTTAAAACTTACCAAGAGACACAGCATGTCCAAATAACAAACTCAAATGAAAAAGAAACCAGGAAACAACAAAAATCAAACCACAGCACTCATCACTGCTCAGTACCTTGTCTGCTCTACTAGAGAGCAAGAGGAAAGACAGGATATAGCTGGGTTTCCTAAGTGGCACAAGGTGTCTCTGTTTCAGCAATTAAACCTTGCCTTTAATTTCAGGTGATTACACTTAAGAGAATATATCCACTCCTTAATAGCTGTCTAAATTGCTCACCAAAATATCTGTCTCTTCAAACTCTAGGTGAATGTTACCAAAATCAGTCAGTTACTTTTAGTGTCATACTTTTGAGACATTCAATTTGATAAGAATTTCAAAACACTAATCTTGTATTTCTTACAGTTTTCCTGTTTTCTACAAGGATTGTGTTTGAAAATGTGGTCATTAACATTACTTATTTCAACACCAGGAAAGTCGTTCATACATGTTTTGTTAGAAGAGTCAAGGACTGCATGATTTGCATTTGAAATCATTTATTTGACAAAGCCAAAACTTTTTGTCAAAAACACATTAAGTTTCCATGCAAATGTCTTTCAGACGCTTTCTGGATAAAAAATGTGGTCATTGGCCAGAAAGAGAGAAACCACCTGCTACAGTGAGAATACACATCTTAGATGCAGGAAACCCATTTTCAAGTCCCCAGTTTGTTTAATTTATTCTAGGAAGAAAACATATATTGCTCTAACACATACTGGAAAGTAAATAATTATTATTAAATTAATTCCTGCATTGCAAACAGTTTACATTTTCACTACACTGAATGAAGTTTATGGAAACACTCGAATTTTATCTCATTTATGACAATACAACCACAAAAAAAGTACTCTTGGGTTGGAATGGTCAATATGGTTTTACATTTTCACCTTTAAAATAACTGCTGGGGTTAAAATGGTCAGTACAGATTAACATTTTCACTTTTAAAGTAACTGATGCCTCTGATATAATCCATGCCATCCATGACCCGAAGGCACATGCCACTGTAGTCAGTGGGCACTGTGTCATCGATTTAAACAGAATTTTACTCCAAACCTCTTATAATAATAATTCTGCTCACTAAAAATAAACTCATCATATTTTAAAAATGCCTGTTAAGGGAAGTTCTCTGTTTGAGCATCCAGGAGCCACCCTGGCATCCACTCTCACACCCTCTGAGCTGGGACCGAGGCCCCTTCACAGCTACACACCCCACACTCACAGTCAGACCACGTTTCCCACAGCAGAGTCTCAGATGTCCAGATCTTTAATATAATTTAATGACAGTGCAATAACTACATAACAGCTTTAACTGTCTCCAAAGAGGGACCCTGAACAAAAGAAATCCTGGGCTTTTATACCCTCACAGTCTAAGGGCAGGAAAGTCTGGAATCATCTGCTGCTGCTGTGTCCCTCAGTGTCCAGTCACCTGCCAGGGCCAAATGTCCCAAGGCCCTTTGATAAACAAAGGGTCAGCATTTCAGGAGTTCCTACCTTGCCTTCTGTTCCCCAGAGCTCATCCTGGAGCTGCACCCAAGCTACCTGCACTGAATGGATTCTTCAACATGCCAAGGTACTCCCCCAGATTTACTTACACCTATCAGTCCCTAGACAAGGGAAATTAGGAGGATTTACCATCTGTACTGAGATGAAGAACTTTTAGTGCTCTTACTGGGTATATCAAAATCCTCCCATGGAGTTTCAAGAAAATCTTTTTTCATAGTCTTAGTGATAACACCTTGTCAGGAACCCATAATGTTACAAGTTCTATGACTTTTAAATATTAGATATAGAGTACTCAGCAGGACAAACTTACTCTGTAGGTATGCATCAGAACACAATGTGAGCATGCGCCTGCCTGAGGGAAAGGAACCTGAATGAACCCAATATCTACCCTTGTAGTACTGATTATATCAGTAATGAAAAGTAATGATGATCCTTCTGCATTCCTTTGTTGAAGCATCATCCGTGTTTCTGGTTGCTTTTGGAGACTTTAATAAGATATACATTAATAATTTTCCTGTATGTGCCCCACTGAGTAAACTAACTGAATTTACAGCACTAAAAACATCAATTTTGCCTAAGATCATAGATTACAATTTTGAAATATTGAACTAACTGTCATGCTATGACAAAAGTTTCAACAAATTAAGGAAAACATGCTAAAAGAAAATGCATGTCCACAAAATTTGGGAAAGAAAGTAAACTATGATCAAGGCATTGAGGCAGAAAGAAATCAGACAATACAACATAGTTCTCAGGGTCATTCCTGATTTTTTTAGTAATTATATCAGCGACACTGGGAAATTACTGATGTTGTACCTACACTCTCTGCAATAAAAAGTAATCTCTTCTTTTAAGTAAACGTCCTTGCACCAGGACAACCCTATTACTGAGTTCAAACAAGTTTTCTTGAATGATCCCACATTTCACGTGTCAGGGCCTTCCGCTATTACCTCTCTTGAAGTATTTTATTTTCAGACTAGACTTTGAGCTGCAAGCCCTGAAAGAAATGGTAATCTCAGGAAATATCATCTTATGTTCAGAATGTGTAAATATTTGTCTGTCTTCTCCATACATGAAGTCTGGCAGGTATAGATTACCCACAGGCACTCAAGACTACTTTCGTCTGGGTGATAAAATCTTCCTTAACTATACATCAGTCATTCAGAAAAGAATATCCATTGAGGCATTTTAAGTCCACTCTTTCCTACAGTCTGTTTTTTAACACTTCATTACAGCATCCTGGTCTTTACTCTGCTTTGGAAAATTGCTTATTTAGTCTATTTGTTTCTCCTTACTCACCCAATGTCCCCTAAGAGAGCTAAATCAAATACACCCATGTAGGGACGTGTAATAGCCCAAAGTATTTAAGCAGTAACATTATCTGAATGATTAACTCACATACAGTGTTCCTCAAAATTGTATAGCAGTATTTTTGGATTATACAGTAGCTCTGCTGTCTTCTACATTTCCTCCTTTCTAAACTTGAAGGAAAAGGTAGGTATTTCTGGTTCCATGGTGTACAGGAAAGCTTTTTCAATGGACACACATAAAATACATAAAGAGTTGTTTTTTAATTTTTTTCTTTTATTAAGTTCTATTTTGATAATACTATTCTTTTTCACTCCATTTCATATCAGTCAAAGCTGAGGAAGATAATTTCATAGCCACATCCACACCCTGCTGGATGGGCTGATGCAAATATTACTCATGAAACAGGTGATGTGGTCATAATCAGATAGGCTTGCTGGTAGAACCCTGTTCCTAAGGAAAAGTGTGTAGAGAGCTACTAAGGAAAAGGAAAACAGAGTGAATAGATATATAGATGCTTCTTGCAATAGGACCCATAATACCTACTTTGGACTCCTACCTTCAGAATAAATTCAGTGGTTTTGCAAGTATCATAGACTAGGATGATAAAGACTGCAAAACAAATCAGATGTATAAATCTTTTTGAGAAATTACAAAATTGAAGGCTTTCATCAAAGGTAGAAAGCTGCTGTGATGATGTGGCTTTTATAAGTCTGTGCTACACCAGTAGGACATAAGGAGTCATAAAGAAAGCAAATACTGACATGGAAATAAAATTAAAAAGTGGGAGGAATTGATTAAACCACTGAAGAATGGTGACAGACTGGTTTAAAATAAGATGGAGACTGGGGCAGCAGATTAATAGAGGTGGGGTTGCATGAGTCATACTTGTATAACTCTACTCACTTTAGTAAAAATACCAAAAGCATCCACAAAAAAACCTCTAAAACCAAACCCACCCCCCCAAAAAAAAACCCAAACAAACAAAAAAACAAACAAAAAACACAGAGGCTTCAGAACTTACATGCTTCTCAGAGGAAGCAGAAATTCAGGCAGAGGGCGGAAGGAGATGGATGAGAGCTAATGAGGCCTCCAGCCCATGAAAGACGATGAGTGAACCCTAACCTCTATCTGCCCATGGGTCAGAATGTCTATGTGATTATTTCAGAGTATGTTTCAAAAACAAACAATACATTAAAATGGTCTTATTCAAAGAAGTGACAACAAATATTTAAAATATTGGGAATACTGCATTTAAGGTAGAAAGGGTAAATATGCCTGCTGTGTCAATAAGCATAAGAAGCTTTTTGAAGTATAGGCCCATTTTTTTGTCATCATTGCTGACTAAGTTAGGAAATGACCTCATTCTTCACCTGGATATATAAAGTCACACTCTCAAAGATAAGTCTGCTGGGCTAACCAGCAATCACTATTGTGACTGTCATATTGATTATTCCAAACATCCGCAGCAAAATTATTAATCTGATTATTGACCAAATGGAAAATTTATCTCTTGCTAAGTTGTATGCACAAATGTCATGAGCTGCCAGAGTTGTGCCCATCAATGACTGCAAAGATCTGTGTTTACAGAGCCAGTAGAGCTGCAGGATGAACAGCAGAACTGTTAGTACAGACCTATTTTAGTATAGATCTATATAGACCTACAGCAGTGGTAACACTGCTGAGGACTGTTAGCTTTTGTGGCTTCTGCTGGCACTTACATTTTCTTACTTAGGGAATTTGCATGAAGAGTATTAATTACAGAAGTCAGAACACAGTAAGATAACAAATGCTGAAGGAAATTCTCAACTCCCTCAAAGCAGAAAGGAGAGGATGGAAGATTTATTTTTGCTTTTGTTTAATGACAATTAGTAAAGCATGGTTGAGATTAATCATAGAATTGAAACACAATTAAACATTCCTATAATAAATTTATGGTTATTATTTACAACTTGGTTGTGGCTAATAACCAGTGAGACTGATGCTCATTATAATAGATAATGTATAATTAGGTAATATTAGATATCTTATGTACTAAATGGCTGTCATATATCTCTTCTTAAAAGGCTGTCACTATATTTTAGAACAGTTTAAAAATAATAAAATACTATTATAATAAAGCACAGTATAATGAGTAGGAGAAAAGAACAGGTTCTAAAAAATTGATGAGACATTGCTTGGTAAGTTGACCTTTTAGAAATACCCCTTCCTTCACTTATCTTCTAAATGAAAGGCAGGATTATTTTTAATTCCAGCTAATGAGCATAGATATAAGTAGTCATAATTAAAAGTCACTCACATTTGAGCCAGCTACGGTTTTGCTATTATAACATAGAATAACACTTGAGTTAAAGTTGCATAACAAATACTGTTTTATTTCAAATTTTTAATTCTAAAATTTTTCAACTGTGACACAACTTTTTCCCCACAAGATAAGGACCTAATTCTTCAAGCAATATTATACAGGGACAGAATAATAAATTTCTGTTCAAAGGAGGATCCTCTCTATAGAAGAGTTTAAGTTCAAAACCATCAACAAAGATGATGTTGTTTTGTGAGAGGAGAAATAAATTTTTCCCATAATATGAGAAAGTACATTGCTTTTTTAAACACTTTTAACCATGGAAAACAGCAGAGGACTGAAAGCTGGAATTTGACATAATAATAATCACTAAAATGAAATGCCTATGAGTGTTTTATCAAAAATTCATTCAGAAAAACTTTTCAAAAGTGTCTGCATATGCAGCTGAATCGGACTTTTTTCCAAGATTTTGAAGAGCACAGCTAAAGAAGACTGCTCTGAATACCTGTTTGTCACTAACTCCACAGGGAGAAGGAAACCCGAAGGCACACAAAATTGTGTGCATTTCTGGCTGTTGTGTAAAGTTGCTTTTTCCTCACAGAAAACAAAATTTACTATTTACAATAGCTATGGAGCAAAAGTTGCTGAATGGCGCTAATGATATATTTATCTTTTCATTTTCTCATGGTTGCTTTTAGGATTAAACAGCACTGGAGTTGGCTACCTTTATTTCTTACTCAATTGTTTTCTATTCCTTTTGCTAGGTATCACTTATGCTCTTTTAACGGTACAGTCTTAACATAAAAAAAAGCCCAATGATTCAATTAAAATAGCAGCATACAATGGACCCAGGTGGAGTATCTCTTGCTGCACTGGAAGTGATCTTCCTCCAAATACTCCTGAGTATGGTCTCCTATGATTTGCATCTTTCTGGCAGTGCTGCATGTTACAGCATGTGGAATAGACTGGGAGAATGGTAGCTGGGTTCCATGTTAGGAGTGCAAGCAAACTTCCATTAGATTAAATTCAAAATCTTAAAATGGTTTTGAACAAGCTTAGGTTCTCCATATTTATACAGCACATATCCTGTGGGATTAAAAATGACAGGCTTCTGCTTTGGTGAAGTTGGATGTAAAACAAGAGTATGATGACAGGATTTGTATTCTTTCTTTAAACAAAAATAAAGGTAAATTGTTAAAATCCAAGGAAGGACAGTTGTCTTTCTTGGTATGGTTGAAAACTGGGGTTGGGTTTCATTTCACAGTCTAATATAAAAGCTCATTAGCTCAGAGATCCTCAACTATCCCAAAGAGAGGTAGTTTTTAGGGCCCTGCTTCATTTCACCTCTGTTTTCAGAACCACAGAATGGAATTTCTTTTTCAATCTTCATTTCTACAGGAAGGATGTGGGAAAGGTTATTATCATGTTGCTAAGGGAAATGCATCATCCCATCATCAAAAGCCAATATTATTGACTGACAGTATTTGGAGAGGGTTATGACTTGTAAAACCTGTTATGCACATTACTACTGGAACAATACTGCTCTCTCTTGGAGTGAGTCAAGGAGAAATAACAGAAATTGTTACATTGTAAATTACTCTTTTTTTTTCTACTAAAGGCCATTGGCTGTGAGATGTATTTGACTTTTTCCTGGTCTGACCTCCATTTTACTTGAATTCCAGAGGAAAATGTTTCCTGTTTTGAAAACTGAATGAAAATTAAATAATGCTCCCTGCCCTATTTTTCAGTTTCTTGTACCATTTTCTACTAGACTTTTAATCTGAAAAATTTCTTTACTGTTTTGTTAGAGCGACTATTCCACTCCAAATAAGTAATTTACAACCCATTTTGAGCTATACAAGCACCATCTCCTCCAAAAATAAAGGCACTACAGTGTACTTGTCAGAGCTTCCCTGATGCAAACAGAGCAGCATTTGCTTACCTCAGCATGAGAGTTCATTGTACTTTTTCAAGTTAGATTTTCTTACCTCTTACACCTTTATCTGTGCTAGCAGACCATTTCTTCTTATGTGACATATCTTAGTGGTTTTCCAGGCACAGGGAGATACAATAACTGCTGAATCTGACTTAGGATGTTGACCAGACTTCAGTGTGCCTTTAATGTGTTGTCCCAAGGAAAAAAGATGTGCACGCCGGTATCTTGGCACAACATTGCTCAATGTCAGCCACATGTGACTGAGGGACAGGGGTCTTGTAAACATGAAATCCCAAAAGAGGAATGAGAATCAGTGAACAGCTGACCACTGATATCTCATTTGTTGGGATCATCACCTCTGCTGATGAAACAACTGAGCAAGCACAATCCTTAACCATTCTAATAACAGGAATCAGCTGTTTATGAACAGCTAGTTGATTATGACCTATAGGCTACAAGTCTTGCACAGACATACAAAATATGGAAAAAATAAAAAAGGGTTTTTTTTCCAGAGTTGGCCAGGTCTGAAGGATGCTGGTATTTCCTGTGCCATGTGCAGGAGAGACACAAACTTTATATCATGAAACTTTATTCATTCCAGTTCTTTGTAATTTAGCATCATCACAAAGTGACTGAAAACACAGTGCAAGCAACTAATTCTATCCAAACAGAAGGTGGAAACTTATTCAGGAGAGGGAAAATTTAAAATTTTTAAAAGAGATATTCCTGTGAGTGTAACTTAGTCCGTATTATGACAGTTGAGTCAATGGTGAGGAAGACACAAGTTCCCTCTTCTTTATCTAACCAAACAACTGGAAAGTTGTTTGCTTCCCAACACAGCACCGCTCTGAATACCTGGGTGGCCTCAGGAGAACTCTTCCAAGAGTCCGGCTCTGCCTAAGGCCATTCTGTATCCCAGGATACCATGAAGTCAGCTAAAAAAGTGACACACTGTCACTTACTCCTCAAAGCTTAAACCTAATTAAGTTGTGGACATTGTCCAAACATTTATTATTAAAATTATTAAAATGCCAGGCCTGTGGCTTACACCGGATTTACGACAAACCTGTTCTTTGACAGATCTTTAATGTCTCCTGTATCCTTGGAGTAACTAATCACTGTTTCATTAAAACGTGTACTTGAAATACAAAATAAAGAGAAATTTGTTGATGATACACACATATCCAGGAATGCACATATGAAAATGTATCACCAGCGCATGAAATGGATAAAAGCACAGTGTTATAAATAACAGTTTGTGGCTCTAGTCTGCTGGAAAAATATTCCTCTCAAAACTAATAACATTTTATTCGAGGTGTTTCTTGAAAATTGCATTATTGCTATATACACAGGACATCTGCTGATACCACAGTAATTTAAACAAAAGGAAGAAGTAATAATAGCACTTCACAGTACCCCAGATAATATGATAAGCCAAAATTAATAGACAATATTTAGTATTAAATTAATTAACCATACCTTGAAAAATAATGGCTCCTCAGGGAGAGGGCTAACAGGGAGTGAGGTGGTACTACTAGCTGGACTCATGTCTGTACTCTGAAAGAAAAGCACACAGGAGTTTGCATTTTCAATTAAGTTCTGTGGACAGCTTTTTACATTTTGCGAGAGAAGAAAAAAAGCTTGAAAACAACACTGAAAATCCAACAGAATTAGATTGACAAGGCAACTGCAATCTGTACTTTATTTACTTGTAATTAGTTCAAGTATTTCACTAATGGTTAAGTACTCTGCATTTTCTTTATTTTAAATTAACTCCCCATTCAAAGACTGAAACACATGCACAAATACACAAATAAGCCCTAATATATGAAAAGAAACAGGGAAGACCAAAGTTGTTAATAAAAATAAGACATTGATCTTCAATGGACCTATCAAGTCTAAATGCTTGAAAGATTGATCTAAACCCCTACTCCCTCTGTTGGTTAGTATGGTCATTATTTTTACAGCTGTGATAGATATGAAAAGAAGTGTGGAAGCTCTTAGCTTCTTAGATTTGGAATGGTAATAATAATAGAATAAAATCTGGATTTAAAAAAAAATATATAAACAATAACACAACTGTTCTGGAGAAAACTAGAATATAAGATGCTTTTTGGAACATAACTCCTTAAATGATAAAATGAAAAGAAATCCATCACAACCACCAATAAAACAGAAAAGATATAATGAAGAATACAAAAAAAAATCAACAAATTTGCATGGCCTAGAAATGCATTTCCTTTTCGTACTGTAACACTGCAATGTAGAATGAATTAATGGATTCAGCTTGTTTAACTAATCTGATACCTGTTTTCACATCAATATGAATCTACTCTGAGCCCTTTAAAAAACCCAAATTCTGCAAGTGAAGAATATGGCTCCACCCATTAAGTGATAACAGATCACTCATCAGAAGATTTTTACATTATGTAGAGACATTGCATTTTATTCAACCAACTGGTACATGATGAAAAATGAGATAAAATTTTGGGTACAAAATCCCTATGTCAGAACTCAAACACAGCGCACAGACTTCAAAGTTAACATCTACTAAGAAAATTTCTCAATTTACTTAGATACACATCAGTTACACCACACCGGAAAGAAGAGACAACAGTTACTTGCTAAATAAAAGAGATGCAAATAAAGGAAAAAGAAGGGGACCATGGTAATTATTTCCTAAGAGAGAGTCAGGTAATTAATAACACATGGAACACAGAGAAGTTGTTGAGGAATAAGGGAAATTATAGCATGTCAGAAAGCCAATATTTCTGTAGAATTGATCAGTCTGGTATTCAGAAACATTACAAATCTTAACATAGACTCCTGCACTCAACCAAGAAAACTGGCCAATAATCTTTACAAAAGGAAGTGAAACATAGCTCTTTTAGACTAAACTCAAAAGTACAGACTGGACACCTCCTCTGTGGGAGCATTCTGCATCAAAAGCCAACAGTTCAGCTGAGGACAATTTGTCTTTTAATTTACACAGAATAGGAAAAACCTAAGACAGGAAAAAAAATCAAGTAGCTGCTTCCAAACCAAATCAAGTGCCCTAATTTGCAACTAGAAGTTGCAATGATTACATTCCTTGACAAAACATCTCAGGGCACATACCTCAGAAGAACATCTGCTCTTCCATGATGACTGGACACAAGCCAGCCCACACCTGAATGTCACACTGGTGTGGCACCATGTCTGTAGTAAGGCTGTTGAGAGATGGGGTATATTCGAAGGAGCACTGTGACTACACAGCTTCTGGACTGAAAATGGCCAGACTTTGAGTCTGACCAGAGAGGAGCATTGGCAGAAGAGTCTGTCCCTGACCAGCGCTGTTCACATGTACATACTCTCAGCGGCCCCCTCCAAGAACTTGAGTAATTTTCCCCTCTAAGGAATGCACAGCTGTTTCCATGCCTTTGTAAATTAATTAATTCAGTAGCACTAACACAGTTTATTATAGCAGAGAATTGAGTGGGACAGTACCAAAAGTGTTGTTTCTTGAGCTACTAAAAATTAATCGCTGCTTTGAGAGGTGCTGTCAGCTTGCCCTCCTGAAGGGATATACTAAAAATTTCAAACAACATCACAGCCCCCCTAAATATTCTGTTCATGGTGTATTTATCACAATCACACTTTGCAGTCTAAAGCTCCCCGTACATATAAAAAAATATCACTGTGAGGAATTCACCCAAGGGGTACTTTTTATTTGATGTTGTCTTTTCAGTGCTTTTAGGCCAATTTTAGTCTGGAACAGGCTGTTAAAATACAGAACATTATCTAGACATTATTAGAATTTTTCCAGCAATTTTTCCATGATTACAAAGATCAATGCTCAAGTTTTATTCTAATTTCTGGAGCTGATCAGTCTAAATATACATCATCCTTCCTGTGCAACTGAATGGGTACCTTGGAGTCACTGCTATGCCATGTTAATCATTTATCCTCGGAGAGCAATGTTAAAAATGTGATTAACTATCATGAAGTTTCCCGATAAGAAGGCAAAGGAAGAAAACAAGTCTAAGAGAACAAAATTCTACATCCTGCTTGGAGATCAAGGATCAGGATCCTGTTTGAAGGCAGATAACCACCATTTGAGCCAGATAAAAGAAAAAGCAGCTCTTTCTGGAGCTGTTTTAAAGTAGTTACAGGCTTGGCTTTGTTTTCTTCCACTTGTGTATACCTGCCTCAGAGCAGAATGTTTCACAAACCTACATTCTGATGTAAATTGTCTAACAGCAGAGTAGAGAATATAGTCAGTGGTTTTCCAACAATACAGACGATCAGGTATGTGCACATTGTGAAAAACATGCTCCTTTGAAAACAGGAGTCATCTTCCAGTCTGCAGCAACTATTCTTTAAATGAAAGCAGCTTCACCTCACCTCATAAATTCGGATTTTTCTTGGTACAAACTCTTGCCTTTAATCTCATCTTTTCTAGGAAGTGGCCCATGTATCAACCCTCATTAATTGTACCATAAAATAAGGACTGTCCACTGACAGAAGCCAATTTAATTTGCTACAACTGCTTTTCAACAAGGGTAAACACTGCAATGGTATTTGGCAGACATTGACTTCTCTGGAGATCAGTATCACAATTTATTGATCTAAGAAGTTAATACTGACAGAGAAAACCTTCAGTGGATATTAGAGCTAGAGATCAAATAAATCTTTATAATAACTGAAGAAAAGACAATCTGTGTACTTTATAGCTTTTACTAAGGAGTGTTGAACTGACTTTCAGAGTGATAGTTTTAGTTGTATCATAAGTTATGTCACAAAGTATCATTTTATAATCTAGAAGTTGAGTAGAGCTAGGAAATTAATAAGTGCAGTCAGCAAACTCAGTAGTGACATTTTGATACACTGAAGATAATCAAAGACCTGCAAATGGATTTATTAATGGGTCTGCATAGCATCTGTATGAAATATTGTACTTAAATGTTATTATCCCATTTTATCTGTGGAAGTGAAAAAGAAGGGAAAGTGATTTGCTCAAAGCTGTGAAGGGAGGTTAGAAACAAAGACACAATCAGAAATCCAGTTATTCATCCAGACTGCACAATGGTCTATACACTTTTGGAGTGCTCTGATCTCTCTAATTTCTAATACTATTTAGCATCACAAAGAGGCTTTGCTGATACACATACATCATGCAAAAAAATCCTATTAAAAAAATGAGGCCAGAAAAATGAATATTAGTTTAGATAACAAAAAACAGTAGATACACAATACAAACTTTCATCTCTTACCCCCACACCATGTTTGAGAAAATGTCCCCAACACCTCCAATCTCTCTCACTAAGAGAGAGTACCTCCTTATAAGGTGGATAGGCCTATTTTCTAACATCTCTGAATAGAATTCAGGTGATTACTTCATAAATCTATTTCATGTCTCTCTTATTAGAAGGTATAGTTAATTATTCTTACTAAGTATTAATAAATGCAATTAAAAGCTGAGACATTTAATTATTATTTTCCAGCATTCGTCTGGTCCTGCTGCTTGCTGCTCCCATAGCTTAGAAGGCCACCTGAGTTATTGCAGCTCCCACTGCAGGGATGAAGCATAAATTACATCCGCTACTGTGTCTTGCTACCTATTTTTATGCTAGTATGTGGCCAAGTATGTTTTCAGTCGTTCAATTCTGTACTGATTAACAATGAGCAATTAGTATACAGGTGTACAGATTAGACCTGACTGCTCTTACAACGTAAGCAAAGCTAATCACCTGAGCTGTGAAATGCCAGTGGGAAATTTCACCTCATAGAAGACATTGATCTATCACTTAACAGCATTTGTATGGCTAGTACTGTTTATTTTAGAAGACTCTGAGTTCTCAGGAAGTCTATCAAATCTAATACTTTGCACAATAATTTTTTTCAGCGAGGAGGGATCAGCAGGAAGCATATTTTGTAACTTTCTACTTTGAAAAATAGCTGGAAAGATGCTCTTTTAGCCTTTTAATTAGGATGAATCAATTATAAAGCCCATAACCAGCATGCAACATAAAGTGTGCATAACCACAATTTGTTGCAGGGTTACAGTGTTTGAAGTAGTTCACACTCAGATTATATTTTCACATTGTTTATTTATATTTAATATAAACTTAATTTTACTCAAATATTTAAACTGACCAAGTTACCTATCTCTCCTCTCCTTATATTAAATGCAAAAATGTAAGAATATGAAAGTACTAGGCACAAATTGCTATTACTACCGGTTCTTCAGTTTCAAAAAAATGGCAATATGAAAATTCTTAACATAAAAATAATTTAGTAGCTGGCGCAAGGAAAACACCTTAATAAACATGTTTTTAAACGTGTAAATTTAAAGAAAGAGATCTAGGGGGTTCTGGTTTACAGTGGAGTATATACAGAGGAAAAAAACACAGTATTTTTATATGCATAGAAATGTCACATTTCTCATAATAGACAACGACACATATACACCACATAATTAACAGATTTATGTAATAGCAAATATCTCTTCCTTTCTGCTCTTTAGTTTCCCCTTGCTCATCCCTCCAGTGTGTCGTCATCCCTTGCTTTCCTCCACAAAACCCATAATAAACAGAGACACAAGTTTCCTTGGTCAGATAACTTCCTGGCACACAGAGATTACATGAAGGGTCCATTAATATGTAGGAGGAAACCATTTTTACCTTCCCAAACAGCAAATTCACCTCGAGTTAATCTCTAAAAACCCCCTTCACTTCCATCGCAAGCAGAATCTAATTTCAAAAGTAATTTGGACAATGACTTTGGGGTTAACATCTTTTGGAGAAGAGTACTTGCAGGATCATCAATTACTGTCACTGTGTGAGTTGGGACTGCTACTATGACACATCATATTAAATGCAACTCCAGACATATTTTTATCCTAATGAAAACCAGGGGGTTGCTTTCACAGATGCAAATGCTTTGTTGATAACACAGTCGAGAACTGATTTCCTTGAGCAAAACTCTACTCCCCTTCAGTTTCTATTGTTTCTTTCATACTTCATTGACTATACTATCCAGCCTTGACATTTTGTTATTGTATATTCTTTCCTAATAATATCATATAACATCAACTTTTTCTGCTCTTTCAGCAGGCAATTGAGAGAACCAAGTGCTCTCTTGGGATTTTAATCTGCAGGCTGCCTATTTCAATTGCTTTCCTTTACTTGCAGGAGATCTTTCAGGTTCAAATGTACACATTTTTTTGCTCAAACTGCACTTAGCTTTATGGCAAATATGATGGCTGCCTCACACAGTAGGTTCAGTGGGGTTTTTGTTGGTTTTTCTTTACTCTAGTCACAAAGACACGTTCTTTCTCCAAAGCCTACATCACAGCACTGAGTAACTACCTGATACTCCATATCACAGTTATAGCCTGAATCTAGAAGAAAATGTCTGCATCTGTATCAGCAAAGAATTTGTGGGCTCTCTCAAACTCCTATATCTTCCCTGCATAGAGATCCATTGTTTTTCTGCACTTCCAAATGAAACACTTAGAAAAGAAGTAACCAATTAATTAAACTGGCAAAGGTAAAATCAGGTACCAGAATTGACTCCTCTCCCTCTCTTACACACACATGCATGTTCTGTATCATTACACAGCATAGTATATTGGGACCAAGATAGAAGCTGTAGCCAGAAAGGATCAGATATCAATACAACCAATAAACGCACCTACAATTACATTAAGGAGGACAAAAATATTTACAGAATATACATTTAAATATTACTGGATAGTGGAAGTAATTATCTTGATGGGTTAGGAAAAAAATGCTCCTGAAAACAGGTTGCTCTCTAAGTTCCTCTGAACTATCCACAGGTGGCCATTGTTTCGGCCAGACACGGATTTAAGTGCCAATTTCAGCAAAACAGTTCCTATGTTCATATACTCATACAATTAACTGCTCTCCATGAAGCACTGAAAGATATTTGTGATCTCCTTACAATGTAATGTCTTTTTCTTTAGTCTACAAGAGACACGATTCCTTTGAGAAAAAAATCTGTTTCCACTAGCTATTAATGAATATTTTTCTTTAAGGTACACATTTTAACATACACTAAACTCATGTCCAAAAAGCTATACATGCTTTACTGTTCAGTGTATCTCTTTGCCCAAAAGTACATTGGGATACAGGTGATATCTCCTCCAATATTGTGGTTGGTCTTCTGACTATAGTTTCCCTGTCATAGAGTGTCTTCATCTAAATGAGGGCAATCTTTCATAATACTAACAAAACTTATTTTTCAATTCTGAATATGATGAAGCCAACCTGATTTTCATTTATAACTTGCTGCTCAGTTGTCCAGTTGTTTCCTACCTTTACTTTACTTTGTAAGCATTATGTAGGCAACTATGCCAGATTTTCACATTGGTGTTTCAATATGAGGCTATGTTTTATTTTTCTGTGATTCCCAAAAAGATTCAGATGCCTTCAATTGCTATGCATTTCACTGAGGTTTTAACAAGCTATTTTGCACTTTCCAAATGTTGTGACTGCAATTATTCTCACTTCTTCATCAGTTCTCAGAAGGGTTTTTACAATTTCAGTGTGGAACCACTTTTGACAGTGTCTTTTAACTTATTTGGATGTAGAGGCGCCATTCTCACAACCTCCTTGAATTACCCAATAGCAGCTTAGAGGAAACATTTTAAACATTTGTATGTGTCTGCTGCTAAATCAAGGAAGACACAATTGAGGTTTTTTCCCCACTACAAGAAAAGAAGTAAGTGGCATTTTACAATTTGAAATAGATTTTCCATGGCTGCAGCACTACTTCCATATAATGGTGATAGAAACAAAAGGTAAATAATTAGTAAGTAAGTTTTGCCATATTATTTGCTTCACAGTGGTTTTAATTGTAATACTCTTTAATGATTTTAGGAAGCTGAATCTATTTGTGCAACAGAAGGCAATATGTCAGCTTCTGAAATGTAGAAATTTTGATTACCATAGACACAGTTTCTAGAAAGCTAAGCCTGCTTTTTGGTTTAGGGAGCAGGTTCCAAAGTGAAGTTGGTCAAAGCAGAACGAAAATTGATTATGTGGTATGCTGACTTTCCACCCTCACACAGTAACTTTCATTCTCGTAGGAAAGAATAAGGGTAAGGCACAACAGGTAATTCAATTCCCACCCTATCAGAGGGTTCAACAGAAACTGCCCCAACTGCAGTAAGCTCTCCACAATTTTTCTAGTTATACTTGTTCTTCTTCCCTACTCCAGTCTAATACTTACTGCTCTTCCCAGCACTAATCAAGGTATTCATAGAATCACAGAACTGTGGAATGGTTTGGGTTGGGTTGGAAAGAACCTCAGAGATGACCTAGTTCCAACCCTCTCTGCCATGGGCAGGGACATAAACCAGGTTGCTCAGAGACTCATTTAACCTGGCCTTGAACACTTCCAGGGGTGGGGCATCCACAACTTCTCTGGGCAACTTGTGCCAGTGTCTCACCACCCTCACAGTAAAGAACTTATTCCTAACATCTAACCTAAACCTACTCTCTCTGTTTGAAGCCATTCCCGTTTGTCCTGTCACTACATGCATCCTTCTTTCTTGTGGGTTCCCTTCAGGTACTAGAAGGCCACAATTAGGTCATGCCTACACCTTCTGTTTTCCAGGCTAAACAATCCCAATTCTCTCAGCCCTTCCTTGTAGGAGAGGTGCTCCATGCCTCTAATCATCTTCATGGCCCTTCTCTGGACTTGCTCCAAGATGTTGATGTCCTTCCTGAGCTATGGACCCCAGAGCCGGATGCAGCACTCCAGGTGGGATCTCACCAGAGCAGAGCAGATGAGCAGAATCACCCCCCTCAACCTGCTGCCCACGCTGCTTTTGATGCAGCCCAGGATACAACTGGCTTTCTGGGCTGCGAGCACACATTTCTGGGTCATGTCCAGTCTCTTATCCACCCACACTCCAAGACTGTCTTCAAGACTCTGATCTTTCTCACCTTGCACAACATCTCACTTACACAGCATCTCCCGTGCACTTCCCATTCCCGCACCCATCCCATCACCAACACTACTCCTTTTGTACCCCATCTATCTGAACCTGAGTGTTCCCATCTTCTCTACCTCTCCCTCTTCCTTTGGTCAACACTCATTCCCTTTAGTCTATATACAGGCTATTACGTATATTAAAATATATCTAATGTATCTAAAGTATATATAGTGTACATATAGTGTATATATATATTTAGATATAAAAATACACAAAATTGACTGAAAAAAATCCTTATGTAGCTGCTGTGATGTACCAGCCATACAATTAGTTTGCTACTTAAGATACATACACATTGAAGCTGGTCAAATAACCCACGTCTGAAAAATATGTAAGATTTTGCTACAGCAAACATCCATTTTGACACAACTTCTCAGCCTCAAGTTCTGTGCAGTCTGGGGAGGCCAAACTACACTGCTTAAGAAACTGATACGACTTGCAAAGGAATAGAAGAGTTAAAAATTGCCTGTACTAGTACTTAGGCATTGCATTATCGCTATTTTTAGAGCCCTCAGCTGAGCATTTTGTTTTAATTTTTGTGGTTTGCAATGCAATTATATACTAAACTTGCTGAGATATCTGAACAGCATTTGATAAAGTCATTAGCAATAAAATATTCATTTTTCATTTATATTATGTCCAGGAATACAAATGAGTATAATTTCTTCCTACCCTTCAACATTAATAGGGAAACCAGGGAGGAAAATTGAACATACCTTTCACATTCATTTAGCTACAATAAAATATAAAGAGCTTTTAAAATGAAAAACACTTTAAAAATAATACTACTTTCTGGGTTTTTTTGGAGGCACTGTTACGCACATCTCCATTATAGTATTTACATATTTTTTAGTTTGGTAATTCCACAAAGCAAGGTACTGGCTCTGTCACCATGTGATAAATCAATATGCCTTGAAATAGCTTTGGTTGAACTGTTACAAAAATAAATCAGCAAGAGTCAGAGCAAATGAGGAGACACGTCAACAAACTCCTAGGTTCGTGCTACAGGCTATGAGTTTATCCGTACTCACGTTACGCCACAAAGCAGCTGGCACTCTGGCTTATCTGATGGCACTCTCTCTGCATGGCTCCATTTCTTTTATCTGCTTCTTTTCCCCTTGAATCCACCACTATGATTTTAGCTCTCATCAGCTGCCACTGCTTACAAGAATCTCTGTAGGCTCAGTTATGGTAAAAACAGAAGCTTTTCTTGGCATCACTGTTGCATCTTTCACTCCTCAGCACCACAGAGGTGATGGCAGGTGCTAACACCACTTGGCTGCTGCAAGGAGGCCCTGTGGTTGTCACTGCATCAGCTGCTTCCAGAGGCAAGCTCGTGCAGAGCAAACTGCACATGACTAACTCATCCTAGGCATGAACTATCATCTGAGTTAAAAGCAAAAGCTAGTTCCCCAACTGCTTCCTAAAATCCCTAAGAACTCTGAAAGAAACTGATATCCATAGGCACATAAAAGAATACCCTGAAAGATCACAGGATCTGCAGACAGCAAAAATAAATGATGTCCATCAGCAGGGCTGGGTTGAAAAACCTGGCTCACAGTATTCCTGGTGAACTCTAGCTCTTATCCTATTGCTGCTCTCAACATTTCAGGAGTGATAAGCTCAATATAAAAATTTCATCAGTCTCCTTTTTCACGTCTCTTAAAGTTGGGACAATTTATTATTTGTCTGTATCAGATACTGCATACAAAGTAGAATCTTGAAAAGGCGGTTGCTGTGAGAATAGAGGCAAATGGTTTTTTGGCGAAGAGTTTGCATTGAAATACAGGAAGTGAACAGATAAAATACAAGGAACTTTTAGCACACACACTGAAGATGCAAAAATACACTTGCGGAACAGTGCATTTTCAACAGAAGAAATCAATATTGAGGGAATGCTAAAATCAATATTGCCATGCCTATCTATTTTATTACAGTTTTTCAGTTAATGGCTCCAGACCTTTTTCCCCTAAATTCTGTGTCAATCAGAGCACATGATGATGGCCTTCAAAAACTTCTCAGTATTTTTTTTTTACATACAGTACTCTTATTGCAGCACTGGGATGTTGTAAAGGGTCTGGAAGCTGCCCACATACGATCAGAAGAAAATTCTGCTGCCAGGTTTCAATCTTTTCTAGTCTAATGGCTCCGTTTCTTTCATGTTATGACTGCTCTTCAGTAGTATAAAGTCTAATTGGTTTCCGTATTAGCAGGGCAATGGACAGGTGCCCAGAAGCAGTTTTATTCCTTGTCATAACTGGAGACACAAGGGTTCAATCCCAGGAGTTCCGTGAAATCTTATATTAAATATAACTCCATTAATAACTTCTTTAAAATTAAGAAAATTTGCAACTTTTACTGATGGCTCTTTAAAACAAGATATTAACAGTGAATACAAATTACTTGTACATTACTTGTTTGTTTTCTGCAAATTAGAGAGTGTCATATCTAGAAAGAAGGGGAAAAAAATAAAGCCATTTTGTAGCTTTTTGACAGGTAGAAGCAAAAATCCAATAGAAAATCTTCATCACGTAAGTATAGTTTTCCTGAAGGAAAATGACAATTTTCATAGGATTCTTGCTGAATGCTTTTAACAGCCTATTATAAGCAGGTACCTAAACTTAAGTAAAAATACTATGGTTAAAAAAGCTACTTGCAGGTATATATTTTTCAGAGGACTTTTACAAAATCACACAAAAGAGAAAACAATTCATAGTATTATTCCACCTGTTTACAACAAATTTCTTTAAAAAGAACTTTGTTTTTAAAATGTCAATAGTAAATGTTTTTTAAATGTTATTAGTATTCAAGGTGCAAGGTATGGTTGACATACTAAAAGGATGGGATGCCATCCAAAGGGATGTGGACAAGCTTGAGAAGCGGGCCCATGGGAAGCTCATGCAGTTCAAGAAGTGATAGAGAACAGGCCTGAGAAGAAGAACAAGGGAGTTTTAGAAAATGAGAGGCCGAACGTGACCCAGAAATGTGCACTCACAGTCCAAAAAGCCAATTGTATCCTGGGCTGCACCAAAGGCAGAGTGGCCAGCAGGTTGAGGGAGGTGATTCTGCCTCTCTACTCTGCTCTGCTGAGACCCCACTTGGAGTGCTGCATCCAGCTCTGCAGTCCCCAGTATAGGAAGGACATGGATCTAATGGCGCTGGTCCAGAGGAGGGGCACCAAGATAATCAGAGGGATGGAGCACCTCTCCTACGAGAAAAGGCTTAGAGAATTGGGTTTGATCAGCCTGGAAAAGAGAAGGCTTCAGAGAGACCCTACTGTGGACCTTCAGTATTTAAAGGGGGTCTGTAAGAATGCTAGAGCAGACTCAAGCAGAGCCAGTTGCAAAAGGATAAGGGGCAATGGTTTGAAACTAAAAGAGGATGGATTTAGCTTAGATATAAGAAAGAAGTTTATTACAATGAGGGTGGCAAAACCCTGAAACAGGTTGCACATAGAGGTGGTGAATGCCCATCCCAGGAAACATTCAAGATCAAGTTGGACAGGGCTCTGGACAACCTGGTCTAGTGGAAGATGTCCCTTCAACTCACTGCAGGTGGGTTCGACTAGATGACCTTTAAAGGGTTTTATTCCTTGAACATAGGAATATCACAGAATTCCAAATCTTCAAAAAGACAAGCAAGGGCCTTCAACAGATTTACGCAGCAGTGACTTGTACTCAACAGTCACAAATTCAAGTTCCTGATCTTCCTGTTTCACAATCCATTTCAAGCAGATGAAGGTATCATGTACAAATGGGGCCTGAAGTAATGAATCACGATTAATAAAGTTCAATTTATGAAATCAACAGCAAAACGACAAGGAAAAATTAGGAGGGGAAAAATGTCAGAATGCAAGAACATCAAAATAGCATTGATAATTTATTTTCTACTTTCTATTTTGAGCAGTATGATCATTTCTGCAGTTTCATTTGAATTTATTTATAAATAAAGCTGATCAATGGTTTATATTATAAAATGAATTCAAATCCGAATTTTTATGATAATTTAAATACTTTTCAAGAGAAACATGGTTTTCTTCTGCTGCTTCTCATTTAAATCTGTGCCTCAGGTGCACAAATTTAACCTTTATCTTACAGTACTTGTATAAGCAAGACTAAGTTAATCTGTGAGGCAATGTCAGACAGTTCCTCCAGGACTAAAGTATCTTCTCTCCTATGGACTGTGCAGGAAGGGAGCTACTACTGTACAGTCAATCTGGACATGAACATACACAGTGAATGATCTGTTCTGATCTAACTTCCCACAAGAAAACTCTTCACACACAATTGCCAGGGTGAAATATAACTACTCTATTTTAAAACTGGAAGAAACCCCTTGCTCTGTAAATGCAAATTGTAACTATGCAGTAAGTATCTCTTCTGGATAAAACCAAACTTTTTTTTCCCCTCACACTTTACATTTATAAAGCAAAACAGGGAAACCGGACATTTGAAAAGGTCAAAGCCTTTTGTACATCATCATGCAATTCTCCAGCTAATAGTATAGTACTCTTAACAACTCAGTTTAAGGTTTGCTGAGTGACTATTATCGGAATGATTTCTAAAAATAACATCAATTGCTAGATGCAAGGAGGAAAGAGAAAAGGGTGTGATTGCTGAGAAACAAGCCTGACAAAAAGAACCTATGTCTTTCGTGCCTATTTTGACACAAGCTTTTAAGCATTTGACTTACTGAATTTCAGCTGCCTACACAAAGATACACCACTAATTTGATATATTATGCTCAAAGGAATTGTTCTTTATTTTATATGTTTTGTGAAATATGGAGTCTCGATTTTCTTTATTCTAAACAGACTAAAGAATAAAACTTAACAGCACAGCAAGCAAAAAATAATAAGATATTGTGTTGCTATAGAAATCTGAGAAATTCTGACAATAAAAGTCACATCTTCAGATTTCAAATGTATATTAAATACCAACAGTAATTTTCAAAAAATACAATATTACTTTTCATCCATTAAAAAGTCACAGAACGAATCTGAAAGAACTCACATCATGCAAAAAAAATTGCCCTACAACTCAATCAAGAGCTAGAATAAATAGTCTATTTTGTTTATTCTTTATAAGGAATGGGTGGGAGTGGGCTTCTAATGTTGCATGATTGTCTTGCAAAAACAAATCACTCCTCAGATATGTTCTTGAAGGCCAGCAGACAAGAACAGAGACATTTTGTTTCTGGTTGCCAAGGGATACAGAAGACCGTTTTCACATAGGGAATCATCACTGCATTTGAAAAATGGTCTTAGCAGAAATTTCTGTCACCGATGCGCGGATGAGTCTTTCTCACCTTCAGCGATCCTGCAGGGATCTACAGTCCTGATGTTGGATGAGATACTGTTTGGGGTTTTTTTTCCCTTTTCAATAATTATCTATCCCCACGGCCTTTACAAAGAATATACTGCCAGTATACTGCCAGTAAAACTCAGAAGTATGATTACACAAGGGCTGAAACACTTCTTTGGAACAACAGAATGTTGTACGACTCCCTACTCAACTCTATAATAATGTATACATGCAGAGTAATGTTTGGTATGACTAAAGCCTTGTATAGCATGATTTTCAACCAGTTAAACAACAACAGAAGACACTACAAACAATGGGACAGTAGTATTTGATAATTTACTCTACTCTAGTGGTTTCAGACAGCATTCTGGCATGTGGATTTTGTGCAAATCCACTTGTATGCCACATATGGGAGCTTTCATAAGAAGCAACATCAGTTGCAGTTCATTTCCACTGAGCAACAGAAGCTTGGAGGAGGGAAGGGAAGCCTTCAAAGGATAATTTCTCTGACATGAGAAGAACTATGTTAGACAGAAATAAAACTTTGCAGCTTACTAAAAGATTGCGTCAATAAAAGAGTTCCTGAAAAGAGTCTCAGTGGTATACTATCAACAACAGCTTTGGTATCTGATCTCCATTAGCAATTATC
The DNA here is from genome assembly GCF_003945595.2 of Pipra filicauda. Lineage (NCBI taxonomy): Eukaryota > Metazoa > Chordata > Aves > Passeriformes > Pipridae > Pipra > Pipra filicauda. The sequence continues at coordinate 601,493 of NW_024103563.1, read as the reverse complement.
TACATTTTGTATATTTTTTTTACAAAAGATGAATAATACATTTCAGTATGCAAAAGTTAATAGGACAGTCTTTATTATATCTTTATCAGTTCAGCTGATGCCTAAAGTGCTTGCTGTGATAAGATGTACTCCTGAAATGAAGAATTCTCTCAAAGAACTGAGAACTAAGGCATTTTACCGCAACATTTTTGTAAGAGTGTGAAAAAACAGGAAGCCAAATACAGTGGCATTCTGATGGTGTAACTGATTCCAGAGAAGTGCACATAATTAATTTCAGAGGTATAGTTAGGATGAATTGATATGAAGGCAATAAAGGGAGGTTTATCTCTTAACCCACTCAGATTTAGTTTCAACAAGACAAAAATTGTCTGGAGAAGATTACGAGATCTCCAAGTTAACCTTTTGTCTGACAGATTAATGTAGTCAGATAAGAACATTCAATGAGGTATGAATGAAGGAGAAAAGGACACTGAAGTGGTTGACGAAGTCTCACTGACTGTGAGCTGGTGAGAGAGCCAGGGCATTCTGTACTGAAGAAACCAGTAAAGAGTCAGAAGAAAGAGAGCCAAACACCCACTGATACCAAAAAGGACAAGACCTGAAGAAGAATGTCTTAACATTGTGTGGAATGGAGGGAACGTTTTTTGAGTGATGGATATGAAGGACGGCCTTGATGAAGAGTAGGATGATTGGAGAAGTAGAAGTCTAAGCACAGTCTAAGAGGATTCTCTGTAAATCTGAAATAAGCCATTTAAGAGATCCCAAGGTTGTTTTCAGTTATTACACAAGACATTAAAACAGGCTTGTGTTGTGACAAATAAGACATGGAAGAAAACAAGCAGGAGGAAGTATTTACATATAGGTTTTCTTTCAAAAGCTAATCAAAATACAGTGGGCTGACTGGGGCAAGTGGGAAGACTGCAGAATAAGAACAAGTGAGGATCTTGATATGGGCTGAACAAAGAGCCGGATGAAATGCCAAAAGAAAGGAATTCTTTGGAATAGTGAGGTTGAAGAAGGTATTACATAATTTCTTCTCTCTGAAAGGGAAAAGAACACTAAGAAATAAAGCAACACAGCACCCTCAGTATTACTTGTTTTGTTCCAGGGATGGACTACTTCAGTTTCACAGTGTGCTACACAAACTACAATCAGATGCTAAAAAAAAAGAAACCAATACAAGAAAAGTCTTGCTATTCCTATCCAGGTAACAGCAGATTTCTTGTACAATTTCATGTGTGTGTTCTAATTGGGCTTTTGCATCTAACTGTAGTCCTGCTAGATCTGCAAATAAAATAACAAAAAAACCAACAAAATAAAATAGTGATGAAGCACTGAAATCAGTCCAAGACACTAGCCAAGATAAAGGATAAAATCATTTCATGTGCTTACAAATTAATACAAAGAAAGCAAAACCAAACCAAACTAAAACATGAATTGCATTAATGCACGTAAGTACTGTTCTTTACCTTGATCCACAATTTTTTTTGACTTAGCTTTTTTTTCCCCTATCTGTCTATCTATCTATCCTCAATACATATACTCAAGTATGCATGCTTCACACTCCACTGATGTTCAGACAAAGCAAAATAAGTACTTTCACTTTCCTGCAGGAGCATTCTGTAAGACAGATGAAAAAACAGATAAGATGTGATGTCTTGTGAGATAGTTTACAGTATTCAGCACAATACATAGTGCAATATAAATGCAATTAACCAGGTAATTACAAATTGATGTCGTTTCCCAGCAGAGCTCACTGTTTATTTTTTTTCTCTCAGATAATGCAATGATACTGTATGCAAATCACCTGGTTTGTAATATATATGAACATAGAAGACAATATTTTCTCTAAACTCTAAAAGGAAGTGAAATGGCAATTTAAGATCAAGAAGTCTATCAGAGAAAGGAATGGAAAGCAGAAAACATGATAATTATTTGTCTAGTTATTGATGTATTGAACAAAATAACCCTATTTAGAGCATAAAACAAAACAAACCCCACAAATATTACGTAAAAGACCTCTTCAGTGTCTTGCAATACAACACTAAACTTACATTAGATAAGGTTCCAATGTTTCATTTAATGGTTTTGCTATAACAGCTAAAGAGGAAACATAAACTGAAGATCTTACAAATGCTGAAAGATTTCAGTTTGTCTTAATGATTTTTCAGGTACACAATCAAAGTTACTCACATGTTTGCACTTAATTGTTTCCAAGTTTAGGCCTCCGGGCAAACACAAGACAGCTTGTAATGACACCTACAGGCAGCCTGCCAAATGTTTTTCATTATAAAGATTCCTCTGACCTTTTCTTCAAAGCTTTCATGCACACTCTCTTCTCTGCAGGTCTTTTATATGTAATTCAGAAAACAGCCTTGAACTGAAGAAGTGACTTTTCATTGTGTCAAGAAATCTTGCTGAGGTATAAACCACTTTAAAGTACAATTTCTCTACACTTTTTTCACATTCCTTGGGAAAATGTTGGCAGTCTACCTAAAACAGTAACCCATTAAAGTAAAACCCATACAACTTAGCTCATTGCACTACTGAAGTACTAGTGGGTGCCACAAAATCCACAAAGGAATAGCTGTGAGCTGTCAGTGGGAGGAAACTGTCACTTTGCTATATGATACAAACCAGTTTCTACCAGGAAATATAAAACTTTTCACCTGAACTGAACCATAAAAGGAAATCTATGGACACAGCAAAACAATTCCTTAAAATGAAGTTGAACCAAAGATACCACACCTAGATTATATGGTCTAACATGTGACCTTTATTACCAAGAACTGTAGTAGATGCAACACCTGTTTAGAAGGAATATATTCAGGACAGTCATTCTGTCACATTCAATTTGTCAAACTGTTGAAATTTCAGTTGTGCTTCCTGATTGCTGATATAGCTGACAATTACAAACATGGACAACTGCTGGGAGAGCAGGCAGGAGATGTAGGAAATTTCTGAGAATCGCACACAACAAGTACAGGAAGCAAACAACAAGAAGCAAAATACACCCACCATATTTGCCAGCAGAGTTATCAGTCCTTATCTGACGGAATATATAATGCATTTTCTGATGCACATCTGGTAACTTAAGAGGAAATTCTCTGAAGATGAGGTGCTACAGCAGTTCCTTGTGGGTTGGTATGGAACGACACCAATGTTTTCTTCAATTAGAGACTCTACTTTGAAGGGTAGCCCAGGAAAAGGCAGCTGTGTGCTGAAGTTCCCCTGTGCCTTAATACTGGTGACCTTCAGATCAGATCAATAGCAGCAAAGAGAGCAGTTTTGTCCTAATACCCCCCGCTCTTTTCCTACAAAGTCATTATTTCACAAATAAAAAAGTGTTTGAAAGTTAGACAGACTGCTCAACTATCTGATAATGTTTCTCAGTTTCAAAATGTGGGCAAAATAAATAAGACCAGGCTCAAGAGATCTGACAAAACATAGATAAATATGGCATAAAAAACAACCATAAAGCTTTGTTATTACAGTTTAGCATTACTCAGAAGTCAAAAACAGGCTTGTTTATTTAATACCATAAATGTTTTCCCCTTGCTCTTCTAATACACTAAAGGGATTAAACTATCACTCCTTTTCAGGATGAATGTGGCTGCTACCAAGCCTTGTCTGTTATCTGAAGCCAGATGGTGATATTGCAGGCTCGGAATCTCAGGTCTGTGCTGGCTGAAAAGCAACCTTTACCTGATACAATAATTTTTCATTCCCAAGTGACAAGCTTTCTGGAAGCATCAATGAGGAGAGGGCAAGATACAGGAGGACAGAAAGCAAGCCAGCACAAGGGAAGTGATGAAGATTGATTGAGTTTGCTACAGACAGCCCACACTGCTCAAGGTGGCTTATGTGCTTGTTTGCACAGGCAGACTCAGCCACTTGTAAGCATTTTTAACAGGGCATACTAAAGCTATGGTTTAGCAAAAGAGGCTAGAAATAGTTACTGGTACCAACAGAGTCATGGCGATGGCACTTTATGTGATTAATATTGCATTTTGCCTACTCTAACCATCACCCTCAACATTAGCCTTTCTCCTGCTTACACAACGAACTTCAGTGGCACACAGGACAAATAGCTAACTGCATGTAGAACAGTAGAAATGTTGTACTTGTGCCTTATCCCTTTAAATTATAAACAAAAATTGCCTTCAATTAATGATTTATGTGAGTCAAAAATACTGTGATATTTAATCTAACCATCTTGTCCAGAAAAATGGCACCAAATGACACCTCTTCTCAAACATTTTACTGGCACCCCTAGAAAACCCTCTTTCAAAGTCACACCGGAAGATATGAATGATTTTCAGCAAATAATTTCCTCGGTTTTGCAAGTAGTACCATAAAGTAAAACAGAAGGCAACATAACACTGCTTAATAGCTTGCCTATAAACCTTCTATTTCCTTCTAACAGTATTCCCCTCTCTTCCTTCTTCTCCCTGAGACATTTGTCACAGTGTCTTTAGCATCTCTGTGAAGATTAGGCTGGAACATATACCATTTATGCATGGTGTTGCATATGTATTTTTAAGTGCAGATGTCTGTAAGCTGGTCTATATAACAGATGTGCAGGATCCTAATCAACTGTTTCTGTTTAAGTTTATAGTTCACTGCCTTGAAATTACTATTCTACCTAAGCAAAAAGCATTCAAATGAACTGCCTCCTTAGTGTAACTATAAGGAATGAAAGAAACTGTGAAAGTATTCATAGCAGTCTGCAATCAGTATTACAGTATGTGTAACGTGTAACTTTTCCTGTATTTTTTGCAGGCTTCTCAGAAGTTACAGAGATTTCTTCAGAACCAAAAAGTCAAGAGGAAAACCATCGAAGCTAATTCAGTAAGCTTTCACAGCAAACAATCTCAAGTGAACCAGCACAAATCATAGGTTTCAGGGGAGGGTTTGATGCCCTATTATTTTTACCCCATACAAATAATGAGGAACAAATAATTGTAAAGAGAGCAAGATTAGAGGCAAACAGAGCCCAAAAACCTGCAAGTCCTTCTGCTTTGACTGATTCCTCCAGTATGTCTGATCAGCCCTTTGGATTTGCTAAATGAAGATGTAGGCTCAAGTATCAATTATGTGATTTAAGCACTTTTGGCTAGTGCTAGGGAAACAAAGAGGGTATGCCAGACTTAGTACTATCTCAATCAATGCAGATGAACTCAAATAAACTGAATAATAGCTGCTTCTGCCAAAACCAAATTGAGTAAACACCTTTAGTCTGCTTCTTGGCTAACCAACACTTACTGGTTTTTGTCTGCAAGCCTTTCAGAAGCTCAAAACCAACACCCCTTACCCTACCTGTTATCCTATGGATTAAGAGAGTGATATACATATATATTTTGTTGCATCACAGTGATAACTGTGATATAAGAAAAATGTGATAATTAAGCCCAGTACCAATTAATTCATTTTGAAAAAGGTATATGATAGGAAGATGCAAAGAATAAACAGATGGCCCAAAAATCAAAGCCCCCATGGCTGATGCAGGCACTAATCTTAGATTTGCCAATGTCTCAAACCAGAGCTTCACCCACATAATCTTTTTTCACCCTTATTGGCTTTAATCACTCGCTCACAGACAGCAAACAAAGAGCTTACAAAGTAAAAATAAACAATAAGAGCAATGTAAATGCATAACTGTAATATAAACACTTTCCTCCTGAAAACAACTTCTTTCACAGAGGTTAAAGGCTAAATTAAGAAACAATAAGAAAGAATTAAAGCAAACCCTAAAAGGTTGGCTGGAAAAATGAGAAATACAGCAGCAGTACATGTTAACTATGCGATATCATGATAACATACTTTCATATCCTACTATCTCCATAGGGCATTTGAGTTTTCTGAGATAGTGGGATGTTTTGTACTGAATTTTGAAAATTTTGAAGTGATAACTAAAGTTATTGTTGGCACTCTCTGAACGGAAAGACTAAATCACTGGTATCTGCCCCTGAATTCTCATAAAGCAAAAAGAACCAAAGGGAAGGGATTATAAAGCACTACAACCCCTTCATCTCCTGCTCAGCTCACAAAGCAGCTTGCTCGAGAAGCAGTTAGGGAATGATATGTTGCATTTTTCTGCACCACATATGGTGAAGAAGTTTTAAAGATTGACAAATTTTGAGCTCCCAAACTCAAAGACAAAACCCAAAAGCAGTAAAGGAGGACACCATGCTGATTCTCATTTCAGCAAATCTAGATACTTGCAAAGTTAACATCAAGTGTGCAGCCATAACTTGAAAAGGGTGATTAGTTAGCTGAAGCTCTTTCCAAACTAATATTGCACAATATCACAGTAACACTAATTTTCTCAGTCTGTGGAACGACACTCTGCATGGTTCTTCCCAGGGCTTGGCAGTCTTTTCTCCAGCACCTGTTTCTTGTAAATTGTAAAATTCCCGTTCTTCCCTTCTCTCCAAGGACAGTCAGAGCCCTTTGTGTGCTCACAGATGTAGCAGAGCCTTTTCTCATACTTCGTTCTCATTCACAAGCAGTTTTGATTTTTTAAAAATCCCTCTTTGTTTAGGCACTAAAAGTACTTAACTATTGGAGCAGAACGAATACAAAGAGCCCAAATAAAGACTTATACAAATACACAACAACATGTAAAAAACATTAATTCTATTGAATTCTTGACATGACAAAAGTAGGTCTGAAAGATGTAAGGACACAAAGGGAAAAAATGACAGCAAACAGCTTTCATTATCGCATGTTCTGATGCCCTAGAGGCTCTCTCTCCACTGCTTTTGACTGGTCATCCTGGTCTAAAGCATGTATTAAAATTGCTTTGACTTTCAAGGATGCCCCGAGAGGCACATGAATTTAGGTTTTAGGTGTGTTTGACAAAAATCAAACCTGCAAATATTTTAGTTAAGACAAAAACTTTCAGTCATCTCATAAAAAATTTCCTTTCTCAGTGATGTCAAAGACATTTATAAACTTCTCTTTCATCAAAATTTCCTGCTTAACAGGTGACACTAGTTTATCAGGAATAAATGCAACACAATTCAGCCTACCTGCATGCACAAGGAATGCCATATTAAATTGAATAAAGCCCCACAGTCATGAGTACTTAGCCTGATGATCTACATAAGCTATTCCATCACTGTCTCATGTTTGAGGATACTCATGATACAAGGTCAAGAGTAGTAGTGTGAATCAAGTCCTTCACAAGAAATTCCTAGGGAAGAGGAGAAAGCGCTGGAGACAAAGGTAGCACAGAAGAAAGGAAATCAACTTCCGGAAATGTTCTACCTTGCAGCAAAGTTCCTTATGAAAACAAAGGCTTCCAGAAGGAAGAAGAGCATTAATTTTTTTAATTAAACAGCTTTGCTCTCAACTATTTGTAGCTGTTAATATTGTTATTAAGATCTTATTTCCCTACATCATACATCCCAATTTTTAATACTTGTACTGGGATTACATGGCAAGGTTTTGGCAGCAGGAAGGGGAGCCTCAGGAGGCCTCTGTGAGAAGCTGCTGCCCGTGTTGAATAGAACTAACACCAACCAGCTCCAAGACAGACTCACTGCTGGCCAAAGCTGAACTCATCAGCAACGGTGGTGGCACCTCTGAGATAAGAGATTTAAGAAAGGGTAAAAAGAGTTGTGTAGCAGCTGGAAAGAAGAGTAAGAATATGTGAGAGAAACAACTCTACAGACACCCAGGTCAGTGCAGAAGGAGGGGGAGGAGGTGCTCCAGACGCTGGAGCAGAGATTCCCCTGTAGCCTGTGGTAAAGATCATGGTGAAGCAGGTCTCTGGAGGTCCACATCAGAGCAGACATCCACCAGCAACCCATGGAGGTCCCCACGCTCGAGTAGGTGGAAGTTCCCAGAAGAAAGCTGAAGGCTGTAGAGAGTACACACTGGATCAGTCCATTCCTGCAGGACTGAACCCTATGGCCAGGACCCCTGCTGGAGAAATTCTTGAAGCACTGCAGTGAGCAAGAACGACCCATGATGGAGAAGCTTGTGAAAGACTGTATCCCATAGGAAGGCCCCCATGCTGGAGAAAGGGAAGAACACGGGAAGAAAAAGCAGCAGAGAGAAAGAATTATGAACTTAACACAACCCTCATTCTCCACCTTATGTGCTGGTCAGGGCTGGGTGGGGCGTGGGGTGAGAGGAGCTGGAAGAGATGAGAGGACACTGAGCCTGTGCAGAAGGGAGGAGTAGGAGGAAGGTGTTTCAGTTTTCTGTAATTCTCCCTATTCTACTCTGTTACAATTAATTCGCAATTAAATAAAAGAAATTAAATTAATTTTCTCAAGTCAAGTCTGCTTTGCTCATGATAATAATTATTAAGAGATCTCCTTGCCTTTATTCGGATCCATGAGCTTTTAATTGCATCTTTCTCCCCTTGTCCTATTCGTTGAGGGGGAGCAACACAGCGGCTTGGCGGACACTTGGCAGTCAGCCAAGGACAACACACAAGAATATTGCACCATGCCAAAAACCCCAGTATTAAGAACCTACAGACATGAAGAAATTCTGATCTGCTGTGAAAAGACTGGAATAGGCCTTCACTATTTGGAAAGATCTTTGACAAAGCTCCAATCAACAGGTGTCTGCTTTTGGCATCAGCTACCCAGTAGATAACAACAAAATAATATTTGAAAGGAACTATGACCAAAGTGTATGCAATATTGAGCATCATTCCAAAGGAGAGTATCTAGACAGACAGCCAACTGTGCATGAGTGAAATGGACTGACAACATGAAATTGAGAAGTAGGACATAAAAACAATATGATAAAATGCCAAAGACTTAAAATACTGTTCCTCATGAAAAAATTAAAATTAAAGGCGCTATTAAAGAAGCATAATGTCTGAAAACTAAACATGAAAATGATGTTTAAAGAAATTGATGGGCAACAGTGTATCTTCCGTAACTCATCAACTGAATCAGAACTCATTTTCACCAGCATACTTCAAGACACCAGTCTTGAAGTGCCTTGAATTTTAGGCACTCAAATGCATGTTGATAAGGTTCTTTTGCTATATGCACTGGAAAGACAACAAGGACTAACTGTATAGTGGAGCACAACACTATTATATGAGGTCTATAACAGAATGAAAAGATCAGTCTCTAGAGTAGCTAGCCATAAACTTGCACACGTGAGGATAGAAAAGGAATGAGGCTTTTAAATTGTCTGATTTTGAAAATTCATTTTTATAATAATTAGTGAAATAAACCTGTGCTTTCCACCTTATTAGCAACTATAATCATCTAAATTTTAGTTTATTTCACCTGTGCAAATCCAGGTAAGTGTTCTCAGACAACTGCAGCTTACACACAGTTTTTAGCATACATATAACACATATAAATATTTAAAAAATACATCATAGAAATGCATGACAAAGTGCAGTTATATATTAGGTAACTTCCATAGCTCATATACTCAACAAATAATGGAACCAAGCTAATATATAACGTGATATTGCCTTGACTCTGCCTCAAAAGAATAATGAACAGTGCAGTTCATTTTTCTGTTACGTAAACACATTGGCATTGCATTTATAATCAGTCTTCTACACATAAATCTGTTATTACCACACTTCTGCTACATACTGTACATCCTAGGTTATAGAGCTCATGGTTATTTTTTTTAATTATTCTGTTCAAATACACCCATAAGACTTCCCTGTATTTACTAGTTATAGACAGTTCCTAGGCAGGTCAGCTTTCATTTCCTCTCACTCTTGAACTGTCAAGACTGAAGCCTTATGTTCTATAAAGAAGACTGTGAAGTGAACAACGCAATTGTAGTTAAACTACTTTTTTTCTTCAAGACATTCAAATATACTACAGCTGTGTAGCAACATTAACTGTGCAAATGCCCCAAACATTCCATAATTCACTTAAAGAAAATGCCTTATTTCTTAACCAGAAACTTATTTGGAGGAAAGATAGAGTTTTCAAATAGGGCAAAAAGAAATCTTCTTTCTGCAACGTTAGTCTTTTTGCAGTGGACATCTAAAAATGCTTATTCATATTAATATTTGGTGAAGGAGAGTGACCTTAATAACTGTGACCAGAGGGATAGAAGAGAGGAAAACTGTACATTAGATGAGAAAATGTCTCTAGGTTATGAGAATATAAGGAGGGTGCGAAGGAAGGAAGGAGAGACTGAAGCTGCTGCCAGTGGCTTTGAGGGACATAAAAAAATACAAGAAATTTTATCTTAAAACCAATCTGCTTTATAATAAGAAGGGAGAATAAGAACAAATACTTTCACTGAAAGTGCTCCTAGGAATTGTAGACTATAAAGGCTCCCTTGGTAGGAGTCATCAGATTAGTAAGAGGACTTATGTGCTTCAAATCACAGGGTTTAGTACAGGAGGCAGACTATAAAGGGAGACTTTCAGCTTATTTTCAGTTCTGCTTGATGCCAAGTACCTCTAGAAATTCCACTGGCAGTCTCTACCTTTGTAGTCAATGCATTGCAGAATGGTTTCCAGACAGTGCTTGTGGGTTTCATATAACTTGCCCACAAAAGTAGTGTGTATTTGGGGAACAGAGAGAAAGTGCTGTGGAGATTCACATTTGATCATGAAGAAGCTTATGCAGATTACAAAGAAGAACAGGGACAACTGATGCTGAAAATGCCAAGTTATGCATAGTTAAGGCAGATTCTCACTTTTCCTGGTGAGGGGAAGTGAAGAGACTCTTCAATAAATTTGTATGCATATATTACTTTATCTTCCTACTTCAAGTCATTTAAATTGACTTGAAACGTTTAGTCCTGTGGGTTGTCCATTTCATAAAACCTCTATAGCACTATTACATCAAAATAAAGGCTATGACAAAATTTCTGCTGGTTAGTACAGACACTGAACATTATGTGAGATTTTTCACTTCTTTAGAAGCTGAGATTCAATTTCAGTGACCAATTTAATGGTTCAGACCAGAAGAAAAAGCAGTAATTCTTCCAGAACTGATGAAACTGCCAACTGAATGAGCGTATCAGCTAGAGGCATCTCTCCTTAGGTGGAAGTTAATGAAGCCAAGATCCTGACTTCCATATTAGACTATGTTCATAATACATGACCTGCAGTTTTCTAAGTGCTTAGGGAAAAACTGAAAGGCGAGACAGACCAAAATAATATTGTCTAAGATCCCTGCTTAGGAAACAGAGAACTTAAAATTGCTCTTCTAAGAATTTGATTTCTGAGGTATTTTTTGCCTTTTTGTTATTCAACTCACTGAGGAAGGCTTATTAACTTCCAATACCAATATACTAATGTTTTACTTAAAGCCAGCTGTCTGCTTTCTGCATTAGACTAGCACAGTGATCCAAAATAATTTCTGCAATGCATTAAATTACTTCAGCATTTTTATGGTAACTCTTCTTGGTATGTTAGTCATTCCCAAGAACATAATTTAGATAAAAAGCACTGCATTAAATACAGAGATAGTACCAGGATCCAGGAAAAGAAAAAAAAAAAAAAAACAAAAAAACATTTTAATAGACAAGTATTGAACAAAGGCCAATGTAAAATCACACTCACTGATATTCACATAATGCTTGTTGGCTTTTTTCTCTCTCTCTGAACCAATGAATCTTAGATATGTTTCTGCGCAGAGACACAATGTTGAAGGGAGAAATGAAGAGCATTTACCTTCTGCCTTCACTAGCTGCTTGCTCAATCGCCAGAAGTGGGTCTGAATTTCCTCAGGTCCGTGAACAACATAATCACAGGCTTCCAGCATCCCTCCCACCCTGTTGTTGTGAAAACAGGTGCTGCTGCTACCACTCTCTATGGTTGCTTACTAAAAACATCATCAGTGGGACTGCTGAGGAGACAGTTTTATTGGTGTTTGGCAAACATGACCACAGAAAACATGTATGAGAGAGACCCTTGAGTACAGTTAGATGAAGACATAGTTCATTTCCCAGCCTTGAGCTAGACCTTGCATGAGCAAGGGCAGCATTATGGCGACCTCATAATATGGTAGACGACATTTGCTAGACTCCATTTTAGCATTTCACCAACAAAATTCCCAAGTCACTCTTAAATGATTGAAGTCTTTTTGAATCTGGACCATTAACAGTTCTGCATGATCAGTAATAGTCAGCTTTATAAAAATAGAAGTGCTTACAACTATATGAACATATTTGGAAATGGTGAAATATATATGTAAATATCTGTCAGTACCTAATCAAATAGAGATTTTTGCTTTTCCACATGGCTGGCAAACTGCACTAGCCATTTGGCAGGGCACATGCTTGATTCAAAATATGCCTACATAATCCAAACACAAGTATGCAATAAAAATAAGTTCAGTAATATTCCCAGTTACAAAGTTACCCACTTATATAATAAATTTAGAGCCAAAATGGATTTTCTAATATACCGATTATACAGGCAATACCACCACTTTGCCTTATACTATATCATATAAGAACATAAATAATTTTGCTTACACACATACATATAGATAATGTACGTTAATGTACATATTAACAGACAACTAATGCATATACATATGTTTTAAACATGTTTTTCGTACTTTGACTTTTATGGTATACATAAGCCAAAAATGCATGTTCCTTTAATGCAATGAAATTCAGAAAGTTTAAGTGCTTCTTGAAGTTAGATCTGATAACTCTGAATGCACTGGTTTTTCTTATTGTACACAACAGTTATGTAATTGAACACTGTTGACTGACATTCAATTATATCTCAAAACAAACAGATTTGGTGCTTTGAATTTTAGATTTGATGTAAAGAAGTTTAGATTAAAATAATTTATTGACAGGCCAGTAGGTGTTACTTTAAATAAGTAACCAGCTCCTTACACATCTGCATCAAATTTCTATGTTACTTTTTGCAGAAACATTTTGACTTCTCTGTTGAACAGTGGCCCACAGCCAGGATGGATTCAAACACTATACTCCTTGACACAAAACCAGAAATGAAGATAAAACTTCTTTCTAACAATAGCTAATCATTGCACCATGTTCATATCATTCATACAGCTAAAACTAACTTCACAGAATCAGACAGTCCTGGATGGTCATGTCAAGGTAACTTCACCTCTATGTCATCACATGGCACGGCAGTAATATGGAGACCTGGCTGTGCACTGTTGAAAGTCCAGCTTGGCTTGTTTGAAACCCCAGATTTTAGAACTGTCACTATTTTGGCAGGGCAGTTCAGAAGGAAGGAAGAACTCCTAGGGCACCTACTCAGACATAAGGAAGTCTACATACAATATGCCCAACGCATTCTCCAGGCTGGATTAACAGAGTGATGTATGAAGCTCTGCAGAGAGCAAGGCTGCAAAGATCACTTTTATACACTCCTGGCAAAAGAGAAAGGCCTCCAAATTTGCCTCCTTTTCTGCAGCGGAGCTACACAAAAGTAATTAATTCACGACATAAGTAATAGTTATTTGAGAAACAGAAATGAGAAGCACTTCAGGGCTAAATAAGGAAGGGTCACTTTTAATCTGAATATTAGCAACACATTAAAGAATACTCCTTGTTGCCTTCAAACATTAACCTCAAGGTAGACAAGATAGGGTTTGGTTTCTTTCTTGTGTATACTGTTGTAAAGCGTGACTAGCTAGTACAATCTGTTTCTGATTCTCTGAGAGGTTTCACAGTGCATTTGTAACTCACTCCTGTTTCAGGTAAACCGAGTTTGAATCAGTACTTAACAGGTAACCTTTATCTGTAATACTTACAAATACTAATAGTAAACTGCAGTAACTGGTGTAACTGCAATGTTGTCATATTTTGACATCTTCAGACACCACTCTTAAGAGATGGGCAGATTTTCCTGTATTCACACATTCATCTTAATTTTAAACAATGTTTTTCCAAAAAAGATGCTTCACTACTGACTTTCTGAACATTAAGAAAGGAAAAAGAAAATTCAAGACTCTAGATAGATAATTAGACCAATAAGCAGTCCCTCTTTTCTTCCTTGTGTTACATTGATCCTTATAGGTTGAAGCTAAAACAAGATGTTTACAGTATCGATGTTCACATAAACAGATCCCTGGTTAGTAGGCAGGCCTTTGCTGCATAAAATCATTAACTGAAGCCCCTGTTTCAGAATAAGAGTAAAAATAATCACTTACATTGCTCCCTCTTAAGACAAAGACATTAAATCTATGCAAGTGTTTGCATTCCATGGACTTTCAAAATATTTTAAAATGTCCTCAGATACTACTTTAAACCAAGGCATTTTTTAAGAACCGTATGGAATATACATGAGACCATAGAGGTGGTAAAGGACATTTAATTGACCTTTGTAGTGTTTTCGATCATGCTCTGTGTAACTTCATGAATTCCAAAGAGATATGAAAATAAATCATATAAGGGTCTGAGAAATTATTCCAAGCCTGGCTCACTCTATCACCGCTGCTTTGACTTTCCATTCTCCCATCTCAAAAAGACAATGGAATAGATTGTTTTAAGTTAAATTCAGCATGACATTCAGCTCTGACTGTCAGTAATTTAGAAAGCAAACTGAAAAGGGTCTTTGGGACTTAAATCTTCATTACATAGGCTATATTTTCAACAGACAAGCCAAAATTAAAAAGCATTTTCCTACCTCACTGTGACATTTTTAATGCAGGGAGATGAGCTATTAGATAAGTAATTAAAAGATAAGAGAAATGGATTAAATTAGTAACTACTACATGTTTGTATTATTCAGAGAAGCTACTGAAAATTTTACTTTTGATCGATTTGATGGACTAGCTTGGACCAACTGCTGTCACTAGCCAGCCTACCACCCAACACTAATAGTATATGCTTTTCTAATCAACCAATGCCATCTGGCTGCTGGAACAATTCAAGTTAGAGGAGAGTATTCATTACAAGCAGACGTGAGGAGGAGAGGAAAGGTGAGCTGGCATCATGAGGGCTCAGAGCCTCCTCCAATCCTATGCCCACTGCCTTCCCCTGTGAAGAACCTGGCTTTCACTTTGGCACCTGACCATATCCTCAGTGAGCCTGAGCCAATTACAATTTTCAGATCAACATCCCAGCTATTGCACAACTTCAGGATTGGATTTAGGAGACTGGTTTGGGTCCAAGCTTCACAATAAATTTAACTAAACTATGCGCACAAGTGCAACTTTCTTGCTTTATATTATTCTTAGATCATGACAGTGTCTCAGATAACTCAATACTGATTTTGTTTCATAAAACTACTTTAATCAAATGACAATACTATGCAGCATTTAGAAAGATAAGGTAAGCGGAGAGATTTAAAAGACAAAACAAGAGGAAAGGTACTTAGGGAGCTGTGAGGCAGCCAGAGTGAGTTTATGGACAGTTGCCAAGAATTTAGACCTACATATTCCCTAAAGCTAGCAAAAACTAGTTCCTCCCTTTGGATAGTAAATATAACCACCACTGAACTATGTTCGTTCTTTCAGGATCCAAATTTTAGACTCCTAAGTTGCTGGAGACTCCTAAATTATAATTAAGAATACAACTCACACTGAAAGCTTCTTTAGCATGAAACCCTCTATATTAGTTCAGAATTTTTCTATTTGAAAAGCTTTCTTGAAATTTTTATACATGCTATTTGATGCCACACTTTCATTCAAAATATAAAACATTTTTGTTCTTGTAAATTGCACAAGATGAAAATTGAAGGTATAAAAGAAGAGACAGTTTCAGGGCTTCCTGACAAGCAACACTAAAGCCATGATTTCTTAATTTTCCCATACTCCAAATGGTATAGGCAAAGCAAAAGACACCCAAGCTATTATTATGTCACATTGAATTATAGAAAAGGGCACTCTGGCAAGCTGAACATAAAATGCATCCTTTATTTCAGCAAACAAACCTTATTTAGTGAAGAAAATGTGATATCCTGGCATAACACTAAAAGTGAATGAAAATTATATTTATTTTTCAGGATCAAGAACAAAAGATGCCATCGCAGAAACACAGCATATTCTAATTTATAGTAATTTCTACCCATAGCATCCAGATGGAGGATAAAAAGGCTTTTCTATACACATACAGAAGGAAATGTTGTTGCCAAATGCTTCCAATTTAACTTGATTTATGTGAAAACACTCTATTATCTTCCAGAATCTGCTATCCTGAAACATTAAAAAAATGAACTCTTCAGGATATCTATCTTGACTATATGAATAGTATGAGCTGTGAGACAGATTTAGTTTATAAGAATTGAAGGAGGAAAAAAAAAGTTAGCGGCAAAATCACTTCGGGGATTTGACTGAATTAAGGGAAAACCAATTATCTGCATCACTCCAGGAAGTGTTACACCTCAGCTTGTTCATTCTTCCCGGGTACCTACCAGGCAACGGAAAGGAGAAGGGAAAGGAGGAGGAAATGAGAAAGCAAGATTGATTGTTGATGCTCTTACACTTGTTTCTTTATTAATAAAATAAAATAAAAAACAGGGCACATAATTTCTTTTAATGCTTTATTCACTGTGAACAATCATGGCCAAAAATAGTTATGCTTTCCCTGTTGACTATGGAGTAGGAGTGAGTGACAAGGCATAGATCACGTGGGTATGTGCATGTATGCACACAGAGAAGGTATGTTGTGGAGTCACACTGCCTAACACCTCTTTGTGTGACAAGTGTTCCTCTCCAGGTGGGAAGTAGAGAATTCTGAAAAAGAGAATTTTGTCAGGAAATGTTCCAGTCTTCAGACTCTTACAAATAACACATCAGTATGTTGTACATCCCGGTCTGAAGCGTCCTTGCTAAGCTGCAGTACCTGGGGGAGGGAAGGTTGCCCCAACTCCCACTGGACATTACCAGGTCTCAGAAAGAGAGAAATCCAGAGAGCAGCTGGAAGACTACATGCTTTTGCAGAATGCTAACTGGCTGGTTTAAAATCACTAACTCATCCTAAGAAAACAAAGGAAGAAAGACATGAGATTCAGATGTGACAGACAGAGGATGGGACAAGCCAATTTACTTCTTCAATAGCTTAGATTTTGTTCCAAATTATCAGTCATAACTTGGCCTGGTTTCCGGCCTTCACCCAAGCTACAGGCACATAAGCTATTTTAGACATAAAATTACTTTGCACTATAGGCAATTAGTGAAGCCAAGAGGCCACCAGAGAGCTGCACATGATGAATGTAATTGCTAGTAGGAAATCCTGGAGGGTTTTTGACCTTGTTGCTGATTTTTTTTCTTTCTTTCTTTGGGAATACTCTGAAAAGATCACACAGCTGAGACAACATTGTTGCCTCAGAAAGAAATTATGAGGTAATTTACTCATTAAAGAATTAATAGTTTCAGAGGCTAAAGAGTTTATGAACAAGAATGTTAAAAAGATCTTAGGACCAATATATCAGAAATTGTTAGTACCAGTGAGTTCAACTAAAAATCTGGTAGGCTTAATGTTCTTTGGGGAAAAAAATAAAGCCTCAGAAAGAAAAAAATAACCACATTCTTCAGAAACACAGACCAGTGTCAGGTGGGGAGCATCTGTTACCTTAAAAGTAACACTGTTCAACACAGATAGAAATAACAGAACCGAAGCAATTCCAGTGACTTTGTACAATTTACCTCCATATTTCTTTCCAAAAATATAAAGGGAAGTTCCTTAAATCAATAAATCACTGAAGCCATAGGGAAGGATGTACCAAAACCACTGTTGCTCAGCAGGACACTGACACCCTCAGCATTCAACAAGCTAATCTGGGCACTGCCAGCAAGGAGGCTGGAGCAGCCTGGATCTCACATCGGCACTGAGGCTGCCTTAGAATCTATTCAAAGGCTCCAGTGGCTTTTGAAGTTCATGTTGTGCCTAATGGTGTGACAGCTACATTACAAGCTACTCCAAGTTTAAAACAAGCTCCGTTGCATCTAAGCAAGCTGCAGTCACTGCAGTGCAGGTATTTCCTATGCCTACTCCTGTTCAGTTCAGTGTTGACAGTCCCTTTGGACAGGTTTGTATTTTTTTGGTGTGTAGAGAGCTGCTCTGAGGAGGTTATGTCTCCTATACAGAAAGGAAGATTAACTGGCTAAGAGTAGTGCTCCTTCATTTGCATACAGAGAAACTCATAAAAACAAGTGTTAGACAAAAAAAACCCAAAAACAACGACAAAAAAAAGGCATCAAAGTCTAACAGGAAATGTAATAACAACACTCCTTGGGTAACCACGAAGAACGCTCTGAGCTTCACTGGAGTTTATCACCAGTTACAGTGATAAATATGTATTCACATGTATTATTATGCCCACACTGATGGATAATACTTCACTCCAGCTGCCTATTACACAGAAGGTATTTCAACATCCTCTTGCAGTGCCTCAATAAAAGGAGCATCAAACGGAAGGTTTAATTTTTCATCATCGAACGAACACTCCGATTCCCGTGGGAGGGCTCTCTGCAAAGGCAGGTGGATTGTGCCATCAGAGAAATGCAGCAGACCTATGCCTTGTAATGAAATCAAACAGCTCACTAAATCTAATACACACTCTAGTTGAAATTTGAGCTTCAAAAGCAATAGCCCATAACTTCAGAAATTAAACCTAGCAGAAAAGCACTGATGGTGCTCTTAGATGTACTATTTTAGTGTCATTCTTGCCTCACATGAAAAGCTTCTTCTGAAAGATAGAGTCAAGCTGTGTGGGCTTGATCCTGCCATTAAGTCAGGTAACAGCATTATTTTACTGCATACTTAACAATGCTGAAAAATGGAGATTTAGTTTCTCATGTCTAAAAGGTAAAAAGACTTCCACATAAACTGAATTTGATAGATTTTATTTGTGGTTTGTTTCCTTGTTTTGTTTGGTTTGGGTTTTGTTTGTTTTTTTTAAATGCCTGTTCAAGATCTTTTCCCTAGAAAGACAGGCTACAAGAATGAAAGCAGTATAAAAGAAAAAAAAAAAATCTTTCTTTTTTATATGGAAAACAGAATGCATACCTCCACGTGAGTAGCTCTACTGTAGCAAATACACTTAGAGCAAACATTACACCAGCTTTATATTCTTTTGCCCTCTAAAGTACTACAAAACCACAAAATTAGAATCATAGAACAGTTTGGGTTGGAAGGGATCTTTAAATTAGTCATCCAGTCCAATCCCCCTGCAACGAGCAGGGGCATCGTCAACTAGATCTGGTTGATCAGGGCCCCATCTAACCTGACCCTGAATGTTTCCAGGAACGGGGCATCCTCCACCTCTCTGGGTAACCTGTACCAGTGTTTCACCACCCTCATTGTAAAAAATTTCTTCTGGTAGATTGCAGTTGTTTTGACATGTTTGGTTTCTGATTTGAGATTCTGGGAGCAGGTCAGTTCCCTAAATATAAGTACCTCTGAGATATCCTAAAGTATTTAAGTCATATATAGGGTGGCAGATATGACACAGGACACATAGGAGACTAATGCTCTTCACGAGCTGGAGTGAGAAGATAGATGAGATTACCATAAGGCATAATAAATGGCACTCAACACTTACAGTAAAGTAACTGAAACAAGCCCTTTCAATATTTAAAAATATTTACTTTATGCCTTGCTCGTGTACGTAACTTCAAAGAGTGCAGTTTATAATAAGGTCGAAGTCTGCAAGAACTTCTGTATGAAGACTGGATCCCTAAAATACCCTGAACTTGCCATCTCAGAAGGTACAATTTTCAGAGCTCTCATCAAAACTGAAAAACACATGGGAAATTATGACACTGTTGACCTTCAAGAGGAACCTTAAGAATGGTTAGTCAAAAAGAATAATCCTTACTGAGGTTTACATTACATTATATATCATGCCTTTGTCTTCATCTCTTCATTTTTTACTTCTTGTTGGGTACGGAATTATGAAAATACAGCACAAAAAAATCTCATCTGGCTCATGTAAAGCCCACATTACACTCCAGAAGCCAGTGGAAGCTCTCTGGATTTCTGGAAGAAATTGAAGGTGGCTGAACCCCCATCGTGTTTGTTCAAGTTTTGGTTACATCAAACTATGATAATTCCACACAAACCTGAGTTCCAGCAGGACCACAGGCTGAAAGCAGAACTGGCACAGCATTTCTCACAGATGGATGAACTCAAAATGCCATTGTCACTCAATCCTATAATATGTTATTTTTTACTTACAGAAATCACATGAGAAAATTTCAGGGCACATACTACCACTCCTAACATTGTCCTTCTCAGAATACAGTGTATTATATCTGAATATAAACAAATGTTTCCACTGTTGCTATTATATCTTAACACCGCTTTAAAAAATCTCTTTCCATTCTTGTATTCTCATTTCCTTCCTGTGTACATATTATCAAACTGCTCCACAAAGGATGGTTCCTATTCCTTATATTCTGATACCAATGGATATATCTAATTTTCCATTTCCCACACCTTCCCACTCCTATCCAGTGCCTATAACATCCTCCTTCCCCTCATACACACTGGTATTTTCCTCTCCATTCTCTCTCATAAATGGACAGTATCATCTATCGTGCTTAAAATATGCACTCAAATGTCCTTACGTCTTTGGGAGATTCTTTTCAGTGAGGGAAGAAGAAGAGCCTTTGCTATTATTGAACCTACCATTAAAAACAGCTGGTGAAGATCCAATTTTAACCTTTTTTTTTTTTAAGGAAAAGGTTTGTCTTCTGTTTCCTACCACAGTTTTGATCTAGTATCAAAATTAAATATCCTCTCAATGATCTTTCACATTGTCTGCCAGACAGCAGTACACATTGGCTACTCTCTATCCTCCCTCATTGTACTACTTTATTAATGTGATCTCAAGGTCTCCTTCCCTCTTTCATAATTTCTAATTACCTACAGGCAATATTATAAGGAATGTCCATTAGCATAAAGATTATTTTTGGCATGATAAGAAACATGTTAAGGTTATCAATCTTCCTCCAGACTGAAAATTATATATTTTGCCACCTCTGGGTTTTACCTTAGAGCTTTTAAAAAGTAGCATTCCATGCAAAGAGGTTAGATTTACTACATTCTTTTTTAATTTTACTCCCAGCTATTTTTATAACAGTACATTTGAATTTAAAGTTGAAGCTTGCTATCACATATAACGAATGACAGAAATTTAAAAAAGGATAATTTCATCTTCCTTACAGTTAGCAAGAGTGTTTAGAGTTTGGTCTGTCATGCTGTGAAACTGGTTTGGCTCTGCAATCTGCAAATGTACTTCTAAATACCGGAAAAAGTCTGTGAGAGCATCAGGCAGAAAACAAGTTCACCATTTGAAAAGGCTTGTCATTTAAAAATACAAGTAGGACATATGTGGCTCATAAACACAAGCCCCCCTTGTAGGAAGAAATGTCTAATTAGTTGTCTGTTAGAGCTCATGTATCCTTCAATATTTAAAGGTAAATCTCCATGTGACAAATAGGAGAATATTCACAGATGCACTGTAAAGCACACACGCGTATTTATATCACACATTCAAAGGTAAATTTAAAAAAAAAAGCAATGTTCCTTGCTCTATGTGTTTGCAAAGCACTAGTAAATGTTGCTTAATTAAAAAAAAAAAGGCAGGTTTTTTAGTACATGGAAACCACAGAAGGATGTTAGAATCTGCAGGTGTGCTCTGAGCCACACAGAAGAATAAACTCCCTCCTCCTCCTGCCTTACTTGTCCTACCCAGAAATGGCTCTGGTCCAATGACTCCCTTGGTGATTGCGCAGTGGATTCTCCCTTCCTGCCACTGAAATGTTGAAGCTATACATCAAGAGGAGGCAGAGGCTTAGTTTTCCTGACTTGCAGTTAGTAAAGCAGAACAGGCACACTGCAAGAAATAAGATTTTGTCTCCTTATAAAGAGTCGTAATAGTTTCCCTCTCTTTCCTCATCTTCTCTCGCCCAAAAGAACAGCAAGGCAGGAAATGAAACATCATTTCTCCTTCTGGCTTCCTCTAACCAAGAAGAGCAGTTACCAGCTGCTCCTTGTGTTGACACGTGCTAGAAGACTGATTCTGTCCCAATCCATCTCCTGTAGTCTTGGTACAGAGCAAAATCTATTCCATGTGAGAGAATAAAAAAGCACCAGATTAAAATCTCCTGGGTTTCTATCACCTTTTTCAGAATGAAAAACTGAAACCACTGGAAACATTTGTTAGAAGTTTTTAAACAGCAAGAAGGAGCACTTCAGCAGAATAAATCAAGTTCTTGTCATTTCATATATGGTTTCTAAAACAACTGCTTCTGCTCCCTGAAGGCATTTAATAGTGGACATAGTTTAACAGCTGCTAAGCATGTAAAACTGTCTACTTAAAAATGCCTCTTGGAACTTTCACACACAACTCATTCATCTTCCACATAAACATATTTCATTAAAAAAAACACCTATTCCCACCAAGAAATAGCTCAGAGGTAATCTCAGGTAACTTGAGAAGCCTTTTTTTCTGTGCACCATAAATCTTAATTCCTTTTTTCCAAAGCTATGTCTGCCTTTGCTTCCTATTGCTTCTGATAATCAGCATCTGATTAAGACCCTTTGTTTCTAAAAAAAAAAAAAACAACTAACAGTACACAACAACAAATAAGCAACTGCACATGTTCAGGTAGTATTAAAATTCCTGAAGATTTAGCCTAAAGATATGATTTCATTTGAAACTATATATTAATTCAGAATACATACACTAGCTTTTATGCTGCTTTTACTGGAACTTAAGACAGTCTTTTTTCTCTTTCCGAAAATTATTCTATATATATGCATGCACTTAAAAATCACTTCAGTTCCATCTCTGAAAGCAATCAACATTAAGTTGTGTGTAACAAAACTATGTGAACATTTCAGCAATAGGGCTTGCAAAATCAAAACTCCATTAATATTTTACAGGATGTAGTATTATTAGGAATACAAGGACATATGTGCCCTAAACAGAGAGCTTTGTGACTTTAGTGATTGATGTTTCTGTCTTTAAACAGTGAAGGTGAAAACACAACAAATCCAATGTACAGGGTTCCACAGAACAAAGTTTTTAATAGGTCTTTTGAGTCCTACAAAATTGTATAGTAACTGTACAGTAATCTATTAATTTTTAGAGGATAGATTAAAAACTCCTTAACAAACACTGATCTTTCCACATCAAACCCTGTAAAATTTATTTAAAAGGAGACTGAAAAACTCTTTTGGAGTACCTTCTCAATTGGTATCTATTATGGTTAATGGAAAGACTTGAACTGACCTTTTACATACCAGATGGTCACTGAAAGATGACTATTACAAAAAGTGATATGCATATGCAGAACAAGAAGCCAGTGACACAGAGGAGAAGAAATTTACTATGAATTAATTAAACCATGGATAAAATAAAATAAAAGGGAAATACTGGTATTTTGCAATATCCACAAAACGTTCACCAAATATTCACAAATATTTATAGCATCTACAATCACTCAAGGGAAAAAAAATGCTTAACACACAGATAACAAATGCAGATTAAGAACAGCATCAGTCATGTTCACTGAAGGTAGGCATAATGAGCCTTTTGTCCAAGCCCTATCTGTATTGCAACAGTGCACTGGAGGTAGACGTGAGACTGTCATGAATATACCTTTGCAAACATCTAACTTCTGAAACTGGCTTGGCTTGAGAAGGTCTTAAGATTACATTAAAGCACAACAATGCTTATTCCAGTTATGTGTTTTGTAAACAAAATTAGCCTGCACTAACTTGTACTGTACTTCTGTGCTATAATCAATCAAATGACAATAGCAACAACAAAGCTTTTTAACTCCCACAGCCAAGGATCTTTTCCTGGTCTAGTCAAAGACAAAACAACTGCACTAGGCAGACTTTAAAAATAAAACTGATGGCTGCACTATTCCCTATGACTATACGAAAGAATGGAGTTACAAATCCTGGCCATGCACAGGACAGCCCCAACAGTCACACCATGACCCTGAGAGCATTGTCCAAATGCTTCTTGAACTTTGTCAGGTTTGGTGCTGTGACCGCTTCCCTGGGGAGCCTGTTCCAGTGCCCAGCAACCCTTCGGGTGAGAACCTTTTCCTGACCAAAACAACGGCCCTGACACAACTTCAGGCCATTCCCTCCTGTCCTGTCACTGGTTACCACAGAGAAGAGATGGGTACCTGTCCCTCCTCTTCCCCTCATGAGGAAGCCACAGACCACTATGAGGTCTCCCCTCAGTCTCCTCCAGCTGAAAAAGCCAACTGACCTCAGCTGCTCCTCATATGGCTTCCCCTCTAGCCCTAAACATACCCATAAATCCATACAGTCAACATTTTCTTTATTTCACTGCAACAGAAGTTAAAGTACCACAATCAGCAGTGTAGGTCCACTATTCAATGTTACTGAAATCTAAGGTGCTTAAAAACATCATTTTCTGGATAGATGACACTCTATGTAGGAAAAGCAGAAGTTAGTCTTAGTGCATGTGTTTTTTTTACATACAGGAACAGAAGCAGGAGTATTGTCATTAGAAGTGCCCACTGTGCAGCATCCCATTTAGTTCATGTCAGTTTGGATGGTTGATCCAAGCCAGGCTCTACTGCCTATTTCAGAACTTGCAAATTCAAATTGCCAGACTGACTTTATCTGTTTCATGAAGGCCTTTGTCTCATGCTGCAACTGAGCTGCTGTGTGTTGGAGTGAAGTAGAAAACTGAAATTTGGGCATCTATAGCAAAAGCTGCAACTAGTGATTCTTTGATTACTTATGCTGTAAGACCATGACATGAAGCAGAACAGCATTTGCAACTGAGAAGAATGGTAGATTTCAGATTTGTTATTTTCAGTGAAAATTAGGAATTATTGAAATGCGTCCACATAAAAATCAGAAAAATGCACAAACTACTGTTTGTGTTTAAATTTACTTAAAAAATTAGCCCCGTTTTCATTAATGTAACTATTCTAATTTCAGCTGTACTGTGCCAATCATAGTGTGAAACTAAACACTGCTTTGGTACTAGCAGCTTCTTTGCTGGTATCCAGCAGTACACAATGTCCTCTCCTGTGTCAGTACTACAAGCTATCAATTCATTCTGCTGGGTAGAAACCTCTCTAAATAAAGCTCTGCCTTAAAACCTAATATAGGAAGAAAAACACCCACACATCTTGTTTTAAGTTAAATCTCATAATCTCACCACGAGCACCCTCCTAACTCAGAATAAATCCTGTATGTTATACAATTATGAATGCATTTTTTTTTCCTTATCCACTCCTTCTAAGATTTTTTTCCTTCAAAAGCAGGTGTATCAACTTGTCACCATAGTAGTGATGAACAAGAAGGGCCTGAATGATGTCATAGGTCAAAGCCATGAGAATTTCATTGGACAGTATATGAATATTGCACATTACTGCTCCAAAAGCCATCTGGAATAATGGCTACCCCAAACCTTAGTCCTCATACTTTCTCTTGTGGTTGGAGTTCATAATCTTACAACAGGAGACAGTTTCTAAAAATACTCAAACAAACAAATAAGCAAACAAACAAAACAAAACAAAAACAACCTAAGAAAGCTAAAAAGCTCAGCTGCTTGATCTTATTTCTGGAGTTCATGTAAAACACTTGCTAAAGTGTACACATACAAACCACAGAAGACCAGTAAGACATGACAAGAAGATCCAGAAACAAGAAATAAAGCATATTTCTTCTTAGAAACAAGGGAGAAAGTGTTAATCTTAGTGAAACAGGATTCTTGCAGTACTGGCAAAGTTACTGTCAGGATAAATTACTTGCTTCAGCAAATACCAAATACAGAAGCAGGCTTGTCAGGGTGCCAGACTAGCTCAAACAACCCCCCTTCCAGCAAAGCATTTCTACATTTGGTTCATATTTCATCACTTTTCTTCTGTTTCTATTTTTGCATCTGTGCTTCATTCCCTCTCCTTTGTGCAGCTATATTCCAGATCATGGTAGGAATTTGCAATTTAACATTAAAGCCAAGATGGAATAAATGAAGGGGTATTTTGGTGTAACTTGCACAGAATGCCTTTCTGAATGACACACATGAGTAAAGCTATCACTACTTACATTGCATTTTCCAATAAGAAGATCCAAATGAAAAAGTAGTTTATAGCCATGTAAATTTTGATTATTCTGACACACTGAAAGAGCTCCAGAAGAACACGCATTTTGATGTCAAAAAAGGCTCATTTCTATCTGTACTCCACAGAAAATGGAATAAAGTTCTACATTGTAACCATGGCACAAATGGAATCTGAAAAAAAAAAAATCAGCACAAGAATAATACGCTCTTGAAGACTCACTATATATCTATTTATAAACTGGTTCTACTACATGAACAAATGTGAACAATGCAAGTTAGGACTGGCTTTGAATGTATCACCACATACATGCTCTTCCAGCTCTGATGGAAACATATTCCATAAGACACCGTACCAAACTACCACAATCTCAATTTGTTTCCAGTAGGATCTGCAAGACCACACAGGTATCTGTCCACAGTTCTGAAAATCGCTTACAAACAGAGATCAATCAGTGATCAACTGATTATAATTTATTTAAACACTACAGAGAATACAGCATTATGCAATGACAATATTACAGGACCAAAGTTCATCCAAAACTCTTTTTTTCTCTAAGATTTAAATACTGTCAAGATACTTAAAAATGTCTCTCTAAGAGCCTTTGTGGTATTCTGATGGAGATACATGGGGGGAAAGAAACTGCATAGTATCAAAATAATAAGAAGACTATGCTGTACTACTTCTAATATTAGTATACTAGTATACTGTATTTTATACTAATTCTTACTAATCCTAGACAATTAAGTTGTACATAATGCAAGTCCTAAAGTAACTAGAACATGAGAAAATAATTAATCCAAATAATACTATATAATTATGTTTTTGTAAAAGCTGAGATATAAATAGTAAACAATTATATTTTGAGCCAATAAATTACCCTTATAAATTGCTCAAGAAGCTGGCAAAATATGCCATAAATATGAGATAAACAAAAAGATGCTGAAGCTGTGGAAAAAAATCAATTATCTGGGTATATAAACAAACCAACAGCCAAATAAGTGCACAGTATGAGCAAACTACAACATATGGTAAAATATGGCCTGCAGAACTGCCAGACAAAATATACTGATGAAGCTTGCATTGTCAAAACATAATGACATGTTAATAAAGATAGATATATCTAAGAAAGAGCTTAATCACAAAAGTCAAAAGAAATACATTAAAAGTTCATATTCATTAGAAAAATCAGTTGTGAAAGAACAGTTCAATGACGGAATGACAGTTCAATGACGGAAAGCCCAGTACCTAAACAACAGTCCAAGAAGCA
The DNA here is from genome assembly GCF_003945595.2 of Pipra filicauda. Lineage (NCBI taxonomy): Eukaryota > Metazoa > Chordata > Aves > Passeriformes > Pipridae > Pipra > Pipra filicauda. Next base: position 574,253 of record NW_024103563.1, on the reverse strand, counting down.
CATATTTAAAAGTACTTTGCATTTGAAATTATATAACAAATTTTTGGTATGGGTTCAGTTTTTAGCAGAAAATTCAAGGCAACCATCAGCAGGAGACAGAGGCATATTTTAGGTATATCTGTAAGAACTGTACAGTTATGCACGTATCACAAAGCCACATTTATCTTTGTAAGTAGTTTATTGTAAAAATATATAAATAATTTACAGCTACACACCTACATTTTACCCACAGACACACACACACAATCACAATGAAAAAATACAGTCAGGTCCACCAGAATATGAATTATAATGACAACCACATACAAACAGGAACTATGAGTACAAATCCATTTTGATGTCACTGTTTATTTGTTCAGGGAGTCCAAAGCTCACACACATAAAGGCAGAGCTCTCCATCTCAATGAGCTTTGAAAGAGACCTTTAATGAAATAAAGAACTAGACAGCATACAGTTATGACAGTTGACTGGTTTTACAAAGGTCAGTATAATTAGCAGTATTTTTATCCTGGATTACCTTAAACTTTACCTTTAATGTTCAGTTTGAGAACCCCAAACAAGCTAACTCTCTCTTTCAATATAAAAGTAGCCTATACAAATAGGATACAAAGTTCTTCCTCTCTGAATGGGCAAATTAGGAAAGGTCCCACTTTTGTGGGAGATTTGCTTACATCTTAAGTGATTATTTTTGTTAAATCTTTTAGCTATAAAACATTCAGACACATTAAACTGTTTCTCTCTATATGTACCATGCCAGTTTGTTTTTTTTTAAGCAATCATTGCTCCATAGCACTGTGCAGGAGAAACTAAATATCAGGCAGACTAGGAGTACAAGCTTAAGACACCAGCTGATCCAAAGCTGCCTCACAAAGTACAGAGAGAAAACAAAAAAAAAAAAAAAAAAGGGGTTGGGGACTGGTGAGAAAAAAGCTCATTTTCATAGCAAAAGGACTGACACAAACACTGCTTGTTCTCTCTGTGCTCTTGCCAGAAATTTATTAGCAGCAGAGGTCTTGCACAGATGAGTAGGACTGGCATGGCTATACACTGGAGATTCAAGTATTTATTTCACCACAGATCTAATTTCATAACATAGTTAAATGAAATGTGAAGAACAATTTTTTGAGAAGATTTTGCATGGGTTGGCAAGTTAACAGAAACCTGCTCCTCTTTTTCCATGGTGGCAGTTTATTGTTGTAACCTGAGAGTTGTTCTCCTCATATTAAAAGAAAATCTAAAAACGAAACAAAACCCAAAAAAACCCCACCACAATGATTTGCCCAATAGAGACATTAGAATATAAGTGATCCTTGGCTAGTTGTTCATTCTATTTATCCCTACCCTACTTAAAAGAGGTAAGTCATCAAACTGTATCCTTGCTTAGTTGCTTTATGACACATTCAATTTATACTGAGGCAACATCAGTTATTTTTTAATCTGTATTTGTTCCTATCTAGATTATCTTCACACAGATTGGACACAAGAGCTGTTGATAAAAAGAAGAATTCTCCCTTTTAAGCTTGCAAATAAGGATATTGTTTTTACCTGACACCTTTCCAATATTTTAGATTTAGTCTAGGAGGGAAAACAGAGGACAGTTTTCAATTTCAATTAAAAAAAAACAAATTCCTAGGCATGAGCATTTTACATTCATGAGCTCTTAATCACAAGGATGATTACTGTCTCTGTAAAGGGAACTCACCATTAACAAGAAAATGTAAGGAGAAAGATGAAGGGAGCAGCATTCTGTGCTATTTCACACCCAGCTGAGGCTCTGACCAAAGGCAGAGAACTGCTGTACTTATAATATTAAGATATATTAAGGAGCAAAATACAGATCTTTGGACATACGCAATATTTCTTTAGAGACACCTTGTATTCATGAAAAATACATGTGCCTCACTCTGGACAATTACAAAACCAGGTGTAGAATATGTCTCTGATGTACAATTTCTAAATCCTTTTCCAAAACAATGTTTCTTTTTCTGTCACTGGGATTCACCGTGTAAGTCTTCAAACAAATCACTTCATCTTCATGAATTCAAGTGGAGCCAGACTGCACAAAACCAGCGCTATTATTTTTGTCAAAATCAGAATTACAGAACAGTCCAACTCCCCTGCAGTGAGCAGAGACATCTCCTGCCAGATCAGGCTGCTCAGCTGTAAGCATGCTATATCAGCATTTTTCATATCTTATCTTTCTTACACTAGAAAAATGATCAGCACTGTTCTGATAACCTGGGCTACAAAGTAATGGAATGCACTGTGCAGAGAAAGCATTAAACAAATCTGCAGCAGAGAGCTATGCCAACATCCAGCTATGCTGTGAACTATGAGAATTTCTCCTGCGACTACACTAGCACTTGATTCAGAAATTCTGGATGATTAGGGGATAACTAAGATATCAAATTTAATTTCTGGAAAACCATCTTTATAATCATATATGAACACAAATATTGAAATGAGTAACTATATGTCCAGCTGGCACTTCACTACCTGAATACGAGACTTACACTTTTATCTATGATATTTTATTCTTCTTGTACATCCATTTACAGCAGAAGTTGCATATTATCAGTTTTACTGCTTTATCTATAGAACCAGTCACTTTTCAGTGTCAAGAAAACTCTGAAAGCTATCATGAGGAAGAAAAAAATCTTAATACAGTGGGACTGTAAAACTTCAGAAGTTGAGAAACTGTATAGATGAGGACAATTCTTTTTGCTTTTAACTTACTGCAATTTGAAGGCAATGGCACCAGCTATAAACCTCATATGAAGTGCTCTTTATAAATTCCAAAAGTGTTTGACAAGTTGGTACTTTCATATCTACAACTCCAGTAAATGTGCAGGAAAATCAATTATAGTGCAGCTTAGGTGCCATGCACTCATTTTCACCCCACTCCTATTTCCAACTGTTTTTTTCTTTAAGAAAATGGATAACTTATTGGGAAAATTGTTAGATCTGGCAGTATTATTCATTTTCTTATCATAAACTCTTCCATCTACCCTCTGTCATTTAACTTAAATTACTTATGAGCTCTAACAACTTAGTATAATCAATTCCTTCTACAGCCTTTTGCAGACATTCTGGATTTCTTCCACTGCCTGCTCATAATTTCGTAATGCACTCTTTGGTATTTGTAGATTTATCAGAAAATGCAACTGGTGTGATCAGCTCCATTGCCAAGGAGCGTCAGGTGCGCTTTAGCTGAGTGACCTGCAGCAACTGATCAAAACCACGGCAGTACTAAATGACAAAATGGTTTCAGTTTTGTAACTGTTACAATTTCATGGTCTTTAGCCACAGGTTAATCACAGCCAATTGCACAGAACTGCTGATGGAGGGACATTACATATTAATAGGGTTACTATTTTTAATGCCTCTCTGCAAGGTGCTCTTAAGACCTGGCTGTTGAGGAGGCTGGGGCAGTATGTTATGCAAATCCGTGCTGACCTGGAGCGCATTGCACTGCCCTATGAAAATGTTTCATTCTGGCAACCACAGGAGAAACACGAAAGAACCAATCACTTGCCTTCCAAACACATGGAGTACACACATATGTATCACCACCACCTCCACGCAGGAGAGAATAACGTTTCATGGTGACTCTGGTTTCACTAAGGCTGCAGCACACAGACATATGTAATCTACAAACATTAAGCACCTAGGTCAACAGCAGATCAAACAGAACATAAATGGACCTAAGAAATTTTCCAATTTCAGTATTTAAAGTTAAGAGTATTCATTTGAGACTGATAATCGCAAAGTGGGGCTCAAAAACGCTTTGAATGTGGCCTTTTAAAGAACTTCGTCATGAGCATGGGCAATGACATGAACTGATAACTGAGTTGAACCATTTCAGAAGATTTTTTTGTTGAGTCGAGGTTAGTGTGACTTCGCAGGAGCCAAAAGCTGTGTGCCCATCCCAGCCTGTAACCTCACACTCTGAATTACTCATAGAGTATCAGAGCAAATGAACACACTTTCAGGAGCATCTGTTGTAAAGTACAAAGACCCTTGAGGGAATCCTTAAGAGAAAAGGAGTCCAGGAAGGCTGGATATTCTTCAACAAAGAAATCTTAGTGGCACAGGAACAGGTCATCTCCACGTGCCAAAAGACAAGCTGGCAGGGAAGAAGACCAGCCTGGTTGAGCAGAAAGCTTTGGCTGCAACTTAAGAAAAAAAGAGAGTTTGAGACCTTTGTAAGGAGAGGCAGGAAACTCAGGAGGACTTCAAAGATTTCATGAGGTTATACATGAAGAAAACTAGAAGGGCCAAAGACAAAACCAAAAAAGTTTCTATAAATACATTAACAACAAAAGGAGGGCTAGGGAAACTCTCCATCCTTTACCAGATGTGAGGGGAAACAAAGTGACAAAGGATGAGGAAAAGGATGAGGAACTTAATGCCTTCTTTGCCTCATTCTTTAAAGTCTTTAATATTAAGATCAGTTGTTCTCAGGGGCAACCCAGACCCTTGAGCTGGAAGACAGGGACAGGAAACCTCCATAATCCAAGGGGAAATGGTCAGTAAGCTGCTACACCACTTACACATGCCCAAGTCTATGGGGCCAGATGGGATCCAACCAAGAGTACTGAGGGAGCCGGTGGAGCAGTTCACCAAGGCATTTTCAGTCATTTACCAGGTGTCTTGGCTCATCAGTTGAATGGAGTTTAGCAAACATTATGCCCATCTACAAGAAGGGCTGGAAGGAGGCTCCAAGAAACTACGGGCCTATCAGCATAGAGTTGGGTGGGAGTCTGGATGTGCAGAGGGATTTGGACAGGCTGGATTTGGATTGATGGGCTGAGAATTGTTTGAGGATCAACGAGGCCAAGTGCTGGGTCCTGCGCAACAACCCCATACAGCACTATAGGAGCGTGGAAGAGCGGCTGGAAAGCTGCTTAGCAGAAAGGGACCTGGGGGTGCTGGTCAATGATTTCTGAGGCATATTCAGCTAAGAAACCTAAGAAATAGGACTTTAATTACAGCATACAACCTGTTACAGAGTATACTAAGTTCAGCATACATAATGACAATGTTTGAGCTGGTGCTTGCCCTATGAAGTGTGCCTAAAAATTATGGTTGGGAGGGGGGGAAAGGGGAAAGTTTTCATGTAACTTGAGAACATCTAACAACATAGCGAACACTGAGTTTGTTTGTTGTTATTAAATACCTTATAATGAATAATCTTAGAGTAAAACATCTTCACTGTGAAAGTGAATACCAGAATATATCCACCGGCTCCCACTATTCTCCATTACCCTGACATATACTCCTAGAAAATACACACAAAGTGTGAAAATGGGGGGGTTCTGCTTCTGTCTTTGCAAGTAGCTGGGCATAGGTATGCCAATGCATATTTTCAAGTGAAAAAGCAATTTAATGTGATAAATTTAAATCCTATTACTAAATCTAGTACATTTTTATTATTAGTTATTTAAATTTATGGGTATATGCAGTGTCAACACACCATGAAATGAAGGAATTACCAATTTCCAGCATGAATTACTTGATAAAAGGGACTGCGTTAAATGCAGAGTTGTTGAATAAATCAGCAATGCTACAGTGGTTAATTACAAAGTTACTTAAAGGAAGAAAACCTGCAGTCTTTTACAGTGTATTAAACTTGCAATTGGTTCCTAGAGTGGCTAGCACAATATTAGCAAACACAATACATTTCATAGTGGACTGCAGGAAATGCTTTCATGTCTTTAAAAACCATAGTTTAAGGCCAATTCTATATTGCTTAGCAATCAGACCACAAAACATTGGAAGCAACACTTAGCTTTCTCTTAGTACTTTCCATTAGTAGATTGCAAGTGCAGCATAAAAGAAGACTATAATTATGTTTATTTTACTGATGAGGTGAAAGATGCACAGGGAGAAGTAATGTACCCAGTGATATCTGACAGACTAATTGCAGACTGAGTGGTCTCACTCTGCCCCCCTAATCTCAGGCAGCTCTCAGGGCCAGACTCACAGCAATTTTAACCTCATTTTCCACATTTCTCTTTTTTCTTTTTTTCAAGTGTAATCTAAAGACACTGTATTGGACCCATTAAGTTTTAATGATAGCCACAGACAGCTGCAATTTCCCTCAGTAAAATAAATGATTAATTAGTAAAACACAGTATGCAATGTATGTCCAAAGTGACTTATTCCTATTGCTAATTGTAGGAATTAGCTAAAGCTCTACAGCCTACATGCTGTTTTGCAGAGCTCCAAAAAAAGCATGGGCATGCACTGAATAATTTATATTCCAAATTACACAAACATATAGACAATGTATCTTAATTTTCTAGATTAGCAACCAGTGAGGTCACTTCTGATAGCTCCATAAAAATATTCAAAAGTCGAATTATGTAGTTGATAAAGAATACAGGGAAAATATGACCTGCAGAAACAAGCCTAAAGTATGGAACAGCATATTAGGGGAAAAAGTGGCAGAGATTAAGTTAAAGAGCAGTTCAGAGCAGAAAGGTCTGTCTGAAGTCAGAAAGCAGAGAATCCATTTCTTAGGAGTGGGCAAACCTACCAATGCCATCCATCCAACTCCCTATTTTTTCCCTTTTTTCTTTTAAATGAGAGGAGTCATCACTGACAAAAAAGTCAACACTGTTAGACTTTGAGGGGGGAAAAAAAATTTCAAACCAAAACCCAAACAGTTCAATAAACATCAGAGAGCTGGAGAGAAAAGACAGACCAAGAACTACTTGTAAATCACAGGCAGGTTACACGATAGCTTGTATTGTCTTCTAGGCTGAAGTGGCTTTTATCAAGCTGCCCATGATGCTAATCTCTAGTAATACTTTTTCATGAAATGATGCAGCCCACAAGCCTTCGTTATGCCATTATTGCAGATCTGTCTGTTAGAAATGGAACTGCCATGAGAAAAAGCTGCCGAAGGTAATTCAAGATATTTTCTGGACCACTTGGTGGATTGCCTAGTTTCCTCACTTGCCAGGGTCCTTCAGACTATCTTCAGCTTTGTTCAATGAAGTTTTCAAAACACTAGGGGACAATCTGCCTTATGAGACTGGCACAGTCAAAACTACAAAGAATTATTAGTAGACATTTTCAAGGCTTTTTCACTGAAACTGAAAAGGCAATTAATTCTCTTAATTGAACGATCATTCATTAGCCCTTTACTAAATAGCATTCTCAATCTTGCAAGTTACTGCCATGTCTTCAATTTCCATTTTCAAGATAAGACTAATAACAAGCTAACTCACTGCTTTATAAATCTGCAACGCAGTACAGCATACATTGCATGCAGTTTTTCCATTTAGATTCTTCAATTACAAGTAACTTCAACAAAAAAAAGCATATTTTACTAGCTAGTATTACATTTTGGCAGATCATAATTAAATTATTCCTTAGAAGCGGTGTTCAGTGCTTAAGAAGAAGGATTTTATTGAATAATAGGGCTAATATTTTAACTCAATTAGTATGTTATTTTTCAACAAAGAGGTGTACACTACTGTAATTCCTTCTTCTATAGGTAATATCAGCTATAAAACAGAAATACCGCAGCCTTTTTTCTGGTACCCCGTGTAATTTTCCTCGTGTAGTTTGTATGCTCTGTATGTTTTTTTAAGTGGATGAAAACGTGACATATTACTTTTCTAAATAATCCTAATTTATATTTTTAAATAAAATATATCACTTCTATACCATATAAACCTGCGAGAGACAATGTTTCACTACATCTAAAAATATCTGAGCATTCCGTGGTAAGGAAAGAATTTTTCTTTTATGTCTTTTGTTCTGTACTGTTGTGAGTTTGATTTATAATACTGGTTGGGGCAAAAGTGATTTCTGGATGAAGAAATTACATCTAGTTGCAATGGAAGTAGGGTATCTTCTCCATGGAAACTGTCTGCTAAATATGCTCAGATGACTTATTTATCAGATTCTTCAATACAATATTTCAATTTGATGGGATTATATTTTCCTGTAATCTTTCACTAATAATTTAAAAGTGACCTAAATGCATAAATGTCTGTATTTCTGAAAATAATCAAGTTGTGTCATTTCAATATAAACTTCTAATATATTTCAAGGTCATCTTTTCTTTGGTTGTTCAGACTAGTTACTCATGGTGTTTTGAATCATATTCTGGGTTTGGCTTAATTTATACTAATTCTTAATAACACCTACGGTGTAGTGGATGAGTTTGTTAACTATGAAAACTGTGCAAACCTCGAAAAGTAATTATTTGTTTCAAAAATTAGCACATATATTTATATCAGTAGAACTGAAATATTGCACTACATAATAAAGAGCTATTTCTCATGTGGGGATACTAAGAAGTACACTCCCATACCATTTTACAGCATTCTGCATAACTTTTCTATCACTGACATTACACAAGCCATTCATTGAAAACTGAAATAGAAATAACAACTCAAGGCAACAAAACTTCTCAATAATCATCAGATTGGTGATTTCATTCTGGCCAAGTAAGAAGTTTTTCTAGTACATAGCTAAGAAAATGTGCAATTCTATCAAGATATTAGATCTCAAAGGTGCTGATAAACAGCGAGTTAAATTCCAGCACATCTAATATGGAATTAGAAAAAAGCCATTTTGATTTCATAAGGCAAGATAAAAAAGAAAAGCAAAGGACAAAGACACACTTTGTAACAATCAGATGGAGAGATGGAAATTATACGACACAAAGGAACAAGTAAGCAAAAGACTGAATGATTAGGATGACAAACTAAAATCAGTGAGTTACATAAGGAGAAATTAGTAAGCGGAAATGAAATTCCAGCGAGTTGCATGAAGTACTTTGTGTTTCTTTTGTGCAGATCAACTGGCGAATTTTCTTAAAGATGAAGTAGTGTAAGGTACAACATATTTCCATATAGAAAATAACAGTAGATTCTTAGACAAGCTTAATCAAACCTGGTAAGTTAAAACTAAAATTCTTATGCTTACCATCATGGTAAGGAAGAACTTTTCTGAGTGTAATAGAATTATTCACATCAGAAGCAACAGCGAACGCTGCCAGTGTTACCACCTGAATGTTACAACGGCTATGGCATGTAGTATCATAATTCTTATTATTTCTTTCCAGATAAAATGAGGTTATAAATCCTTTAAATTCACTCTATATTCTGACATTATATAAGAAGGAACTGATGGAGAACTAATGACTTCAATTCTGGATTCAGCAAAACAGGAGTGCATTAAGAATCCCAACAGCATACGTGAAGCTTCTAGAGAACCAAAGGAAACCGGAAAGAGGCTTGCCATCCAGCAAAAAAATGTGATTTAGGAGGACTGATTGAAAAGTATCATGGGTACATGATAAACATAGTTTATCAAACAAAAGGCTGACAAACCTTTTCAGACAGAGCAGCAGTTGGTTGAATTTAGATACAGATGACCAAGAAGTGAGCAGTAAAAAAACCCTAAACTCCTATTTGGTCTTTATTGTATGATGAAGCGGACTGCCACAAGAGAAATTCTGTTCACATCGTAGGGAACAAAAATACAATGATGTAGTCAAATATTGGAATGCTTACCCAGAGACAATATGGAAACACCATTTAAAGTACCAAAAGTTTAAGTGGGCAAGAACCTGAGCAACCTGTTCTGAGCTGGCCTTGCTTTGAGTAGAGGAGGGGGACCTCCAGAGAGCCCTCTGAACCTAAATTATTCTGTAATTCTATGAACTATATAGATAAAAAACAAACCAAAAAAATTATCTTTCTTGTAGATCTCAAAGATAACACACACTGCAATTCACAAACACGAAGATAAAAGTTTGTAATACACACCTGAGTCAAGGCTCCACAGCCGGAAAGTACCAAAAAAAAAAAAAAATCCAACACAATAATAATTTGATTTCCCTAAATTTCTAAAGGGAAACAGATACAAAAAAAAAATTTTTAAAGAAACACCAGCAGTCCATAGGGGAAGCAGGAGAAACCAGCAGGACAGGACAAGACGTGACTCTTGCAACTGTTTGGAACGACCTACAAAATCTGATTTCAGACATCATTTACAAACTCAAGCTGGTAAAATTATAGTACTCTTAGTTAAGAGATTTTTTTTTCTTAACATCTCTTCTCTAAATAAATTGCATGTGAGTTCATAATGGTTAACAAATGCAGTAAGAAAACTGAAAAGCCCTAAAATACTGGAAGAAAACCATACAACATATTTTGATCTAAAGCAGTTGGTCTCTCCTGCCTTCTCTCTGCAGCTCAAGAGAAGCTTTACACTTTGGAAGCCAAGATGGCAGTATCAATTAAATTCTGTTACAGTATAAACTTCCTGACCTGCACCATGTTGAGGCATAACTATTTATACTTCTGCATCAATTCCATATATTCAAGACATATTAAAAGGTATAAAGTCATAAACTTTACTGACCCTTTTCTGCTGCTTAGCTCATTAATGCTGAAAGATATTAATCTAACAAATAAGTGGGTGATTACCTCTTGAAGAACCCTCTTCATTTTCAGAAGCAATGTCTTTACAGCTGTGCAGTCTTGCAGCATCAATCTGAAGGGCAAAGATTCAATGCCTCCGCCTTCTTCTAGACCGGTGAAAGGCCACTCCACGGATGGGCTTCCAGCCAGCTGGCTAACACGAGGGTACCTGGCTTCTGCTTGGTCTACCTCCTTTGACAGCTTCAGAGATAGGTTCCTTACAAGAGAAAACAGAAAGATCAACACTAAAATATGAAAAAGAAAAAAACCAACTTAATAATTTGGGGGGATTAGTTCCTTTGAGTTTAAAGACGCATAACACATTCACTTTTTGAGCCTGCTAGCGTGAATGGCCTTTATAAAATACATATAGCCATATGGTGTTAGCAATAAAATACACATTTATAAATGTACCATATTCTACAGGTATTGAAACCATGCTCTATCTCATGCCCTTCAAAAGAAAGCCATTTTCTTAAAACAAAATATCCTATGGGCAAAACTGCTACGGGCCTATTTTATTTCAGTTCAGCTTCATGAAAAAATGAATCCGTCATGCACTTTCAAAAGCTAAATCAAATCATATTCTTCCATATGCTTTGACTTAGAACTCAAAAAGAAAAGAAAACTACAAAAAAAAAAAAAAAAAAAAACTCACTTCTGGGCTGGCGTCGTGACTTAAGATGAACCTGCTATTGTATAAAATGGAATTCAAAATTTAACTAATCTCTACTCACTCTGAAGTTCAGTTATTACCAAAGCTACATAAGCAGAACATGAAATAAAACATTAAGTTGTGGTTGAGAATCCATTAAAGGCACAGAAAGATTCAGAAATATTTTGATGGCCTTTGGAAGTAATGAAAGACCATTATTTTGCTGTATACATACTCCCTTCCTTTAATATCAGAGCAAGTTACATACAAGACTTTTCCATGATGAAGAAAGTGCAGCAAACACCAATGAGATGGTGAGGGGGGCTGGAGTGCACACTAAATGAGGAAAGGTTAAAAGAGCCAGCTTTGCTCACTCTTCCAAAGAGGAGAAGTGAATCTCATTGTTGACCAGAGCAGCTTTTCCACTAGGAGGGTTCAAAAACTATGGAGCCAGGCTATCCTTAGGGATGCAGAGTAATAGGATGAAAGACAACAGACACAAGATAGAATACAGGAAATTGTGACTAGATATAAGAACTTTATTTATTTACTGACATATCTTTTACCATGAGGATGGTCAAACAAAGGAACAGAGGCTCAGAGATGCTATTGGACACCCACCCTTGGAAATATTCACACTATGCTGGGACAAGCCCCTGAGTAACCTGCTGTATTTGGAACTGCTTTTAGCAAGAGCTTGACAGAGAGACTTGCATAGGTTCCCTCCCACTTGTGTGACTCTGTGATCTAGAGGTCAGAGATTCTATCCGCCACAATCAGACCAAAGTTTAATTGTAGGAAAACAGAGGTTGCTTGACATTTTGGTGGAAGAGAATGCAACTAAAAACAGTAAGGATTTTTCTGGCATGAAAGCATTCACAACTTCAATGCTGCACCTATTTGGCTCTCTGACCAGCAGGGGAAAAAGGACAAATCTGAATGGAGAATAAATCTGAGAATGTGGCCTCACCGTGCAATTGTAGAATATAATTACTACTAAATTATAAAGTGTGGTAACAGCAATGCATGACACCCATGTTCATACTAAATTAATTCAGTACAATTAAAGATGTTAGCATAAGTGGTGAAGAAAATGACAATTTTTATTCATTTAATGGATTGTTCCAATTTTCTGTTCCATTTGAATTTTCATGCAACACAAAACTGATTCTGCCATAATTTAGAAGGACAAAGAATATTTTTCACATTAAATTTTCCTTAGTTAGCTTTGTTTTTATAGGATCCACATACAAAAATGGATTAATGTGATTTTTTTAAGAAACTCCAAATGCTATACAAAAAAAATTGGAAATTAGAATACTAGAACTATCTTTTAAGGATGGTTCATTTTCATATTTTGCAAGCTATGTAATATGCAGTAATCTGAACATGTTATATCAAGCAATGTACCACAAGGACCACATATATGGACAGATACTCATGCTGGCCAATGGAACTAATTTTTTTTTTAATCCAGGCTTTTCAAGACTCTCCTAAAAAACCAGAATTAGTCTGTTTTAATTTTTAAATGCACTGAAACAACTTTGAGTGGAATATTTTGCATCCCTTAAAACAATAATGTGAGGTACATGGTAAAGTTGCTTTTGATTGAAGGATATTAAGCCACTGCTTTTTCATAACCTCTACAGGCATCCTAAAAGGGTAACATCCTGGCACTGAGAAAGGACCAATTTAAGACCTATTGCCTACCAGAAAGAGTCTTTTATCGCATATTATCAGGAAGAAGAACCTGGTATCACCAGCCATACCAAGCTCCCCAGCGACAAGAACATAAGCAGTACTCTTGGAAAACTATCTTCCTCTCTTATATGGAAGAGATAAAGTGTTTATGTATAAGCTATAGATGCACTGGAGATACAGCAATTCTGAATTTCAAATAAAAAAAATCTTTGATTATTTTGGTGAGCTTTATGTTGACATCACACCACTCAATACATGAATTTACTATCTTTTCAAATACAGTCTTGTACTAAAGTATGAAAAGCACCATAATAACATATTACCACTCACAGTCATAAGAGTTTAAAATCTAACTCAGTTGCTACTGAAAAATAGTGACTCAAGAGTTGGTATACAATGAGTATTCAGATGATGTAATCCTTTCTGATAGTCCAGATGTACTTTGACTGATTTGTGACAGAAAATCTCTTCACTGTCTGATACAACTCATTCTACCTGCTGCAGAAAAAAGCTCCTTTTAAATACATTTCAGAACTGATCTTTCATTAAGTTCATTATTAACAATGTCCAGGTGGTCTATTACAGGATTATTACAGTAATCCACTGCAGTTTATCTCAATGAAGCAGTAGAGATTTAGCAGGGGGAAAAGAAGTCCTCAGTAAATTAGAAGTTTGACTTCATTAGTAAAACATCTCTTAACCTCTGAAGTTGGAGAAGGAGCTGGTTCTTCAACTGGTAGTGCAGGATCTCCTTACAAGATGGGCCAGCACCCTCCACCTTCCAAATATGTATTTACTGTAATAAAAAACATTTCAGAGGCAAATGTTATCTGTGACAAACTGTTGATTAAAAGCCTCAAAAGTTCTATTTTAATGACTAAAGACAACGTATTTCCTTTAAAGAAAATGTATTTCCTTTGATTCTGTAATATTATCGATGTACAATATTTCAGAAAAGCAATTTGGTCACTTTTAAATATGTGGCTCCTGTCTGAGCTCTAAATTTGCCTGACAAACACTTAGGCTATGTTCCCACTTTAATAAAACCATACCTGAAAACACACCTGGGTACTGAAAGTCAGTCAGTTTTAAAACACTTCTGAAATTGTTTGAGCCAACCCTCACTCTTTCAAATGATTCCCTGGCATGGTTTGGTTGCCACTACAGGAAAATTGGATGGAACCACTCCATTCTAGAGGATGTCAGCGGTGCCGATGTGCACTAAAGTACCATCCTATATAGATGCCACCTCAAATCTCTAAGCATGGCTATCACAGAATATGCTGAGTTGGAAGGGATCCACAACAATCATCAAGTCCAACTCCTGGCCCTGCACAGGACCATCCTCAAGAGTCACACCATAGGCCTGAGAGTATTGTCCAAACTGTGTCAGGGTTGGTGCTGTGACCATTTCCCCAGGGAGCCTGTTCCAGTGTCCAGCCACCCTCTGGATGAAGAACCTTTTCCTAATATCCAACCTAAACCTCACCTGAAACAGCTTTAGGCCATTTCCTCAGGACCTGTCACTGGTCACTTACATTTCTAATTGATAAAAAATCCAGAAGCTACAATACCCACATTTAGTAAAATAGTAGTGCCATTAAGACAGATTTCTATTTCAAAAGCAGTCTTTATTGAAACAGTATGATAGCACTAAAATAATCAATCAGTGACTTTTAGCATTTTAACAGCCTCTATAAGTCTAATGCAACTGCATATTTACTGAGAAAGAGACACAGTTATGCAGCTCTTTTGAAAGCTTCATCCCACGAAGAAGGTAGAACAAAACCAACGTTATGTCAAAGAATTTTTAAAATATTGTAGCACTATACCTGATGAGAAACTTGTTTAAACATGTCTTAAAATGGCTCTTTGTGGTCCCTTTGCAAACACGTGTTCTTCTTCCCAACACCCCCCCACAGCAACTGTTATCTCCCATGCAGGAGTGTCCTGGGAAAGGTGTCCTGAGGCGTCCCATTGGTCCTTTGTTTAACCCCTTCCTATTGGCTGTTGACCCTTTACCTGATGGTTTCTTTTGTGTGACCCTGAACTTGTGATTGGTTCCCCTTTGACCCTCCTAAAAGCCTTATAAACCCCTTCCCAACAATAAACTCTCTCTTGCCTCCTCTCCACGCCCGGTGTGCTGTCTCTGTGCCTGCCATGGAGCCACGTGGGTGCTGGGGGGAGGGGAGGGCACCTCTCCCCTCCAGGCTCGGGGCCTGAAAAACCCTGTCACTGGAGTCCCCCTTCCCCGTCCCACAAGACGTCGGAAATGGTTTTTCAGACGGAGAAGGAACTAGAGCTGGGCTCCCCCACGTTGTGGATCGGGAAAGGGAAACCCACAAAATATTCTACTAAAAACAAAAAAAAAAAAAGTAAAGAACAGGAAAAAAAAGGATAAAAAAGGAAAAGAAAAAGAAAAGAAAGAGGTCTCAAAGATAAGGATTTGCAACTTGAGCTCGTTTAAGTTATTCTTCTTTCTTACTGATCCTCAGATCAATGATTTGAAGAGCTTATGGTAATTTGAACTTCACTTACATAAAGATCCCCAGATTATGTGGGCTTTAATCTTCTTAGTTTTCATCAGCAGTGCTCAAGATGTTGGTATAGAAGAATTAGCCTAAACTAATACAATTGGTTCCCCTGAGTCTGCTTTTCTTGATACCAGCTTAACAGAAGAGAACCCATGTAATGCTGTTGGCATCAGAAAGGCTCTGCAAGCAGAGCAAAAGACCCCAGACCCTATGGGAAAAGCAGAACATACCTTCTTTCTTCCCTGAGGGTTTATCTTCTAAAGCAGGGTCTTAGATAAAGCCTTAAATCACTTATTTCCAGTGTTTGAGTGTGCAACTTTATATGTTTATATTCCTAAATACAGATATCATGTGTATATATATATGTGTGTATTTTTATAGATATATGTATATTTACATATATTTATATATGTTCTAGAAGTCATACACACACTCATATATAAACACATAAAATTGATCTTCATAAATATTTCAGAAAAACTAAAAGTTCTTATTTGTCCGTAACTTGGCCCATTAGAAACATACGATCTTTTACATTAGAAGAATGTTTTTAGTTCCATACAGAGGTTATATCCCGAAATCCTTTCTCATACAAATCTAGAGAGCCTTCAATTCACGCATCTTCCTCCCATCCAGAATTTTCTGTTTTATCACCAACAATAAAGAGATTTTTCCTCCTTTAGAAAAATCACTAATTCCTATTTACATAAAGGTCCCTCAGTTGGACCATGTAAGGCACATCAGAGCAACTACTTCTGATTTTTAGAGAAAAATCTGTCTACCTCAAACTCTTCCAAAATTCAATTCAAAGCACTCTGTGGCTCTCTTAAAATGATGAACATTACCTGTCAAACCCTACTATCATCCCAGATTGAATCTTAATCCCTGAGTGATCTCTTACTAATCTCATCTAGTACGGAGACATGTTCTATCCCAACCAGTTTAGAACTGAAATATATGGACACATTTTGGAAAAAAAAAAAAAGAAAGGCCTCTCACCATATCTAGCAGAACTGAGGCACAGATTTTTAAAAGGATGTTCCTAAATATTCCAATGGGCACATAAAATAATGCACTGCTGGGTGCCTAAATGTTCTGAAGACCTAGTCAAGGAGGATAAAAATTGGCAAACTCCTCACTCAGGTCTGAAAATGCAGCCTTTGCAATACTGAGAAGATAAAAAGGTAACCAGAACATAAACACTTGGCTAATTACCCATATTAGCATTCTTTAGCATCAAAATTTATACCTCTGTCTCACACAACTCTGCATTACTTCTGTTCTAACAGAGAATGCTTCAGAAGCTACAGGGATAACATCTCAGAATATTAAACATCACTGTGTCATAAGGTACACTTTGTTTGACATTTTACAGCTTTTAGAACTAGGTATCATTTACTGGTACTCTGATGTTATGATTTTTCAAGGTCAGTCTTTTAGAAAAACAGTGTTCAGTATCTGTCACTATGAAACTCTCCAACCACACAGGAGTGTACACACAAACTCTAACGGCTAATGCTGCTGTAAGTTATGTGACTAGCAGCCTCTTCCAGTACAACTACTTTTCTCTCTCAGGTTTATACCACAGTCATCCTTTGGGCTAGAATCTGGTAATCATGAACTATGGCATCAAATTAAAGAATTAAAAAAAAAAAATCCCTCCATCTTTCAGCTGCAGGTAAAGTACAGTTGATATGGCCATGTCAAGCATTTCTTTCTCTAAATTCCACAAGAATCGAGCTCTCTGTTTATATCCCCTGATCTAGCATGCAATAGCACAGCACTTCAGATTTCAGTCCTTTTCTTCCTCTTGGAATCTATTAGGAAAATTTAAATGTGCTAAAGTAAGATAATTCAAACACTACAGAGCAATCAGATAATGTTCAAAAAATAGCTACTTGGGAAAGACCAGTGGGGTTTTTTTGCTTCCAAGTACTAACAGTGCAGTAGTAAATAAAGCATTACAGACAAACCAGGAAAAGTAAATGATGATGGCTGGGCATTGAGACTTTGGTACTTTGAGTATTTAAAAATTTTTATTACCCCCCTCTCCTCCCTTCCCCCTCCAAAAAAACAACAGCAGGGGATCATTCTTGAAACTATGGTAAAATTAGTATACAAAATATAAATTTTAGCTTAATTATGCACACAAGCAAGCAGTAACTCACAACACATCTCTGGCTGGGATACAAACAAAAGAAAGCATTCCTGTCCCTGTCCATTACAAGGGAGCTGGAACTAAATGATCTTTGAGGTCCCTTCCAACCCAAACCATCCTGTGATTCTTTTATTTGGACAAAAGATAAATCCATCCCCAGTCACTGCAGTGGTTTTAAACATTACTTCTGATGGGACACTGCCTCAGTACAGATTAAAGCTAAAGGCACTTGGTGTTCTCTACAAATCTCACTTCAAATGCACTCCACAAAAGTGACCAACTCAGCTGACCTGGGACTAGAACCACAAAAACTAATCCATTAATGACAGCCACTGAAGTGTGCCCAGAAAACTTCATAGTATTGGGGGAAAAGGAGAAATATAAACCCGTTCTGCCATTGTCACCTTCTGGATCAAAGTAACATTTTTCTTCACCTTTGCTCTTTGATCTAAACGCTTGAGTCTTGCCTTTAGAAAATGTGAAAACAGAACATAAAACTCTCAAGTTTTTATAAGGTTAAAAAAAAGTTTAAAAAAGCTGGAAAATCACAATGGATATCGGATACGACGACCATCTTCCAAAAAGCACAAATGAAAGCACACTCCATTCAGTTACCAAACTAGGTAGGTTCCATTAATTAAAAGCAAATTGTCAAATACTTCCAACTACAAGTCAGTATTTTTTGCTATCAAGGTTTTTCAAACTTCTGCTCAAAATTAGGTACATTTTAAAATGGGGAAAAAAAAAGAAAAAAGCATTTTCTGTGCCTAATAAGAAGTTGCTGAACAATCACATCTAAATTCAGAGGATACATCCAGCTACTTTACATAGCAAATTTGATTAATACGTCAGGAGGAAACTGCAACTCTAAAACCCATCCTATTTCATTATCACATAAAATAGTTGGAACCTAACGTTAACATTAAAAGAGCTTTTATGTTAAATCTTTTCTTATGCCCAATAAATGAAAGCACGCAACGGATTTAGGGACATAATTTATGAAGAAATCCAGAACATGTAGTAACTATATATCCCTTCCTAAAAGACAGCAATCTACTAGAGGGGTTTTTTTAATGCTTTTATTGTATTCTTCTGTAAGTTTTTTAGGAAACATTATGGAAGCCTGATCTACACAAAAGAAACAAAACAACATGAGAAATCCAGCACCAGTGCTAATTAATTTCTCTAGTGAAATTTGCAGACAAAAACATCCTCACACAACAGTTGCAAATAATCTGTTTTCTTGATGAGTAATGGTGTCTATGCATGTCCACATACATATTGTTTATATTATCAAGGAGACCCAGAATATCCTCGGTTGGAAGGGACCCATGAGGATCACCAAGTCCAATCCCTGACTCCACACAAGTCAACCTGAAAGTTAAACCATGTATCTAGGGAAGCTGTGGAACTTACAAAAAAAGAGTAGTGTTTTCAAGCTAAAAGCAAGACAGAAATCTTCCTCAGTCCATTCACTGATGTAAAATCTGTTGTTTCATAATCAACATTGTCAGGTAGATTTAGATAAGAAATAATAAGTAAAAAAAAAAGTTAAGAAGTTAAATAATATACACTTTCTGGCCTCCGGCCAAAACTGATCATAAATAAAGTGTATAGAACAGAATAAATAAACTTCCTTTTAGTATAACTGTGCAAAAGCTATTCCAGAACTGTAGGTCTAACACTTGAAGTTAAACCTTTAGCTTTATGAAGAATGCCAGGTACCAGTATGAAACAAACAGCTCACATTCAGATGTACATCATCTTAAAATAAGAGTCTGAGAGCTTTACAAGCCCAAAGATTTCCCAGGAATCACTGACCTTCCAAAGGTTCAAAACCTCACTTTTTCCCTGGAATATTGCACAGTTCAAGCTATTAATTTACAAAAACTGTCATTGGCATAAACAGAGGCAAATAACTTACTAAGAAAAATTTCCAGCTGTACAGGGGGATGAAAGCTTTTAAGTTATGGGATCCTTCATGTGTTGTTTCCTTGGGAGCGTCCTCTCAAACAACCAGAGCACTTGTATTTATTGAAAAAGGTTTCACTTACAAGGCAGGTGTTGCAATGTCTGCACTTGGAATTTAATTAGTGAAATTAAACCCATCCAACAGCATATGCTCAATTTTTTAAACAAAGGCATCAGAGACCAAACAAAAAGCAAGCAATAAGCTAATGAATGTGTAAATTAACCTAATTGCTTTGTTCCTACATGACATAATCAATCACTAAGTGCCACAGCAGAAATGTGTTATTATATGATATGGTAAAACTAGCCCACCTACAGGAGACTTCTCTGACTTTTCTGATTGTAAATAACTCATTAAAATAATCAGAATATTTAGTTTGATTTGACTAAAGCACTGCAGTAGTGCTTTTCATACTGTCCTTTCATAGAAGAAAACATTTCTCCTCCCTCCTTTTCCCCCTAATGTGGCCTGCTGTGAAAAAGTAAATCTAATGAATTGGCAAACTGAGGCCAGAGGCAGATGAAAAAGAGACAGTTTCTGTTTTGGTTAACTATGAAGGACTAAAGCTCAGAACTCTGAGACATATTGAAGTATCTCTAAATATTTATTTGCACATCATCACACAGAAGGAAGTAGCATGCTAAAACTTCAATATTAGCTCAGCTACTCCCTGCTTACAATATTTTTGTGTTGATGCAATGTTACTTGATATATAAGTGCTTACACATTTAAGTCCCATCAGGAGCTTCACTCTCTCTACAATGCCTCACCGCTCTTTCAGGACCTTACGTCCCCTGCCTTTTAATGTTGTTTTTTTAGACTATTGTATAAAAATTCAATGTTTATTTCAGTTGTTCACTTTCTGGTTGTTACATTCTCTAGTTTGCTGGAGCTGCACGCGGTTTGCTGGAGATCTCCTGGGAGGCGAATCAGCTGACTAGGGGGCGGAACCCAGCCCATCCTCGAGGGATTTAAGCGGCTGCTGGGAGCGCCAGCGACCCGGAGCGCGGCAAACAGGGACGTGGCACGGCAAGTCAGCGAGGCAGTTCGGGAAAGCAGGAGGGGCACAGCCACCTCCCAGCTCTCTCGGGC
The DNA here is from genome assembly GCF_003945595.2 of Pipra filicauda. Classification (NCBI taxonomy): domain Eukaryota; kingdom Metazoa; phylum Chordata; class Aves; order Passeriformes; family Pipridae; genus Pipra; species Pipra filicauda. The sequence goes on along the minus strand of NW_024103563.1, from coordinate 553,690 downwards.
GAGCTTTTCTTTTCTTTTTTTTTTTCTCTCCCTGCAACTCTACTAAAGCCAGCAATGGTTTCCAAAAAAGCAAAAGCCGTTGCTGCTGCTGTTATAACAAGGAGTGCGTTCACACAGACGGAACCCCCCAAGAAGGACACCAAGACGGCCGCAGCTGTTCAAGTCTCTGGCTGCGCAGAGCGTTTGAGCCTGGCGTTAGTACCAGGGGACACTGTGAGTGGGGTCTGTGTACGATGCGAGCAGGTGAATGATTTGCTGTGCCTGGTGGCAGAGCTCAAGGAAGAGGTAGAGAGGCTAAGAAGCATTAGGGAAAGTGAAAGGGAAATGGACTGGTGGAGTCACACCCTTTTGCCCCAAAAAGGAGTCCAGGAGGAGACGGTGAAGCCCTGCCCCTCCTGTCATCAGGCAGATGGAGCAAGCCAAGTAGATGGGGGGGGACGGAAACAGGTCCCTAATCGGAGAGGTAAAAGAATCCCCTTCCACCCCCCATGACCTCCCCAGGTGCCCTTAAAGAATATGTATGAGGCCCTGGACCCAGAGAATCAGGTAGAGGACAGTCAAGACGAAGATCTATCTGGAGGGTCTCCTGGTTGCACCCTCGTCTACCAGACGGATTACAACCACAGCTATAAAGAAAAAAACAAGGGTAGTTGTGGTCGGTGACTCCCTTCCGAGGGGAACTGAGGGCCCCATATGTCAACCAGACCCATCCCACAGGGAGGTCCGCTGCCTTCCCGGGGCCCGGGTGATGGATATTAGTAGGAGACTCCCTGAGCTAATTCGGCCCTCAGATTATTATCCATTGTTGGTAGTCCAGGCTGGCAGCGATGACATAAATGGAAGAAGTACCAGGGCGATTAAAAAGGACTTCAAGGTGCTCGGTCGATCAGTAAATGGGACAGGAGCACAGGTGGTGTTCGCCTCAGTTCCTTCAGTAGCAGGGATGAACGAGGAGAGGAGTAGGAAAACTCATCAATAGGTGGCTAAAGGATTACTGCCACCGGTGGAATTTTGTTTTTTTTGACCAATTCCATGGCAAATTCTAAGGTACCTAGTCTCTTCAAATCTGATGGACTTCATCTGTCTACGGAGGGCAAAAGGACTCTAGCCCATAAGTTGGCGGGGCTGATCATGAAGGCTTTAAACTAGGTTTGAAGGGGAAAGGGATTGAAATTGGGCTCTCCAGAGAGAAGCCTAAGGGTAGAAAGCCCGAGTTAAGAGTGAAACCAGCAGCCCAGCTGAAGTGCGTGTACACCAATGCACGCAGCGTGGGCAACAAACGAGGAGCTGGAAGCCATCATGCAGCAGGAAAGCTGTGATGTAGTCGCCATCATGGAAACGTGGTGGGATGACTCGCATGACTGTAGTGCTGCCATGGGTGGCTACAAGCTCTTCAGAAGGGACAGGAAAAGTAGGAGAGGTGGAGGGGTGGCTCTATATGTTAGAGAGTCTCTTGACTCTGTAGAACTTGAAGTCAGCAACAATAAGGTTGAGTGCCTGTGGATCAAAATCAGGGGGAAGGCCAACAAGGCTGACATCCTGGTGGGAATCTGTTACAGACCGCCCAACCAGGATGATGAGGATGATGAATTATTCTACAAGCAGCTGGCAGATGTCTCAAAATCGCCATCCCTTGTTCTCATGGCTGACTTTAACCTGCCGGATGTCTGCTGGGAACTCCATACAGCAGAGAAGAGGCAGTCTAGGAGATTCCTAGAGCCCATAGAGGATAATTTCCTGCTCCAGCTGGTAAATGAGCCTACCAGGGATGGGGCCCTACTAGACCTTCTGTTCTCAGAGAGGGGTTCGTGGGAGATGTGGTGGTCAGAGGCCGTCTGGAGCACAGCGACCATGAAATAATAAGTTTTCGATACTCAGAGATGCAAGGAGGGCCATCAATAAAACCTCTACGCTGGACTTCTGGAGGGCAGATTTTGGCTCTAATCAGCTTTATGTTCGTCCTCTGGACCTGCTCCAACAAGTCCATGTCCTTCCTGTGCTGTGGACCCCAGAATTGGATGCAGTGCTCTAGGTGGGTCTCACTGGAGCAGAGTAGAGGAGCAGAATCACCTCCCTTGCCCTGCTGGCCACACGTTTTTTGATGGAGCCCAGGATACAATTGGCTTTCGGGGCTGTGAGTGTACACTGCCAGCTCATGTCCAGCCTCTCATCCACCAGCACTTCTGAGTTGAGTCCTTCTCAGCAGGGCTGCTCTCAGTCCCTTTATCCTCCAGTCTGTACTGATACTGGGGGTTGCCCCAACTGAGGTGTAGCTCCTTGCACTTGGCCTCATAATTAAAAGAGTAAAGTTAACATGCCTAGGAATAAAAAGGTTTTTTCTGTCTGGACCTGTAATTAGATATGTAATTAGTCTGGAGTGTCTCAGCTTTAGACTAATGTCACAACTTCAAGACAATATACAACAGAACATACTGTGTTCAGAGCTGGTCTCTGTGCTTCATTTGGATGGATGGCCTTCTTAAGGCTTGCACAGAAGTGTGAATACCCATCTCCTGAAGCCCTACCTCTGTTTCCAGCATGGGCCAAGGTGAATGCTATCTAATCTTCTCTTTTGTGCACACTGAAGGGTACTTGACATTTAAAACCAGATAACACTGGCTAGCAGCAAAGGGGAAGGTTTCTGTTCACACTAAGCCACATAAACAGCAATCACTATCTTTGTTCAATTGTCTTGTAAACAAAGTCCAGAATGCAACTACTGCTCTGTCCAAAGATGGTAAAAATGATAAAAGTCTTCCTCTCCTCTGTGACATATCCCAGGAGGGACAATCTCATTCCAGTGAATACAGTTAGGGGAACTGGTCAAAAAGGGATAAAGTTCATTTCTTCTGACAGGAGTGATAAATTTTATACATTTGACACGTGCTGTTTTTCACTGGCTTTGTGAGGAGTTGAGATAAAGATGAGTCAGATAGCAAATTACCTCTTTAAAAAATCTTGATGCCACAAAACCATAGGGAAGCTAGCAGCATTCACTTAAATCCATAGTTCTTAGGCCACAAAAATCAAAATGTCATGCCTTTCAGTCTGCATCTCATCATTTATCAAGATTTTTACCACCTAACTAAATAGTTCTTCTACTCGTTATAATAACAAGTTGCTGTAAACTGTATAATCAAAGCTTCAGACAGGAAAGAGGGCACAAAATAAGGCATGCAGAATGCATATTTTTAGTTATTTCTTTGAGTGGCCAGGAATTATTCATATTCCTCTGAGGCAACACAGGAGAGTAGGGATATCTGTCCTTGAATTTTTTTTATTCCATCTCACTTATTTGGGCTCCTAATATTCCACAGTCTATGTACCTGCATCTCCCACACTTAACACCTGGCAGTAACCTCTCAAAACTACTACAGAGGTGTTTCCACAAAGGAAGATTATCTCCTTACACACACCCCCAGCAAGCCACCCCTTTCTCCAAAAAGGTTTCATGCAAGCAGCATAATAAATTGACGTTAATTAAGCACAGTCAAGCTAAACTGATAACAGAGTGATTTAGAAGGTACTTTGACCATCACTAGTATGAGGGTTTTAACAAAACTCCAAGCATAAGCTGTAAGTTTTTCTCCTTTCCAACAGAACTACTGTCCATCTTTAAGTAAAATATATTTTCAGCTTGTCCAGGGTCATACGACAAAACACAATATTTGCCAGCAAAATCTAGTAGCAGAAAATTAAATAAGTTTTCCCTTACAGACATTTTTATTCATTCTAGAAGCAGAATTTTTAAATTTCAGTATCATTTGTCAGACAAAATGAACCATGATGGGCTGAACCCTGCATTTTTTTTTACAAAACATCAGTCACCAAGCTTTTTTGTTTAATTTTCAAAAACAAATACAATGTTGGAAAAAGATAAGGAAACAGAAATGCCTAGATCAGAGCACAGTTTAAGCAAAAATCTCTTCTAAATTACTTTCTAAGTCCTGTAATATTACAAATTGCTTTTAGAAAACAGAAAGTGTAAGAAATAACTAACTTAATGCAGATCATTCCTCATTCATCCCATCACTTCACTCCTGGATAAAGGCTGTCACAGGAATAACTAAGAGATGAATGAAGCAACTCATTTAAATGAAGGCAAAAACTGTAAGACAGACAACTAACACCTTTATCCATGTGCCAGAAAACAGAGGAAAGCCAATCCTACTGGACCTCTGATTTGCATTTGCACAACTCTACAAAATGCAGGGTGAAAGGCAGGAGATTTTCATGCTTCCTCTTCAGGATAAGCTACTTGAGTTTTTCACATGCAAAACTTGCATGGCACAAGTCATGTACTTTTGCCAGAGCAATAATAAAGAGGAGAGAAAATGTGAAAATGTAAAGCTGATGCAACAGGAATATTAACCTCATTTTTAAAACAAAGTAAGGATAACCAAAGAAATAATTACAATTCCCATGCCTTTAAGTGGAAGACTAGAAGCTTGCACTTTACAAATTGTGATCAGCTCACTACAAACAGAGAGGAACCCTGTGGATCCTACAAGGACAATTAGGTTACATAAGAATAAATGATCACCCCTTCAGAACATGAACAGAGAATTCATTTGCATACTTACAGCAACCACTGCACTATCAATATAATTGTTGAGGCAGCCACTGAAACAAGCAAAAGTTGTAAGGAAGAAAGTTTAAGATGGTGTATCTTTATTAGCATCCACTATTCCTTGTTTTCATCCTGCTTGGTTGACTAAGTGAGACAACTGATAATGTTATTTATGTATAGATGACATTTTTCCCCACAGCATCATCTAAAACAACAGGCTGAGCATTCTATACTTAATTATGTTATTTCTCATTTTTTATGTGCTACAACTTTTTTAAAAAAAAAAAAAAAAAAAAACTTTGGCATTTTAATCAGCATTAAATTCCAGTACCCCAAGACACAGTGGGTAACTACAGATGAAAATAACAAAGTGATAAAATAGCAATTCCACACCTTGACTGATATATTTATACCTATCTTTCTATATCTCTCTATACTCATCTCTGAAACAGTGAAAGCTGTGGAAGCTTGGAAAATAAATACATTTTATCCATAAAATTCCTGAAATTTAATCAACTAAACCAAACCATAAGTGCTTTTTTTTTATAGGCCCATAAGGTTATCAATAGAAACAGGTGCAAAATGAGTGTTAGAGATGTGTGGTAGCCAGCAGTTTTGTCATTTTGTTAATATTTGGTACATGATCCCTCTTTCATTCTTGATATTGACAGCAAAAGCAATTAAAGCCTTGGATAAGCACACTGCTTAATTCAGTATGCATATGGTAAAAAACACATAAATCTATTTGCTCCCGAAATACAAATTTCTCCTTCTAAACTAGACAAAAATCTCTTCAAGTTTGAACAGCACATTGTCCAGTTTAAGAGCAGAAATTTAGAAACGTCAATTACAAATAATACCTGGGGCTACTGCTCTTAAATTAGAAATATTTGGAATTTCAATAATAATATAGGCAAGACTTCTACTTTATATCCCCACTTAAGTTGACACATTTTATTATCACACTAAACTATTTCTTAAATGTGAAAAGGAAGTACTAAGCCTCTCATTAGCACTATAGGCTACAGAAGCAGTGATTTCATGGCAGTCGTACATCCAAATGTTGGTAATAACATCTCAAATATATATTGAGAAGCTTTTAGAGAGGAAGGCAAATAATGTAGAGTGAATGTATAAGGAGGTACTGTTGAAGGACATCCTCTTCCCAGCCTGGGGGACACTGTTTCACCTGTGTTTCAGCAGTCTGTCTCTGTGTATGTTCCAGCTAAGAAGAAGATCAAAAGCAATTGCATATTCTGCTGAGGCATTTCAGAGCTTATCACACTACTTGTATAACTTCAGCTGTGGTCTCTCCTGACTCTCTCCACTGAATTTCAAATTTCAACATTTAAGTGGAAGAAAAAATCCATTTTCAGTCAGCTTGCTGTCAGTAATTGAAGTCACGAAGCAGAGTTAAGGCAGGGGAATTTTGAAAAAGGTCTTCTACGAAAAAACCTGAAGAGTAGGGGCAGCTCTTACTCTGGGGATTGTAGGGCCCATCACTACTAGAACATTAGCAGGTCAGCTTGGTCAAGTCATTTTATTCATGTGTTAAAGGCCCAATGGACACGTCAATGCCAAACCCAACACCTCAGGACATCACAACTGGAAGTGTACTGTCCCAGCACAGTGGTCTCAAGGAAGGGAGACGCAGAGAAAGTGTGAATCCATCCCAGCTAAAACCGGTAATAGCTGCTTCTGCTCTAGGACTGAAGTAACCCCAATATATTTTTGAACTGATATTCTGAAGCTCTAGAAGAGTATTGCCACTAAAATGTTTTTATTGCCTCCCTGTATTTCATGGTTGTAGAAACTGGGAAAAAGATTTACGTATGTAGAAGAAGGAGCTTCATGTATCACAGTGCTGGGCTCTACCTGATGTGACAAAGGCTACTGCTGATGAAGGCAATGTTTTAGGTGAAAAAACAACTTTCACTTATGTGTGTGAATCTTACCCAACCCATCTCAATATGTATTCACTACATGAGGTAATTAATGCTGTTTCTTGACTGATCAAAGCTTCCTGTCACAGGTGCACAAATTGCATTTAGATGGCTGAGAGCAGGAGAAAGCTCTTCGCCACCCGCAGCATCGATGCAGAGGCTCAGGTGAAAACATAAGAACAAGAGAATAAGGCCATATAATTAAAAATACTCCCTTCCTCAAGGACTTGTATGTGGAAAGCAGAGGGTATAGAAAAGTTATCACCTCATTTTGTGCTGCTAATCCCCCAAACTATCCTTCCAAACACATTCCAGTAATGCCAGACAGATGGCAAAGAGTGATTTCAGTGGTTCTAGGTGAACACACCTGACTAAAAGCCTTATTACTCATTTGTTTCCTTGATTCTATCAAAGACATTCAAGAACAATTTTCCTAGCTAGTGTTTTTAACTTTTTACTTATACTTCCCCCTCTTGCTTTTGCTTTCAAGAGACAAAACTGTGCAAATGGACAAAGAAGCTTTTGCATTAGAACTCACTGGGCCAACACAGTTGTAAGAAAATATAAATATTGCTTGAAGATCTTGAAGTGACACTTTTTCCTACTCTTTAGTGAGAGTTACTTGGGAGCAAAGAAGGACAACTAAAGGGTATTTTTTGCTGCCTGAATGCAAAAAAACAGGAAATATTTCTTCTGTTTTGGATATTTTTTCTAAACTTTCAATGATGAGACCTGTTATTGCTGCAGTTTGAAAATCCTACCAAGCATCAAAGCCCAAGAGCCACACCACATTACCAATCCACTACTGACCACTGCTTCCTAGTAAAAATAATGATTGGAATGACAAATAAACATCAAACCAGACATTTCATAAGGAAGTGGAGCATAGAAGCTGAAATAAAAACCCTCACCAAAGCACTAACAAATAAATAAATACACAATGAACCAGTCATGGAAAAGAAAATCAATAACTGAGAATGAAATTTACAGTAAGAGCAATTTAACTCTAACACAGAGAATGACAGTTCTAAAGAGCAACAGAAAAGAAGTGTAAATATGAACAATATATCAAGTACCCAGAGATGAGAGGCAACTGGAAAAACACTCACATCCATGCCTTACTTTATCACTCATGACCACACAAAAAAAGAGAACGACAATCCTATTTTTCAAACTACATGTCTTGGTCCTACAGTCCAAGTGCATGTAAGTGACAGGATAAAGTAGGTATGTTAGGCTCAACTTCAGTTTAGCCCCACCTGTGATATTACATAGTTCCAAGCAGACTGAGTAAGAACCACAAGGTAAGCCTACAGCTGCAGGTAAGTCCTGACTGACAGCTAAGAATAATGGGGAATCACTGTCACTCACACACAGATTTGAAAAACTCGGGCACAGACAGATTATGTTTTTCATCAAAACTGACTTGAAAAAGTGTCATTTGTGAACCCCAGCTGGCAACTAAGCATCACACATAACCCCCCACCAGCGGGATGAGAGAAATAATGGAAGAGTCAAAATAAGAAAAACCTCATGGGTTGAGATAAACACAGTTTAATAGGTAAAACAAAAGCTGTGCATGACAGCAAAGCAAGGAATGCATTCACTGCTTCCCATGGGCAAGCAGGCGTTCAGCCACCCCCAGGAAAACAGGACTTCATCACACGTCATTGTGACTTGGAAAGACAAACGCCATCACTCCAAACGTCCCCACTTTCTCCTTCTTCCCCCAGCTGTACATATAAGCACGATGCCAGATGATCTGGAATATATAATCCTTGGGTCACCTGAGGTCAGCTGTCCCAGCCGTGTCCACTCCCAGCTCCTTGTGCACGCCCAGCCCCCTCGCTGGTGGGGCGGTACAAGAAGCAGAAAAGGCCCTGACATTTTGCAGGTGCCACTCAGCAGTAATTAAATGTCCCAATATTATCAACACCATTTTCAGCACAAATTCAAAACATAGCTCAAAATCAGCCACTGTGAAGAAAATTAACTCTACTGCAGCCAAAACCAGCATAAGAAGTATGATGTCAGATCTTGAAACAGAAAGTAAGGCATTTCAATGAGACAAGCAAGTTAATATGTGAAAAATGGTTAACAAAAATTGTGCTTATTTGTATTTGGGCATAGAGAGAAACAAAGGACGAGTTTAACTGGCATTTTTATACCTTTTAATCCCTTAAGAGGAAAAAAAAAGAAAAAGAAAGAAATCCTGATGAGAATGTGAAAGTCAGCACTAATTCATTACTTTTATGAAACCATCACTCTCAGACTTATTTGATTTCACAATACATTCCAGAGAGTTTACAAAACAAATCAGCTTTAGTCTAGAAAAACAAAATTAAAAACAGACAATTCAGCACAAGTAGTTCCTTCTCTAATGTTCCTTTGCTGTAATTTCTTTCAGATTACAGCCATCAGATTAATCTTTTAACTATAATGTAATATTTTTAGTTCATATCTAGAAATATTCATTTATTTGTTTATTTTCCTTAAATACCCTCCTGCATAGTAGAAACAAAATGATGAAATACAAGTTACACATCATTCCTGCATATGGGGCAAAATGGGCAGAAGTAGCCACTCAGCTAAGGAGAATTTTTTAAAATAGAAATAACGTGGGGAAAGAAGAGAAGAAATTTATATATATGATAATAATCTTAGAAGGTTCCATTAATAGCTAAATGCTGTTGCAATTCTAATTGCATGATCAGTATAATATTGTAATTTTATGAAGAAATTAATGGAAGATTCTCTGCCACACACTGTTTCTTCTCAGACCTGGCATTTACACCTATCTTTTTATATCCTTATAGTGAAAGTGCAAAAAAGCAGTAGGTGATACAAGCCACTCTATCCAATCTCATTGAGAACAAAATCCAATTATTTATTTCACTTAATGTGAAAATCCTTTCTAGCGATTAATATTTTCATAAAGAGTCCAGTCTCCACTGTCAGAAAAATTTAAACCCCGGAGGGAACTTCTGAAGCATAAACAGGATTAAGATTTCTGGATGCTTTTTTTATGCAATGCATTTCATACCCCAGGATGAAAAATCTCAGTGTATGAACAGTTCCCATAAGCCTTTTCTATGCAGATGCTTTTCTATTTTATCCCACAGCACAAATACAGTATAAATAGCAATGACAGAGTTTCAGCCTTCAAAATGTTAGCTTACAAAATAAATATTAAAGACTGCATAAAGGACACTTCCCATTATAATAATGTACAGCAGACAGCAAGCTTTGGTTCACTCCCTATGGAAAATGTGCCAAACATGCTCTTCTGTATAAAGTGCATAGCTGAAAAATTCAAATTGTGAAACTTTTGTTCTCCTGCATATAAATTGCCTTCTCAGTATTGTGTGCCAGAAGGGCTTGTTATGCCAAAAGGAAAGCAGTCAGGAGGAAAAGGAAACAGCAGGAAGTAGGATGTGAATTTGGTGTTACTCTAAAATGGATAGAATACATTTAAGATATGAAAATCAGTAAGACAAAGAATGGTGTAAGCTACTGCTGCAGCTACCAGATGCAGCAGGTATCTCTCAAACTGAGGCAAGCTTGGCAAAGTTGCTGCAATTCTTCCAAAATGAGATTGATGGGGCAATAGCCAGGCTGACCTGCTGGCAAAATACAAGAAAAAACTTTCCTCATGGTGATCTCCTCGCCTCATTCAGCAATGAACCATGAAGAGACATAATCACACAGACCTCAATTCTCCCAAATCTATAAGGCTGGCTGCACTTAAAAGGGTCATCTTTCAACAAAGTTCAGCTCTGTGTCAATTTTGTCAGTCCGCTCAACATTATCTTCGTATGCTTTCTCAGAGGAGAGGTGAACCGTTATCAAATATAAAACACCTGAAATAGTCTACTGCTTCATTTTTCTTCATTTTATTGCTCAGTTGTTACAGCAGCTGTTTAATACTACTTGAATGAGTCAATTTTTGACTGTAAAAGCAAGAGTTCCACTTTGTGTTGCAAATAAACAGTTGGAGCTAACTTTCTGGAGCCTCTTTTTCATTGAAAATGTTAAAAAATAGTTTTCAGTATTGAATCAGACTAAACATACATTGAAAAATTCAAGGCAACCCATGAGTGGAGTCTGCTATGTCCTGTCATCACCATTGCTCTGGTGATATGGAAACAGCAATTTAATTGCGTGAAGTAAGTTTCTGCTTTGGACTAGTGTATGTCCACTGGAGCAAGTAAGGAACTCACTTCAGAGTTTCAAACTCTTTGCTTAGCTTTGCTTTCTGCTGTTTGCAGAAAGTGAGACTATGTTTTATTTCCTGAACAAAAAAGTCGGTATATCCTCAACTGAAAGTTCTTTGATTGTACAAACATTTTTAGAGGGTGTTTACCTCTACAAAGCCTAAAGTTCAGTCACTGGCACGGGCATCACTTTTATGGCATCGAAATCTTATCAGAAACACACTCACAGCTGGACAAGCTCCAGCAGTGTGGACTTTGCTGCTCTTGGTTTCATCACTCTCAAAAGTGTTCAGAATGCATATTTACTGTCCCTTGAACATGCTATCCCATGGCTTATCACTACTGAGCAAGGTTTGTTTTTGTTTTTTTTTTAATGAGTGAGAATTTGAAAAGTTTGATTCAGTGCAGGGAAATAGATTCAGCAATTACCAGAAAGTAGGGGTTAATCTATGAAATCCATACTACAATCCTAGCAGCATTCTTCAGGACTACTAGTTTATTGAAGAAAAAAGTTCTCTTAACAAAAAAAAAAATTCATTCTATATCAGGGAATGCACCTGAAAGGGCTCCAATAAGAAGTCTGGAGTTAGCTGGCTTTTAACAAACCATAACAACAGCTTCAAAATTATTAACATATTAACATCCTTTTTTTTTTCCTGTCAAGTAAATCCTGTCTTTTTCTTCATGTTTTTTTCTTCACAGGAGGTATTAGACAGTGGTTAGAAAGAGAACATGGCAGGATGTAGCTGAACAAAGCCCAGTGAGAGGCAGTAAATCACTTGCATCCTATTCCCATTTTTGAGGCTTCTGAAGAAGGAATGAAGTAGGATGAATTTGTGCCAAGAAAGAGGTTAATCCTTAGCCTTATCTTTCCAAGTTTAAAATCCATTTCTAGGCTTAGTTCCTCAGGTTTGGATTAATCACCTCTGATTTAGAGTATTTTTTGTGGGTTTATTTATTTTCCCTTTAGTTCTTTCCTCTTTACTTCTACCAAGTCTACATTGCCTATTTTCATCAACATCCTTTAGATTTCTTCCTTCATTTTCTTTCCTCATCTCCACAAAACGTAGCATTGCCTCCTACATTGCCAGTCCTATGCCATCTGGTATCTTTCAAGAAAAAGGTACCACTGTGTCACCTGAGTGCAATTAGAAATTTAACACGTTACAGACTTGTATCAGGTCTCTGACATTTTCCTAGGCCAGACTGAATCTACAACATCTAGTGACTTTGCAATCTTTATTTTTTTTACCTTCCACTCTGTTCTTCTCATACCTAAACCTTTCTCTTTTAAAGTTCACAGATACCTTTCAATGTGAACGTGAATCGTCTCCTTTCATCACTGTATCCATTCCAGACTATATCACAACCTCCTGCTCTGCTCTGCACTGGTGCAGCCTCGCCTTGAATATTGTGTGCAGTTTTGGGCACCAAAATATAAGAAAGATATTAAGCTATTGGAGAGTGTCCAAAGGAGGGCAACAAAGATGGTGAAGGACCTCGAGGGGAAGCCATATGAGGAGCAGCTGAGGGCACTTGGTCTGTTCATCCTGCAGAAGAGGAGACTGAACGGAGACCTCATTGCAGTTACAACTTCCCTGCGAGTAGAAGAGGAGGGGCAGGCACTGATCTCTTCTCTGTGGGGAATGAAGTTGTGTCAGGGGAGGTTTAGGCTGGATATTAGAAAAAGATTCTTCACCCAGAGGGTGGTACATTGCTGGAACAGGCTCCCCAGGGAAGTGGTCACAGCACCAAGCCTGACAGAGTCAAAGAAGACAATACTCTCAGGCCCATGACGTGACTCTTGGGGATGGTCCTGTGCAAGGCAAAGGGTTGCACTCAATGATCCTTGTGGGTCCCTTCTAACTCCCACGTGTGGCAGTGGAATACCTGACCAACACCTTCATTCTACCTCCTAATTACCTGGAGAGATAACCTGCATCTTTCATTCTACCAAATTCCCCTTACCAAAGACTTCTATACAGACCTTTATTTTCCAAGATTACAGCCATATTCATCACAAGCCAGTGTCTTCTCCAACTATGTTTTCCCTAAATGCCAAAACATTCCCAGTTGTCAATGCTGGAGATTACACACACCCATCTGAACAGTTCAACACGGGACTTCTGACCAGAAGGATTCCTTAGGGACCTAAGTGTTTCACAATCAATTTGGATGAACAGTTCTGTATCAATATTAAACAATTCCTTTATCAATATCTAATTTGTCTAACTGGACGGAGAAAGAACTTCAGTTTAAGACTGAACTTCAGTTTAAGATCTGACTGTCTATGTGTAACCAGTGTTGTCCAATGAGCTGTTTTGAGAGAAAAGAGAGAGACCACTCATCTTGGTCTGATGCCAGTTCATAACATTAACATGGGTATTTAACACAATATTCAGCTAATCTGTAGCTTCTTGCTGTTGTGTTAATAAGGTGGTTTTATTTTTTGCTTTATATATCAATAATATCTAAAACACCACTGGAGAGAGATTTTACCGAACATCCATAAAAAATGCTTTCTTACATTACCTTCCAATTTCACATTTCAGAAAGTTCAGCAATTTATCTTTAAATAGAAAAGAAAAACTAATATAAACAAGGAAACGAAAAACCTACTCAGCAATTTATAAGGAGATGCCTACAGTAATAGAATTTCTGTAATATACTATGACCTGAAATAGACTTCCATAAGCAGCAAAATAGCAGAAGTTTCAAGAGGATTTTCCTACAGATATTTTAAAGGCATCTGTTTTCTATTATATATATTATTAATGCAGTAATAACAGTAAAAATTTATGTAGCTATTTCCTTCCCACGACCACAAAAAAACCCAGTTTGGTGATGATCCGTTTTAAGTTGAAAATCATCAGTCTTGAGGTACAAAACTTCTGTGTATTAAGCCATCAGTAGTCCATGTGGAGACAAGGAACAGAGACAAAAAACTACATTGACATTTTTGATCCCTGACCCTTGTTCCCCCTTTCTCCCATATTTTTGCTTTCCACAGTTTGAAATGAGTGAAATGTTTCCACTTCCAGGGCTATGTTACAAAAAAAAAAAAAAAATCCATTCCTTTCTCTTATTTTTCCTCCCACCATGAGCTAGAGGATTATGAAAGATGGTCAGTAAAGAAAGAGGCAAGCGATAACTGGTACAGGTAAAGCCAAAGCATCCAGGATACCAAAGTTTTAAACACTTCTTTTAAAGCTTAGCTTTCACTGTATTTCCCTCTTAAATTCAGCATTAATACAAAAGGAAAAGATTTGTACAGGCTGTAACTAATTCTTACCAGAAATGGAAATTGTCTAAAAAATTCTTCTAAACATCAGTGCTTCACAGGACTAATGGAGACCTGCAAAATAGTCTTTTATTTCTGCTTTACATTTCAAAAGACAACCCACCTTTTCACAAGAAATTTGAAAATCAGGTCACAGATAAAATTACTACCATGTCCAAATTGCTTTGAAATAATTTTCTGCCTTTTGATTTCTAGTTTCTTAAAGGTGCCACCTTGGATACTGTAAACTTACCTTCTTTACTTATAACCAAATGCATCTTATAGAACCATGATTCTTATCAATAATGTCTTTTTTTTTTTTTTAACACACCTACCAAAATACTATATAACTTACACAAGGAACTATAAATCTTCTCTAATTATTGCAGAAATCTGACAAATTTCCTGGAGTGCCTACTACACATTTGGAATATCTTCTGTGATGAGTCAACTTCACCTACCCAAGTTAATTACATTTTATCCTCTAGGGCTATTGCCTCAAAGCAACTCAACTCATTTGGCTTTTTTAACAACTTGGGACTCACGCAGCAAAAACTAACAAAAGAATTTTTTAAGCAGTTACAGGGATCTGAACCAAATGCCATGTGCTACTACTTTTTGGTATGACACGCTGAAACATCTGCAGTATTGCACAGAAGGAATTTGGTTAACTGCCTCACAGTTTATTTAAAAGAGCTACAATAGATGAGAAAGTTGGCTCCTAAAACATGCAATAAAAGCTTGTAACCTCATTATTACAAACTTAATCAACATGTCCCTGGCCTTGCAGTTGGTTTTTACTAATCTGTTCACATGAGATTATTATTTTCACCCTTCATTTGTATTAAGGTAAACTCAGAATCATGCCTAATACTTCATGAACTTCAGGAAGCAGTAATTCCACTGAGCTTTAGTTAGATATTCAAGGTACCACTGACATGAAAAAACCCTCTGTATCCCACCTTGTAAATTGGGGGATTCCTGTCTTTCTGGGCACTTAGTATTGATCTTTTAGTGCCTGCAAGTGTCAGTGCTTATTCTCCATTCTGATTTACAGGTTAAATCTGATTATTTTCTATTCCAAAAGCCCTTATTAACTGCCTCATGTAACTGCCCTAACTTTAGCTGAGTCATTCATCTGCTGTACTCTCTGGCACTGGTTTAGAGAGGGAATTACAGACCTGGAACATTTGGCATCATTTTATAAAGGTCACCCTGGATCTTTTACAGCCCCACAAGTACTTCTTATTCCACCAAAGACTGCCTCGATTCCGGTTTGTATAGATTCTGTGGACTTAAAGAAAAAGAACAAATTGATCCACATAAAATTTCACAGTTAATTAGTCTTGTGTCTGATATACAAAATGCACATGCCTCAGTTTTCCAGTCCTGACTGTGCTTTCTCCTTGCAATTCAGCACTACCACTAAGAGCTTTACCACTCAGAAGGAAGTATCTCAAAAACATGGAAGCACTGCACAGATTTTCAGGATGCATCCTGTGAACTGGTAATAAATCAGTCCCCAAAACTTTAAATTGACTGAGGACAACATATCCTAGAAGGATCTTGCCACAGCACTGTAAGAGGTTTAGGAATGATGCCATATCACATGGTAATTGGGAGGGAAAGCAACTCTCTGCTGAGAGATACCTCCTGTCTTGCAATTTCTGGCACAGAGAAGAGGACAGCAGAAACTGTGGCAAAGAAAACCTGCAGCTCCTTTAAGATCCAAATACTATGCTTCTTTCTGATCACAGCTTTAATGTACCAGACCACTGGTCTGCAGTGCAATCAACATCTTGCTGTGCTGGGTTCCATAGTTACTGAATCAGCTCCATAATTATGGACATGGCATACTGCATTATCTTAACATTATGTTTTGCGCATTGGTTAAGAGGCACAGCTCAAAATGTGTGCCCAGGAAACTCTTTCATTATGGATTATCAGCACAGCCTGTTCCCTATCTGTCACCGGTCAAGAGACTGGGTTTTCAGACACGCAATTTCTTTTATCTACGTGAAATATATGTAGGCCATATACTTATTTACTGTGAAGCACCTGCCTCAGCTAACACAGTCACGTACCCTTGTGAAGCTGAAGACTGCTTCCAGTAGCAAATTTAAGCACTGTATATAATGCCATTCATTCAGCACACCTAGGTATGATATGTAATGTCTATGTAATGACTATTTATTTATTTCATTTATTTTTAATACTGGTGATAGCAGGGAGGAGTTGCTTTCCTTTTGTTTTCTATGAACAGGAGAAAAGTAGGTTCAAACAGTGGTTCTCTACTTACCAACCTATTTATAGAAAATAGAAAAAGTTTACTAGCCACTAGCAATGAGAGTAGAATTCAGCTACAGAAAATTCATTACACTAAACTTGACAGGGGAAATCAATTAAATTAAACCCAGGAAGGGTCTCATACTTATTAGAGAGCTCAGTTTTGATGTGAAGAGCCATATAGTGCTACACCTGCTTTATTTTTTGGCAGATCTCTCTGCTACTTTCTTAAATGTGCCTCTCTACAATGAAAAGAAATCAAATAGCGAGAAGCACAAGGTGAGTTGTATCAACAGTTTGTGAGAAAATAGCACTGCAAAGTTACTTGAAGAACCAATCTTACAGAAGCAGTTTCAGTTATTCTGCTGCTTATCAGGAAGCAACAAAAATATGAATTAAATTGCCTAGCACTATTTCTGACTCATGCCTGTATGACAACAAAAACCCTTTAAAGAGCAAGCTTAATGCCCATCTAATTTAGAATATTTTTTTTCATACTCTTAGGCAAACAGTACTAATTAAACCAAATGGCTGAAACATGGTTCACTTTTGTTTGAAAAAAAATCTTCATGTAAATGATGATATAAAGCCAAATGTTTCACAGTTAGAAATTTATGGCTGTTATCATTTTATTGGTACAGTAAAAGGCTACAGCTATATTAACATATCTCTGTATAAAGTGCCAATTTGCCTTTTAACGTCCATCCATCTCTACCCTCCTCTATTGAGAACCATGAAAATCAGTCTTTTGCTGGCTTTTGAACAACTGCTAACTTCCTTTGGCTCAAAAGCTTTGATTTACTTCCCTTTTCCCCCACATGTCGGGGCAGCCATAAAATGTCCAGGAGAAGTTAAGAGTGTAGCACCTGAAGGGTTATGGAGACTATTTACCCATATCAGTGTTCTTTTCATTTGTGTGCCATTACTAAGATATAATGAGGGCGAAAAAGATGGTTTAATAAAACTGAACAGCATAATAACAAGTGTCCTTTGTGTGTCTGCGGCACAACAAAGGGAAGATAAGAACTCAGATTGCTCAAGTGATTGCAACTTGATTTCTCATATCCGAAGCCAATGCTTTCTTCTTTTGCTGTGCAGTGGGAAGGGTGAGGACAACATCAACTGTGTGGACTGTACTACAACTCAGTGTCTCCTCCTGACAGCATGAGTACTCACCAGAAGTCAATTTATACTCTTCCCCCCTCCAGCTGCGAAGAGTGATTCTGCTGGACTTCTGGTAAACCATCCTGTCTTTATGCTCTGCCAGTCCAGCTTTTTGGCCTGAAGAGGTTTCACCTGATCTACAGTCACAAGATGTGTGCCAGAGCTTTTGAACCCAGTGTTTAGGAACACTGTCAGAGCTACTGGGGAATATCTCACCCCGCTACCACTTCCAACAGTAACTGAGCCCCTTATAGAGCTGATAAGCCGTGGGTAAATGAGACTGGGACAGCAATGATCCTAAGAGAAACAGCACTGGAAGAGTGCCATACCATAGGCAGTATTGTGATTACTGTGCAGAAGACACTGTACTACAATTCCTGCGTGATCAACTAAAAAGGTCAGAAAATGTAATGATAAAATTGTACAGTAATTTTCAGTTGCTATTAGTAAAATTATCGCTATAGGAAAGTACCTAAGAAACAACCATTCAAAGAAATGATAAAAAATAATGGCTTTGCAAAGCTGGAATCACTCTGCTCCATCTGTCCTGCGGTGAATTGAAAGAGAACACATTCTACATTCCAAGTCCGAAGTATTAACAGCCTGGAAAGCACCATATGCATTTTGGCATTCCTTAGTTTAAAAAAAAAAAGTAAATTAAAATCTCGAGTATAAATTGCTAAAAAGACAGAACAAGGGCTTTTTTATTCATGTGAAAAAGTGGGTCTGTATGACTGAAAATGTTTAAAAATAACAGAAGTTGTCACATGTCATAGTTACTCTGAAACAGCATTCCAAAACCCCTCAAATTTTTCTGCTACCTTTTGTTAAATTTCTGCAAGTCTTACAGGATTTCAACAGAACAACACAATTGCAAAGTAAAATCTACTAGGTTTTGATATTTAGTGTAATCTTGTCAATAACATACAATCTAAAAACATTTGTCCTTAGAATTCCACTTTTATTGAGCTTCAAACAGTAAATACCCCAATATCATGCAGATAGAGACTGAATACTAAGAGCTGAAACCATCAAGAACAGAATCAAAACTTACATTTATAATTAAGGCAGTGTAATAAAAAGAAGTGACAATTTATGTTTTTGAATTAAATTCTCTTCTCTAAATAGCAAGAAAAATGCAAAACCTATTCTAGGCAGCAATATTCAAATGCATAATTTCTCCTTTTTACTTTTTTTCCCCTCCAAAGAGCCTAAAGCTAGTAACATACACAATTTTTGTTCCAGTGCATCTCTTCAAGCAGTGGGATATAGTATACATGATTTGAAGCAATTCCTATAATATATTGTAAGAGAGGCTATTATAACCTATACTCAATTAAGAGTACAGAATAGAAAGGGCACTTTACTTCATTATCATTGTTTATTATTTATGGAGAAAGAAAATGAAATTTGGAAGAAAACCAGGATGAAACATGCTGAACATGACAAATATACATAACAAAGAGTGCAAATAGGAGCAAAATCTTCATTCTACAAGCAGTAACAACATTCATGATGAAAATGGTAAACTCTGGTATAATTTGCATGCTTTTGTTTTGGCATTCTGCAGTAAATGACACTTCTTCAGACATAAACTGCCTTTTAAAAATAAAAGAGAGGAGAATTTTAAATGCAAATTTTTTACATCTCAGCACAAAAACAACCTTCATTAGAGATGGTACTGGCATCAGAAATGATAATTACACCACAGAGTTGCTTGTTTCTGCAACTTGAGTTCAGAATTTCTTGGAGTTGTTTAGCACTTCACAGCATTGATGTCAGGATGCCTAACTTTTCATAAAAGGAGATTATGCACTAGGCACAGTGCCTCATCCTAAGTGTTATAACAGAATGTCATAGAATGGTTCGGGTTGGAAGGGACCTTAAAGATCATCTAGTTCCAACCCACCTGCCATGGGCAGGGACATCTTCCACTAGACCAGGTTGCTCAGAGCCCCATCCAACCCAGTCTGGAACACTTCCAGGTATGGGGCATCCCCAGCTTCTCTGGGCAACTTGTGTCAGTGCCTCAGCTACCCTCAGAATAAAGAATTTCTTTCTAACATCTAATCTAAACCTACCTTCTGTAAGTTAAAGCTATTCCTCCTTCTCCTATCCCTACACACCCTTGTGAAATCCCTCTCTGGCTTTCTATTAGGCCCCCTCCAGCTACTGGAAGGCTGCTCTAAGGTCACTCTGGAGCCTTCTCTTCTCCAGGCTGAATAATCCCAGCTCACTCAGCCTGTCCGCAGAGGAGACATGAATCTGTATTAATATGAAACAATGTATAAATATAAAATTAAAAATATAGACTGACTCATTCATTCCTGTTCATTAAAGATTATATTATTGGCATCTTGATGCCTTTCCCACACTTTGTATTCTCTACTGTTAGCTTTCCTTCCCTGAAGATAGCACATCTGCCCAAACTGCACATCACAAAAATCATTCATTTTGCTTCCAAACAATTTTGCTAATCTAGAGGAAGGGTGCTATAATATAGTTTTGGAAATGAAATACAGTATGTGCTGCTTAGGAGAGACTAGTCTGGAAGAATGGGCTGAACAAAAGTGAGAGGAAAAAAAAGCCAATGTCTAGGTTTTTTCCTTAGAATGAAAATGGAGCTAGATATTAACACAAAAATATCTTGTTTGTTGAATTCAAACTAGCAAAGCCCATTCCTAATACAAACAACCAGTATTACTATGTCTCAAAAAGGTGAACTTTATTAATGTAAGCTGATACATTATTTTTTTCATCCTGTTCTTTTTTTCAAGAAAAAAGAAAAAGACTGAAGACAACCTTTAGGTCTTGTAAATAATCTGTTCATACTTGCCTAACTCAAACACTTTCTTCGTAGACATATCTTTCATTTGGAAGCAATGTAAAGAAAAACTGTATTCTTTTCCTCATAATGGCTGCTCAGTCTGCCTTTATTTAGTGATATATATCAGACAGATAAAGAAATTAAGAAAAATGCTTAAATTAATACACAACTTGAGTTATTGTTATATACAGCATGCAACTTCAGATAAAATTGTTATGAAGCTATAAAAGACAAATACAAGAAATATTATTTAGTAGGAATATTCTAACCCATTTTACGTTCTTGACTTCTACCTGCAATACTACAGTTCTTCTCTGCTAGTTTTATTCATTTTAGACATCTAAAAAAACACATAACTCACCCAAATAAAGTAAGGACGATTAGGCAAAGAATTACAGGCAACAAGCTTCTAAAATTATTACCACATCAAACTTTTTAAACCATGCAAGTTATCATCAATATATGTACTAAAAACACTTCAGGTATTTTTAGGTATTCCCTAGGAAATACACTTTAGGCATACTTCAAGTATATTACAAAAAATTCCTTCAAGGAGCTAAGAACGCAGAAAATGTGAAAATTAAAGACACAGTCAAGTTTTAAATCTGTCCACTGTCATCATGAAGAGAGAAGCAGAACAGAACTAGAGACATGAATTCCTGGTTTCACCTACATCCTAGAGAACAGAAATTGGAATTGGTCTAATATAATTTTCTTAAAAGGATTACTCTGCCTTCATACACATGGGACATATATCGGATAAATGAAATCCCTGTGAGATTAATTATGCTAGAATTCATTCCTCAACATAGAAAACAATATAAAACTAGGATTTTTGTACATGCTTCTTTTTTTTCCAGTTTTAGCTGCTTTAAATCAGAATTTTCAGACTACATAAGGATATATCCTAACACCTATCTAGCTGCTTAGAAGTCCTCATATTGTCAGGGATGGTAGTAAATCTAAACCTGTCAAATAAAAATACCTGACAGGATGTACTTCTACTAATGCAAACAAAAAAATACTTCAGAACTTTGCAATTGTGGCATCATAGAGTGATTGCAATTCAGTAGCAGGTATCCCAGTAGGGTGATGACGAGGCAGCCTGAGCCTTTCAACAGGACAAGGCCAGATTCTATCACTCGCCCATCACACCTCTACCCAATAACTTCAAACAAAATTATCATGTACTCAGCAAAATCTCTACCAAATTTGTCATCACACTTTATATCGCATCCTCAAAACAGGAAGTAAGTTTTCAGTTCAAAAAAGCCACCAAGCAGGTGTTGTTTGCAATTGTACGATCCTACACTAAATGTGGAATATTATAGGCCACGAAACAGTAAACAATTTCAGAACCATGACATGATTAGATCACTACTCTGTCAATAGCTCTCTAACTGTTCTAAAGAGCAGGATCCTCTTTAATCACTATCAAAGGGAAACAGGGGAGGGCCTCAAGCTCATGTAAGACTTCCAAAGTCATAAGGAAGTCTTTCAACTCCACACAGCCATCAGTGGGAAATCAGTCATGCAGTATGACTGCACTCAAGTTGCTCTAGGCACTGTAATTTGGAATTTCTTTACTGTTTTGTGTTTATGCTTTTAATGTGACACTGGAAGACCAAAGGTTAACTTGGGCATTTTGCGACTATGTTTCACTATTGTGTATTTTTACTTCCTACTTTTACACAGGGAAATGCACAGAATACATCCTCAATAAGAACATCTTTAAGGCTGAACTGTGAAGGCTGTGGTAATTTTTTCAGCTTTTTCACAAACACAATCTGAAGCACTTTTCCTTTGTGACCTGCCAATTTCAATTGAAGCTCTTCAGATTACCATTTGGAACAACAGATTTCCCAAAGTGAACGAAGTTTGATGCAAAGAGGGAAATCTTTCTTCAAATGCAGATGTTCTTTATATTCTGCTTCCTCAGAATAGCAGATGCAGAAGCAAAATAGCATAAATTATGATTGACCTCAGCAGGAATAATTTATACTCCTGAGCCACTTTATGTGCATAGCCAGGAGGGAGCTGTCTGACTGTATGAATTTTTACACATCTTTCAGCTAATTTACAGATCCGGTGTAAAACTCAAGGACATCATAAATATTTGTGGCATCACCCAGAGAACTTCGGGTTCATAAACCGATTAATCGATTGCATTGATCCACAAAAGTATTCCCTTCATCCCCAACAGAAACAACCTTAATTTTATTGAAGTGCTTCGAAGCAATATACGAGAGGGCAGATCAAGGAGTATTTTCATGGTATGAAATGTGCCTGTCTCATTGCAGCAGAAGGAAAGCAACATGATGACCTTTTCTAAGACACACCAAAGAATTTGTAACCACCACCGTCCAATACTGGAAACCAGAGTGGGAGCGTACATTACTTGTGATTCACTGTAATTATCAGAAAGTTAATATCGACATAGAGGTCTCCATCTCTAAATGGTACTACATCTTACTTTTTTAACTTTCCGCTTTCCAGAAACTCATTTATTTTTAACAATTACTGTTACGTCCTTCTTAACAATTACTAATGAGTCATTTTATGAACAATAAAGGACGCCTTGAAAAACAGGGTCAGATCTCACATGGCTTAATTAGCTAAACTCCATTAATTTTCATTTGAAGAGACTGGTTTGCAGTACTAGAAAATTTGGACATTTACTTCAAAACACAGCATGATGACAAAGATCCATTTTTGATACAGGTATGCTGCCACAAAAAAAAACTTGCCCACAGATGGCAAATTGCATTTACTGCCATCTCCTTGTAGAGAGTCCCATAACCTGCCAGTTAGGGAATATTTTCGAAATGAGTCAAACTCAGCACTAAATTTAACATAGAGAATTTAAATGCCCAGGGTGAATATGTTCACCCCCTCAGTCCCTCAGTCTCACCCCCTCTCCCCCTTATATTTTTTTAATTATTTATGCTCTATTTAATTTAGTTAGGAATTTACAAATGTAAACTACAATGTTAAGAATACAGCAAGTAATACATAATTAAAAAGAAAATAAACATTTATTTTCTTTTGTGGTGTCTTTAAAAATTACTTGTAATTGTTTCAGGTTAAAACATTTCAGAAAAAAAATACTTCGAGCTTCCCCATCAAAACCACTGAAAAAATTCCCAGAAACAGATTAGAATTTTGTTTGCTCTGCTGCTGGCAGTGTTCTTTCAAAAAAAGGAAATTAATATTATTTCCATCAATTCTACCACTTCAGTTTTAGCAGTTCCACAGACATTCCCTTATTCCTGCACTAGCTGTAAAGTGCAGCAGAATCCATCAATGTTGCAGAAAAAGGAAACAGTTCATTTCAAATAGAATTTTATCAGATGAGAAAAGTGGGAAAATATCACACAAACAACACCTTGATCACCATATTAGATTAGTAGGGTAATGGAATGACAGTTCACATTCATTCTGTAGCCACAATATAATTACACAATACACTCGAAAGATCCCACAAAGGGCAACATTACTGCAGCCAAGGTTATTATAAGAAATAGCAGCATGTGGTTGTGGGAATGTAAGGTGAAACAAGTTAATAACTTCCTATTATCTACTGGTAATGCTGCTACCTCCATATGTGGAAATAAATGACATGAAAAAAAGCTAAATTAAACAACCAATAATTTATGTGAGGTAGAAGCGGACTACAGATGGTGATCCTAAGCTGCACAAATCACAGCAACAGCAAAAATCACCTCCTCCTGTTGGGAAAACACTAATTTCAAATGCTTCTTTACTGAAAAGCATGCTAAGGTAGAAGCACTTAAAAGCATTAGAGAAACATTAGGGTAAGTACTCATACACATTAGTGAAAAAAGAAATCTATGAGGTGCTAAGCCTCTCTGTTGCACAGCCTGATAATCAGAATTTAGGAGAACATTTAGATGTCCTGGACGCAAATTGCTCCTCTGCCTGAGGAACTTTTGACCTACATGTTTCTATTCGTCCTCATGATTCAACCACAAAACTACAGGGAGTTTTTCAGAAAATGTTGAATGCTCCACTGATTTTTTGACCAACCTAAACAGAAGAGCTCCAACAAAAGGGAAGGAAATATTCTCAGAATACTAAATTCAAGGAGCTCTACTTGGGTATAGGGCTTCACAACCTCTATGCCAGAAGGACTGAAATGGTGGCTTCCCAAATACAGTCCATTTTGCAAGTCACTGACCTACTGAATAAAGCAGAAGTCTGTGATACATCTTTTCCAAAATTTCCCATCAGGCCAGTTATGTCCCTCTCTTCCACAGCAGAAAAGGAGTGTGTTCAAGTGGAGAAATATTATGAGAATCAAATCATTGAACAAAGGAACTGGTAGAAAAACTATTGTCAAGTTTAAAGTGGTTATAATAAGAAAGAGAGTTGATAAAACCTGAAACTGCTCTTTAGTGTGTTTGCAGTGGCTCTTTGAAAGAACTCTGTTAGCATCTAACATCTGGTTCTACAGGTGAAGAAGTCAGGGCAATGCCAATTCCGTGAATCCCAAAGGAGATGAAAAAAGGAGCCAGATGTCAAATTAACTGACTTTGAGCATGCCCAGAGGCATAAAGTTGGGCACCACAAATTAAATAAAGATTTTGGGAACAGTGGAAGTGACTAGAAGCTCTCATTTACAATTTTAAAAACTATTCTGTTACCTATATCTCCTCACTGTCTGAAGTGGAATTTCTTCCTGTACATTTTTTTTCTGACTCTGATATTGTAAATAACTTTTTATTTAGTTCTATGGGTGGTTTGTCAATTACGCAGAAAAGTCAAAGTTCTCTTCTGAATTCTGCAGGATTTATAGAAAATGATGTAACCAAACGTAGGAATGTTAATCATTCTTTAAATCTTGAAAAACATTAGCAGTAGCTTTTTAGTAGACTATGAAATGTTTTTATTAAATTATTAATCAAAAATTGTGCAAATACCTACAGGCTTCTCTGTTCAAAGCCTGAAAAGACTGAAATGCACCTTCCCTTCATTCTCATGTAGGCCAATTTAGAAGAGTTCCATTCCTTTAGCCCTAGGTTGAAAAAAATCACTTGTCTTAGAAGCAGCACGGTATGAACATATCTCAGTATATCTATTAAACTAACAAACTTTTCAAAGGAAAAATTACTTTACATCAATGCATAATGAAATAGCTGCACAGAATCATAGAGCACCCTGTGTTGGAAGGGACCCACGAAGATCATCGAAGTCCAACTCCTGGCCATGCATAGGACAGCCCCAAGAATCACACCATGAGCCTGAAAGCGTTGTCCAAATGCTTCTTGAACTCTGTCAGGCTTGGTGCTGTGATCATCCCTGGGAAGCCTGTTCCAGTGCCCAACTACCCTCTGAGTGAAGAAACTTTGCCTAATACCCAACCTAAACCTCCCCTGACACAGCTTCATGCCGTTCCCTCTGATCACCAATCTGATGTCACCCCGGTCACTTCTCTCCTCTATGCTCAACCTGTGAGCCAATTGCTCACCCACCACATGATGGGTGTCCAGTTGTGTGCTGGACAGTTGGTCCAGAAGGATCCTGTGAGAGACAGTATCAAAGGTTTACTGAAATTCAAAAAAGATTACGTCAACTGTCTTCCCTTGATCAGCTAGGTGGGCTACCCTGTCATAAAAAGAAATTAAGTTTGATAAGCAGGACTTTCTCCTAATGAAGTCATGCATGTTGGTTATGCATTTAATTATTTTAAACATTAAAAATTTTAAACTGGTTTAATATGGTATTATCTAGACCTCAAAACAAGTTGAAAGACACAAATGCTGAGTAAATACATGATAAATCTTAAACAAGGAGCGAACTGCAGGAAACAGAGTTGAAAAAAAAAGGGCCTTGTAGGTAACACCAGGTGAAGCTAATACAGGAGGGTATATTCCCTCCTCTTAACATAAGAATCCAGGTGTGGTACCTATATACCTAGCAGCCACCAAACAGAGTAGTCTACAGTTACACCAGTCACAGAATAGAGACACACACACTGCAAACTCTTTAGGTGATGTGCCTTATCTTAATCTTGTATGCTTGTTTCATACCAGCACAGCTGGGTTCTCATCTCTGATAAGGAGTTCTCTCTGTGACCCATTACAGTACAAAGACAACAAAAAATGTCCTCAAACAGACCAAAAGAATTATAAATCACTATTTACAAGTGAGAGCAGCAGCAGAGATCCTTTTCCAGGAACACAGACAAAAACAAGAAGTCAAACTTTAAATTCAGTAACTTATGTCCTAGGCAAAAAAAGGGCTTCCATCTCATAAGTAGTATTACATGATATTATAGTTATCAGCACTGAGACAAATAGTCTGCCAGCATATAAAGAACACTAGAAATCAGAGGGAAAGGTTAAGAAAAAACCATACACGTCACATTTAAACAAACATTGGGTATTTTCATTCTTTGTAACATTTATGAAGACAACGTATACAGAATAACTGACTGTCCCTGAGAAATCTGGGTTGAGAACAAGGCACATAATCTTTGCCTTCTGCTTTCACTAATGGCTGGAACACTCCATGAGAATAACCAGACAAAACTTAAAATTTTTATCTCTGTTTGAAAATTATCACTGACTCAGTGATGTGCACACAGTCTTCTCCCACAGCTTTCATATCACCAAAAAAACAAACAAACAAAAAGGATATCCTCTCAAAATCAAGGAAGCTCTATATCCTTCTCAAGAAAACAGCCCAGATTGCTACTGTATGAGTATGCTTGTGGTTTGTCTGCTCTAACTTAGCTGCTTTTGTCAAGATTTACACACCTCTTCATGTGAACTCGAGTCCTTCTTTATTAACTTGCCCTAATGCCAAATAACTAGGAAACAGTGTCTACAAATTAACCTAGCACTAAGACAACTGTGTTAAAACCCTATCACCTATATTGTGGAAGTTTTCTGTGATGCTGCTGGGAGCATCTGCCAGGAAAGCTGCTCTAGATTTTCCATTCCAAGCTGAATTTTCTATGCCAAGCTTTTTGAACCTTGAAGCTGACATCTACCAAATGAGTTGTCAAGTTCCGAAAGAAATTTTCAAAGACATTCAGAAAATACTGTGCTTGTAAAAGAGTTGTAAAAGAGTTGTTTCCAGCATTCAGAAAACCCTTAGCAGCAACTAATTCATTCCATCACAAATTTGTTCCATCTCACTTTTGATTTAATTGTCAAGTACTTCTCCCTCTTATCTTATTCAGGCTTCTGGTACCTTTACACACCAAGCCCTTCTTCTCAAAGATGAAACAGTATGTCTTCCCCAGCTACCTATTAATAACACAAGGCTTTAAAAATACTTCTAAAATATCAATAGTTATAAACAGCAAGTGATATTCTGATTTTAACTTCCATCACTGATTTCTGTATTTTCCTGGATACATACAAAGTATGAAGCTAATATTGATCTGAATGATCTTATTTTATTAATTTTATTCCCTGTCCACTCTTCTGTTTATGTTGTCTCTTGGAAACAGTAACAGAGAAACTAAACCTCTAGTAGCATTTCCTCTCAAATACATGGTACAACAGAACATAATTGCTAAATGGTTTTGGGGAAGTCACTAACTGAACTTCTTCATACCACTATACTCACTTAAAAATATAACAATCAGCTATTTAATAGTGTCTAGAGAACCATGAAGACAAACTGAGATAATTTCTTTCACAGCTCCATACAAGGTGTTGCGTTCACCAGGGTTGAGTGATCCACTTTTGCTACAGATTTTTCCATGGAAGCATTGTCTCTTTTCAGGGCTTGAATAAGTTAACTCGATACTGCCAATAGCAATTACAGAGGAAAGAGGTGCTGCAGAGTGGCCTGAAATACTTAGAACTCTGCTTTAATTATCACTGTTTAGAATATGGATGTATCAAGCAAATAAATAAATAAAATGCAAAGAAAAAGTATATCACAGGAATCATAAACCCCCAAAGTATATTCCATTCTATCTCCTTAAAAAGTAGCATCTCATAGTTATGATGATTGTGCTTGCTTTTTTTCTGTCCTAGTGGTGCTTTAGCATTCCCCTCTTAAAGCTTACATTTCTGGGATGCACATAACAACAATATCACCACAATTTAAATTTTGTGTTACACAATGAAATGTCAGCCTTATCTATTTATACTTTTCCTTCACTTGCTTCCAGATTTTCATCAGCATTTTTGAACGGATACTGTATGGTGCAAGTTCTTTTGAAGGAAAATCCCAGTATTTTCTTTGGTGGCAAGTGCTAGCTGAAACCAGACTGGACTTGCTGATACAGTGTGCCTAGTCTATGTTCAGACCTATGTTCCATAGTCACAGTTTTCAACAGCTGCCAGGAATATAAGACTACACAATAAAAATGTTTTACTGGTAAAAATGATTACTAGTTGTGAACAAAACCACTCCATAACACTTTGTGATTGGTGTCTTGACATTTCCCAAATCACTACTCTCCATAAATCCCAAATGATTCAGAAAAATCAATGGCTACTGGCAGAACAATACTTTACAAAGGTGACAGGCAACAGGCAGTGTAATGTTATCCTTTCTAACCTGTGTGGCAGTACAGATGATATTATTGTTCTGTGTTTAGGCATACATGGCTCTTAATACATATAAATGTACACAGACCCATACAGGTAAATAAAGAATAGTTTGAATCACAATGGGATTATAGACTCAGTGCATGTACACTACAGAGGAATAACAATCAGGAAAATAAGGTTGAAGCTAGAGAGAATAAGCACTAGTCAAATATATGAACCCATCACTACTACGTTATGTATTCTAGTTCTCGACAGGAAAAAGCCACAAATAGGTTTCATATACATATGAAAAAATTAGTTATCTAAACTTGTTCATGTAATGATATCCCAACACGAAATCTAATTGCCATCAAGAAAAGGGATGACTACTTCAGAGATCATTTCTGGTAAGGTCCTGTTCTACGATAGCAATAAGTGCACCCTTTTAGACCATATGTTCACAGTAAGCAAATTCAAATGGCTTATTAGTTAGAAATATAGAGTAGAAGAAGTAGGAATTAACTGTAGTTTAAAAACAAAAAGGAGAACAGTAGTGAGACATTAAAACAGTAATTTCATAATTAATTGAAGAAAAACTGGTAAAATGAAAGATAAGAGAAAGTTAAAAGACTGACTCACAGTATCAACTCAAAATTGAGTAGCAAGGTATAATTTGCATGGGCTCTGATTTTCCAGGATTCTGCATCCAACTTGAGCTGTTTTTCTTTGGAATCAGATGCCTAATCCCGTTATTAGATCTAAAAATATGAATAACTGATCATATAGAGAAAAAAATAATTTCCAAATTTGAATGGAAGCATACCTGAACTAAGGATCTACAGTTCTTGCTGCTTCCCTTATCTCCAAAGCATCTGTCAGCATAGTGAATAAATTCTACCTGGTAGCCGCATTTGAAAAAACAGGATAAAAGATCTGTGCTTCAGAATTAAATCACTGACACATGAGGGCATGAGTTTATGCTGTGAAGTCCTCAGTCTTGGTTCTGTACAGAAAATAGAGAGCAACTGAGAGTACTCAAGAAATATTCTAAATGGCGCTGATACCAAGAACCAACCCAAACCACGTCACCTGGACTCACAAGTACATTCATGGAGTAATTGAGTCCAGGAAGTAAATATAGAAACAGAAAAGCTGTAAAAGCACCTTTTCTATGACGGTTTCTCCAGTTTCTCGTTTTTGTTTACTTTTTATTTTCCACAAGACACAAGTTTTCTTTTGATTTAATCACCTATGAAAAGATAACCCCACAGGCTTTTAATATCCTAAAGCCTCAAACATTCCTTCTTAGCAGAAAAGTTTGAATATTTCATAGCTGTTACACTGATGTTAACACAGGAATCAATCCACATTCAACCACAGGACTCCAGAAAGTGTGTTCTCCAGTTTTTACTTTGGGATAGGCTGGAAATGGGATGAAAAAGAGGCATGAGTGAAACAGGATGTACACATGGCATTAGGGCACATTTGCTAAACCCACAGGTTCAATCCAGAAAAGAATTAATAGTTGAGGCTGTGCTATTAACAGCATCAAAACCAAAAACACTCTGGCCTTTGTTTTCTGTTGTAATTTATATAAATGAAAGACAGAAATATAGCAAAGCACTTTGCCCATGAACTGATGAAAAAGCGTTGGAGGGCTGGGACGGGGAAATCCTCCGTGCCAGAACCACAACAGTAAAATTGAAGAGCACTTTTACTCCCTACATTTCAAAACAACAAAACATAGGACCTCATCACTTATGATTTCCAAGATACCCAGAGCAGAGGCTGTAAGAAACCAGGGGTAAAATTTACAAGGTATCTTAAGTAAAACATTTTCCTACATTTGTAATTTAAGACAACTAGATGCTTATCCTAAATCTCATTAATGGTTAATTGCTTCTAAAAAATACTAAATGCACAGCTACATCTGAAACTAGGACTTTTAATTCCAAGTGTTTTAGCAATTATGACCCTTGATGCTGCTACCTCCACCAGCTATCTGTGACCTCCACTAGCACTTTCTGACCTAATCAGAGTATTGCTAATTATCTTGCTTTCCTCAGGCCTTTTATAGTGTACATTTTACCCCGTTTACAGTCTTAAATTTCTTGATGGTTGAAATAAACTCCTACCTGTCTTGCATATGGCTTCACTATAAAAGCAACTGGATCCCCTTTGATTGGAGTAGCAATCAAAGTAGAAAGTTGGTTATAAGTATACCTAGCTATAATTCTTAGTAAAAGAGTATTTGAATGAAAATCTTGTATTTATTTTAAGGAAGAGGTCTGACATGATGACCTGCTGATCCCAACCAGCTAGGAGAATCTATGAATTATTTACTGTCTTTACTATATGATCAGAATTTGTATTTTCCACGTGAATTGTACTGTTGGCCTTGGCTTATTTATGTCAATTACATAAGAATGAAATTCAACATATCAGGGTTTTATACTGGCATGAGCAGTAACATAATAAAACTAAAATCTGTAAACTGGAAGAAAAACAGGTCAGGTGTCAGGTTTCTGATCAGGAATTAAATTCTGCTGCAATTTGAGGTCATAACCTGTAACACAGAATCTCATCAACATTCAGTGATCTTGTGTATGCACAAGGAGGGTGAGTGGGGGGGTGTGAAAAGGCTTGATCTAGTCAAGATTTTTCTATTTGTTTCTTTTTCTGAAAGAGGAGAACCAGGATAGCATTAAAAAGAAATAGAAAAGCTGCCTCTATAAGATTTAACCAAGACTTTTGACTGAAAACTATGTAAGTGTGCATTGACTTATTTATACAATTAAATCCCTATCATGCTTCATAAACCTAGCTTCTTATTTCTAGATAAAATGAAGAAATAAAAACAGGAAGTGTGTCCTCCTATTGGTATTTATTTAGTTTTATGAAGA
Source organism: Pipra filicauda (assembly GCF_003945595.2). Lineage (NCBI taxonomy): Eukaryota > Metazoa > Chordata > Aves > Passeriformes > Pipridae > Pipra > Pipra filicauda. Next base: position 521,987 of record NW_024103563.1, on the reverse strand, counting down.
ATAAAATAGTAAGGGAAGTTCATTCTTGTCACAATTTGCTTTACTCTGAGACAGATTTATTAAGATATTTTAACTGAATCCCAGTATGTTCAGCGCTTGCAGCCCTCACTGACATCTGCAAAAAGCTACACATCTTTTCAAAGGGAAATACTTCATTTCTAACAGATCTCATCTGCAATTTTGGCAAATTCCCTTCAAGCCAATGGCTCACATTTGTATTTGGTCTCACTCAAGTGCATTGGGAATTTTACATACTACTCTGTACTCGAGGACTGTCTCTCACCATTTAGATAAAAAAGGGCAAACTGACAGCACAACAACATAACTATAGCTTTAATTCTTGCAGTGTAACGAAAGCCTCAAGGGTTTACTCCTCAGCAAAGAGAACTGGAAGCTGCAAATTAATCTGGCTGAAAGTTCCTAATATTACAAGTAGTAGGGGATCATTAAGCTCTTAGCAGCATAGGGTGATAAATGGCTTTTTTATAAACTGTGACAACCAAATATGAACCCAGAAGACCTTACGTGACTCAGGGACTGCTGGAGTATAACACTGCATGTGTGCCTGCCAGGGCTTCTCCTCACAGGTGTGTATCTCAGACATGGATAAATCTATGGCAAGGAGACGTGTGCAACCATTCCAGAGAGAACCATGGTTTCCCTGCAGGATGTTTACAGGCATAGTTCTAATCCAGCATAACCTATTAACCATCAATTTAACAGTGACATCAACCTGATTCAAATCCTTCAGAGTGAAAGACAAGTACTATACCAAATGTTTGAGAAGAGTGCTGTCGGTATTGTTATTGGATTCCAAAATCTCCTAAAAGTTCAGCATTACAGGAGAATAACTGTGAAGAAAAACTGACTGTTCAGACGCAGAAATGGATAACATTAATTATTCTCATGACAGCTTTTCAGAGAAAACTAGTTTGTCAAAAGTGAGTAACTTTGATGAGGTAATCAGTCTCAGTTTATTAATATACAACAATCATTTCCTCTATCCTTGCATTTATAAAGAGCTTGTTATATAAGGACTAAAGTACCAATACCATTACGTATACACTACTAAAATTAAAAACTGGGGTACAAATTTTACTGCCTCATTACACCTCAGTTGATACAAGCACAATCCACACAACTATCTTACCTCAAGAGTCACCATATTTAGCAAACAAAGAAGAATTACTTTGCAAACTTGTTTTTCTCAAAGGAAATCAATACTGTTTTACAATTATTAGACTGATTTAGTACCCTCTATATTCATATACTATCTATATTACTTTATTTACATAATCCATTACAGCATTGAATTTTCCTCATTTCAAACAGCACACTGCCTATATAAACATCCTACTCTTTCCAACTATTTCAAGCATGTCTACCATTATTTCATAAATAGTAGGTGATGTATCATTTCTAGTTTAGGCAAAGCACAGTGTTTAATATGGTATGTCAGAATAAGCTCTATTGTGCATGCCATTACTTTCAAATATTTTCCCCATCTCTTTTATTAGTCAGTCATAATGGGTTTTCTTGCTTGTGTCTCACTTTATTAATTTCTGCTTTTTTTCTGTGTGGGTATCTTCAATATTCCAAGAGAATTATCTCCTCCCACCTTTAGAGTGGTACTGAAGTCATACTTCTTCTGTTGTGCTTTACCATCCAGATTTGCTTTTCTTTTGAATGTTCATCTTATTGTTCAACATTAACCTGTGAACCATCATGCCCGAAAAAAGCTTCTAAGTAAAATAAAAAGGAAGGCGCTATATTACTTTATGTTGTTGTAGCCTAATATATCTTACATCTCAGAATTCTTATTTCTCTCATATGATCTAGTTCAGATAACCGAACAGCAAAAAGACCTTCCAACTAATTTAATTGAACTTCTGCCCTTCACATAAATGCAATAAATAATTCCCTTATGAAAGAGTATTTGTCTCTGTCTACCAGTTGACAAAGACAAATATTGCCATTTTTAGCAAACTGCAAATTCTTTAAATCTCAATTTAACAGTAGCTAACTGAAGACTCATGGCAAAGGTTCCAAAATCACATTTGCCAACTAATCCTCCCCAGGAGATATTAGGAATTTTTAGTGAAATAGTTTCAGTGATGTTGTTTAAATTTCTTCTAGATTCAGACTTCATAGACCATTAATGCATTCCTTTTTTCCCCTTCAAATTTGCTTCTTAGTAAACTTGGACAGTAATGTGCATGTGTGTAACAACCCTGAATAGTACAAATACCACATTGAAAATACTGCTTAATTAATAAAGCCATTCTACTGCTGGCGGTGTGTCAACTAAAAGACTGGTGTGGTTGATCACAGCACACATGAAGACGATCCCTGCTTCAAGATTACGGCATTTTCTGTAATAATGAATTAACAATAGTAATAATTACTGAAGCCTGGGGAGGGGGAGGGGGAAGAGGTTGCTTGCTAAGTTCATATTTTCTTTGTTCCTTAAGAAAAAAAAAAACAAAACAGGTGAAGGGATTTTCTGACAGTGGCTTGTGACTGGTGGACTAAGCAACAGCAGCTCTTCTGCGGGAATAATTCTCCTGAGACTTTTCCTGGCTGACAGCCTGGTGCTACGACTTAGTTCCAGGAACAAGGAGAAAATCCAGGAAACACATTCATGAAAAGGATCAACATACATTTCTGTGGTATCACTAACAGTATACTACTGAGGAAATTAATATGCACTCTGTATTTGTAATTCAGTTTTAAAATATATTTTAAATATGTACGTAAACTCAAGCGCACACACGCACACACACACACATATATATATGAATTTCTTTGAATACAAGTCATAAATTTAATTCAAAAGGTTTTAGAAAGTGTTTAGAAGTCTGGCTCTACTGAATACAAAAAGACTTTGACATTATCCCTACTGAATTAAAGATTCACCTGACAGCTATTTTATAAATTTCATAACTTTTGAGGATAAACTATGCACAGCTTGTGCTGGCTTCTATGAAAAAGAGTACTAGGAGAGTGGAAAAAAACCTTAGCAAATAGGGGTTTTTGTTCTGTTTCCCATCTTGTACATGAATCCATCTTGAAAACATGCAAATACCCTTTTTTTTCCTACTGAAAATTGCATTTCTAGGTGATAGAGGTGTTTGGGTGAAGAAGATAACATGGCCAAGATTTTTGGACTATTGACCAAAATAAATAAGTCTATGTGGACTTCCAACACATTCAGAACACAGAAGATCCACAGTACTTAAGCAGGACATACTATGCCCTCCTATGCTAGTAAACAGAATTTAGGGGTAGACAAGGTATACTTTTGGAAAATGAGTTCTGGCAGCTGCAAACTGCTTTGAGCAGAGCTGTGGAATCTTCTGTGTCAAATGCAACAGTGAAATAAGACCAAGTAAAGTTCTAGTATGAGAAACAAAGATTCAGTACAAGTAGGTTTTTAATTCCATAAACTATTTTTGACCATTACCTCCTTATATGCATGAAATTCTCTAAGCTTATTTATTATCACCCTGACCTTTCAAGTACTAAGAAAAAAAATTTCTGTATGTTTCTTCTGCAAAGAAAACGTAAAATTTTAAATGTAATTAGCGTGTCAAATCCATGTTCAGGTGCTTATAAACTCTACAAGACCTTACAAACTACTCTGTCTGAGAAAAATGATATAGTAAGAGAAGAAGTATCAGTAAGAAAGTAAGAGTGGTGAGTATTCATATGGTCAAAATAAAAAATACAATTAAAAAAAAATCAAAAACCTTGAAAGCTGTCTCTTGATTAGGGCTACCTGATATGTTGTCACAACATGCTGAATCCATCAAAAGAAGCCTGCCACTTTCACTGCTGTAAAGAATGTTATGTTCAACATTTCTTTTGCTCCAGCAGTTGAAACACCACATGATGTGATTTAGAGTCAGTCACAAACTTAATATTATCCCAAAGCAATTGATTACCACTGCGCCTGGTCTCAGTCCAGAGCTATTAATAGGCTTTACACATTAATCCAGTATAGATGTTTGTGACCTGTAGAGTTGTTCAATTTGTAGGATAATATAGAATATAATGTTCAAGCAGTGGAGAGACTTTATTAATAAAGTGTAACTATTGAGTCATCAAGAAACAGGAGAAGAAGGAATTTTTTGTTTCTTGAGTCAAGCAGTTACTAACAGACCATGCAACTTCAGGAGATGACACCTGATCAAAAAAAAAGGGGTATTTATGTCTCCAATGGTACATGCAAGTTCTTCATTTATCAATATCAAACCACTCCCTGAGCTCTGTGGATATGTAAATCCATTTAACTGGAATTCCTGTAAAACTCTAACAAGAAGGTTAGTATACATTTCAGGAAGATGCATTAACTGGGAAAGTGAAGAGGACATAATTCCAGATAAGCTAGGTCAAAAAAATATAGGGAAAGGAGATGGTGACTCCAAAAAATTGCTGTGACAAAATAAATTAAGCTTTGGGGTTTTTTATTCGCTTCCTATTTTTGTTGTTATTGTTTTAAACAAACATTAATACAGCCTTTGTAAATAAGGACCAAAAAAACCATGTATGTTTAGATCTGGAACTTATGTGAATTGAAGGTTTCATGCTACTTTGGTATCATCAACCATGTCTACAGACATGGCAATACTAAAAAAGAGAGTGTTAGTCTTCAGAAACTACATAGCATCGATGGGGAAGAAGCATTTTGCAGTGAGCAATATTGCTAAAAAAAGCTCTCTGGCACTGAATAAAGTAAGTAGAAGCTCAACTAACTCTGATGTAGTTCGTGAAATCATCTCACTTTTATTTTCTGTCAGATTCTATCTAGATGTCCCTTACAATCCAAAGCAACTGTTTGTGGCTTATCTTTATTAGAGCTGATATCACAGGACTCATAGTCCTCAAAACTGCCATGACTGCATCTTATTTCTTATAAATGCTACCTGAGTATCTGCCTTCCTTTTAACAATGGCAATGGAAAGAGACGCAGTCAATGTTCATTTTTGTTCCTGGAAGAAGATGCAAGTGAGATGCAATTACAGCTTGCCAGCTTGCTTACCAAATGCTATCTGGAAGAACTGGCCACTCACGAAGAGGGGACGCCTCTAAGACAGTATCAAATAGAAGAGATGACCAACTTGTAATTATCCAGAAATATGTCATGGGATTCATCCTAGAAGGCCCCTCCCCAGATTACTGTGTAATCACTTCCCACGATTCACAAATCAGAGGAATGTTCAGAAAATTAAATGTGTTGTTCAAAATTTAAAACTTCTCCATTGCTAGAAGAGCTTATCACAGCTGCCTCCAACAAAAAATACATGATAACCACGTAGCTGCTGCAGCTCCAACAGCATCACAGGAGCATGCAATGATTTCTTTCATTGTTATTGTAGGTAACCACAAATAACTGAATATGGGTAATGCAAGAAGAGAAAAGAGATTGCTTGGGGCACAGAGACTCAAGGAAAAACTCCTGCAACCAGTACAATGCCCAGACTGGGAGGATCTAACCAAATAAGAAAAAGGGAGGCAGATAAGCCTACACACATACATGTTCCAGCTTGGAACATACAATCTAGGTATTTTAAACATGCAGAGGAGCCAAAAATTTGGCTGTTTGCTGCAGACTCTAAAGCTACTACAATGAAAACATTTTTTGCCTACTCAATTTACCTCCTCAGTGTTCATTAAGAAGAAAAAATGAAAGGGAAAAAAACTGCTCTAACTTTACTTGAATGCAAAATGGATTCCATCAAATGGAATAAGAATTACAGCTTTCAAATTTTATTTGAAATCCTTTGACAAAAATAGAAACAGCTAGTTCTTACAATTTAAAAAAATATGCAATTTTCAGTTAAAGTAAATCTTGTTACTAAAATTGCCCTTTACTTTTAAAAAGGCCAAGAGAAACCATTAAAAGCTTGAAACAGAATCAAAATGTTCTGAGGATATCCATCTTATATTTAGTTCCACGTCTGCCAATAAACGCTTTAATTCCAAATTGGAAGAAAATAGTTTTAAACTGCTAAGTAACCAAAGTGTAATAACGCAATTGCTTTAAACTCAAGCTTTCTGAACTGTTTATTCAAATGCTGTAAGTTGACTACAAAGAACACTGAATTGTAAAAAACAATAAGATTTATATAACTCTAGTATTTAAACTGAAGCTCTTACAGTGAAAACAAACTTGAGATCACTGTACAAGTAAAGATACATATCAGCTCATCATATGGAAGTTACTAAATTGTATTATTTACAGGAAAACTTCGCTTATGAGCCCTCAGTGTAAGTATATGCGGTGAAGGCAAATAAAGGCAAATCTCAATTTATAATAATTTTTAATGCAGAGCAGATCCAGAAAAAGAACTGACAGTTTACTGGACTAAATCTAGAATGCTCAGTCTTAATAAAATGTTATCCTCTTCTCATCTGTATTCATCTCAGTGCTGTCCACCCAGTTGTTTCTGCTTTTAAAACTGACAGCCATGAAATAACAGTGAGTGCTATTATTTTTGTCAGAATGAATGTAAAATACCAAGATTCTGGATTTTATTAGGGCCAAAGATCTAAGGAAAAGGGATTTCTCCATCTCCAAAGCCTTGCAAAGGCTTTTATTGGAAAACAGGTCTGAGTGTTGGGCCAACCAGTGCCCATTTTGATACCATCTACACTGAAACTTCTCCAGATGCAGAGGCCAAATGCAGACATTTGAATATCACTGGCATGCACAGAAACAATTTCTTCCATGCTCAACAAACCAACTCATTTAGTGATGTGAAGATCCATGATGTTGCTGACAGAGACTTTAATATTGTGTGACTGGCATATAAAGTGACAGATCCTATTTACTATGTGATTCTTAGGCTCTTTCTTCAACCTAATTAAGAAATACAACCCACTAAGGGCTTGAAAAGTTTATTTTCATTGGTGACTGGATTTTCTATACCTATTCTCTACCTGAAACTTCTAATTGTGAGGAGTCAGTGACCTATTCAGCATTAAACATGCTGACCTGCATACATAAGAGTTAACATTTGTAGTCTTCAGAAGTGTAGAATGACACGCCTGATCCCATTAGAGTCTTCTGGGTAGAAATGAAACATTTAAAAAACACAATGATGAAAAATAAAAGCTTAGCTTTAAATGGCCGTGACGCTGGAGAAGAAACCACTGGAAACTTCTTGTTAGAATTGTACCAACATGTGGGTGGTTATTTCCCAGAATATGTTGAAGTTTACTGTCTTTCTATATGTTGTTAAAACCATCTTTGTCAGAAATTACAATCCTACAGGCACATAAAAATTATTCTATAAAGTCAGACATACACAAGTTGTAAAAGATTTCATTGTGCCAGCCAGCAGGTCTTTTTCCCCATGTTCTCAGTCTCTCCCTGTGGCCCCACTTTTCTGTTTGCTGAAACCACAATTTAGTATCTATTTTCTGTCTAAAGTGACAGAAACTATTCACCACTGTGCTGTTATAGCAAATGCTTTTAGGAACATACAAATCTCTCAAGTAAGCAGAGAGATGCAAATGAACGTGCCCACTTGCTGAACAAATGAAATGTTTCAAATCCATACTTTGATGGGGTAACCCTGAGGGCACTGCTCGGCTTCAAAGAAGATGAATATGAGGAGCTATGGGAGAATTCTGTACAGCTGTCTGTGTTTCATTCAAAGCTTGCCAGTATAGCTGGTGAACCTGAAGTATTTCAGATTTCATTTCAGCTACAGTTCCAAAATGACATTACTCTGAACTTCATCACTCTCCTTTAAATTGAAAAAAAAAATTAATATCCAAAGCCATTATTCAAGAAGGAGCTGGGTTTTTTATCTTGCTTTACCCACTTACTTTCCAGTTTTGATTTATCAGGTTTGTTACTAAAAATTTTCATAAATGAGAAACTAAAGCAACTGAACCATATTTGCATCAAAACAACTTCACTGGGGTGCATGAAGCTTACCTTGATAGCTTTACTATGATTGATACAATTGTTACCAGCAATGGGAAGAGAAAAGGAGGGAAAAAATGTGTGAGAAAAAGTACAGTGTCTATAAGCTTGACTAGTATAAATGCTCTTCTCACTTTCTTCTGTGTGAAGACTTGTTTTCATTTAAATTACAAAATATTTCAGAGAATCTAATGTGATTTGACAACTAATCTTAAATTGTGTCTCTACACAAAAAGGGGAACAAAAATCCCAAAGACAAGATATTATCTATCATGCTTTGAGAAAGTTGTATGGGCCTGGAGCAACTCTCCTACAAAGACAGGCTGAGAGAGCTGGGGTTATTCAGCCTGGAGAAGAGAAGGCTCCAGGAAGACCTAATTGCAGCCCTCCAGTCCCTAAAGAGAGCCTACAAGAAAGCCAGAGAGAGACTTTCTGCAAGGGTATGTAGGGATAGTACAAGGCCAAATGGTTTCAAACTGAGAGTACATTTAGATTAGATATTGGGAAGACATTCAGCACCATCACAGTGGTGAGGTGCTGGAACAGGTTGCCCAGAGAAGCTGTGGATGCCCCATCCCTGGAAGTGTTCAAGGCCAGGTTGGATGGGGCTTTGAGTAACCTGGTCTAGTGAAAGGTGTCTCTGCCCATGGCAGGGGGGTTGGAACTGGGTGATCTTTAAGGTTGCTTCCAACCAGAACCATTCTATGATTATAATGCAAGCATTCACGGAATAGACAGCTTAATACTTTTTACAGTCTTTCTTGAGATCCATCCTTTCATAATGAATTGGTATTTCTGGTGTAATGGGTAATCATCAAGCCCCTTTCTTATGTTTAGAGCACATTTACAGGCAGTAATCTCACTGTCACGTGAAGAGATCATTTAAAGCATTAAGCAAGATGCCACACAAATGCCTCTAAGCACTGTGCCCCATGGCATGCTGGAGTCACTTCCCCCTGAACTGCCTGGAGCATGAATCATCTCATAAACCAAAAAGCTCTACTGAATATGTCCTGCCTTCAATTGCATAAGTTTTTACTTTCAGAATCGAGACAAAAGCCCTTCAAGGAATATGTAGCACAGTGACAGACACTGCTCCTATTGAACACTGTAGCTGTAAACATGAGCAGTTCAAGAGCAAAGTTCAAGTAGATGAGACACCAAGTCTCCTGTGGCTTAGGGACAACCTTATAAATATTTTCATGCTTAAGAAAGACAGAAGCCAGGTAAAAATCTAAAAATTTTTCTAACTTCTTGCCCACAATAAAAATAGTAGAAGGCAGCATTTTTTTTAAATCCTATCCTTTCTTTAAAAGTTTGCCTGTTTTATGGATCTAAACTCCACAAAGTTTCAATAAGACTGACCAGACAAACAAACTTTAAAGAGGGATCTTCTATTTCCAAAAGTACTCTTGCAGGGTAGTAAATAGAATTTATACACAGCTAGAAGCCCAGATTTGTTTGTAACCTCCTATTCAGCCACAACACACATTCAGCTAAGTACACCCTCAAATCATCCACTCAAAAATTCCTTCCTTGAATAATTACAGTCAGTAATCTAGGATGTAGGCTGTGTGTGCACTGTACACTGCACTGTGTGCAACAAAACCTACGTGGTATAAAACAGTTCAAGTATTTGAAAAAAAAAAATCATTTATTGGTTCTTGTACTTTCAGGCACTTTAGAAAACATTACCTCTAGCAACTGTAATGTACATTTTTATCCTTTTATTTAAACATCTCATTTTAGAAGTATTTTAGAAAATTATAGGGATTTTTACATCAACTTTTTGGAAGAGATTTTTACATCAAACCTTTCTGGAATTGATTTTGCAATCGGAACAACTGTCTTTTAGAGAAAATGCTACTAAACGGAGAGGATGCAAAGCTAGGCTAATACTAAAAACAAGGAGTTTGCACACGATACTTGCATGTAAAGTATGCCTAAAGCCAGACTAAGGAGAATGAGGAAGAGATCTACAAATTAAACACCAATTTCACTAATAACATATAACAAATAACTTTATTATCATAATCAGTCTTTTTTATGTAGGTTATTTGTTGATCAAAACATCCTCTTGTGGTTACCAGTTTTGAACACTCCTGCTCCGAAGATTCTGTTTCAATTAATGCCACGTACTGGTAAGATCTGTCAACACAACACACTAAGTTCACAAATTCTGTTGTTCCTAAAAGACCTGATAGACAGTATTATGAAGCAGCTTTACTGTCTACTAACTTTTTTTTTAGAAAAGCTACAGCAAAAAATACAGAGTGGGCTTTTGCACAGAGCAAACTCTTCTGAATGACGTTCAGTCTCAACTATTAGGTAAGACATTTTGCCCATTTGCCAGCTTGATATTTTGCCTGCAGTAGATCTTCCAATCTGCTAAATTACCTTCTTTTAAACATTCTTTTTCTCAGACTGTCCACAGTGATACATTTAATCCACAACTGAAAATGGAAATAAATCATAAAAATAGACCAAATACATTCTATAGCTTACATACAGACTGTATCCTAACTGGTAATCATTCAGGTTTCCTCTGAGATGCATATTTTATGTGTAAACTGCAGGCCACAGGCTACTTGCAGTCAGTCATGGACCTCTGTGCTTAGGTTTGATTTCTACAAAAACCATGGCACATACAGGAGGACAGGAATGATGTGTACACAGTTGCCACCTCCATAAAAGGATGGGACACAGCTGGAGAGCATCCTTCCAAGGAAGGAAGAGAAGCAGTAACTGTTCATATAATTTTTCATTCTTCTTCTTTTAAGAAACTGTACTTTCACAATACCCACTTCTCAACCTTCCCCTTCTCTTTATACAAAAAAATATTTCCGCTTATCCCTCCACTCCCCAAACCAAATTAATCTTAGAGATCCTCTTATATTTCAGCCCACCCTAGGAACATAAATGAGGAAAATTAATGTCTCCTGTTTTAGATCTATTCTTCCTCCTTGCTTACATTCAAACCAAAAAAAAAAAAAAAAAAAAAAAAAAAAAACAAAGAAGGTAAAAAATCATCTGAAAGACAGTATTGTAATATGCAGTAGCACATTTCAGTATGCCCAGCACAACAAGGTGCCTACAAAGTCTGTTTTCTATTATCACTTTGTAACTATAACCTTGGCACTTTATATATATATATGCACACAGATTATGAGACACCGTAACTCTAAACAGAAGCTAAGAAAAAAAACCAACACATCAACGAACCTGATCTAAGGTACTCAAAGTTTATTCACATAAGTAGTGATCCAATATAATCTGTCACTATCTAAAAAGCACGATAATTCTTGTCACATCAGGTTATTAGTCTGCCAGTCACATCTGACTTATTTTCCACTAGCAATGGCAACAACTGGATTTAAAAAAAATTTATTTTCCTTTGATAGCTCTACATATACCCTTGCACATTGATATAATTATAAAGAACAAAAAATATCCTGACTATATGTTTAAATAAGTAGGTGACATATTTTTGTAAGGAATAATGGGCTTGTCCTACTAGAGAGAAAGAATCATTTACTCTTATGAAGAATCAGTCAAATCTCACATGAAATATGCTATGCTAAATTGTGATCTTCAGCTTGCAATCATGGGAAGTACTTCAATGCAAGAAAAGCAAAAAAAGCCATGACAAAAGGAATAAGATGAACTTGACAAAACAGCACATATTTTGAATCTGGAGTATGAATTTTATACAATTAACCCTATGACTTTAAAAATTATGGACAAAGCCATTCTTTGGGGCTATTCAGATAACTTATCTAAAATGTACTCCCTTCATAAACATTAAACCAGAAAAAAACAAGCTAAATACGTCAATTAAATTATGCAGAGTGATCCAGTCACTGGTGGTGAGACACAAAAGACACTTAAAGGCTGTGACACTGAACAAGGTAACAGATGCTGAGAACCCAGTTCCCTGAAGCAGAAAGCACAGACATAACTTGGGCACCTTAAGTTATTATAAAGCAGATAGAGAAAAAGAAGTTGCCTAAAAGTAGAACAGGCTCAGAACAGGAACCCTAAGCAACCCGTGTAAAACACTCATGGGAGAGGACAGTCTTAAATCTTTTCCATTTAAGATGACTAAACTGGATGTCAGAGACATCCCAAACTGTAAAATTACAATTTGCATTGTCCAACAGCTACTCTGTTACAGATTACAACTGTCAGAGTGACACTCAAATTTTCTTTATTGCATTTAGGCATCTAAACTATTAGAACACGCTCCAACATTCACTTTACTAAATGAGTGCAAGCTGGAGGGAGGAAGCAAGAAAACAGCTGTTTTCCTGCCCCCATCATTACACCTTGCACCAACATAGAGCAGGCACCAACAAAATGGAGATCAGCTTTACAGAAAAGGACTTCAGGGTCCTGGCAAGAGCAGAGTGGTCAGAGAATGCCCCAGCAGCGATGAAGGCCAACCACACACTGAGCTGCACTAGTGAAGCCAGCAGGCTGAGGGAAGTGATTCCATCTATGCATTCAGCACTGGTGAGACTATCACTATGGTACTATACCCAGTGTTTGGTTTCCAACAGCAAGACAGACATATATCTACTGAAGAAAGGCCAATATATGGCCACTGGAACCAAGGGCCTGGAATTCCATGATATATGAGGGGAAACTTGAGAGAACAGATTTTTTTCAGTCTCACACTGCCTAAAACTACCTAATGCCAGGTACAGAGAATATGGAGAACATCATAACATGTAGGTGCAGAACATACTAAATTCTTACTAGATACATTGAAAAAATTAGTTCTCATCAGGGCTGTGAAACACTGAGAGGTGGCCTCAGAGAGGCTGTCAGATCTACATCTTTGAAGATACTCACAACTCAAATCGACAAGACCTGGTGTAACAGGCTCCAAATGGATCTGCTCTGAGTAAAGGGTTGGACTAGATATCTCCAAAGACCCCTTTTCAAACAAATTATTCTATGATTCCTTGAGCGAGCTCAGGAATATTTATTACTCCTACTCCTCCTCCTAGTAGTATTATTACTATACATAGACTGAAGTACCTAAATTCTTCCTAAATGTTTTTTGGGGATATGAACATAGTTCTCAATACCCAGCTACCTCTCATTACAATAACAGTTCTCTCCCTCCTGCCTTGAGTACTTCATCATTCTCCGCTGGAATTACCACTGCCTGATACTGTCCATGACTCCACATATCATATTGAACTGAAATTCTGGATTGGAAAAATCCAAAGCCACTTATCATTTGGCCATCTGCTAACCTTGCCACTTCTCTCTCCTCCTGTCTTCCTTATTTCCTTGTGTCTCTAATGATTTCTACTATGAGTACATAAAAGTGGAAAAAAATTAAAGGCTAACCGTTCAATAGCTTGTACTTGGTACTGAATTTCTAGTAGCAAATATTAACTCAAGTATTTTGATTAACCTCCTAGTTAATAGAAGCATATATACCATATGTAACCATCATAATAATCCCAGACAATTGCTAAAATATGACATTTAAAGTAAGTTTAGACTGTCAAACAAAAGATTAATTTACACAACAATGAAATACTGCTAGGTTGCAAAAATATTCCTGTTCTCAGAAAAAAAATAAAGCAAAGACATAAATATCTAACAATAAAAATCCTAGTTTGTAGTTTTTAAATCTGCAATTAGCTGTACACTTTCTAAAATAAAATAAATATTAAAAGAAGTTAATACATAATTTATTTTACAGGTTTAAAATTGTAAGTGTGAGTACAATTTCATTCTTATCTTAAGAAAACCTGACAGATATATACTCAATGTGTTTAAGAGAGAGACAGTGTAGTACTATTATCTCAAATGTGAAAAATTGAATTATTAATCTACAGTGTAGTTTGTTTCATAGCCATGATAAAATACTAATTTAAAAAAATAAAATGCTTCTGCAAAAATTAGTTTAATATATCATCCCACAGAAGTAGTATATAGCCAAGCTACAGCATTTTGGAAACGAATTGCAAGTGAATCTGTAATTCTCAAACAGCAGCAAAAAATGAGCAGGCTGAACTGAAAAATATATCTGACAAGTCTTAGACCTGAAATATTTGGAGATAAAAATTTTATTTTAACATGGCCAGGTTTTGTTGGCAAATCTTGCAAGAAGTTGACTAATGCTCCAGCTGGTATCAATGACAGAGCTCTCACTGATTCCAAGCAACTGCTCCCATTCAGAGAAGCAAAATGCTTTCCTAGCCCAGGGGAATATCTTAACATTCTTTCACAAACATACACAAAAACAGAAAAAAAACAAACAGAAGATAAAACTGTGACTCCCTTTGCTTTTCTCTGCATACCTCATGCAGTCATTTCTCCCAAATCTCCTTCCAAGCGAGCTTAATGGGAAGAATACTCAGCAAAACCAGTAAATATCTACTGAAGTTAACAGAAAGCAAAATTAAACTGCATTACACAGCCAAAAGCAGCACAAAAACAACTCTAAAATACACCATATAAACTCCAATCCAAAATGTGCATCCCTTGCCATTCTCCAACAGATACTGGAAACCCTACCTTGCTCATGATGGTGAAGTTAACAAAAGCATTCAAGAGAGAAAAACCTAGATTCTTCCTAGCACCTATAAATCCTGTAATTTATTAACTTAGCTCCTTCCATCATGACTTTTGATCACAGAAAAGGCAACCAGAGATTGCAGCCATTAGAATCTTGGAAAGCAATCATGCTACTATTATCATCACAGTAACTACTTATGCTCAGCAGAGAATGTTGAAATACTGATAAATTAAATAAATCACGGAATAAGGGGGGAAGAGAGAAGAGAAAGGCAGAAAAGCAAATCAACATGTCACATAAGCCAGCAGAGTCAACAAAATTATTTATTTCAATTTTCTCTGGCAAGGAATGCCTTCTTTTAACACCCTTAGTTTTTGAAGTTGATGACTCAAAGGCCTTCTCCACTATTAACTGCTGTCAACTGAGACTCAATAGTTTAGCACTGGTGTGTCATACAGCTGTGATAAGTAACGTTTGATCTCCGTCATCCCATCACAGACACCATGTGACAAGATGAACTGGCAATAATATGCCAAGATGTTATGAAACAACAAACATTTCCCTCTATCTCAAGTCCAAAGGAACTTTAACATGATTTTAAACAAGAAGATATAACCTAAAAATATTGAAAAAAGAATAGAGCTCCAGAGTCAACTCATACTGATGACAAAGACAGGGCCGTTTCCTCCATCACAGGGCTGTATAACACATGGAAATACAACTCTGGACTGGGATCAAAAATAACCTCCATGACAAAGTTCAGGAGTTCTGATCTGATGGCACCAGTTTGTTCCACCAGTCCAGACTGCTCTGAGTTACAGCTGCCAAAGCCAAAATGTGAGACTGAAGCAATAAAGAAAAATATCTCACTCCAGAAAGATCTTGAAAATTTCACTCCTGTAAGAGCCATGTAACTGAGAAGTAGGAAATATATTGTGACGAGTGCACAGAAGAAGATTTATTACATGTTTTTCTCATTATTTTTATATATATTAAAGTCTTCTCCACTGGCAATGACAAAGCACTTAGAGCTTTCCCACCTAATTGCCTACTTTCTAGATCTCTTTAACCCTCTGCTTAAAACATCATGCATTACAGAAGAAATTTTTCTCCATTATTAAAACTTTGGTGCTTTTTTTTAATATTATTTCTAAAATGCCTATTTCCATAGCTGATAAACCCCAGGATATTAAGAAAGCACCTCTATTTCACTGAGCTAAATTTTATGCTGTTGTGGCTTTGCAAGATAACTGTTCAAGATTTACAAGAGGCAATGACAAACCTCTTCTTTAAATTATTGTGGCAGATTAGGATTTCCGCTTGAATATTTCTATTTCATAGTCTATATTCAGTGCCTCTATCTAATTATTCAAACAACTGATGCATATTTGCAACAGAGATGTACACCTCCACGAATCATTAGCTACATATATACACCCTAACACATAGTGAGCTCAAAATTAATTTAAAAAAAAAAAGTTAAAAGATATGCCATTTTATGTGTGATGGTAACATCACAGTAAACCACATTAAAGTGGTATTCAAATGGATGTATTAAAAACAGTTCAACATCCAGAACTGCCTGACTGGATGCTTATGGTGCTTCTGAAGAGCTAATCCTGCCAAGGAAGAAAATTATTATTCATTTCATCTGAGCAGTTAAGCATAAGGTAATATAATGAGGAAGCTCAGCTAGCAGGCTACTTAACTTTTCTTCCTTGAAGCACTGAAACCCCTATTAAATTTTTGTACTGAGACCTAAGGAAAAAATCTAACTCTAAATCTAAGCACCTTATGATTAACTGGTGTTTGCTAGGGAAAGCACTGTAAAATCATCAATTGCTGTAGCACCGCAGAGGAAGCTTTTAACAAATATATAAGAAGCCTGCAATGAGAGAAACCATTTCGTCGAGATCTGCATGCAAAGGTCAAATACAATTTTCTCCTGTACCCTTTATGCAACAATAACAATTGGTTTTTAGGATGCTATTGTTTTCTTGTAAGGCACAATAATGCTGACCTAAGGTCTCATTTAAAGTGTGCCATTCCTTTAGCAAAGGCTGTCTTCTTCAAAGAGTATTTTTGGGCAGCATTATAATAATTCACTATTACTTTATAAGGCACTGCTCACAGACAAAAGGAGTTGGTGGAGGGTGCAAACTAGCAGGAAAAAAAATGGAAAACAGGCTTGTTGACAGAAAAGCTAATTCATAATGAGTCATCTTTGGCTATGATTACTGAATGATTAACTTTTGTTTTCAACTTCAATCAATTCTTTCCTAGGGGTTTAATTTTGTTCAGGACAGCTCCTCCATGAACAAATTTGATATCATCTCTCTTGACTTGTGTGTATTCACACCATTACAGGATTTAAAACTGTATTCTAGCTATACTGAAACATTTTTCCCCTTAGATGGGGATGTGTTTTCTGTAATCCTGGACTAACTGTACCAGCTCTCCAGCACCCCAGAGGTCTGTCTGGTCCACCCACTTTTGACTGGATACCTGCAAAATGAAGCAGTTTGGCTCACCACCTGGCGAAGCACAGCATGAGCAAAATACTAATTTTCTACAGTCACCTGCAAACTGAGAGGAACTAAGGAAAGTGGAGGTGATCCCAAAGCATCGTGGCTTATTCAGCTGAACCTCTAAAAATGTAGGTGATTATTCCTATCTTTTCAAAACCATAAAATTCTGTCATAAGATGAATTTCTATTTAGAACTCACATTGAGGCTTTCTGTCTCAGTATTTGCTAGGAACACCAGCAAAAGGAAAAGACAGCCTCATGATATTTTGCCTCTTCCATTTGTCATCCCCTCTAGAAAGCAACATAAAATGGCACAGAGCAGTTTTAGATTTCTCAAATAATTTGTTTTAAAAAGTTTCTCACTAATATATGACACAAAGAGGGGACTCATCACTCCACTCTAAACACTAAATAAGCAGCTAGTGACATGACAAGGAATTCCTCCTCTGGGACAGCAGAAACACAAAAAAGATGGAAAAGAGAGTGAAATTAATGCCACGATTCTGTCTCTACCAGGAAAATCCTCAGTGGCTGTGCCAAGCTCCCATTTATTGTAGTAGACTAAACTCTGCAGGCAGAGTTTGGCCACTGTGTGCACTTCAGGAAAAAAAAGCCGGAACGGTTAAATACCAACTTGACTTCATAAAGGAATTATGTTTTCTAAGCAGGACAAGAATCTGTAAATGCATTATCTGCTATGCAACGCTACCCAGTTTTGCATTTATCTTGTTCCTTCTGCAGTGAGCAGGCAAACTTTCATGCTTCAGTAACAGACTCATAAAAAGTGCCTGATGGGCTGCAGAAGGTATTTCTACTGCCCTGGAAAATTACATAAATCAAATGCTGAGCAATTGTCATTTTCCAGCAAAATGCTATTATAAATAACTGTTTATATAGCCTTATCATTTTTTTCTACCTGTCAACTACTGATAAAGATTCACTCCCTAAATCACAGTAATTTCCTTTTAGCTGTCAGACAGGAGATTTAATAAGGTGATAAAGAAATAAATGAGAAAGTGTGCTTTACTTTTTTAAAAGAGTTGTATAATTTTGTGTAGTTGTTTCAAAAGCATTTTGCTCTCATTTTTTAGTTCATGTGCAAACAATGACACCAATTTCTTGTGACATGATATTCTCTTTGCAAACTTTGATATAAAAAACTTGATAAAGTTTCTTCACGCAGCACAAAAAATTTAGTTTGGAAATTATGTCTACTATCAGGCTGCTTTCAGATTTTTTTAAAGTAGAATCACAAAATCAGCCACTTATAATTTTACTGGAATTAGCATTCAAAGCTGAATATCCTTCCTCATCATTTGTAGTATCACATAGATCATCCTAATACAATTTACTCTGACTACCTGAAAACACAAATTCTGTCAGAGACACGAGGATTCATGCATTCACATCTAATATCACAACAGTATTAACTGCATAAACTACTGCGTGAATGTCAAATTTGGGGGGTTGAAACTTAGGAAGACTATGTAAGATTTAAATGTAAGAAATTTAGTCCTTCTCGGTAACCTACAGTTTCTCTTCTTTATTCTTGCATGCTATCATGCAGATGGCAGTGACTGGAAGTGTAGAAGTTAATATTTTTTTCACCATCCCAAATAATATTATTTTTAAATTTAAAAATACTTTTCAAAGTAAAACTGTGAAAAATTAATCATGGTATGAACAGAAAAATGCAAACAGAAATGGACCCTTCAAACTGTGGTTACCAAAAATGAATATACACAAATAGAGTGTTGATCAAGAGTTTTTAACAGAGGAAGTGACGTATTTCTACATGTAAATAATACCTTTAAGTTGTGATCATCCTTCAGCAGCATTGAAATGGCATATGTAATTGCTAAAGTCAACAGATTTTCTTCAAGAGCTTTGCTGCTTATGTTTACTATCCAATTTTACAGAGATTAGTTTCACAAAACCAGAATTTTTACATGGCAACATCCCCAGGGGTGTGCAGTCATCAGTTCGCATAATGATATTTTTGAAGATAGATAGAATAATAGCTAAGACTCTTACAAAGAAATACAGCTCATCCTTTCAAAAATGCACATTAAAAAAACCCCTGAAAATTAATCCAGAATGTATTAACCTTCATTTCCTCTCTTTTTTGAGGGTTGAAAATAGAAATTTACAACCACAAATGTTACTTTCAATTTCTGAATTAATAAAATGGTCTGCTGTGGAATTCTCAAAATGAAAATATTCATCTTCCCAAAACACAACCTACTTGTGTCTGGCTTCATACTTAAAAATTAAAATAGTTCACTGCTACTATGGCAGACACAAACACCAGTGATGCCCTGTGCTGCTCCAGGTGGTAGTTTTGGGGTGGTTAGAGTAGCTAGGTCATATTAACTTCTTTTCAAATATATTTTTTTCTCAAACCTCACATATGATATATGAAACACCATTATCACCTGGTTTTCATGCCCACACTTGGAAAGGACAGACAACAGGTTCTGTCATACACCTTCACACTCAGTAATACATTATACCCGATCAAGATTTATAAACCAGCTTTTCTGGCAATGTCTTCAGATATACTCTCCCTTCTTACAGAGAGAAGGTGATCTATGGCAGAGGGCAGTCAGGCAGACTCTGGGTTTATGAGGACGTTTTCACTACTGACTTCCCAGGTGAACCATTTCAGTCATGAAAGAAGAACATTAAATGAACTGACTGACAGATCCCAACAGGCACAGGTAAGGGCAACATATGTCTTTCCAACCTTTACTTGCTCAAACTGCTTTTTGTCCTTCCAGCATCCCTCAGCTTTACAGGATACAGAGTTCTTAGAAAACTTTCAACTTCAGCAAATTGCTCCTTTCCTGAGATAGGGCCACTGTTCTTGTTGGCCCCATGGTGATGAGAAAGATATACTGACCTGACTTTTAAACAGGTTTTCATTGTGAAGGAGTCCCCAGTAATCAATTTAACCAAGTAGATACCACTGACCATATCTGAAGAGGTAATCTCTTATTGTATAGACTTTATTGGTGCTTTTTATTGATGGTACCAATATAAACTTGAGCTAAAGCATGAAGATAAAAATCAAATGTTACTACAGCTCTTCTTTTTCACTGTCCTTGTAAATCCATTCAGATTTAGTATTTAGACATTTGTGCTAATGAGTGTGATTCTTGTTGGACTTACTTGACTTCACAGATTTGAACAGTAAGTGAACAGAATACGTGTGAAAAAATGTACATTTATTGAAGATTTTCCTGGTAGGTTGAGGAACAGTGCTTTCAATTTTGTCTAGATTCTGTCAGCAAAGTCTACTATTTCTAGTATACCAACAGTCACAACCATTTTTTTTCTAGGTAGAAAATAAACTGCAGATTAAAAACAGAATTTCCTCTGAGAACAAAGGACATAGGGAAAAGAGCCAAAACTGGAAGGATGTCAATAACACCGTACATTGCTTTTTTTCTTTCCGTTTTTGGGACATTTACTAAACTCCTGAGAATTACAAGAAAGAATTGTGCTCTGTTACTTTTCCATACTAAAATCAATGAAGAATCTCACATCAAACTCATTGTTGTGTTTCAGAAAAATAACAAGGTTTTTCCCTTATTTTGCAGTTTCATTTTCATTCCTTTCCTTTTTTCTTCTAATCCTAGAAAATACTTTATTATTTCTGAATTTGATGCTGTAGCAATTCTCTGCATTTTAATACTGTACCATACCACAAGAAGCAAAGGGTCTATATAATTTTCTATATTTCTATAATTTAAATGTTATTTAAAAAAAAATTAAAATCGGTCTTGCAAAATCATAAAGGCTTCTCATTCCATCAAAGGACTATAGAGATAATTAAAATGCTCCTTTAAACAAATAATTTGGTCAGATTTGCTTTCTAGTAGTGAAGCATAACTTGATGTTTGAAGCAATCCATTTGAAAAGGTTGACTGTCTTTACATTTCCTGCTCTTTGAATCATTTGGGGTGGATCCATACCATAAACTTTTGGGAAAGGTCTTTTTGAGACAGCACGCTAAAGAACATGAAATTACCACACTCCTACAGAATTTTGTGATTGCTAATGCTACAATGAGGTTTACTTCCCTCTTCTAGTTTAAGTATCCAAAGATTGATTAAAATAAAATAAAATCTATCACAATGTCATAGTATTAAAAGAAAGGTAAGATGAAAGACAGAAAAACAGGTTTAAAATAAATTTTAAAAAGCCAGATAGTCCTCAAGTTCACTCTAGCCATCTGTCATTAGTCAGGCATAGGTACAGTGGGCTAATTAAATGTTAATGAAATATAAATAATCTGCTAGTCTCAGAGTATTAGCTAAGGAGCAGTAACTGCACAACAGCTGCTGCAGCTCACTGAAAGTGCTCATGTCAGCACCTCAAACAACATCCAAAACCTGGCTTCTAAACAGTTGAATGAAATAATAATGACTTCTTCATGTAACTCATTTCAGAGGACCTGCAATAATTTTTGCTTAAGAGAGAGCTGAAAGGTCCACATGATAGCAACAAAAGCTGAATAGTTTCATGAAGCAATACAATTAAATGTGAGATTTTTCATCTGCTGTTTTGTTAAAATCTTTTTAACTAAAGCACAGTATCTGTAAAAGCAGTGCTGTATTAAGATGCTAATGGAATCGACAGAACAAACTCATGCCAGGAATATTGTTTGAGACACAAAAGCTTTGCTCCTCTTCTATAGCATCACGGTCAAAGAGCACATTGGGCCAAAGGTAAGATTTAAGCTCGCTCCCCATTTAAAGCCTGAATTTTTTTTATGCACAAACTTCTTCCTAACCAGAAAGAAGTGTTACATCTACCTTACATCACCAAACTACTTGAAAACAAGCAGATCCATCACTGCCCCCATGTTTACAAAGGCAGACACAAAGTGAAGTATAAATCACTCCACAAAAAAATTCAGCATGCAATATTAATGCACGTGTTTCTATGTGCACACAAACACACATCAACATGCATTATAAACACCTAATAACTAGAAAAGGTTACTGATTGATGGTTTCTAGGGATGTTCTAAACAATCTGGGGCTATTGTTTGAAGCTATTCATATCAGTGCTGTATCAAGAAAAAGGATTTCCACTCCATAGCAAAACTCATTCACCACAAAGATACACAACATTGCTGCAAAGACGTAATATTTTCCTGTAGCAGGTAGAGCAAAAAAATTCTTAAGAATACAGAGCAGTGGTACAGAAACTCTCTGCTCACTGCTGACAAAGTCCATCTGACACAAGCTATGACTCTGAAACTATCAGGGAAATGTTTCACTCTCCTCTCTTCAGCAAGAAGGAAATTTGCAGGAAATCAGTTGAGAAACTTGATAATCAGTATGCCAGTCACATTCATCCCTTTCAAATAACACAAAGGAATATTAAACTACGAAGTTACAAAGAGACAGCATCAAAATCAATTAAACTCTTCAGATTCTTCAGTGTTCTGAAATCAGGGGAGTTCTTGTTATAACCTAAACAGAAGTAGTAATTCCATTTACTGTAGACATAGAACACTAAGGTGTGTAAAATACCTTTATACTGGGTGAGCACACGCACAAACATTGGCAATTTTAAATAGGAAATGTGCACTTCCATATTCAGATTAAAAAAATGAATACTGGTTCTGAATCATTAGTCAAGAATTTTCCAGTAACTTCTTGCATTTGGAAAATACAAGCTCTTTTCAGTTCCTCGACTGAGAGCATTACACACATCATCAGACATCATCATCACATTATTACACACATCACCAGTGTGTGTGTGTGCCCATTGTCAGAAATACACTCAGCGATTCAAATATCTTTAATTAGAACAGGTCAGACATTAGTCCAGCATATGTAAATTCACACTGCCTGTGCTGGCGTTTAAATTGTAATCTCTATCTAGCTAAAACATTTTTTCCAAAAGAATCCAGGACCTTCCTACCTCAACAGCAAACATGAAGTCATACCACTTAGCTCTGTGCTGAACAGTAGTTGCCTTTAGGCTGAAACCTATGGGCTAAGCAACATCAAAGCAACTCACACCAGGGATTCAGGATGGGAAGCAAGGAATGTCACATCTAACTGCAACTGCAGGGAGAATAAGGTAATCACTGTGGAACCAACCAAAACTGAATTTGGCCAGGGCAGGGGGTGTTTATCCCCAAAAGTACCATGGGATCTTTCATGACCACAAATGGTCAGAATCATGTTTTCACACCGCATTCAAAAGCAAGCACCTCATGACTCTGAGCACTTAAGATCTCAGTTTGCAACTAAGTTGAAGAATATCACCTGATAAATCATCAGCATCGATCTCCTTTTTCTTTCGGAATGCCTTACCCAAGTACGCATCAAACCAGAATTATTTAAAGCCAAACAGCACAGTACCTTTAGTCATTATTGCAAAAAGAAGAAAATCTTGCTTATATTTTGCTTCATACTACAACTTGTGTACTCCTAAAAAGCATTATTAGGTGATACACTCCACATTTCAAGATATGTTATTATGAAAAAAGATGAAACACAATGGAATATTACTGTCATCTTCAAAGTTCTCCTACTTAACTTGGGGAACACAAAGAGATTTCAAGCTTTTCTCCTTTTTTTTTTTATTTTGTTTTTAAACATTTAGATCATATCTTTCATCTTTTGAAGATGTCATTATGCTCTTTTAATCTTTTATATTTTGCTTCTTCTTAAGCTCTTGTCCACATCCAGGGAAGCAATTAAGGACTGTTTTTTGGATGGATGTGTGCAACTGCAAATAGATAGCTTTAATGAGTCTCTCACTTATAGTGCTAATGTCTCTAAAGGAAGACTTATTCAAGAATGCATTAGCTTTCACATTGAGCAATATCTATGGACCATTAAAAATAATAGCCATCACACTTATTTCTGTAGAGAAAATGGAGGAAGAGAAGTAATATTAGTGTTTTATTTTCATTCTGTATAAATTCTCTGAAAACCCCAAAAGCTTTTCTAACCTTTCCTGTCAAAGGAGCCAATAAGGAAAGTCATCACAAACATGACAGGTGTGAAGCTTCCATTTATTTCCCTTAAGTATGGTGAAAATATATTCTATTCAGGATACTGTAAGCCAGAAAATGACTTTTAGTTTTCTACCTCTCAACCTCAGAATTTGACTCTACTTTTTTTCAATTAAATTAATACAGCATATTAGTCAAAAACACTAGTCATTTGATTAAAAAACAAACAATCATGAAAACAGGATCCTCTCAATTGTAATTGTGTGTGATTTTTTCCTCCCTCCCTTTCCGAGATATACTAAGATTACTTGATAGGTCATCACTGGAGAGTCAATCTTGGATGCAAATCATGAAGCTCCAATGCCTTTTCTGAAAGGATGATATCAGGCAATTTCCAAGGAGAGAGAGATTCCTAAATCTTAATTTGTTGTCTCATCATTAATAAAGACAAAATAATTTCTGCATGATCACTGTATAGTCCAGAAGCAGGGCTGTTCAAAAACAACACTGGAGTAGATCAGAACCCCCTTTTTGCAGAATTCAAGTATCACATTCATCCTGTCAAGACAGCTGAAGGCATATTAACTGATGAACTGGCATTCCAAACTCCATCTACATCAGCACATAATTTTTGTGCCATACTTGGCACAAAAATTTGAATGTGAACACCAAATAGTTAAAACCAATATATACAAATACACTTGAGAATACAATGAAAAAGTGTCAATATTTTCTGTAGAACTTCAGCTAGTCTAGTCACTGCTCAGTAATTCATGCAGAAAACAAAGTTAGCTAGTCTACACTTTCATTCTCCAAGACACATATTTTTAAATAACTCTCTATTAACAAAACTTTTCCCCTTCCTTCCCATGTTGTACGTTTTTTGGCATTCTTAGTTGTATTTCCCAGGTGTGTTATAAATAGAGAGGCAAGAGAAAATGTAACTATATTGTTGATATATAGCCAGTACCATGAGTGACACGTGGATAGGAGCAAGAAGAAACCCAGACAGCAGCTCAGACACAAAACTGGTGTTTCATGAGGCAAAGTGTTGAAGGAAACAGAACGTTGTGTCATGTGAAGAGATGGGACACAGGGATTATAAAACCCACACTAAGCAGGCGACCTCTCACTCTAGATTTGCCCTTCCTGTTTTTGACTGACTGCACATAATTTACAAAAGTATTTTAATCAGTTCAAATTATTAATAATAATGAAAGCTGTGCTGAACTGTGGGCCTTCTTAAGCTCTTGAGGTATTTTTTGTTAGTTTCTCTCTTTTGTCAGGCTTGTGTCAGGCTGAAGAGTGTGTTTAAAAAACATAACAGAGGCCTTCAATATTGTTTTTGTTTCCACCATAAAGACTTGTAGCTTGCTTCCTTACTATTAAGAACTACATGGCAACATGAAGAAGAGTACAACAGAAGAAAACTGTTTAAATTCCGTCCTACTGTGAGATTAATAAACCATGGAAATCTGACATTATTGCAGATGCAGAGCATTATTTCCTTCAGGCAAAGCTTTCAAAAACATATTCCATAGACGTATAGACAAAATATTTTATTTTATTTTGGGGAAAGGGTGGCATCAATGTTTGACTTCAAAAGTACCTTTTATTTCCTGAAATGCTACCTCGCCTGTAAATTTTTTTTAAATAATTATAACAGAAATGATTACTAAAAAAAAAATCAGTATGTTCAAATCAACAGATTTGGGATTTTTCAGAATACTGAGACCACTCCCACAGCTCTGCCAGTGTGCCTATTGTGTCACAGTGCTGTTCCCATACATCTCCCACATTACCACAACCCAGTTATGGCAACTGCTCTCATCTGCTTGTCCACAGCATCTGCATCCTTCGACATTTGCTACACATTTAGTTTCCATACACTGTATGGATGGTTGCTGCCCAGTATAATTAATTTCCTAGGTTTCTCTGGGAATCCATCCCATCAGTTGGCAAGGAATGCAGCTCTCCATCTGACTCCTAGCATGAACTGAGACTACAGTGCAGGGAAAAGGGTTCATGCTTTCATACAGAATAATTTGAAATATGTAAGCCAGTATTTTGATCTTTAAGCAAAACAGCATTGCTGGTGTTCTTTGTAAATAGGGAAAATATACATCTGTAAATCAGGATTAAATTGAATTGTCATTACACATTATAAATATCAGTGCATAATACATATCAATTTAATGGTACAAAATTCTACAATCATAATGCTTTTAACCACTGGGATCCTCACTGAAAACATAACAGCTGATGCAATTTCACAGCATCAGTCTCCTCCACATAGCCACCAGGGCAGGAGCTCTGGTAAGGTGCTGCTGTCACGATGGGGATCTACCAGAAGAAAAGCACAGGTTGTATGTATGTATTTCACTTCCACCCTCACGCTCCAGTCATGCACTGTAACGCTGTTTATGCCCAGTGAAATGAAGATGACCTGTATGAGCTAAGTATATTGATTGCCAGAAGGGAATGAGGTAAATTTCACACAATCTTAAATTGCAGTAGTATGTCCTGGCCAGATAAGGAGGAGCTGAGAGCCAGGGCTGGGAGAATGAAGCTGGGCAAAGGTGGCACTCAAGTAACTGTGTAACGTTTCCTAAGACTGCTAGGCTTCTAAACCTGGGTTTGAAATGTGAAGAGTTGGTGGGTGGCAGCAACAGTTTTAGTTCCTATGAATGTGAGTAGGCAGAGGTGCAAGCAAGGAGTTAACACAAACTACATTTGTGGTGGGTAA
Source organism: Pipra filicauda (assembly GCF_003945595.2). Taxonomy (NCBI): domain Eukaryota; kingdom Metazoa; phylum Chordata; class Aves; order Passeriformes; family Pipridae; genus Pipra; species Pipra filicauda. The sequence continues at coordinate 495,251 of NW_024103563.1, read as the reverse complement.
TGCAATCTGGTGGCAAAACTCTGATTTAGGACAGCCATAAAGGTAAAAACACATAGCTTACATCTACAATTGGCATAACTTCAAGAAAGAGGTCTGTGAAGAGGAACTGGGGCCCATGTAATCACAAGAGATATGAAAAAACAGTCAGTATGAAAACAAGCTAATCTTCATCTTCAGTTCGGTTTTACCATCTGGAGGTAAAGATCCAGCCATGTACTTACAGTGAGAAGACAGCCTGTAAGTAGCCATACTAGAGGTGAATACTGAGGGTTCAGTAACATATTCTATGACAAAGCTTGGGATTTTTCATTCACTTTAGACTACAGCAAGTACTAACAATTTCACATGGCAATGTGCACTAGAAATCATTAATATGAAATTGCCTAGCAATACCATATTTTTTCATTTACAAAACTTTGCAGCACTACTGAAATACTGAGGCAACATAATAATGCAGCATATGACACAAATACAAATTTAAGAACAATAAAATGTTTCAGCAACAAAATGAAACTTCTTGCCCAATCACAGATTTGACAGTGAAAAAAGTAATGGTTTATTTATTTTGCCTGATGTTAATCTTTGTTGATATTCCCTAAGGTCAAATATATCCACATGAGCTTATGTTTTTATATGAAACTATGATTACTGCACAGGAGATGATTTTTTACATTACTTTCAAAAGGGGAAAAAAAGAGGCCAATTTCAATTTTCAGCCACTCAAGTGAATCTTCAGAAGCCTCCACAGCATTGTATATATCTGAACTAAGGCAGAATTTGCACCAAGGAGTTTCATCTGTGTAGGCATATGCATGCCTGACATCTAAAAAGGCAGAAGCTATTCTTCACATGATGTATCTTCTCATCATACATCCACAACTTCAATATTCAAGATACACAAACTTGGAAATATTAATTTTTCATTAGATGTTAGTCACAAATCAGAACAAAACATATACAGTCTTCCAGAGATTTCATCTACTTATACCGTTCATCATCACATGGGTTTTGAACATCCTAAACATATACTGTCTTGCTCAGAATGAAAACAAATAATTCTTGAGAAAGGACAAGAGTTTTCTCTGGAGCTAAATTAGGTTATACAGCTGATCACTTCAAATTACTGCAACCCTACAGCAAATGCACAATATCTTCATGCAAGCAGGTAAGCAAACTAAAGGCATTGCATTGTAACAACCAACTTCCACTGGCTGGACCAGAAGGCACAAAAAAGCATCTGAAAGCAGTTTTTTCCAATATGACATTTTTATGTGTGTCATACACCATCTAAAAATCTTATGCAAAACTAATGAAGTTTTTATATTTTGCTACATTGGCAAATGCCTTCTCTGCTCCTCAGATCTTGCACACTACCACATACTAACAACAGTAAACCTTTCAAGGGAACATTTTAACATTACACTTTTCTTGCATACTGATATAATTCAAGTAAGATTTTTTTTCTTCAAAGTGTTTATAATAAAATGCTCACAACAGTGAGAAAATTGAGATTTAAAGCAATATTGTTGGGCTTCAAACAGCATGAGTTCACTGCAACAAGCAGAAAAAATATGTTAACATAATCACTTTGCTTCAGCGAGCACCTCATGAATTCTGGATTAAAAACAAACAAACAAACAAACAAACCCCACATTCATTTTTAGTAGGCAAACACAACGAGTTTAAAGAAAAAACTAACAAAGAAAAAAACAACAATTATAAATTTCTATTTCCTTGTGCAGTGACATATTAGGAAATTCCACTTGTGCAATTACTGTCAAGCACACCGGACATCAACTGAACTTTTGACTGGGTTGTCATGAATGAACCTCTACAGAAGAAAAATTAATAAGGGTGATAAGTCTACTCTTCACAATGCAAAGACAGTGTAATAGCTATGGCTCCTGTAACCAGCAGTATTTTAGAAGTGGAAATACAGACTGTTTTGAACTACAATCCATAAGGAGGTTGAGAAAAAAAAAAGCCATATCTTAACCTTGCAAAATCCCAAGACTTTATTAAAATGATTTTTCTGCAGTTATTTGTGTAAATCAAATATACTGTGGAGTTCAGAAAATTAAAGTGACCAATGTCCTAAAACAATTAAGGGGGGTGGGTAGGAGGCAGAGATGTCTCTGCCTTAAGAGAACCATGTCTGTTGGGCTTGCTTTCTGCTTTTGTCTGTATATTGTCAAATCTACTGCAGACAGATGAAAAATATGAAATTTTAAACCACAGATTGTGGCTTCTTAGCAACTTTTGCAGTTTTTTTTGTTTGTTTGTTTGTTTTTTAAACATAGTTAATACTGCCAAAATAGCTCTGACTGACAAAAACTTGAATCTTTTATTATCTGCCTAATAGGATTCCATAGAAGGTTCCTTAGAGAAAACATGGATGGATTATCCCTAACATTAAGGGTACAGATTAGTTTCCATATCCTCTGATCTCAGTAAGAATAAATACTCTCTCAGGTTCTGTTCTTAGGATATGCCAAATACAGATTATGAGATTTCAGAATAAAATCTGGATTTTATTCTGGAAAAAAGCATCTTTGAACCACCTCAAAAAGATTGCATTACTTCTGGTAGAAGTATCACTATAGTTTTAAGAGAAAAAGATGGCATTACATTCCCTGTTGCACCCCTTAGAAAAACTTCCCTTAGAAAATCATGCTTTAATAAAGTATATATACAATCACTGTGTTTCCAAGAAAGTCCACCACAAAGTACAACAGACATTAAAAGGAAGATATCAAGCTTTTAAAACCTTAAGAAATATCTAGTATAGCTTTAAATGCTTATCTAAGAACTGAGGTAATACAAAGGCATACTGTCTTTGGCTGATGCTTTTTGTACAGAGCCATTCTTTCCTACAACAGTGTTCTATCAATTCTAGAAATTCATTAGTACCAGAATTTACAACTCGGAGTTAATTAGAGTCACCTATACAATTTATTCCTGGTGTAGATGAAGCTCCAGTGTCATGCATCAAACAATGCCTCCAGATCCTTACATCCCACACAGTAATCTCTATTCTTTTGCTTAACTAGATTTGCTCATTCCTGCATTGTAACAAACAGAGATTAGATCTGTTTTCCACTCAAACCACTAGATTTAATTGAACATAAATGGTTTGTACTCAGACCACAGGTATGCATGAGTAACTCCTATTCAGCTGAGCCAGATTTCAACTCCCATTGATCCATTTCCTTTCACTTGAAGAACAAAACAATGAACAAAGTTCAAGTCCATACCAAGCAGAGGTGAATTTAACATGTGGTGAATATGAACACTCTGTTTCAGAGTAGATTGTCATCCAGAGTGACTAAAAGACACTTTAAAAAAATTCTATTACAACAAAATCTTGAAGTGAAGAATTTGACTGTGTAGAAGATATACTCCTAAACTGCCAGTATTAGTATCTTTTTTGAATAGAAAAGGTGATTATTTCCACCGTAAGAGCAAATACACATCCAACTTTCGAAGTTTCCACTGTATGGAATTGCACCCATACACCAAGATTTTGTTATGACTTGACTCAACACTTCTGCAGCATCATGAAAAATCAGCTAAGGGAACGCTGTTGCGGACAGCTGTGGTATCAGCAGTTCATGCAGGACTGTCGTGGTTTAACCTCAGCTGTCAACTAAGCACCACACAGCTGCTCACTGACTGCCCCACCAGCAGGACCAGTGAAAGAATCAGAAGAGCAAAAGCTAGAAACTGTGGGTTGAGATAAAGACATTTTATTAATAAGTAAAGCAAAAGCTGTGTATTCAAACAAAGCAAAGCAAGGAATTCACTGCTTCCTATGGGCAAGCAGGTGTTCAGGCATCCCCAAGAAAGCAGGGCTCCATCATGCGCAACAGCCACTTGGGAAGACAAATGCCATCATTCCAAACATTCCTCCTTCCTCCCCCAGCTTTATATACTGAGCAGGACAACATATGGTCTGGGATATCCCCCTGGTCAGCTGGGGTCAGCTGTATCTCCTTCCAACTCCTTCTGCACCCCCACGCCCTTCATTGGTGAGAAAGTAAGAGAAGCAGAAAAGGCCTTGACACCTGATTTTCCTTTTTACAAATGTTCTCGTCTTCTGTTTTCAACCTGTATACTAAAATTCCTAATGAGCTGAGATCTATTTTAATGAGTATTGAGATTTCTTCATAGTTAAGATTAATTTTAATGGTTGTTCCTAATGAGTGGATGTTTGTTTTAATGATTGTCACAGAAGGATTAATTTTACATAGCAAACATAAAGAAAAGATGTGAAGAGCCATGGACTCTATTGGTTATTCTGTTTTGTTATTCAAGGGTGCTGATTTTGACAGGGATGGGCTTTTACAAAAATCCCACTTGTGCTAAAATCTACTGTATCATGCTAAATTTTCTACATCATTTTTCAGCATCTCAAAATCCATGAAAATAAATGTTTAGGAACAGTAAATACTGTAAACAAAAACTTGTGCTACACCTTTTAGCCTGAAACCTGTCAATTGACTTAAACCACCATGTCCTCACCAAAGCATCTCCTTGGAACTCAGAGCTATAAATCTGTAAATCAGCTACATAGTGCTTGGCTAGGTATTAGGACCGTGAGGGCAAAAAGTCCCAAGAAAAGTTCCAAGAAGCAGACTTGCCATTTTAAAAAAAAAAAAAAAAAAAACAAAAAAAAAAAAAAAAAAAAAAAAAAAAAAAAAAAAAAAACCCACTTTCATTCTATTGAAAAATTACACTTTTGCAAGTTTTTTCCTCATTCCCCTGCTCTGGACATTCACTCTTCTCCCTCAGTTGTCTGCTTTAGGTTTCTGCTCCCAAGTGATGCTGAAGCAAGCAGATGAGTGGTTATCCCAGCCCCCACCCTGAGATTAGGTGGGGCTGGGATGAGGAACATGGTGAAATAAGGCAGGCATGAACCTTACTTTTTATGATCCATAGCTGAGAATAACTATGGCGTAAGTAGATGCTGCACAAAGTCAGAAAACTGCTGTCAGTTTTCGACTTCAGTTCAAGAAAACTGTGCAACTATGTAGAAATCTTTCCCTAAATGCTCTGATAGGCTTTAAGACTGCAGGTTAAACCTCCCTTACAGCTGGAAGGTTCCAGTGCAGTGCCAGATCACAATGAATAAGGTTTGGAGCTGGCAGAAGGTGACTTGTCTGGGAAAGCTTCTGTATAAGGTGTAGAGCCTACTACTTGATTCAACTGGACTATTGAGAATAACTTTTTCAGAATGTGATTTGGAATCTTTACCCACCAGAAGGTGGTTAAGATCTAGATTAAGCATCCCCATCTGGAAAAAGTAAGATCTTAAGTATCTAATAACTAATACTTAGTCAGAACTTCATTACCCTGAAACATTTGAGTCTTCCTTACTGAAATCACTATGGGTAGCAAATGGATTTCTAAGTATGATTAATATCAAAAGTGAATTTTAAATGCTCAGTGTAATGAAGGACAGAAAAGGTCTCCAAATTCCTTTTTAATGGTTAAAATGGTACAAGAGATTTTATCATGCTACAATCTTCACCTCAAAAGAAAGAAATAGTTTAAATTATTAAAAATGAAAAGAGGGTCCACTCTTTGCAAGGACACAACATTCATCTGTTTGAATTATAGTTTTGTCCTTTGCATCTTCCCATAGTTGAAAATTTATGGTTAGTTCTGTTGGAAATAAGAATGCTTTTATCTTTAATTTCTGCGTTTCAGTACTTATTTTCCTAAAGTTCTTTAAATATTGCCACGCAAATGTACTTATATTTACATTTCACAGACATGTATCATCCCAGCTACTTTACTGAATGAAAGAACACTGGATAAAACACCACAAGCTTGCCACAAAGATTCATGCACAGGCTTAAATTTCAATGGACTTTCATTTGCTTAAATTATAATAACTATGCAGATCTTCGTAGCACTGTAGTTGAATTTTTACCATATATTAACTTCATTATGACACTTTCAACTTCAGATAAAAGTGCATTTATGGTAAGTTATATTTTCTGCAAAACTCAATACATCAGAATCTAGGACTTTCAGACACGCGAGTAATACAGAAGAGAATTTTCAAATCTTCTGTATTTACTTCTTTCAGTGGGGGATTTGAGCACCAAAGTATGCATATGAATTGGCTTTCATGAACTTTGTTGACTTTATAATGTTCTAATGCACATAACCAATGTATTTTAGAAAAAAACACTAGCAAAACAAAAAAAACCCAAATCCTCTATTTCCATGAAGAGAGTAAAAAACCAATAGCTACTTTATTTCAGAAGTTACTATTCATACATGCTAAAGGCCCCCATTTCACAAGCACACATATGTATAAGGACACCTGTTCCCTAGTAGTTTTTTTAAGTCAGAGAAGCAGCACTACTCTTGGCCAGTACAAATTACTGGGCAAAACCATTCAGCACAATGCAGCATCCAGCATTTTATCATTAAATACAGAGACTTTTTAATGTTATGAAATTAAAGTTTACAAAGCGAATCTCAAGCATTCAACTGCTTTACCACTGTATTTGCACTAATGTATGAAAAGGGAGATTGTAATTAGTCTTTTGAAGACAGTATAACAGCTGCCACATTTATATTTATCTAACTATATAACTCATGGTTTAAAGTTCCTACTTTTAACTACCTTAATTCATCACTATCTGGAGGAATTAGCAACCTCAGGATAGGCATGTTCTTCAATCAAAGTTTCCCCATAAATTTTGGATGACACAAGGTTTTTCTTTATTTTTGCTTTGGCAGACAGATATAGCCATTCTGAATTGAATTTTAAAAAATACAGCCTTTGACCAATACATGATGTGATGTGCTCACATAGCAACCAATATGCATCCAAAGTGACAGATCTTTAGAACAGACATGAATTTTTCATAGGTGTGCTTGAGAGAACAACTTTATCCCTGTGTCATCAATATACAATGGGATTCATAACCCCAAGAAACCTAAGGAGTAGAAATCAAGACAGCAAACCTGCTTTTTGCTCATCAGCATTCATAAGATAGACAGGGCTGAAGCGCATTTTTTCAGCAACAGGCACAAAATACATAACATTGTTAGAAAAGAATGTCCTAACGTAAGCAAGCAAGATTAGATGTCTCACAAAACACATTAGCTATATCAAAATGATCAACTGCTAAATCTTCCTGTAAAAAAATCGTGCTTGAAGAAAGATTAGCATTTGTTCGTCCGTTCACCATCAGCAATGAAGAACGTCTACATGATACATTAATCAGTATAATATAAATAAACCACCAAGCTCTTTCCTATAGAATCTATAGAAACAGGGTTACAACAAAAACATTAAAAAAAAAAAAACCTAGACCATACTCAATAAAACCATTTTCTACACTGATCAACTGTATCAAGCAAAAAAAAAAAAAAACCCTGTTAAAAATAATTAATCTGCTATTATTTCCGGATAGTTAGTTGACAGTATGTCATTACGCAGGCATACTCTAATCACTCTAGGTAGCATTCCATTCAAGCTAAAATACTCACGTTTTTAGTAAAACAAGTGAACGAGAAAGTTCTAAGATAACTGTTGTTTCTAGAGTCCAAGGGAGGTTGCTCATAATTTACATTTCTTGTCATGGCATTGTATTGAACCACTGACATCTACAGGCATAGTTGCATATATTAATTCAAGAAATATCTGTGCAGTTTTCTGTTATGAGACAAGACATCCCTGAGGATAAGCAACAGAAGTGCCTTGGACAGCCTGACTTACTGGCAAGGTACACATGAATCCCTTGCAGATAGCACAGGCATCTCATTTCATGTGAGGTATTTCTCCCCATTCACCCCAACAAAAATGCAGCAAACAAGTTGATAAAATTAGTGAAGTCCTGCATAACCAGGAGTTCACTAAGCCTGTGTCATTATTCTGGTTTTACACTGATACAAAGAGAAAGTAAGTAACAGAACTCACTCTTATGAACCTCACATATGGTCATACAAAGACCCAAAAAAATACATTGCCTATACATATTCCCTAACAGATTTGAAATTTTTACCACCTCCAAAAGCAGATGATGAAGATGATGATGATCATAGGGCAGCGTGATGTATTATTAAGTAAACTCATTTATAATCTCTGCTCTTATTTTTTACTATTTACCACTGACTTTATTTCATTATAAATAATAAGGAGGCCATATTTGGAAAATATTTTAGAACATATCCAGGGTCTAGAGAAGATCAGTTCAGAATTAAGGAACACTGCTTCCTTCACCTCACTTTAAGTAAACTGCAGCATAGAAAAGGATTGCTAAAGGATATGTAGGAAAATCACAAATACCTATTTTTAAGACAAGATTAAAAAAAAATTAATTAATTATCTGGTCCCATAAGAATGACTTTACCATACTTTCCACAGAAGTATGCTTTCTCCATAGCCATTGCTAGCAAAACCAGGGCTTTCTGAAAGATCCATTTTGCACTTTACTAACTTTGCAAAGGCCATTTAAGAAAACATGTAAATGTGGCAAATCAGGCCAATGCCACCTGTAAGATTAAAAGATACAAGGCTGCTTTTACTTCATCAAAAAGAAACTTATTATTTTATGATATACTGACTGCCCAAAATCACCAAGGTACCCATAACATCACTTCTGAAGCCTTAGCAATGTCTAGGTATGAGTTAGCTCTCTCCCATCCAAGTGAGGAAAGCAATCTATAAAAATGTATCTTTTCTTGTCTAAAGCCAGGCTTCCTGTCTGTCTTCTATTACTTTTTCTGACATGCTCTGAGGTCATCTCTGAAGCAGCTGTCAACAGGTGAAGAAAAACAGCCCTTGCCTTCTGTCAGTGATACAAAAGGTATTCTCCCGCTGGAGGAGGCCTATCCATGCCTGTTCCTCCCAGCCACAGACTGTGGCACAGGCTGAGCAGTGCCTGTTCTCACTGCTCTTTCCCCTGACTATCACTGGTACTACCAGGTTAGACATTGGGAAACAGGGCTCATGCGAGGAAGTATTTCAAACAGATAATGCTGAGCACTAAACTTATTTCAGTTCTGGTAGCAATTTGTCTGCAGGCAGCACAGCAGATTTGTCTCAATTCTCATTAAAAGTAATTTAATCAGCTTTTCAACACAGTTTTGAAAAGGCTCAGGATGGTAATGAAGCAGCACATAGTAGTCATGGCAGCTATACATTTGGAGCGTATGGCCTTTGCAGTGGTGCTCAGTGGGAATTTCACAGAGGAAAACTAACAGAGATCAGCACAAAATCATCTGTAACACAACTTGTTAGCCTCCTTCTCCATGGAGGAGGATGTAAGGGCCAATGAATATCTTGGAAGCTGAGAAGGCCACTGAGCTACCCAGCATTATCTCCCCACACTAGTTTTGTATTCCCTTGTTCCTGACAACCATTTGAAGTTAGAGGTAATGATCTAAAATGATCCAAACAAATGAATGTGGGTAAATGAAAATCAATTCTTTTCCCAAAAATGCCGAATCCAGAAAATTTTGGTTTAGAACACTCTGGTTGCAGGATAGAAAACACTTCCTTGCTTTTTAATGGTGACTTGTAAGAAAGCCAGACCTACATACATAGGCATATAAGGCAAAAACTAAGTCTAAGTCTAGAGACTTTCCCCTCACTCTTGATTGCACACACAACTGTTAGTCCCAGGTCTCTCGATAAGGTTACAGAAGTATTTCCCTTACCAACAGAGTGTTTTTTCTCATATACAACTATGGAAAACACTGCTTATCAATCTCATATATATATATATATATATGATTCATATATATATATATATGAATCTAAAATAATAATCTCATAATCGACCAACAGAGTTGAGACTTTACAGTATGTATCCTTAGTGCCCCTAAACATGTTTTTCTCAATATATAGCACTCTTGCTTCAATACTAAAAATACAAAAGCTGTAGTGTACTTAGCATCACGAGGTGGGCATTCTCACTTCACAAGTAAGCACAGAAAATTACATGACATATTTAGAGAGTTTACTTAACTGCTGGTTTGTAGTTCAACATCAGCACATTCCTGTATCTGGAATTTGAAAGATACACAGAAATAGCACAGTATTGTTTAATATGTATTTAAATAACAGCTGATAATATACTTTCCAGACAGTTTATTTCTTTTAAAAGAAATCAAAGAACATTCTCCTTTTTAAATTCATTGTCATATCATGAAATTACTTCAACTACAGTTTCTTTTACTTCAAGGGACCATATTTCAGATGATCTGAAGTCTTGCAGACTATGCCAGTTTCCATACAGGACTGATCGTTCCTGATAAAGCTTTTAAAGCTTCCTCAATAGATAAACAAAACCTCTGATTTAGATCAAGTATAAAAGGTGTTTAAATACTTTTAAAATTTAGTCCACTGCAAAGTTGATGCTGTAAGTAGTACCCACCTTATTTTTTTACAAATATAAAAACTGAGGTATCGATGATAAAGTTTAGAGTCAAAAACTAATAAAAATAATGACGTTAACACCTGGTTTAGCAATATTATTAAATACTGCATACATAAAGTGACTGTGCACCCTATTTGAAACCACTTAAGCTTTAGCGAAATACAGACTCGATAATTTTCCCTACTTCTTCTCCTCTTACTTGTGCATTCATCATTTCCAGGTTAAGAGAATAAAGAGAAAAGTATGTGAAAGGAAGTGTGAATCTACACTACAGATGCCTTCCTCTAAGTAAGATTTATAAGATAGGATTAGATCTCTCGTAAACAGCCCCGGAAATAAAATAACTTGTCCGCATCGCTCTTTCATTCGCTAATCCTCTTTGCAAAGTACTTTTTGCTACACAATTCAAAAAACTCTAACTCCAAAAACTAGTGGCAGAAAAATGGGGGTAAAGCAGGAAGAGAGGACACAAAAACATCGACATATTGTATAGAGGTATTTAAAAGCTTCTGCTTGAAATATTTCATATTATTTAGTCTTTTTCTAGGAAAGCTTTCATAGCTTCTTTGACTCAAAAGAATGGAATTTCTCTTGTATACACACAGTGGCTCGCAATACTGAAAACTCTTTAACTGTTCCCATAGTAACCAAAGCCATCCTTTGTATTTAATTGTTGTCTTTTCAAATATAATGTTATTGGAGCTGGAATCAGTGTGTTCTGTTGCCACCTAAATTATGGATTCCCTGAAGTCTATCAGGCATTTATTATAAATTCAGGTTGCTTTCAATAATTTGAAATGTAAAGCCTTTACTGCATTTTAGTATGTGGTATCACAGTAATAAAATAATTCAGGAAGAAGAACATAGATAGCACAGCGCTGGAAGCATTAAATATTATTTTGAACAGGTGAATTTTAGTAACTTCAGTTTTAAATATGAGGATAAACAATCCTTGCTAGAGCTCATACCTGTACGGAGCTCCTTTCTGAACTTCTCAGCTTTATGATTCATTCCTGTAACAGACCTGGACTAAATTCCAAGCCCTCTGAATGTATTCCCAGTTTTAGGGGACATCTTCAAAAAAAAAAGAACTTCTGGAACAATAAATGAAGAATGATGATTTCCTTTCTTAAATTTTCTTAAATAATCTCATTTGTTGCAGCACAGTATTTAATCTCTCATTTTAATGGCACAGTGTCATTTTAATCAGCAGAACAACTGAAGATTAGAGAACTTGAAAACAATTGCAAATAGTATTTATTATTACACACCTTACTTGCATTATTCCATTTCAAGTCCATCTGCTATCAAAGTAAAATGTATTCTGTACGCTATTTCTATGTATATTTGTTTCCACATCAGCAGCACAGGATTTAGAAAGTAATAGGTAATCCTACTTCTGGACACTTGGGCTTTCTCATTGACCCATAAATGTTATTTTCTAGCTCCTCCACAAGTTATCTCAAATAGAGTGCACTGTTCCTTGGACAAGAAAATAAGGAGGATTTTATTTACCTATTTTGGAGTGCTGTAACACACTTTGTCAGAATTGACAATAAATAATCAAGTTTAGCAGTGGTTATCTAGACCATATATCTGAAAACGTTCATCTAGAACATTTACATTTTTCCAGTCAAAAATATCAATCATTTCTATTTACACAGGTTCAGATAAGGAATAGAAAAATAAGAATGCAACATTAGATTAAGATTTAAAAGGGATTACGAAAATACAGCCCCATTAACTGGGGGCTGTTGTAGGATAAAATAACTTGGCATCACCTTACCACTTAGTTAATCTGTCAAAAAGGACTTCTGTTTTTCCTGCCCTGCCTTTAAACTGCATGCATGAGACCTTTCCAATCGATGCAATCAAAACTACAAGAAGTGCATTTTAAAGTAAAAGAATATTTTTCATTCTTGGTTCCCATAACGTTTATTCCAGGTTGGTTTGTAGCTCTTATTTGAGGTCTCTGTCAGTTCTGCACCTACTGCTGCCAGGAGAGATAAGTCCTTTTCAACTCAGTATCTTCTAAAGTAGCAACCTGGGCACATAATAAAATTGTATATGAAGATGTTGACTATACAAAAGGACATAATAAAAAGGTACTTGGCTCCTGAAAAAAATCAATATTTAAAAATTTGAATAAAAGGCTGGGGATGGCACAGTACGTAAGTACAACAATTAGATGAACATTACCACACTTTTGGATGAATACCCTATAGGCTTTCTGTATAAACAAACAAAAAACCAGATAGATAAAGAGTTTTACCAAGAGTATAGTTTATAAGCATGACTGATTAAAACATGGGAACACCCACCTCAAAGCTACCCTCTTTTTCCCCTGCCTGTGCTTCCCTTGATTTTTCCCAATTGCTCACTCCTAATAATCTCCTATCTATATTTCCCTCTTCCTGCTTGTCTTGCTCATCACAGGAATCTTCTTGGGATTTAGGAGATTCACTGAACATAAAAAACAGCTGATCTGGGAGGAAAAACGGGTTGTAGCCTATGTCATATTTTGATGTATAAATCTTTGCTCCTGCAAAAGCCACCTCACAGTTACGATGCAAGTACTGGCATCTTTTTCTTTCCCTGCTTCTATTTTTTGGAGACATTTATTATATCTGTACACAAGCTGATGTTGTGGGCTGCTGCGATGGACGCTCTAAATCTGGATTATTATTATTAGGTGGAAATATTTGCAATACATGCTGTTGTGCATTTAATCAATGTAGCGGCAGCAAATATCTTTTATGGGCAACAAAAACTATATACTACTCCATTATGTAATGATAAAGAGAGGATTAAAATAACCAAAACAACTTGTAATCAAAACAATTGAAATGAAATCCTACTGTATCCACAAAGACCTAGTAAATGAACCTGGAAGAACATGAAATACTTAGAGGTTCAGCACAGGAAAAGAAAACCAAAAAATATTCTCCCCTCACAAACATCAGTGAACTTTTTACATGGTGGTTACTGCATCTACTACTGATAAAAAGCAGCTGGGCCAGTTGATATTAGTATAACAGAGATTAATCCTGTTCCTGGAGCACTGGAGGAAGAACTTTTATTTGTACTCACTTCATAACTGTAGGGATGGGTTTTGCAGCATTCAGCTCTTTTAAATTAACTGCTACTTGTTACAGTATTTTGTCTTTACAGCTTAACTTTACTGTAATATAATTGCAAATTTATGTCTTAATCTCACCCTACCGATGCTGCATGTTGTCCTAGCAGGATGACGCAGAGTCCTTTCACTTTCATCTCCTCTGCTTCCTACATCCCCATTTCCCATTTTGTTTTTCAGGGCTGTTTTTTTTTTTTAAGTTGTAGGTGTTTTATATATCCCATATGGTGGCTACCATAGCAAGTGTATTGACTGGGAAAAGCCAGAAGGGGGTATGTATGGCCTGTCTTCGCGAGCGAAGATTTAGGAAAGGTCATTAACCCTTCCAGCCTGCGCAGTGGATTTTTTAGGTGAGACACAGCGTGCACTGAACTGAGCCCACCCTTTAATCCTGAGGTTCATCTGCCGGGGCCGAGCAAGCTTGGACAGTGGCAGTGAGGTCCTCTGGATGTAGGTTGGAAGAGAAAGAAAAAAGAGTAATAGTACCATTTCACCCTTTTAGCTATAGCCTTCCACCTCCACTATCCCTAAATCCATGTAAATGAAAATAATGTATTCAATACTCATTTTGATAAGTTACTAAAATCCCTGCTCCCAGGGCTATTCACAGATACACTGAAAATGCACATAGAAGAGAATAAGGGATATTGCCTTTATTTCTTTGATATCTTAAGGAAAAAATAAGTAAGAACAAAAAAAAACTGTACCTAGAGGTGAAGATAAGGAGCTTGTTCTTAAAATAATTTCTGTCCTTCTCTAATATCTCTTTTTTATTCTGCAAAACAGACCAAATCTTCCTTTTAGAAATACTAATATTTAGATTATGAATACTTCTGGAGTATCTCTCCACATCTCGTTTGGCAAATTAAAACCTGAATTCCCCGATAGTATGTGAAACATAGTATGCAGGTATATATATTTTTTTTCTCATAATTCATTTCCTCTAGGATGCAGGTAATATCTCATCTTGAAGCACTATGAAGAACTTTAGATATTTTTAAGCAGTATGTTGATTGAACTTAAATTTGCTCCAGTGATATTCCTATTTAGATCATGATAATACAACTCAAGAATAGTACATTTTCTAACAAAGTTAACTCTAAAACAGCCACTGCACAAGATGATGGGTTTTAGGAACGTTCTGCAAAATACATGGTTTAGAAAACCCCTCAATAAAGCCAGTAACATCACAACAACAACACTATTATTTTTCACCGATCTTATTCAAGAGAACACCTGATAAATGTTTTCACTGGAAGTGTAAAAAGACCTATAAAACAGCACAGCATAGTCCAATAGCTGTACCATGCAGTCATAACTGCAAATCTACCTGTTTTTTCCCTGACATACCTCCTTTCCCCCACTTCCAATGACAGAAAGAAATCATTAATAAATGCTGTTCTTTGTTATGCTTCAGAGATATTAAATTACTGTGAAACAAATACCTATCTGCTATGTACTTGATCTGTTTTTCTAGTTTTAATCTACAATAGATTTTTCTAACCAAATTAAACACTTTACAATCCTGGCACTACATGTACAAGCATATTTCCTTCATGTTTTTTCATTTTATGATGCTTTAATTGTTCACAAGTAATAACATAGTTGATTAATTTTTATATTTGATGCTGCAATTATGCTTTGAAATCTAATTTGCTAGAATTGTAGTTTAATACATATGCCACAGACTTCTAAATTAGAAAAAAAAAACGATCCCCTGGTCCCTTTCTCCCCCACCACCCCACCCCTGTCTCTTCAGCATTTAGACGATACTACCTCAGACTGTCCTTTCTGCAGCACGAAGGAAGCAGAGAGATCCCAACCTGCCTTAATTTCCTTGTGAGATGAAAAAATACAACCACTGGTTGTCTATCAAACAGAACTTCAGTTACAGTTTAGCAACAGCCTATGCTTTGACATACCAGACAGTGTAATTCTGTTTCTGCAGTGGTTCCTAAGACTAAGCACTTCCATTAAATTTTTTGAAAGCTTGAGTCAAAGAGGTTTGATAAATATTTTTTGCCCCGATTTTACAGCAAAATAACTTCTGTACACTTTCAAGATTTCAGACATGCAAGAAGAAAAGGGTCAACAGGCACGACTGGCACTTCTCTCGTTCTCCCCATTTGAGGTAAAAAGGGCTTTCTTCCAAATCTCTGAGGACTCTTTGTGCTGCCCCAAAATCAAGTTCTTTCAACCCCTTGAATAAGTACTCGTTAAATAAAAACTCCAGATCTCCTTTAAAACATGAAACTGAGGGAGTAACAATGCTTGTTCTGAGTGTCTAAACTGGACATGAATTTAGGCTGGATGAAAATGAAGTTTGTTTTCCAAAGGGAATTTGTTTTTCCTTTTAAATATGAAGTAAATGAGTGAGTCATCTTCCACATGCCCAATGCAACCCTGCCTCAGAAGGATATTATGCCTGAGTGGCTCTGTACAGTCATACCAGCAGACAATGGGTATGCTCTTCAGAGATTAGGCAGCTGCCATATAGGATAATGGAAAACACTGTAATTTTATCAGAATAACAAACACTGTAAGTGACTAACGCTTCAATTTAGAACAGCAGCTCTTCAGATGTAGATCTCCAGATTAAATATTGGATGTTCAATTGCCTAAGCCTGTCTCAACCATCCCTGCCTGCAATGCCTACAGTAACCATCCTTTCCAAGGAACCAGGTAAGACTTTATTTACTTCAACTACATCACCTTTCAAAATTGCTCCAGACGTTAAGGACTATTGACATATATGTAATAATTTTTATTTCATCACACACAAAAAAATCCCAGCACGAAATAAAAAAATCAAAATTGTCTTACGGCTCCTTCTTATAATTATGACATATATGCCAAGAATATTTTGCAATGATTACTCAAGGCCATCAGTTTAGAGGAGTTTTTGCTTGCCAACTATTAGGCTGTCACTTTGAGATTAAGTTGATATTGGTGATCTGATTCATACTTCTCAGTAATGTAAATAAAGCAGACACTTCCAGACACTACAGTACACACAGGATAAAATTTCCACTCTTGAATCAAGTGCATCTTAAGCCCTTGCCTTTTTTACAGATATATAAACATAGATACATACATATATAAATATATTTGGGTAACAACTGGCATATTTTCAAATAAGATCTCTAACTACATAGTTCAAAATTACTGATCTTGACGTATTTATTTTGGGGAAATGTGTGGGCATGAAGGACAAGCAAATCAGATGACACTCTATTGCAGAAGTGTCCAGTAGAGACTGTGATGATTCACAGAGAACAAAGAAAAGATGGTTGCATGAGAATGCATAGACTTAAAACTAATATAGGAATTAAAAAATTTTCTCAGGTCTGATAAATAAATGGATAATCTTACTCTAAAGGACATTCTTCTTAGGGTGATGTCCAAAACCAGAATGACATTATGGTATCATAAAGGTATCTAATTTTATGGACGTGAATGGAACAATGTGATCTTTTATTCTTGCTTCAGGCTGAATCAAAGCCATTTTCTAAATGTCATTGTGATTTGGTGACAATGTTTTTCTTATAACAACTTCAGATCTAGTTAAGATATTGTAGTTGTTGACACAGTTATGTTATCCATTGCTTGCTGTTGAAGCAGGGGAAATTTATATTCCAGATTACTATAACTGGATTGTCCTTTGTTTGTGAAGTCCAATGCTTTAAGTCAGCTTTGGTCACACTCTCTGCCAATGTAAATTACAGTAACTATTTTGCCTCTCTGAGTTCTATACAAATTTTCACCATTTGGTGCTCAGAAACATCACTTTTCAGCCAAGTTGTATTACCCCTACACATTTTGATTTCCTGAATTTTCTTTTATTAATAAAAGCTAGCTACACAATGATATAATGAACTCATCTTAAAGTTACAATTATCTCAACTTGAAAATTCCTTAGTGTTCTTGATCTTCCACACTTAGATCAAACACCTTGCTCAACATTCCATCCCTACATCTTTTCATCAAGCAGAGTTCAGTCACATAAGTAATACTTTAAGCAAAATGATTGAAACACTCACGGTCAATTGTCCATTAGAAACCAAGTTTCTTCTCAGAGGAAAAGAGGAAACTTTCTAAACAATGAGTACATTTGCAAAGCATCAGAGCTTTCTTGGCAGGGCTATAGAAAAAGTCAATATAACCTCTTCCCTCCATAGGACAATTGTCCTCATTCCTCTGCCTCCTGCATTATTGGCCACCACACAGAAAAAGACAGGAGTTGAACTACAAAATATTGAAAATATTGAGTGCTGTAATTACAATTAGTTAGTGGCTCTCAAAAACCAGCTTATTCAATATTTGCAACTAAAGATCAAATTAGGCTGCACAGAACTGCTTAATCCTTTGGTTGCAAACAATTGCCTAAGATATTTAAATTACGTATTTAGATTGTTTTCCTGCCAATCTCTCCCATAAATTGATGATTGCAGTGATTGAGAAGAAATATGAGAACTGATGATGCTCCCATTCTAAAACCACACATAACGTTTCTTCCATATTCGCTTTGCACTGCAATTGTATTTCCTTTGTACAACATTTATTTATGTTATAATTGTTTTTACAAAACTATTTTCATTTTTGCAGTGGCCAGACACAGAGGGGAAAAGAAAGTAGAAACAACAAGTGTCTGGTTTACTGTTTTGTTTTTCCTCAAAGCAAGCACAAAGAGATTACCAATTTGAGCAGCCTAGAGAATAGGCAATGTCAGTTAGGAGTTTCCACAAGTTAGGTTTAGGGACGAGCAGATAATAAATGAAGTGTAAATACTATATTTTTATTGTTTTCTGAAAAGTTTCCCATTTCAAAGAAGACATGAATACAGCAAAATAACTTATTTTCCCATTATGTGCACAAAGCAATACAGGATGTACAGAGAGACATGGAATTGTTATAGCCATGGGCTATGATTTGTTCTTTCTCTGTTTTATTGCAGAGGGACAGGAAATTGGAATAATCAAAATTGAGTTTTTAATCAAATGTAACATCTTAGTAGCATCTTTTAGACAAAGAGGTAATTTGTCACTTGTTACCTTCATTATGTTTAGGTATTTATTAATTCTTTGCATGCTCATAGCCAGTTACATACTCTTAATATGATTTTTTTAATGCTTTTTTGCTGGTACAAAAATAAACCACCTTTGTTTCATTAAGCCTAACTTTATCAAAGGATAAAGTTATTCTTTATAATAATTTTATTATTATAAAGAATAACTCATATTATAAAGAAAAGCTCATCCCATGTTTCTTCTGAAGAATTTTCTATATCCTACACAAAACTCACCTTTTCCCTAGGCTCTAAAGCAAATCAAACATCCTATTCTACAGTGGAAATTACCTTCCCAAACTCATCTGCTGTGATTTCCACCTTTTGCAGGTGGCCTGTCACACGAAAGGTAGATGATGCTCCTCACCAGTAATACCTGCATCTGTCCTGTCCATTGAGACACAGGGAGCACTCATAAGCAGTTTCCACAGGTGTGAGGAGGAGACAGTGCACTTCCTATCGTGTGAGTCACATTAATGTGTTATAGCCACTCTTAAATCTACACAGAGAAAAAGCCACACACTCACCCACAAAGGACCACAAAGCAAGGGGCTGCAAGGTCCTGTGTGGAGCATGGTGCACTGTTCTGGCCTGCACCCTCAGAAGACTCAGGTCTGGCTGGCTTCCCGAGGAGGACCTTCAGTATCCAAGCATGTTCATCAATTCTAGGAATGTATTTGGCCCCTACGGATATATATTTGATTTCTACTAGCCCAGGAAGATATTTTAATGATGGATTTGACCACAGACAGCATAAGCACATTGCCGATGTTTACTCAAAGTATCTGCTTTAAAGAAATGGATATAAATTTCACCTCCTCTACCTATTACCTATCACTAAAATGTAATGGTAGAAAGTAAATTACAATTCAGCTGAAACCACAATTTTCAAAGTGCTGTCATTCCAGGGCAACACTGGGCAACCCTATTCTCTCTCTACTACCCTAAGAGTTACACACAGTGTATCTTCCCAATTATCCAGAAAACTGAAACAGTACAATCATCTTTTATCAGGTTTTCCAAACAAGTCTGAAAGGCATTCATTTTTCACGTAACTAAAACATGCCTTTTTGAAAGGACTGTCAAAGCAGACACAAATCATGCAGTGGGTACCACTGCCTGACAACCTGGTTGCATGAGAGACCATATTTCACATTACTGCTGAAGAGCACCAAAAATTAAAAAGATAAAATAACAACACTGTTGCTTAGAGGGGAAAAAAAAAATCTTCCCTGAAATTTAACAAAATACAAAATTAGAGGGAAAGATAAAAAAAGGAAAAGAAAATCTGCAACTGAATAAGTGAAGAATAATATATAATCAGCTGGTTTGAACTTCTTTTGAAAGGAATTAGGCAAGGCTGCAAGAGTCAAAAAAAGGATTACTAGTCTTCTGATGTAACAATTATATTTCTACAATTTGAAACTTTCAGAGAGGAAAAAAAGCTCCTAAAATTTGGAATATGCTTACTGCAGCTAACAAATACAGACTATGTATGCACCAAAATCTTTCCAGACACCAATCTGTATCTGTAGTAAAGTCCCAGGTTAGTATCTGTACTAAACAGTGAGGTACAGAATGGCATTAAAGCCATAACTCTCCCACTTACCACTCTGATTCACACCAGTAAGCACCCAGATAGTCACTGTGACTCCCAGAAGCCTTCTCATGTATTTAACTCGTGTAAGAATCTTGCTCAGGTTAAGTACAATTGCACGGTACGAGTTAAACAGCTTTAGCACAGACAGAATATGGAAAAGACTCACTACATAGGCTCATTCATGTGTTTACCAGAAAAAATCTGACTTGATCTTAAGAATCTGAAGAACTGCCAAAGGATCTGTAGCATTTAGAATCATAGAATAAAATCCCAGAACAATTTCGAGTTGGAAGGGACCTTTAAAGGCCATCTAGTCCAACTCCCCTGCAATGAGCACGGACACCTTCAACTAGATCAGCTTGCTCAGAGCTCCATCCAACATCCCTTGAATGCTTCCAGGGATGGGGCCTCCATTTCTTTGGGCAACCTGTTCCAGTGTCTCACCATCCTCATCGTAAAAGCCTTCTTCCTTAGACTTAGTCTGAATCTACCCTCTTTTAGTTTAAAATCATTAACTCTTGTCATATCATTTTTCTAGGATCTTCATCTAGAAATCTCCCCTAAATTTCAGGAAAATATTTCTGACATGCAAAACAGTTGGCAAATTACTGTGTCTGCTTTATGACATAAGACCTGTAGCTCTAAAAACAATTTAACAGCAAATAATATTTTTAAATAAAAATCAAAATCAGAACTGACAGCAGCTAAAGTACAAACGCACAAACCACTTTTAAATTGGCTACATGTCAGAGGGCTACATGTTGCCAGCACTATTCTGAACTGCAGGGCAGTCATATCCAAAGAAACTAATGAAATTAAGTATCTAAGTACCAGCCCAACTTTAACTCTGATAAATTAAAAATTATGCACCTGAACTTCACTATATTTTTTTCAAGCACTAGAAGCACATGAGTGGTTTTCTGTGTTTACATAGGAACATCATACAGCAGCAGAACATTGTCTGCTCAGGGACACATGTCTGAGAAACATCTTTTTCCACACTGCCCCTTGAAAGCTGACCTTTCAGCCCAGTAAAGCTGAAGCTAAGTTGCTTTAAAGCATAACATACAGTTGCCTGGGCCATGCTTCCTTTTCCATGCTTCTTCATAAGAACTTGAAATGGAAGTGAGGATTCCTCATGTCATTGCTCTGTGCCAGCAGCTGATTTATTTATATTAGAATTCAGATAGGAAGGAC
Source organism: Pipra filicauda (assembly GCF_003945595.2). NCBI lineage: Eukaryota > Metazoa > Chordata > Aves > Passeriformes > Pipridae > Pipra > Pipra filicauda. The sequence goes on along the minus strand of NW_024103563.1, from coordinate 473,847 downwards.
TAAAATTAGGACTATGCAAACAGAATACACTGTTCAAAATGCTCAAATTGTTTTAGCACCTGGGCACTTTGGAGAGCAACTCACTGATCTATCACTATGGCAACACAAAGACTCCTCAATAACTTTGAACTGTTAAGACAGCATGAGGTTTTTAAATCTTGTATTTCTACAAAATATAACAAAGTTAATGCAACATCCTAGACAAAGTTTAGGGCCCAGAAGGCAAAGTCAGGTAGAACTCACATTTCTTATTTTTCACCGCAACCTCACACTGACCATGTATTTCTCTGCCTCAAGAGTCTGTTTTGGAGGGGAAAGACGAAAGCTACCACTTTTCCTCTTGCCAAATGCATTCCTGTTGAATAACTGAGGTATGAATTCTGCACAGTGCACAAGCACACAAGAGTTAGCAATTACCTACATATCACTAAGAAATTGCTCCCTGATGAAATGGTTTCAGCTTCCAAGAAAAAATACAGGGCAAAAAAAATTAGCCTTTTATTCCTGCAATCCTGTAACATCTAATCATTGATACTTCAAAGAATTGTTAAGCTTTGCTGCTACCACTTCTGGCACCATTTACTGCTTACAAAAAAAATACATTCAGCAAATACAGTACATTATTTAAAACCACTAAACAGTTTCTTTCTAAAACAAAATAACATCATTAATCAAATATTATACAAGTCTCATTAAAGGCTTTTTTTTTTTTCTCTGCCCAGGCTTCACAGCTTCTTGTTTCCTGAAGGTCTTGGATATAATTTTACTGTGGCTTACAATACAATTACTTTTGTTTATTTATAACTGTTTAACATTTTATTATCATTAACATGCATTTTATCTAGCTTGGATTACACACTTTCTTACATAGTTTTAGAAAGCATTAGTTATTCTAAACATGCTCTGTCCCTGTAAGACCTGAAAGAAGCAACTTCAAGACCTCAGTGGTGGCCACTGCTCAGCCCTCTATCATATGCACAATTTTTGGATGTGCAAGTCAAAACCATACAGGTGCACAAAGATAAGCATAAAAATCAAAGCATTGGTGTTGTTTCCAACTATGATTATCAATAACTATAATCCACACAAGCAGATCAGGTCAAACATGGACTTTGCATTCAAGTCAATGGAATTCAAACATGCCAAGGGCATGTTTGCACTGGGGACAGATGACACTGGGTTATTTAGACACAGGAACTGGGACCTGTTTTGCTGGATATGGAGAAAATTATCCACATGTAGAAATCACTGGATGAAATGAGAGATGTGAACAGTATGCTGATGTTTCATAGTGCTTGAGGTTTTTTTGAAGCCTTCCTACAATTACTTTGGAAGTTTCTACATTTACTGAATTCCGGCTGCAAATTTTTTCCAGCGAGACAGTTCTGTTTAACTTCCAATATACTTGTCAGAAACATTCATACACTGATGCAGTTTCATATGGAGAAGTTCAAATGCATTTAATATGTTTAAGCACAAGTTTGTTTCTGATTAAGCAGATTAATGTACTTGCTATTACCAATAAAGCGAAGGAAAAAAGAAGTCTAGGAGGTGTCATCATGCTAAACAGGTACCGGAGTTTCCTACTTTGAATTCATAAGGGATTATGAAGCACTGAATCTTATGACAGTAGATGAAAAACCCAATCAAACAACACTGCAGGTTTGCCTTTTAGTGAAGAGAAGGCAAAAATGTTCTACACCACTTGAACTAACCACAAAAATTACTCTGGATTTCAGCACCATATTTCACAGCTCATTGACTTTCCAACTCCTTGGTATTCAGAGAGCCACACAACTGAACCACTAAAACAATTAGAGGCTAACCCTATTTCAAACATTAAGTCATTGCAACAATACCTAGATGATAGGTAACATACTGTGTTAAATTTTACGTACATGTAGAGTAGATGAAATGGGTTTATCAACAGATTGAAAAAGATGCCACGGTCAAATACAGACTTAAGTCACAGATCTGTAACAAGATCACATCCCATCTTATCTAATCCACCAATGGTGTTTTGGATGTGTGGCTTTCTTGGGGGTTTTTTTGGGGGGTGGTAATAAGAGGATTGTTTCATTTTCTAACAGTAATAGGCATGCAAGCCAGGACTTCACAGACAAGTTCAAAGCTAAATTTGTATATACCAAGAGAAGCAGAAAACTAAACATAAATGTCATATTATCCATTGTCATGTTTTTAATTATCTTCCACACTTTAAAATGCACAGACTCCAAGTTTGTGTTGTGATAAGGTCTTACCACTGTATTTGCCTCCTTTTCATGAGAAGAAAATTATTTTTATTTTCCAAGGAATCAATCATTAAGAAACAACCATCCTGCCTGGTATTGCAAGGCAAATGTTACTGTGCACACTGTGGTTATGATTCTCATCTATGCAAGATATCAAAATACAGTCTAATTAATTAAATAGAATTTCTTTAGAAGCCCATCATCATGTTATTGAAGATGCAATCATATCTTGTATCACAGAGGTAAAATAGTCACTGAAAAATACTGAAATATCTCAGATGAGCTGAGCATTTAGGAATTATGTTCTTTATAAAAATCAACTACCTGCAAGAATGAAAGGACTATTTAAACAAAAAGAATCATCTTAATACATCTGTTAAAAAGTCAGTTTCTCAGAGTATAAGTGATCATTCCCTCTATATATGTCATTACCAAAAGCCTCGGGGAAAAAATATAGGCTAATGAACAAAAGCAGTAGCCTAGCCTCAGGCCAGTTTCTACTTTTGGAAACACCTATGTTTCCCAACATAGGTTTTGGAAAGGTGTTTTGGAAACACCTTCCCTGATGAAGGTGTGATATGCATATCCACAAGAAGGAATCTGGCCTGGTATTTAAATTGCACTTGTAAAAGATAATGTTATTTGAATAACTCACTGTCTGGACACATCCGGCATCATCATCTGTTCTTTTTTCCTTGTATCCACCGTTGGCTCGACAGGCGTAAGTACTACAGCAGCACATGAGACTATTGACTGGTACGAGTCTTCCCGGCAAACTGCAAAGATAAAAAAATCTCAGTGTTGAAGAGTGAACTCGGTTTGCACTTTCAAGGAGAAAAAAAAATAAATCAATTCATACTGTGATAAATACAAATGCAAATAATTAATCAGACTTTCCTGTGGTCACCTGCAATGAAAATGCCATTGTTTTCCACATTTCCTAAATGTGCTTGCTTGGCACTTTTTTTTTTTGACATTGACTGATCATGCACTAAGTTTTATCTAGCACAAGATCTGATGTCAGTCTACTCATTGGTGTACCTGAGTCGTAAAAGGACTTATATTTCATAAATGACATCAGAATATGATGCACTTCTTTGTCCTTTTTCATCACAGACTGAAAAAGAGAGTGGAAATAATGGATGGTTTCCAGACAAACCTCCAACATTCAAAAATTTCAGACTTTGTTAGAAAATAGATTTGAGAAAATCTGATTAGTGATTTATTTTTGTCTCTGTTATTACTCACTTTACTCCAAAAAGGCCAAATCCAAGTGGTCTAGAAGTGCTATCTGATGCTTTCTTTTAATAAAAATAATCTATGTGTTGCTGTGCTGAATGCTATAACTTAGACGATATTTAGAGCTTGAAGAATGATCATGTATTTCAGCTGAGCACCTGGATCAATTAAGACTAATAAATGAATACCCAAAAGTTTATGACCTCCAAACAGACAACTATATTTGTCACAGGTTATACATGTTCTAAACTCTAAACTGTGTCATTATAATTTAGCTTTTAGCAGTTACTACTCCTACTGATTTTGAAGCTATGGGTTTCCTTTACAGCCAAGGTATACCTTTCTGAGATTTATAAAAACTAGAATTAAGAGTTGGTTATATTTAACAAAGCATAGCAGCTTCTTATATCTGCTACTACAAGGTATCATATAAAAACGAGAAGATATGTGGTGACCTATCTTTAAACAGAAAGTCACCTGGTAATTTATAACATGCAGAACTATTTTACAGAGGGCACACATGCACATACACATCCAATAACATAGCCTGTAAAACAAGAATGATAGCGACAAATTCTTAGCAATTCACCAGAACGAACATATTTTACAAGTACATAAATTTATGCAAGATTGGTATAGCTGGGATCATTGAGCTATGGCATTTATTTATCAGTGGAAAACTTAGTTCTGAAGTCTTTCCTACCTTTCAGTCTCCACAATGATGTGCCTCCTTACTGCCCACAGACAACATACCGTTTGCACAGCCTATGCTCCCCTTACGAAAGAAGCAAAACTGGAGTAAAATTCATCCATATTGCCCTGACTGGGTCAAGATCCACTGTGGTGTTTTACTCTGAGCACTCGAATTACACCTTCACCATGAACTTAGCACACATCAAGACATGCTCCGTGCCCAACAAACACCCTGAAACAGCAAATGGCGCTTCAAGGCAGCTACAAAGTAGATTTTAAGGAACAGGTCAGATTGGGGCTGGACAATTCTACAAAGGTCAAAAAAATGCAAAGATCTTTTTTGCTTTCCAAGAAATTCTGAGCCATTTAGCAAGCAGCACAAGGTCAGCAGGAATACAGGCAGCTTCTGCCAGGAAGAAGACCTTTCTGAGAGTGCAGGTAATTACATTTAATTCATCTGATGTTCTCCAGCATTGTTTATGCTTGTATTTTTAAATATTAATGTGCACACTATGCTAAGCGACTAAGACACGTAACATGACCGGTATTGAAACCTTAACTCCATTTTTTCCTTTGGAACCAGTGCAACTCGAAACTTTGTCACTGTCATAGACACACATCTCCAAAACATGGTCATACACAAAGAGAACTTGCTATATCGGCTACAGGTATGCAAGTAGCATATACATTACAGCTTCAGGCATAACAAATTAAGATAGAACTAATGCAAAATATTATGAACTTGAGAAACATCATAAGAAAGAATAGAATTTCAGGTGATTTTCATCCTACTATGTTATGTGCAACCAGCAGACCATCTACTAGCAAGGTGCTATTTGCTAGGTACCAAGCAATGTAAAAAACACTATCTTCTCATTACAACCAGGGACTGAATATGTACAAATAAGAACATTTATGTCTATTTGTCTCTTTATTTACAGTCAAAGAATTGCAAAAAGTTAGGCTTGTCAGAGGGTGATACTGACATTCAGGACCTGAATTTTAATCAGAAACACTGATAAAAAAAGGGAGCATAAAGGATGAAGCAAATACATATTTTTCTTTAGAAGACCTGTGATACTGCTTGAATATCAAATTATTACTTTAGAACTTGTAAAAAGTTTCATGACAAGCATCAAAGTGTAGGGTTTGCCCTAGATCACCCACTGTCCATCAAAGCAGTTACAAAGAAAGACAAAATAGGGAATCACAAGTAACAAAGATGACACAGCTAGTCTTTACAGAAATTTCACAAATGAATAAAACTGTGAAATTGCTTTTGTTTAATAATTAATGCTATATAGGAGTTGTATAATCCCCTAATTTACAGCTGAAGACAAACCCAGTGGTCATCCAGTGATTGGAGCTAATGGAATTTATTATCCTCCCATTCTAGACAGAAGCACTATTTGGTCTCGCTTTTGAAAACCACTACAATTCCTCCTTTTTATCTCAAGTCTCTGTGTACACAGTTTCAGTCATTATGGGACAGTATAATTAACAAAAATGTCATGAAATAGCGATGGCACAGCAGCAAGTAATTTTCACCTACTGGAGTGGTGCTCTTATTATCTGTTCATAACTTGCATTAAAATTATGAGAGTGTGTTTGAATGTGGACTCTCAACTTTAATATTGATGGAGATGAGCACTGTTTTACTTAAGATTGTCTGCATTTTTCACTTCAAACTCAACTCTTAAACCCAGCTTCCTTTCTACACTTTAATTTTTTATCTACAAGTGGCTTCTATTACGCCCAAAAAGATCATTTATGATGTCTACATATTGTACTCTTCACGAATCAAAATCTCTTTGATCCTCAAAATATCACAAACCTCAGAATAACAATTACACTAAGGGATTACCCCTTTTAAACACAAATCCTCTCACATGTCCAACTGGCTTTTTAACATCCAGCAGCATTCTTTTTAAAGCAAGAACTTTAAAAATTTAGCCTTCCCACATGAAATGGTAAGGAAAATTAAAAAAAAAAAGTAGAATTTTATATCATCTGAATTGGTGTCTGGCAAACCCACCAACATAATCAGCTGGCCCAGCCTATTTCATTACTCCTGATGTGAGTGTAGAGAGCAAGCTAACTCCATGCTCTCTACCCTCTGGGCCCAGCCATTCAGTTTTCAATACACCTCAATTCTCTGCTCACCCAGCTCAATCCTCAACAGCTTGTCTATCAGGATTTTATGAGAGACAGCATTGAAAACCTTATTAAAGCCACACAACAACGAAACCAATAAAGAAAATCTGCTCATCTATCTGCTACATTTTTACAATGGCACACAAACATGAAGTACATGTTGTAGGTAGAGGTTCATTATCACACTTGGTGTTGCACACCCCCAGAATGGTGGAAAAAACGGTACAAGGTATCAACAACAACAAGGGAAACGATCAGCTGATTTTACACTGCCTGTAGCAGGTTCTTTAAGAAACTAACATTTAGTATCTGAGAAGGTGTTATACACTGAATAACTTCTGAAATAAATAAGTAGTTTGTATGTAAGTGAGATTGCACTTTTCAGTCCTTTATTCACAATTCAACTACTACATGAACAAGCTAATAACTGTAGTGAAATAACACAACTGGAGGAACATCTTTACTTGTGTTATCATTAAAGAAACAAATAAAAGGCACTACCCACCAATTACAAGTCAGGTAAAGGACAACTCTACAGAAAGGGAAAACAGTCTAACTTCATAGAATGCTATTATAAAAGATCCATACCACTTTTGAAGTTGCACAAGTTGTCCTCAGATTCTTCAATTTAATGAAGCATACAGCTTGTTTTCTTCCATTGCCAAGTGTTTTAAAAGTACCCCATATATTTATCGCTAGGAGTGCTGGCTTGGATTTACCCTAGCTGGTTTAAGCAGTCCCACAACATCATTCACTATCAAAACAGATTTCTACATCTGGAAAAGAAAAACATTAGCTGCCGTTTTTTTCCCTCTGCTGTTTCTCTTGAGAACAATGAGAATGACTAATTAGACAGTTTTCTTCTACTTTAAACCAACCAGTGAAAAAATTTTAATTCCCTAAATAGGAGGACAGTAGGAAGCCTTCAACAGCTACTGAATAGAATGTATCTCTCCAGAGAATAAAAGGATTTTCAAGTTCTAGGGGTGTCATTTACATCATGTATTTCAAACACTTAATTGTACACACTTTTCCCCTTTATTTTTTTTTTTTTTTTTTTTTTTTTTGTAATTGAGGAGAAAGAAAATCTGGTTATCACTGCTTGCTATCAAAAAAAAAGTCTCCCTTGACACAAGATGCAAGTGATGGTTAGATGAAATTAGCAGCAAGTACTACCTGCTTAGAGAAAACAGAAGGGAAATGTTCATATGCAGTGTGCAATGAAGCATAAGGGAATCATGATACAGGGAGACAAAACCAGTGAGGTATTTCCGGATTTAAAAAAGCTGGGCACTTATCCTGACAATTCAAATATTTACATTTATGCCTATGAAATTTAAAATAATCAGCTCTCATCATTCAAGAGACAGATCAAGTCTGGAAACAGCCACTGTTTTTATCAAAAAATCTTCTGCTTTGGTAAAAACCTAGGCAACCAGTCAGGAGCATGGAAGGTGCTAAATACTTTACTCCGAAATATCCGTCAGCTGCCACTGTATGAGACAGGGGACTGAAATGTGAGGGAGCAATGTCTGGATCTTAATATCCAATCCCACATTCCTTTTACTACAAAAGGTCAGAAGAGATGCTTTAATAACTCTGGAACATCATTTCTCAGTGCAGGCATCTACACCTTAGCACATTGTTTCCAACATGTGTCTCTGCCATGAAGAGGTTCAGGAAATGAGCCACACTGAGGTGGTCTGAGCAAAGGACAAGGAAGAGCTGCAAAATATGTAACCCACATGCAGGTTCTTCAGATAAGGGAAATTCAGGACAAAGAACTGTTACACATGAAACAGAGATTTTGCTAAAGAAAAAACCCCAAAACCAAGCCAACCAAACAAAAAACGCCAACCAACCAAAAAGGAATAGTGGATCTGCTGTAAATTCCTTTAGTACATTAGGACAAGTGAAGAGCTGAGGAAAGAAAAAGGAACATTTAAAACATATAACTCAAGCTATTTTCCTAGGAGAGTTGATGACACTAGAAATAGAATATAACAGAGGATGTTGAAATCCAGCCTAATAACTGTGGTATGTCCAGGAAGAACTGTGATTAATCATCACGATAATCCCTTCCTGACTGCACAGGTACCTCCCCTGGTAGACTCGGGTCACTCAGCGGGCTCAGAAAAGAACTAATGTTCCAGCTTGTCTCCCCATCAACCCCAAACATCACCTACATGAAACACTTCAGCAAAACCAAGTGTATGAGTTCAGTTCCATACCCTCTTTCTCAGCCCCAGAAACACAATAAAGTCTTTCACTACTTTGTTATTAAACCCAAAAGCCCAAGGAGACTTTCAGTCTCTAAAGCAACAAAAGGTCAAGGTACTTCGTGTGAAAGCCATTTTTGCCCGTCTGCTTAAAAAAAAAGCCTAATATTAAAAAATAATAATAAAAAAGCCTAATTTCCCTGCTGCTTGATTCCAGATTTGATGATGGTCTTTGGAGAAAAACAGGAAACTAAATGGATCTCTATTTTATTATTAGTTCAACAGTTATTCTAGGGCCTCTTGTCCCTTAGAAACAACTACATTTCACAATATTGGCCAAATAAATACTTAAGAGAATGAGAGTATATGCTCACAGTCCCCAAAGGTTTTGCTGTAATAATTCTGCAATAAAACCACAGGCCCAGTTCTTAAACACAACATAGTCACAATCAGAAATTTTGTAATAGCAACAATTACAGACCCATTATGGGCAAATGAATTACTTTCTATCAGGTTCTTATGTTTCATGGCTCTTTTATAGTATTCACAAAGGCTGCACACACATATCTGCTTTGTGCTATCTGCACCGGCACGCAAATGTGAAGGGTACATAAGGCAGTGTTAAGAGGAACCAGGGAATTCTTCTCACACACCAACAGTTCTGCAGTGATTATCTGCACCCTTGCTTTTGTTGTCACAAGCCACTGTGATAATATGATAAGAGCCACCTGAGAAATTTGGGCCTAGTGACTTGCACTCTATGCATAAGAAATTTAACTGTAATCTTTCAATGTTCATGCTTAAGGAAATGCTGATGTTAGTGCTGATACTGAATGAAAGGGTATGCTCTGATCACATAAGGACCTTACAGACATGATGAGCGATGGAGAAACACTGATTGCTAAAACAAACACCCAGGCAATGGCCCACTCTGCATATTTCCTGTTAAGTACAATGTATTGACAAAAGGACTGTAGCTTGGTCTCTCCTGAGGTAGAGAGATGCCTCAGGGTAGCACCTTAACACCTGTTCAGTCTTCTCAAGCAGCCTCCCCCAGCTTACGCTGACTTGCAGACTTGCTTTAATAGAGTGGTGGTGTCTGTATTTACTAATCTCTCATGGATTTTATGAATCTGTTCAGTTACTTACATTCTTGCACAAACTCCTAGCATTCATAATGCCCTGTAGACTTCCAAAGCTGAACTATAGATTACGGGAGGAAATATTTCTACTAGTCCACTTGAAACTTGCCACCATGTAGTTTCCTCTGACTCCCTCAGTTTTAGTCTTGGAAAAGACAATTCCCCCTTCACCTTCCATTCAGGATTTTACAGGCTTCTTTTGCTTACTTTGCCAGTCATTTCTTTTGCAGGCTGCAGAATCTGCATTTGTTCCTGTATAAAACCTATTCCATAGCTCTGGCCACCCTGCTGACCTCCCAACAAACAACCACTCGTTGCTGCAGTTCCTGCAATGATGGATCACTGCACCAGGAGGAACTGTAACTGCATTTATGGAAAATTAAGTAGGTTACTTTTTCAGCTGTAACTACTGTACACCTAAAACATTCTAAGTATATCTCTTTGTGCTCGAGGCTGCTTCTAAAATACTTTCTTATTCACAGTGAACTACTTACAGCAAATATTGTTCCAAGCAGCCTACATAGAAATTGAAAAATCAACCTTTAAAAATAAAAGCATATTCCGTATACAGTAGGTAGGTATTGCTTCTCAATGTCAAAAAGCATTGGTTTAGTGTTAACATTAGGACTTTTAAAATAACAACTAACTTTCATTAGCTTTTGGCAACACTATCAGTCAGGATGATGTCACAGGCTTGTATTTTTAGCACTGTAGTCTGTGACTTGTTTTGTGATGTAAGCATTAATAAAAACCATATGCATAAATGAGGGAAAGGTTATAATGAAAGACTAATGATCTGAGGCCCACCAATCATACCTAACTCTGCCAAATTGCAGGAAGTCTCATGAATATCTCAGTACGAATCTCCATTAAAATAAGATGTGGAAGCTCAGTCATTTGGTCTTAGTGCGTGGTAGTAATCACCATGTGATCCAAATAAGTGCACTGGTTTATTCACAAAGAGGCTTTGAAGATAACTGGTTACATTAATTTACTATAGGAAACAGCTGCAGGCAGGTTCATAGGGGAAAGAAGGCTGGCCCAGACCTCCTCTGTGGGTAGCATACTTCTGTTCTTGGCCTACATACAAGCCTGAGCTCTCAGACCCCTTGTCCTCCTGACTTCCCAGCAGAGTTACAAAGTGCAGGGCTGCCTCACTGGGAGGCACACAAGGCACAGGAGCTCTCACTGAGTAATAAGAAAGAAAAACACCACAGGTCCTAAGTGACGGAAGAAAACAGAACAGTCCAAAACTCTACTTTTCCAGTAAGAATGAAAAAGGTATTATTGAAAGTGCCAGTTTCAGATGGAAGCATAAAGCTGTGCCCCAGTAATAACCATAAGGTACCAGAAACTGGGAAACATTTGTCTCTCTTCCTACAGGACATGGAGGAAAACCCAACAGGGATTCCACCAGCCACAAGAGCTGGCTGCCTACAAGTTCCTTTTTCAGCCAACAGAAGAATAATAATTTTAGTTCTGGTTTTGATCACATTTGGGTTTCTATTTAAGCTACGTGATGCCTTCAAGAAAAGGAGAGAAACAGGAGTGACTGTGACACTGGCATCTTAAAAGGAGGAATATAAAAAGGCCTGCAGGGCATTTCCGTAGGCATAATACAAGTCCCTGAAGGAATGACTACTCTAACAACAATATCCTCGACTGTCACTCACTGCAAGTAAACCTGTCAAAACTCAATAGCAAGTGTTTTCAGGAGCACAGTCTCTTGGCTTCAACTATTATTCTTGGCCTAGCTGAAATCAAGACTGACGGGCAAGCAAGATTAATTTATTGTGGTTTGTACTGAATGGCTGTAGTCACAAGAAATTTATTTAAACAATTAATACACAGATAACCTCCAAAAGCATAGTTTCCCAAGATAAATTATTAAATAAAACCACAATGTCACCTCTCCTTGCAGACTCTAACAACAAAAGCTCACCACAAAAATTGTATGAGGCATTTTTGTTTTGCAAGATTATGAGGCTATTTGGATTTCTATTACAGCCGTATTGGCAGTCACTGGCAGGAGCACCAGGTACAGCTGCCAGTAGAGTTGTTCATCTTTTCAGTCACAGAATGACAGCCTTTGTCAACTCCAGTGACAAGCAAATCAGTGAGCAGTCCCAACAGCAGCACATTGGTCGTAGCTATTCCAGACTCATTCCTTCCTTCACAGAAGTCACTCACATACTGCATTTAAGAAATTTACACCCAACATTGAAGCGATTACAAAATCCACAACAAAAAAGACCTCCCTCTCTTTTCTCAGGGAACACATCTTCCATATTTATTACACAATGCAACCAATATATGTTACTCCTTTGCTCTCTTTAAGGTGGGCATGGTTTCCTTCAAAAACAAAACAAAACAAAACACACCCAAACAAGACACACACACACACACACCACCCCAAGGGAATTTTGCAATCACTGTTTTTGTTCAGTGATTAAACTGCCCCAACTCTGGAACACTAATTAGTTAAGAACTCCAATATTTACCCACATCCCTTGAGAAACTTCAAAATCACTATGTGTTTAACTGATATTGAGGTTTGGTTTTGTTTTTCTTAATGCTAAAAGTGTCAATTGTATGAAATCAGTTTTGTAGAACTATTTAATAAATCTAACAAAAACACATACTAAACCAAATCAACCTCTTCAGAAAACAAAAATAAACATCAATTCCACCTTCTTCATCAGACTCTGTCTGGAGTAGTTACAGACCTGACCTGGGCTAAGCTGCTGCCTGGCTCTCACACTCATACAGGAAAGCAAATTCAGCCCAAACGTGTCTGCAGTCACTGAACCATCATGCATAAGCAAACAGCTGCTACTACTCCAGCAGACTGCTCCAGTGTAACTGCAAAACAGCAGAGAAATAAGGAAAGTAGGTAAAGCATCACCCACAGTCTTTCCACTCAGTATTCCAGAAGCAAAGGGATAGGCCAGCAGCACTTTGAGCACCTACTGATAGACGTCTGAACCAGGAGGGGAAATAGAGAGGCTTTAAGGAACAGCAGGTGAAAAATGGGATAAGATAGAATACACAACTTCCTCCTGTGGGCATCTACCATTAGGCACCCTCTAAACCTGGACATGAATGAAGAACATTTCTAGAAAGGGAAGGTTGTTCAGTGGTATGTTGTGACAGCAAGCAAAAGAGGGACGCTAGAAGACAACCAAGACAAGAATTTCCTAGGCTGCTCACACAGCTTTTTATGCAACACCACAGAAATGATGTTCACAAGCTGGCTAGGTGACAAGAAAGGTTAAGGGCAATTATGAAAAGAGAATGGTATGAAGCCTCTCGTGCCAGAAAGAAAATGAGGAATACCATTTGTTGTACCTGCATTTTTAAAACTCTGCCCATTTACACAGCTTGCAGACTTTGCTACACTTTGTGATTATTGCGTATGTTTTACTAGATTTCAAGGCCAAATGAAACTATTGGGATCATCTAATCTGACATGTGGCACATGTACATCCTGTGGTTCTTCCAAAAGTTCAATATTATAGTCCTGATAAAAAACTTGGAAGAGTAGAGGTCACTGCTACACCAAGTTTGTAAGTGATGGGAGGAGTTCTTCCAATTAATGGTCAAAATAACTGCATAATTTTTCCAATTGATTTTCAGACTGCTAGCCATATATCTATGCTGCCGATAAAGCATATGCCAAGGAATATAGATGCACCTTCCTGAAAAGCAATAAAACAATTGATCATTATGCTGATACCTTTTCACATTTTCTCTAAAAGTCTCAAATATTCTAAAAAAAAATCACTAGGGCTTGAAATCCAATCAAGTTTTGAGGGCAATATATTTTACCTTAAAGAAAAATAAATTAAAATAGGAATACATTATACTTGGCAAAAAGGGCCAGGACAGGCATATCAGACAAGCTCAGCAATCTTGAAGAGCCATTAAACCAGATGATTATAATCAACACTGTTTAAATGGAGCCCGATGCAGGATTGTAGCCCTAGAAACAAAGATTAGCACTACACCGGTGCAGTTTTGGTTCAGAGCAAACCAGCAACTCAATGTGCTGCCACTGCAAAAAGGTCCAACACAAGCCTTGGCTCTACCAATACAGAATTGGTGATTCTGAAGTCACTGAAGTCAGGCTTAACTTGGTTACCATCTTGCCTTGTTAAGATGATTGAAGGGTACACTCTGCTGCAGGTGATCTTGTATGGATGAAAATTCCAAACCTCCCTAAATAAGCAGAAGTCAAACTCTTAAAGGCAATTAAACTTTTTTTTTGGGGGGGAACCAAACACTAAACATAAAATTGGTGACTGTCTGAGTCTGAACATATTTAAAATTAAGATTAAACTATTCTGAAAGATATGTGTTAGTCAAGTATATATCTTAAGGTTGCAAAGCATAACTCTGCAAAGTATAATTACTCTGCTATTTGGGAGATTGGACTTGATGAACTGAGGCCCCCATCTGTGAAAGTCACAAAAGTTAGTTGTTCAAAGTCACACCTCAAGGGTGTGACATAGATGCTTCAGTTACACTGGCCTGTCAGCCAGTGTTTTTAATTATACAAACAGTCATGGCAAGCAAAAAAACATTAGCATGTATAGAAGTATTTGGGAGGCTGTTTTCTTTAAGAAAGTTATTTAAACCATTTTTCTCTTGATGTAATTTTCAAATCTGATACTGGCATTTACACTGCAGTCCCACAGAACTCAATGGACTGAAAGAAGATCCATGTATCAGAAAATTACATGTAAAACTACATGGGTTTAATTTCTTCCAGAAATATTTTCTTCTGCATAGGTAACAACTCTGCATAACATGCAGATGTCTGTTAACTGTCCATGTGCTTGGCACCCATATGAAAATATCTAAAAAAACTTCAGAGCTGCCTGCCACAGGACAACGATGCAACATGGAAATAGACTGGTGCTGGAAGCAGAATAGCCAGATCTCAGTGGTTTCCATCCAGACCTGCATTACATTTGCTCTAATCTCTAATATTAAACATCAAAAAACTTACCAATGAGGAGTAATTCAAATTCCTAACGTGAGTCAAATAAAAACCTAACTTGCAAAGAAATTCAGTGGCTTCTCTTCATGTTACCAGTGAAGTTCTTCACAGAAGGCAATGATACAAACCTATGAAGCAATGCAACAGCTAAAATCAAGCCATTACAAATTCATCAGTTTCTGTTCAGATTATACCAGCCATACCAGATGCAAAGCAAAAAATGAATAAGTTAGTTTTCTTTCAGTGACAAACAACGATTTGGAAATTAGATATTAACAAAACATACATTTCCATATTATCCCTCTACCTTGATTTAAACACCTTTCCTCTAGTTTTGGCTCTGATAAGGAAAGAGTGCCATTTAGTGGTCAGGTAGGTTTGCTGCACTTTTTAAACTAAATACAATAGTGTACTCTGACAATATTAGTACAGGAACTGCAAATTATAAGTATTGGCACCATTATCAATACTGTTGTTTTTACTTGAGGAAATACTGTAAATGTTATTTGGACAAGTATGATGTTTTATTTAAAGCATGATTTGGAACCTGCATTGAATCTTTTTTTTTTCTTTGTCTCCCCCAACAGCAAAGAACTACATGCTCTTTCTCCTGCTCTCCACCAGGTGTTAATCTAGGCTATAAATTTTATGAATATAGAAGAGGATACTGGGAAATTCTGTAGGAGCTGGCAGGAAGATAACTTGAAAACCTGTTCCAGAGAAAAAGTCATTATATTCTAAATCAGCAGAAGATGCACAGAAAATAGGAGTAAAACTTACATTACTGATTTTCACTGGATAACACTCTAGCTGAAGATAAAAATTAAATGGCCAGATTCACCTGGAGCTTTCTGTGGATTCAGCAACTTCACAATTTCTGAACCCAAGGTGAACTGGTTAAACAGAAGCAAAAAGATGAAAGCTCAATTCTCAAATTGCACCATTTGTCAAAGCAGATGAAGAGTGTTCATGAATATGGAAGACTGGTTGTGCATCTGTGAATCCAGCAAAATCTGGCCTAATGACTATTTAAATAGTGAGAACACATTCACAGCCCCACGTTCCATCTTCCCTTGGGAAATCTTCAATCTTTACTTCAGATGTCACGCCAGAGGCATCCAAGGCACCAGTCAAGTACAACAGGTCCTGCTGAAAGTTAGAGTGCAGACAGACTAGATTTCTAGAGGTACCTAAAATTAAGATAAACAACTTTTTTCCTAATCCACAGTGATCCTGGAGACATCTTTTACCTACAAGTAAATACTAGGGAATTTGGCCTTATATAAAATCAGCTTATATCCATCAGCCTTCACCGCTTGTTTACAAGGGACAATACTCTCCTTACTACATATTTTTATAGCTTGCTTCAAAAGGATGGCACACACAAACACCACACAAAGAGAACGTCCAGGCTCTAGAAAAGTTGTAACCTACATAGTGAATCAGAAGAAATAAGCTTCAAGGTTTCTAAAATGTAGTGCACTTAATGGCACTGTTCCATTCTCATCCAAAGGTCAACAGCTATCACTTTCACAACCTCATTTAATATCTTAGCACTCACTGGAAGGAGTCCCACTAACTTCAAGAATACTCTGGATGCCAGGGTGCAAAGTTTACCCTTATCTCTTCAAAGGGAGAGTGATGAATATGATCTCTGGTATGCAGAGTATTTCCTTCCATTTTGGAGAACATGGTCACCAACCCTGGAACTTCTTTCAACTTGTTCTTTAAGTCACTGTGTATAAGAAGATAATTGACTTCGCTCTCCACTTGGTGAACAATTATGCTCTTAGCTGATTAGAATTTAAGAGTAGGCTTAAGATTAACACTTGACATTTGCTGAAAGCCCTGAAATTTCAAAACAAGAATTACTTGGAAATTACCCAATATTTTAAATATCACATGTATGACTCAAAATAAAACTTCACTCTTGATAAAATCTTAAATATAAATGTTAGGTACTGCATTTAACCTACTAAAATATTCAAAATATAAAGATCCCAAAGGTGAAGGAAACATACTTAACACATTACCTTCCTCAAAAACACCTCTGGTAATTGTCCTATATGATGAAATTGTATCCATCAGTGGCATTTAAACCAGCTAGATGCTTTATACACTCAATAGCATAAAAAAGCTGGAAAATCAGCTATCTAAATTATCTTTATTGCATTGGAAAGAGTAATTCCTGTACTCAGGTGTGATATACCATGCATAAAATGTGCTAAAGTTACTGTGCTTTAGGCCATCAGCAACCATTTAGATCTAAAAAGCAGGCAGTGCATTTTCTACCCAAAGATTTCTCACTGTATGCTTTTACTTTTTCTTCATACATTCACTATCTTATTCCTGGCTTTGGTTTCAGAGGTATTGCCTAGTCTAACAACATAAAGCATAAAATACCGTCATGAGATAGCTGCAATCCCCTGGGATTAAACACTTGACCAAGGTTTCATTTGACTATATTTCCCTGTCAGCCTCTGTACAACTGTGCCAGCAATGTGGATAGCAATGATTATATACAGAACTGCTACCCACAGATGAAAATTCTAGGAAAGAGTAATACATTAAAATTTGATATTTATAGTACTTCTGAATTCTGAGCATCTATTTTGATTTTTAGATCTACTGATGGATTTGTTACTGAAATGTGTTTTTAATATGAAGTAATACATTAAACACTTTGCAACCTGTCAACGCTGAGACAGCAGAGAGGCTGTTCAACCTAACTAGTAAATGATTCCCAGAGCTGTACTGTCAGTATTAATGATGTCAGAAAACAAACATGAAAGAAAGGAATGATTACTTTACACAACCATGACTCCTTTTGATGGAGTAGGAAGTGAAAGTTGCACAGTAAGGTATGGCTCACTGCAGCTACAGATAGGATATACACAGACCCCCGTGTCCTCAAGGAAGGTGAACAATGACAGAAGGACCAGCACTTTTCAGTCCCGTGAAATTCAAAGATGGAACAAGTAGTCAAAGACTACAACTAAGCGAGAGTCAGGGTGGTCACAGCACCAAGCCTGCCAGAATTCAAGAAGGATTTGGATGACAGTCTCAGGCACATGGTGTGACTCTTGGGGACGGTCCTATGCAGGGCTGGGGTTTGGACTCTGTGATCCTTGTGGATTCCTTCCAACTCAGCATATTCTGTGATTCTTTGACTGTGGGATCAAGGTCGACCACGGAGATCTCAAAGATACACATTTACTGTGGGATACATGAAACTTTCCTTCTTAGATAACTAATTTAAACTACTTTTTTTGAAAAAAATAGCAGCCAACTGGTGGTGACTTTTAAGGATGGTGGAAGTCAGGATTTCTGGCTCTAGAAGCCAGAAATAATAGCCTCAGCTTGGTGTCTGTCTCAGTAGCTAAAACCTAAGGTACAGGAAGTTTCAACCAGTTCTGGGCATCACATGCTCTGTGTTTTGTCTGATGTTGGCATAGCCCTGAAGGATATAGAAGAGGTAGCTTGTCTTCTAACTGAGAGCAAGAGAAACATTAGTAAACCAGAAGAAGGTAACAAACCAGAAGGAAACTGTGAGTTAAGACACAGTCTCTACTTCAGTACTCTTTGTGCAGAAAGGGCTTATTGTTAAAATCATCCAGTTATGCCTCTGAATAATAAAGAAAGGCATTGAAAAGGAGTGTACAAAACGCATCAAAAATAAAACCATATGTAAAGTCTGAGATACAGCTGATGTGCCTAGTAGCTGTTCTCAGCAGGAGTCTCCCCGAACCTCTATTGAAGACTGTAACCTCTATTGAAGACTGTAACCTCTACTGAAGACTGTAACCTCTACTGAAGACTGTAACCTCTATTGAAGACTGTAACCTCTACTGAAGACTGTAACCTCTACTGAAGACTGTAACCTCTATTGAAGACTGCTGTGGCAGTAAGCAGCAATGAGGTCCTTCTGCTGATATACAGACATTGTACAGTCAATTACGACACTGTTGAGTGTCTGTTCTCTGAGCTCTGTTCTCTCTTCCTGGGTTATGGAATATCTAACTTGTCATAAACACAGAGAGAACGAAGAAGTATTTTTAAATAATCTAAGCAAACCCAGTTTGAAATTCAGCACACAGAAATGTATTAGGCAAAGGTTCTGCCTTGCTTATACATGGAAAACAAGGGAAGTAACAACCATTTGGGGCTTTCTAGTTTCTCATAGGACAATGAAACATCACAAGAAAAGTTTGTGGGCCAAGACATTACTACTAAAAGCAATCTGGTCACAAGCATCTGGAGGGCACTCAGTCACACAGGTATACCCCCACTGACATGTCCTTGAAAGATGGCAAAACATTGCCACATTGTTGGAATTCCTCAGTAACTTGCACTGATACTTACACAATGCCTTCTAAATAAGTACAATAAAACTGCAAGAAATTAAAAATTGCTTTAAAAGAAAGACTGTCAAATGAGAGAGGGTTTCCTTGATAGCTCCAGAGTAAAGGTCTCAAATAACCATGATTCAAGAAACTCCTGCATCAGAAACTTCCAGTTTCTTGCTTTGAAATCTCAACAGAAGTGTTTAGCTTGCAGAGCCAATAAAAGGCAGAAAAACCTCTTGACGTCCTGCCCAATTTGCTAGTCAATTTAAAGCATGAAAAAAATGCTTTTGTTTTCCTAAGTGCTTAATACCAAACAAGTATCCCTTTTACTGTCAGAAACAGGGTATTTTCTTCCTTTTCTAAAAGCAGTGCATTTATTTGCAAACAGAGACTCAAGTGTTAGTTTAGACACACACCAAAAACAAAACAAACAGCAAATTAAAAACAAACAAACACTTAACCAAAAAGATCTCTTCTTTAGGAATTTCAACACTACCAGATACATTCCTGGTGCAGGGTTATACTGCTCCAGACTTATCCTAGCAGAAATACCAGAAGACAATGAAGACTGAAGGGACTGTAGGCCCCACCACATTCTGCAGTGATGCTCTGGGAGGGAAGAAGGCTCCAAGTGGTAGGTTAGAGCCCTACCCTCTGATTAAGGTCTCCATGTTGACAGAGTATGGATGACTACAACGTACGAAATTTTAAGCTTATCAACACCACCTCTTCATTTTTAATGATGAAGGTGAAACAAAAATTTACAGAGCTGCTACAAAAGTATGTGAAAGATTTTTAAGCATTTAACAATATTTAATTTAGTAATACTTAATAGTAGCTATGCCATAGCTTAAACAACCACAAGTTTTGTTAAGTTCTGCCAAAACTAAAAAAGCCTTTTTAAAGTAAGAATTTTCTGAAATGTTATGCTCAGTCTATAGTCATGCATGCATACTGCCAATTGAAGGCTAACACTGGGCACTCCTGTTAAGAGTATACCACAGTGCTACCACACATCCTAATGGGAAGCTTCACCCACTTCTTTCCTTTTAGCCTGCATTTCTGTATATGCAAGCAGGAGACATTCAATTCTTGCTGCTTCTCTCTCTCTCTCTCTCTCTCTTAAATAGAAGATCTTTTGCCTCCCAGTTACAGAGTGATTCTGCTCTTGGTTTTTAGGAAAATGTGGCTGCCTATTTAAAAAAAAAAATTCCAGTTTTTCCCTGAACAAACAAAGACAGGGGCTGAAATCAGTTTGGATGGAATATTGTAGAACCATTACTGTAGATAAAATAAAAGTGTTTTCCAACATTACAAGATCTATTTGAAGGTAAACTAATACCATGCTGTTGAACAGGTATTTCACAGTTTTGACTATGGAGTTGCCTTCCCTTGAGAGGTATTTTCACAGTTTATTTACTATTATTACAATGTGAGAATGCTGAAGTCCAATATAATAGAAAATACCCTTGCATATAATTTGCAGGAATGCTTTGTCATGTACATAAATTAGTAATGCCACTGGGATAGGAATATTCAACAACAGAAGTCAACTTCAAAAATTGTACAGTAAAATTTACATTACCACAGCATTAACTTTGCATTTTTAAGAACCTAGTAATTAGTGATGAAGAAGTAAGCAATCCACTGCAGTAGCTTACACTGTGTGTTACACGGCAACACGCAAGTGGTCGGTTATTTCAGGAAGTTCCAGGTCAAGCTCAAATCAAGTGCAAAATCTTACTAATGGTGAGAAACAAAGCACACAGAATTTGTATGCACTGCATTTTGTATGCTGAATAAAAATAGGCAAACAAATGCTCATTTCTATGGAGTGCTGTGGACTACTTTCCTATGTGAACATGAAGAGAAGCCTGTAAGTGCACAAAAAAAAAGGCTTGACCATTTATTTTCCTTGTGGCTTTCAAATACATCCAATACTCAGCTAATTCAGAAAGGCCTGTATCTAATCAGCAAAGTTACTGCTAATGTCAAAAAGCATTTTAGTTCATTAAGAAAAAAACATAACCACACCGTAAACGCCAATTATTTTTCGAATCTCATCAACGTCTAAATTTCTTATGGGCTTCAGATATGTACCACTGCCTCCCTGATACAGAGTGTATGTACTATGAAGACCTTACATTGTAAAAATACCCCACAGGAATGTTTTAAGTAAAGGTATAAGCAGGATCATGACCCTGATAATTAATGGGAATGGTGGCAGAGGTACAATTTGTAGGAGGATTTGATGTTTAAGAATCTGATTAACCTTCATTAATTAGGTACTGGATAGAGAGGGATTATCGTTCAAATTCTTAGTAACTCGTGTTGACTTCGCAGTGATATGAGCAAACCTGTAGTTTCTCTAAATGCAGTACTCTTTTTGGTTTTTGTTTTCACTGGTGTGGCTTTTTAGGCATATTGACAAACATTCACTTAAAAAACAGTCTCTAGGTATAATTATCTTGTTACCAGGTTGTTAATTACTGCTGAAATTAACAATGTCATATAGGATTTTAAAATAATTACATAACATGCAGGTAAAGATTCAACTTACATAAGCAAATAAACACTATCAGAATTTTTCTACCTACAACACACTCCTTGTGTCCAGTGTCACAGCTCAAGACCACTGTCCTATCAACGTGTTTTGGACTTCACTGGCATCAAGCACATAGGAACAACAGTTTTGATGGAAGGGCTGGAGGGAAGGCAGGGATGAGGATGCAGAAGAATAAGATACAATTTCCCCACATTTTGTGATATATCAGAAACTCAAGCTAAATGAATTTTTCCCTAATGCTTCAGAGTACTATAAGGGTACAGAAAGTTATACAAGGCATGAAAATGGCATTTTGTGCTGTTATCTTCTTTGTGGTTTTAAGTAAAAGAGTTTTGAGCACGTGCCATATTATAATAGAAATATATTGAATTCTGCAAGATCCTTTCCATAGAAAGATGACTTTCTCTTTTCTGTTGCTAAGGTCTCTCAGGTAAAGACAGGAGAATGAATGAGAACAGACACAGTTCTAATCCAGAGCAGAAACTCCCAGGTTAGCATGCTATTCTGGCCCTTTTATTATAATTTCTATATATAGGAATTCCCTGTACTTATAAATCAATTTTTATTAAATGAATTATCCCCTCTTTACTGAATTATTTATATCTAACTCCTTATTATCCCAAATGTAGATAGAGTACAATCATAGGTACAGTGAGAAATAAAATAATTAAAATTTCCCAATTTCTACCAAAGCGTACTTCTACAGTAGTTTTTCCTTGTGGCGTTAATTCACACATTTCCAGCACTTTATAGCCACTGAATTGCTTCTCTCTGTAATTCACATATTTAATTCAAGCCTTTTATAGCCACTGAATCACAGCTTTCCTTTAAATCTTCATTTTCCAATCAATCCTTGTAGCTGAAACTGTATTTGCAGGTGCATAAAAGTATATTTCTTTACAGAGTAAAAACCTGTTTTCAAATACTATTTTAAGTTCTAAGGATTTGTAAAAGTAGTTAAGCATACAAGATGCTACAGCTAAACTAAATGTGCATTTTGAGTGAACCTTGAAATAACCTTGTTCAGGAAAAAACTTGAGTGAAGATGAAGAGACTGGACACAACAGCAAATGGTCATCCTTCCTAACTCTATCACTGATAAAGGAGCAAAACTCCCGCAAGCAGATCAGTGCACTGTACACATTTTCTGAATTTCAGCCTTCCACTTTGTCCAACGGACAAAAGATAAAGTGTGTGTTCAAAGACGAAGCTAAGGTCCAAGTTTTTATCCCAGATGTGCTATCGCTTTTCTTTGGCTGCAGGGCTTAAGTGAACCAAGCTTTATTAGATCCAAGAGTTCTAACAACTATGAAATACAACATCTTGCTCTCTTTGGACACTGGACTTCCGTCTGATTCCAACAGTCCATCAGCCCCCTGAGAGCTTGTATCTCACTGGAAGTCAAAGGAAGAACCCAAAGACATCAAGTGCTTTTATAAAATAAGACTACTGCTCTGAGGTCAGTTAGGTCTTGCAAAGTGAAGCACCACAACACCTTTATAAGCAGGACACAGACCCTGAGCTGAGGAAAACTGGGATAACTCAAACTGAGCACCAGTACCTTACACATATGTATAGTTCTGATTAAACACGGCTGTTTAATCAGTCATTCTGGCAGCCTGGGAATATAAGCAGCATAAAGCATCCATCTAGAAACAGAAAAAACCTATCTAGATAGCTAGAGCAGGTAGGAACAATAATGTAGTCCCCACACAAGACTGACATCTCTTCACACCTATAGAAAATTGGCAGGGGGGCTTACTCTTGCTTCTAGTTATCCTCTTAGCACTGAGAATTTTTTTGAGTAAATGCTAATTTGAATTTTCAGTTACACCCTCTGCGGCCACCATTTATTACGCAGCTCTGTAAAGGACAGCTAACACCTTAAAATGTTACAGCATTAATTATGTACATAAATCACTACACATTGGACACAGTTAATTTTAATCATTAATTAATTGTTTGCTGTTTTCGTTACAGAGACTCAAGGCTTAATTAAATACCACAGGAATAGTCTCTCATGTTTTCTGACAGACACTGTCGTAGATGAAAGTGCTCAGAGACTTTCTTCCTCCTCCCAATTAGACTTACGTCCTCTGCAGTCATCCTGCCAATTCAAGGCACTATTACAGAGTGTATTAAGAACAACACATGGAGATGGGCATGACAGATCTAGCTACCTGCACACCCCCAAGAGCTCTTCCCTTAAAGCCTCTGAGACCCTACTGAGTACTCACTCAAACAACTGAACACTACCATAATGCTATTTATGCTGCACATAGTAGAGATATATCACTTATTTTCCAGCTACTCTGAAGTTTTCAGAGACTATCAGAGAGTCTTATATGGTTGAGGCTGCTGTTACAGTTCAAATTTAGTGACTTTGGAGATCTACACACTGCCAGAATCTCAACCCGCACCACATTGTTTAAGGTAATTTATTAAACAATGTTGCAACTTATTTTGCTAAGGAGTAAAGGATAAAACCATGCAGATACTTATATGTGAAAAAGAGCTCCAACAACAGAAGTAATAGTTAATTCAAAATAAAACAGTGAGGCACTGTTAAACAAAGGTATGTCCATGTATGATAGCAGTTATGCTCCATCCATTTTTAAACCAATATACTGGCTGGTACGATTTGTCATACACAGCAGTATGACAAAATCTCAGACAAAACTTTTGTCTTCTGCCACTAAAAACTTTGCATAAGCAGTTAAAAGCTCTCTTGCTCTGGATAATCTGAAAGGAACCTTACTTCACTATTATGCTAAGATTTAGCTTTTTCACACTCTACTTGTCAATGCAAATCCTTCAGCTGCATCTAAATTCTCTCTTACAAAATTATACTAACAGACATATGTAAAACAGGGGAAATTCTTTCTTATTTCACAGTATCATTATTTATTTTATAATTTCATAGCAGTAGTATCTATCCAGAGCAATTGATACCAAACAGCAGATGCTAAGGATTCTGGCAAACAAACAAAAGTTATTTCACAGAATATCCTGAGTTGGAAGGATGAGGATCATCAAGTCCAACTCCTGGCCCTGCACAGGACAACACCAGGAATCACAGGCATGTGCCCGAGAGAGCTGTGCAAACACTTACTGAATTTCTACTACAAAGAGGCCTCTATGCCAGAAGCACATAAATTAATTCAGTCCTGAACGAACAATGAACTGATGAATGTGTGATCCTGACATACTTGTGCACGGATGAGCAATTCATACTAGTGAGTTACTCATCTTCACCTTTAACCCTGGAAGAGTACAGATTACCTTAAATACACTCTTCCAGGATCTCATCTGTGGCACATGCAGGAGTCTAAGCTTTTCCTCAATCCTCAGATGGAGAAATTGAGAACTGAGTTCTGTTGTTTCTTATTTTCCACGTAAAAATGGAACACTTTGGTAAATACATTCCATATAATGACACCAAGGCTGAGGAGAACAAAGTATCTTTTAAGATACCAATTAACTACCAAAACCAATCTACTGAAATTGGTACTAATAGAGTTTATATTTAGGCACATCCATGGATGGTCGAACACAGACAAAGATGAAGCGCAGATCTGAAAGTTCAAGTGTAAATTCAACTGACCAAAGCCAACCATTTGCCTTCTTTGAAAGTTCTAAACACCAAAAGATACAAGAATATTTGTATTATTTTGGGGACTAGTGAATGTTTTTACTGAAAGCATCATCTCAGCATGACTGTGTATGAGAGAGTCTCACGAGGCCCTGCATTTAGTCTCAAAATGATTCTACTAATATGCTCCATTTATTAGTATAACCTTTTTCTTTTCCCTCGTGGCAACACCAGAATGCTTAACATAGCCTCTGGGTTTCTTTTTAGGCTAATAAATTATTGCTAATAAAAATCAAAAGCAGCTCACAGTTCTGTTGATTGAAAAACCTGTTAAGACCAAGATGAGAAAAATGGTTGGCTTCCTTCTTTTTACACTCTTTCCTCTACTAATGAAGTAAAAGATCAAACAAAATGTGCAAGTCTAGATATTTAGTTTTGACAGAAAGTGAGCATATTAGAATAAGAATATGCAACAGAAGCTAACTTACTGAACAAGATGGTATGTACCTGGACATTTTCCTTACCATAATGAAGAAATCATATTGCTTCACGGAAGTCATGAATGAACACAAACACAATGTGTATCAAAGAGAGGAAAAAAAAGTGTTTCTGATTTGTTACCCACATCAGAATTTTAAAAAAAAAAAAAAAGAGAGAAAGAGAAATTTGGATATTAGAACAGGATCCATTAAGTTTAGGATAAATGTCTGTTACAGAAAATGGTAAGAAATACAATTCTGATTAAGAATCAGGGTCAGAGGTAGAAAACATAACAGTGGGAACTCTAGGTACATCTGTTCATTCATCTTACCATCTATTTTTCCTCCGCATACATCACTCAGATCTATGAACACAAGATCCAAATCAAAACAGGAAAAAATGCGAAATATGGGTAACTGTCAAGGCAACTGGCTGCAGTCTCATAATTGAGGCAATGGAAAGCTCACGGGAAACACACCATAGGCAACATTCTGTATTGGCAGGAAAAACAAAGAAAAACAAAGCAACCCAAAAGCTCCAAATGAGGTATTTAGCTCTTTCCATCTCTAACTTTTGCATTATCCAACTCTACTAGGTGATCTGAATGTGTCTGGTGAAGAGATTAGCAATGAAAGAGATAAAGCTGGCATGCAAAATTTCGACAGTAAGCTTTAGGGCTATTTGCCTACTGTTGGCAATGGGCAGTTTATACTAGTTGGAGCAATCATGACAAATTCTTTCTCAAATACATTGGCTTTCACTGCAGGTATCTGGAAACAACAGAGTAAAACTGAGACTTGTTAGGCATAGCTGGAGATTGAGTTTACCTCATATTTAGGAAGCCATCTCTATAGCTGTTGAAGTTAGCAACTTAATCTGCTTTGAATTTAAAAACTAAAATTAATGGCAGCAAAAGAAAACAATTTTCAGCTCAATTTCAGCATAATGAACAGGAGCTGCATAGCTAAACAACAAAAGTGTTCTGCATTGTAAGATTATATAGTGAACTTGATTCTCTAACAGTCTTCAAATGGAATTCCCATTTCAGTCAATTATAGACTGTTTACTTCATTGCTTTTCGAGCCTTTAAACATCACTGGGCTTAATTAATTAAACAAATAAGCAACAGTTTGATTAATCAAGTGTATATGCAAAAGCCACTAAAAATCAGGATCAAGGAAACCTTTCCAGCAACTTCAAGTGACTTTGCATGATCGCATCTGCCATGAAAATAATAAAACAAATAAGAGAACTGATATTCTCTAGGTACGTATCTTGATGTATGTAACTACAGCTTTACCACAGAACCTAGCAGGTATCTAGCACTTCTCAAATACAATCCAGTTGTATTTGCAAGCAAAACAGATTGAGTCCTTATATCAGTTTTAAGAAACCAAGACAGAACCCATAAAAACAACAGTAGGATTCATGTCAGCGGGCACCTATACCTGGGTTAGTTGTTTAGACAACTTTACAGCCCATGCAGAGAAACTGTCACATCTGAAGTATGTCTCACAACAAGTGGTGGTGCTCACCAGCCACTAAGAACACAAAGAGTCCTTGATGGTCCAGAAGTAGATTTCTAAAATTAGACAATATGAATTTCAGGCCTGGGCAGTGACAAGAGAAAAGGGGAGAGAGAGTGATGAGGTGTAGAAGTAGTGGTTTGAAATCACCTTCATTCATGCTCTGAGAACAGCGAGATGTTGCAGGAAAAAGTTATACAACCTAGACACTCAAAATGCCTGCTGTTAATGCTAAGGACTGCAGTCAAAACACGCCTTAAGTACGAGGGACTAAGCTTCTGCCTGGATATTTAGCCAAACAAATCAAAGACTGAGTGAACAGCAGCAACATCTTACTTGGGATAGCTTTCAAGATCACTATCTGGCTACCCATGCAGAAAAATGTGTGGGCAGCTTTTAAATCATCTCCTGAACTACATTCTGAGGTAAATTGCCACTGATCTTCATTTGTCTTAAAATGTCAAGTTCTAAACTGCAGAGGCACAGGGACTGACTTGCTAACAATTCAGACATCAAGGCAGGGGGTATAGGCTTATCAACAGGACAGTTCTCAATATTAACTAAATCCTAGAGTAGAAACATGATTCTAAGCAGTTAGCAATAGTAAAACATACAGGGGAAGGTATATTTCCATGCCCTTCAAAGTTTTTCAATATGAGAAATTGGAAAACTAAGTCACAGGGACAACCAAGGCAGAATCTTATGTGGTCTGATACATGAAGAAAAAAACAAACTGTGTCTCTAATAGAAGGAAGATAGCAATTACACATGACTGAAAAAATACAACCAACTGAAATAAAAAATGCTGAATATACCACATGGTATAAGAGTGACATGGAAGGAAAAAAAAAAAAAGAGGAAAAACCTCTCAGAATTCCAGTTTGCATAAATGACTGACACTAATTATGACAATGACATGAAACTACAATGCATGAAGAAATATTCATCCTACAAAAATGTTTCACATTAATATAATTAGGCTACATTCATATATCAATAATTGACACCACTTATTTCTTCCAGCTAAGTGAGTTTAAATTACTTCATACAAAATAAAATGAATGTAGGTTACTATGGTGATCAGTATAATTCAGGAATAATTGGTTTATATTTTAAACAAACACATTTGATTCTTCAACCTGAGGCTCAGAAAACATTTAGTTTTGAACTCTGAACTTCAGTTTTCCTGCCTAAAGTCCATGATGTAGAGGAAACTATGACCTCCTCAAAGTGATTAATGCATTGAAATGATCTGTCCATGATGATGAATTATGTATAAAACCATATCATTCTATCACTGATTTCTGTTCAGTAACAATATTTGAAATTTATCAAAAAAAGGTATCAAGCAATATAACTGGATGTAACTGATCATTTTTCAGTCATGGTATTCCAGGCTGTGATCTCCCCATAACAATATACGAAGCATTAGGCCTGACAAGTATTAAGATGAGAAACCACTGAAAGAACAGGAAACACCTGTGTCTTGGGGATTGGTTCTGTTTCTTCAGCAAGGGCACTAGTTCCATGTCCCACTACTGTACAAGACAATACTGTGCCTTCTTATAGTTATGGCATAGGAAGACAGATGCTTAGTTCATTAACACAAGCCAAACACTAGTGATTTTTTTCCCAGAACTAAAGTGATTCATACTGGCTCATAAAATCTGTGTTCACTGGCTGAATGAAAGATGTCAAAATATTTTCACACAAGTAGGGATGGTCAATTATGTGTTCTTTCAAAATTTCTGTATTTTCCTCTAGTTTTGAAAGAAAGCATTTTTCCACTTCTGCAAATAAACAGATGTTAGCAATATCATAATTACTAAGTTCTATAGTAGAAGTATCTAAACTCTCAATACCAGTGGATACCAGAAAACTGTACAGAGAAGGTATTACAAGCACAGGATCCAGAAAGTCACAAAACAATCCAGCCTGTGACTGGGTATAGAGCATACTGGCAAGCGTAGATTACAAAAGTGGCTCAGATGGTTTGCAGTATTTTTTCCTGCATTGTAGTTTGTTTGCTAAATCGGGTTTTAAGCAACCAAGATGGTGAAGGGCCTTGAGGAGAAGCTGTATGAGAAGTGGCTGAGGTCACTTGGTCTGTTCCGTCTGGAGAAGAGGAGACTGAGGGGAGACCTCACTGCAGTTTACAACCTCCCCACAAGGGGGAAGAGGAGGGGAGGGCACTGATCTCTTCACTGGAGTGACCAGTGACAGAACCCAAGGGAATGGCCTGAAGTTGTGCCAGGAGAGATTTAGGTTGGATATTAGAAAAAGGTTCTTCACCCAGAGGGCGGCTGGGCACTGGAACAGGCTCCCCAGGGAAGTGGTCACAGCACCAAGCCTGACAGAGTTCAAGAAGTATTTGGACAATACTCTCAGGTACATGGTGTGATTCTTGAGGTGTCCTGCGCAGGGTTGGGCATTGGACTTGATGACCCCTTGTGGGTCCCTTCCAGCTCAGCCTATTCTATGATTCTGCGGTAATTCCATTAATATTCCTGTGATGCCACCATAAAATGTTTTGAGATTCTTCAGGATGAAGAGGATCAGTTAAAATATGGATGTACATACAGAATAAATACTTGTGAAGTAAATACACTTTACATGTTGGTGCAATATGTATGATGAGAGCACAGCTACAGATCTGCCCAAGGCAGAATGACAGCACAGAGCGCTGGAGCCCTTGGACCAGCCCCTTCCTCAGTATAGACTCATTATCACAGCCTGAGGATGCAGTACTTGATGATTCTCATTCCTCATGCTCTAGATTAGAATCTCCTGCTTGCTTCTATTCACTGTCAATCAAGACACTAAGCTCCCTGTGGAGCATTTTGTTTCATCACTGTCAATTTGATTGAAAGCTATTTACTTTCTCCTTTGTTAAGAGTAAACATCACTTGCAAAATTACAGCAAAAGAAGGTGTAACAAATAATTTCTCAAACAATCCAGTTGGTATCAGAATCCTATTTGCAGAACACTTACCAAAGTTATTAAACTGCAGGATACATTTAGCACTTGGAATCACAGCACATAAACACCCATAAAGAAAAGAATGCATCCCAAAAGAATCCTTATGTGAGAGATAAATATTGATGAGTAAAGAGTATCTTGCAAAGGATTATATAGACAACACAGACAGAAGTAGATCTCAAATTTCCTGAATCAAGACTACACGCTTTTCCTGTAAAGTGTATGATTTATTTCTCCTTGCCCAGGGTACATCTGTAATTCCATTGCAGTTTCTGGGAAGGCCATAAAACTTACCAAAAAAGAAGCTGTTCAGAATACAAAATACTTATATAAGTGTAAGTTAGTGTTGGTTTAATTTAGGATATTTATCAAGTAAAACAAGTTTAAAAATATATTCATTCTTATCTGTTAATGCTTACACAGCCTTTACCCATGCTCAGCTTATGAAAAAAAGAAACAAAACTCAAAACTAACAAGAAAAATATTTCTCCCCTCCTCATTAACTTTTCTTTTTTTCTTCCCAAAACCCAGAAATCAAACAACCAGAATGACAATATTTCTGTCATAGAATAATTATTGATTTCTAGACCAGAGGTACTACAGAGAATGCACAAATCTGCACGATAGCCTTGACTGTTAGATGTACTGTTAGAATCTCTCTGAATTATGTGAAAGATATATGATATCACATTACCAGATAGTTCCCTACTGGGTACAGATGAGAAGAACATTACTCAAATGGCACTCCCTCCAAAGTCACTGAAGTAAATTCTTTCTTCTGACTCAATAGTCACCTATTTAAAATGACAGTCCTTAACTAAAATAATCCTTCCAAGTATATTTTACATCCATTTATTTTAGTGTTTAGAACATACTACTTCTCTAAGTAAACTAGCTAGCCTACGCTAGAAGATACGAGTCTGTAAAATTCAGGTTATACTTGATCATCCTCAGCTTCATTAGAGCTGAACCAACTTTAACATCATAAAGCCCACCACAAGTACCAAGGAGAACAGTCTGACACAATGACAAAATTAAGTTGTTTTGCATTTTGTAACTGGAGCAAAATTAGATCTTTACCAATCAGTTTGCTAGAGACACTTTCAAATGCAAAGCAAAGTTCTGCATTCATTTGGAAACTGAAATCAAGTCCCTAACAAAAATATTTCTTTAAAGTAGGTTTGTTTATAAAACTATAGGGAGTACAGAAAATATTTTGTTGCTGTCCTCAAACCCAATATGCATCTAAAAGTTTAGCATTACCTTCGCAATGCGAGATTGTCTTTTACCAAAAATGTTGGGAAAAAAAATCATCTAACATAAATAACGTATCAAACACTACGTTCCCTTCCAAACTACTCCCTAAGTCTTGGCCATATTGATCAACATAAATGGCCTCCAATCGGGAGGTCTGGAGACACACTATCTTTAACACTGCTGATGCTTTTGAGAAAGCACGCAGGATCACTCTTGAGGAGAAAAGACAATGCAGAAAGAATCCTGTCTTGCAGAATATACCACCTAAGGAGTCTTTCTGCTGTGCCTTTTGCAACCGGACTTGTCTACCTCGTATTGGCCTTTTTAGCCACCAGTGCGCTTGTAACAAGTGTGAGTAGAGCCCTCCCCAAATCTTTGTTCAAGAAGCCCAGCCATGATGACTCCCTCAGTACACAACAAGTGCTACAGGGCATGAAGAGATCCCTAGACCACAACCACAAAACCTCATTTGCTCCATGTTAACAGACATAACGCCAAAAACTGCACCTTGAGGATGACTGAAATTCAAGGTTACTCCTCACTGGGAACTCTACGTAACTCTGACACTGTACATGAGAACTCCCTTTTTTATAACATCTGCTGTGTCACCTCCAGAATATGTGACTTCTGCTTTCCATTTGCAAGTGACAAACTGTAGAAGTAATAACCAATAGTGGCTCAGCAGCACTGCTTGGCTGCCACCTCAAGAACTAAGAGAATAAACAAGGAGCTTTCAGTATTTTCAGCGTGCAAGAAGTCTCATTTCTGTCATGCTATCTCATATGAACACACTTACGTGGTAATGTTTCAGAATGAGTACCAGAAAAGGAAAAGGGTTTAGAAAAAAATTACACAAAACAGTCCAAAGCTATACAATAAATTCAGTGTAATACTCCTTACAGTATTTGGTACGGAAAATACAATTAAAACTTTTTAAGCTACTACATTAAATACTAAGGTAAAAGACTGCAAAAAAAAAAAAAAAAAAAAAAACAACCAACCAGATAAATGTTTCTAAATCCTACCCTCTGCTCAGACAGCACATTGGCTATTATTTTTAAAATACAGGTACACTAAAGGTACACTAAAAGGTGTGAAAAGTTATTAAGTTATTAGCTTATTTTTGCAATCTGGACAGCTATACCACACAGACTAATGCATGTGAATACAAAGATGGGGAAAAATAAAAAACCTCACACCCAAATCAAAACTACTGAGATCACGAATGAGCAGAAGGCCAAGTTCCACTAAGTATGGAAAGTTGCATCAGCATACGAAAAATTACCACTCACCACATCACTAACAACCTAAAGAACAATGGCTTCATAGATCCTCCTTTAAGTAGTCTATACCTAATCCCCTTTTTTTAATCCATACATATCCTCTTTAGTGTATGTAGGTACTGCATCAGAAAAAGAAAATACGGACAGTATTTTGATTTTTATCAAATCGTAACATCTGATACTTGAACCATCAGTACTCCTTAACTCCATAAAACCATTTCAATCAGTGCATAATTCCTCCATAAATTATTTGATTACTTGGTACCTAAACAAAAGGGTAAGGAGTAAAGGTCTGTGCACTTAGCGGCACAGACTATATAATCAGGTAGGAGCTAAGATGCCATTAAAACACCGTAGATCCAGATCCAACTTCTGCTTATTGAGACAGAACTGCTTTTCCAGAAATTGCGATTTGATTCCACAGCACACAAGCTCTTACAAAATAACCTCATATAAAAATCTTTCACTGAGTTTTGGCTAATTTTTCTCAGTGCAGGTATTCTAGATGTTCATATTAGGTCATGTCACAGATGGAAAAGCCTAAAAAAAGTCCTGTGCTCAAAAACTCTTGTGTGGAAGAGAAGAAAGTAGCAGTATCATTTTAGTCACCTACTGGGAAAATCTGTTGGAAAATACACGCTCAAGATACAAAATTCAGAAATGAAACTGTAAGATCATGGTCTTTGGTTAGGCAAGAAAAATCAAATATTCTTGTTAAGAATCCCCTATTCAGATTATTTTAGTTATTTAGGAACCTACACATGTGATCAAGGCTGCCAGGAAGGACAAGGGAGAGACCCGGACCATGCAACTTTCTAGGCTGACTTAGTTGGAATTACTAGAACAATAAGTAAGATAGGCTCCCCCAATAATTTCTTCTGAGGGCTGCAAAATATCAAGGCACGATATTTATGCAAGAGAAACAAAATTAATTTATTTAAGACGAGAGATAGTGAGGGACCTAATCAGCTTCTAATCTCTTTCTGGTTTATATTAAAGAACCAATCTCAGATCGCTTCTTAAACAGGACTCTGGTGGGTTAAAAGGCATGCTGAGATTTTAAATGAACCTCACCAAAATGAACATTGAATAAGTTATTTTTGCTGTGGGGTTCCCCTCCCACTCCCATATTTTTTTTCCAGGTCTACTCAGACTACTGAGTGTACTGAGTGTTATAAAAAAAATAAAACGGTTTAATAAAAATTTTCTTCAGGAGTAAAGTCTTCTTACTACCTATTTCTACTCTGCTTGGATGATTAAGAATTAGCCAGGAATTATGTCCTCATTGTTTTGGGAAAATAGCAGAGTTTGTATGGACTAAGCCTCACCAGACAAGAGTACTTTCTGAAGGATTTTTTTTATTGAAAAGATATTAGCATTTTAATTTAAATAAGCAGACTGTGCTTTGCTACCAACTCCAATTTTCCTTGCAAAACAAAACAAAAATTTTGTGGTGTCTTCAAATCTTTTTCTTTCATATCCATGTGTAGAAAACACATGAAATTAAACAGATAGATGGCATCCCCAAACTATTTTAGGAAAAATAATCATTACCCACATTAGTCCATATATTAGTTATAACTATAAATTTTCTCAGGTGGACTACACAGTTTAGTCTTTTACCAAATATGTTAGCAATACTGTGCTCACATATACTTTTAGCCACAACATAATTGTATTTAAGCAAATGACAGCAACTGAATAGCTATTAAAAAGTCAGTCTCACAGGAGGCACTAAGATGAATTGAGTTCAAGCTCCAAAAACCAAGGTCAGTTACGAATGAGCTTAAATCTGAAGCAAACGATCCCACTGACTTCCATGGAGATAGTTATATGCCTTAGGCTAGATACATGCTTAATTCCCTACTGAGACATTCTCACAGCAAATTCTTGAAGCATCGAAAAATTCCTTTTTCCCAAAGAAAAAACGTTTTTTCTAGTACTCTTTGATACCCTAGTAATGTATTTCCCACAAACTAGCGAACATGCATATATACAAATGAGTAAAACCAGAGAATAAATCTGAATCTATAATGAACTTAAAAAAGACAGATCAAAGGGATAAGTGGTAAAATCAAAACATGCTGAATCATCCTTCATATAGACAGGAAATTGAACAGAACAGTAAATGCAGTGACCTGAATCCTTATGAGATATCAAAATTTCAAATATATTTTTGCAGCAATGACTATAAGGACAATTCATTCCACATTATTAGAAAGTAGACTGATCTCCAAGGACTTCTACCAACTATAATTTATAAATATAACTAGCATTATTAAATAATCATGGTGACTCTATTCTACAATAGGAGAAACAAAATAGTCTATTGGGAGACAGAATTCTCTATTATTATAGCTGTAAAAATCTGTCAAACTGTTATCTCAGTTGTCTGGATTTTCAAACTTGAAAACAAGCAAGAATTACCACCTTTGACCTACAGTTTCAAAATATATACTGTTACTTGACTAAGCTGTTACCTGAAATCAAGAACTAACTAAAGGCTGAAAATATACAGGCTGTCTGCATTTCGTACCTCAATATGAGATTTGAACAAGAATGTATAGTAGAAAGAATCCCATCAAAACATAACTCTTTAATAGAAAGCAAGCAGAATGAGGCTAAGAGAAGAGTTAAAGATGAACAAGTAAGGTGGGTTTTTTTGCACAACACCTCTAAAATGAGCTGAATTTGCAGAAGTAGTATCTTATTTTATAAAGTTGCAATCATAATAAATCCAAGTGTCACCTAAGGTAATACAAGCTCCTGCATATTTCAGAAAGCTTGGCAGGTAAGAAGAGAGGAAAAAATGTGCCAAATGTGACTGTGAAGGGGGAAGCAAAACAACCTCACTTCTGGTAAAGAAAAAACTGACACAACTGGAAGTGTCTTCCTTTACTTACAATGAAAAAATATGGGAAATATAAATTCTCCCACTGTAACAAAGTGCAGTCTTTTCTCTCATCTCCTCTGGCCTTGCTGAGTACCCTTTGCTTCCCTCCTGGCACCTGCCACTGAGCTGATACAGTGGCTCATTGTTCCTGTATTCCAAGGGAAAGCTTTTCTTGCAGGTTAGATAAGAGTCCAGGCTATTGTGACACTAGAGGGACCACATAACTTACCTCTCCATAACTTCTTACTCTGTGTTTGCCATGGGGAGCAAGGGGAGCAGCACACGCAGTAGGCACACTTGTATTAGAGGGCCCCTGCTTATGACCCCTGCAGCCTGAAAGATGCATACCACCTGGATTTCTTTCAAACCTGTTGATTTCTTTTCAGAATAGAGGGACAAAATAATACCTCTGCTGGTATCTGAAAGCTAAGAGAGTTCAAAAAACTATTTTAAGCTGCTTCCCATATATCATTCTAAACCAAATTTAGAGCAACTTCATTCCAAAGCATGTTATTTTTCCCAGAAGCTAAAGGTGAGATTTTTTTTCCACACCATTTTTCCTTCTTACCTCTATTCATTTCTTTTTCCCTTTCTAATTACCCCTACTCTTTACCACCTGTGATAACTCGGTGTCAAAGGATCATGGTATGAGTTTCCACAAAAATTCAGAACAAGGCAATGCCTTGTGCCTGGTCAAACTCCTTCCACAGCCAAAAGTGCCCCTTCCAGATGCACAATGATACAGTCACCAGCTCCTCCATGTAACTCCACACAGCTCTGCAGAGTCTGTGAATACAAGCATGCTGCATTTGCAAGCTGAGGGGCTTTGATTGAAAATCCTCAGAACCAGGAGCTATTTGCATTTAATCCAACACACACTTGACAATAAGATGGTTGAGTAATGTATTTATGTCATTCTAGCTTAAACCCTATAATTTACAAGTACATCATGTCAGTAATGTTATATTAAGAAGTATGAAGAATACTTTTTCCTGAACCCCAATCCTGCAAAAATCTCCAAACAAGTCAAACAAATTAAAGATTAAGTAGGGAAGAAAACAATGAAACTGAACCTTAGAAAGAGAGTTATTTCGTGTTTTATTCATGGAGAAAATGTATCAGAAATACAGAGACTTGTCAAAACTATTTTCTGTGAAATTAACAGCTTTGGGGAAAAGCACAAAAATAATATTACAGCACCGCTATACTTTCATTTTATCTACTGCCTGCTTTTCAACCTTCAAGTAAGTGTATTTTTACAGTAAATTGCTTTTTTATAAAGAAAAACTTCTGTGAGAAAAAATTGATCAAGTCAGGAAGATTTTCAACAGGTTAATCATGGTGCCTGGGCTTTTGACAGTCAGCAAATTCACAATCTAGTATAACAAAGAGATGTTTACTACCAAAATTTTTTTTCCCCGTAACAGTTTCTCGGGCCCTAGGGCCTCTCTGGTTTTCTTAACCTTTGAAAAGACACTGCTTTAATCCTTTTTCCTAAAACATATGTTTTAGGAAATTATGTTTCCAGGGCTGGAAATATTTAGAAAGGGAAGAAAAAATGAGCACATTATCCAAAAAAAAAAAAAAAAAAAGGCACTACACTTATTTACCATCAATTTTCTCTTTTATTTCCCACCATTCCAGATTCAGCAGTTACTCTGTTACAAGTGTCACTAGCACTCAAAAGCTGAGTGTGAGGAATTAAAGCACAAGACACTGACGTGGCCGGACAAACAGACTGCCACAGACAAGGTGCTGCCTGCAATAGTGCCTACATACAGAACCTGTACAGGATGCAAGCACAGAGACAGGTCCCCTCCTCCTCTTGGGCTGGTGAAGACTGAAGGTCACTAGTGAAAGCACCCCCATCCCACTCTCTGGATTCACATGCATAGTTGTGGATGCCTCAGATACCAGCATAGTTCCTCTGTCTGCCCAGCACCCCTGCCTACATCCCAGCCCCTCTTACCTCTTATGAGAATTCTCTGCTTTAGCAACTGCTTATTTTATCAGCAGCGTATGTGACCTTAACACCATACTACTCACCACAACTTGCTGCAATCTCTTTCCCCAGTTTGCAATGCACTGCCTTCAGAAACATGCTGATTTTTCTTTACTTGTGAAGATGTGAAAGAATTTCAGTTTCACCATTGTTTGTAGTGAAAGAGAAACTTTTCATAGAGTAAGATTCAAGAAGCTCTCAAATTACCCATTCATCAGACTATGCTCTTGAAATTGAGAAACCTTTACTGGCAATCAACTTTTCACAGACTAATGCATGGTTCAGCAACTCTTTAAATATCAAACTGATAAATGTTTAGTTCTGGGGGGGGGGGGGGAAAGGAAAATTATAGGGATACCCACAGATTCAGTGTAATAACAATTGGTGCATGAGTTGCTATTTGCAGATCCATGTATACATGTGTTATCCATCCCGCAAGAGAACACTTGTTTCTCGTACTCAAAAGCTCATTCTAAATATTTTCAGCTGCAACCACACTTTCCTTTAAATCTTAACTGGAAACAGACTCCCTTTCCTAAAGATATTACATTATGAAAACAGGAGAAAAAAGAGCCCCAAACCCAGTAACACCGAGGTCACACCCAGTAGGTGCAAAGAACGCACTGTCTTTTGGAGAAGCTACTGGGGCGGTGGCAAGCAGGTGCTTTGACAAACTTCCATTTGAAAGCTGTTCCCTACACTAAGGGGTTGCATAGAAGAATGTTGATATCTGGCATGTGAGAAGGAAACCCAGGCGCTATTCACTTTGGGTCAGATTGAACATTTCTAAAATAAGCCTAAGTACAGAAGGTAAAACCAGAAAATTGTCTTCAAGGTTACCTTTCAGAATGTATCTCACATTGTTCCCTTGGCAAAGACAGGTGTACAATATCCTTCTTAAAACATACTGCAGAAAACTAGCTAGGCTGTAAAATACAAAAATACTGGTCTCTTCTAGGGGTCTCTGAGAGGACAAAACATTCTCAGGAGCTAAATGTACCCCCCCGACCAACCTCCGAAGCATTTGCTACATATTGATCCCTCTCCTAAAGCTGAACCTAGGCTGCAATAAATCTCAGGGCTTACTGCCTGCATGGCATTTATTTGTCAATTCCTTCTTCCATCAAGAGAAGTTGGAGATAAAAACAAGGAAAAAAAATATCAACAAAATCCAAATAATACAAAGTATTTGACAGAACCCTCACAGAGACAAAAGAAGGGACAACAGGTTCTCTCATCACAAGAGATTCAGGGAAAGACATACAACAACAAAGTCACCTAATATTTGCAAACACTACAGCAGATAGGACTCAATCTGTAATGATGGACAGTAGGTACACTTTTGAAAGATGTAAAAAGTAATTTATATTTGAGCCCAGGCTTTAGTTGATTAGTACAATAGGTTTTTGCCATATTTTTTCCCCCTGCTATATAAAGAAACTTAGGCTTTGCTTTGGCATTTTTTTCAGCAGAAGGAAATAAAAAGTAAGAGGAGCAGTAACAGGAGTGGACACACCAGCAACAGCAATGGCAGTGTCTGCTCCACTTCCTAGACTGACATACAAAGAGGCACAAAACAGAACATAATTGGCCTCTAAAGACTGTAATGACTCTGAGTTATTAATGCAGCTGCATTCCAATAGTATCTTGAGGATCTCTCAAACTTTAATGCCAAATCCCCATGACTACTAGAGTACCACTTTCTAAGTACTACAAGTAAATTAAGTGACTAGCCCAGGGTAACACTGGAAATCTGCATCAAAGAATCCAGCCCCACCCAGGAGACCCAGACTGAAGTTTTAACTATCAG
Organism: Pipra filicauda; assembly: GCF_003945595.2. Lineage (NCBI taxonomy): Eukaryota > Metazoa > Chordata > Aves > Passeriformes > Pipridae > Pipra > Pipra filicauda. The sequence goes on along the minus strand of NW_024103563.1, from coordinate 434,411 downwards.
ACTACCATTTCTTTCTTTACCTAAGAGTGAAGCTACAATGATCCCAGAGATAAATATTTCATAATGTCAAAAGCCACCACTAACTCACACTTTCTAGACACATACAGTTTCGGTCTGTCCTTGAAGTAGGAACATTGCAGAAGTTGTATGGAAGGTCAAGTTGTTTTTATATAAACTGAATAATGGCTGTTCTGCAGAATAATTGTGAGATCATAATTGTTCCTCTTAGTCCCTTAATCTCTCAAAGGAAACTGAGAAGAAAGAGCATGCTCCTTTCAAGTTCTCATCACATCTCCATTTTGGCAAGACATCTAGTCCAGATCTTTGTAAATTCACAAAGCCTGAGAAAAAAAAGCAGTATTTGGCATCCTACTTAAACTTTGCCATCTAAAAATGCAGAATTGCTTTAAATAGGACGGTATGCTTTGATTTGTCATAACGTTTATTATTGCATTTATTTTCTGCCTGCAGATATCATTAAAGATGATGTTTCATCTCAATATATGTATAAAATCAAAGGAATGAAGAAAGGTAGTATGCCTAATTTAATTACTGTCCTGGTTCTTTCAGTAAATGATGGTTGAGCATACCAATATGAATAAGTATTTGTAACTAAATGTCACACTATAATTATGAAAGAGCAGGAAATTGAGATACAGACTCTGATTCTAATTGCTCCATGATAACCATACAAATGCATCTCACTCAAAGTATTCTTTCATGACCCTGGAGTTCAGGACTGTGCTCTTTTGCTCTTCTTGTCTATTTATGAAGAAAAAATCTCTTGGCATCTAAATTATGATGTGATTCTCTGTGATGCTGCTCCATTTAGCTGAGTAGGATTTACAAGTACATATCATTAATAAAATTTATAACAGTCAGATAGGAAGCTAACATATATCCACCATTTGAATATATCATCTCTCCACACCAAAAAAAAGAGCTAAAAATTCTAATTTGCTCAGGAAACCAAGTATTTTGCTTGATCCACTGAGAACACACATCACAGGCCAATTATCTATATCCCAGACATGATCTAAACATATTCTGAGGCAATCACAGCTAGAAGTTAGTGTTACACTCCTCCTCAGCTCATGAACTAGGCTTGTTCACAACTCAACTTTTAAAGTAAAATACACTACAAGAGGTTTAGGATAAAGTCAATTTGGTAGCGGTTGCAGGGTTTGGGTTTTTTTCCCCTCAATTAAAATTGGAAACTGCACCATTCACTTACATAAATAACAGAACAGAAACAGGACTCTCAAAATTCAGTACTTCTTTTCCAGAATAGGGACCAGGATGCTCCAAGATGCTGGCAGACTAACTTTATACAGCCTGTGGTTTCTATTTAGTTTCATTCCAATTTAATACTAACTTCTCTAGTCATTATTTCTTCTTCTCTTTGCTTTCAGTAACTCTCACTATCAGAATCCTAACACATGCCCAGTCACAAGCATGCAATGGTTATTTTTGACTAACGCAAATATGCTCTTCTTATTTAATAATGCTACCCATTCTTTCACTGCAAAGCCTGCAAAAACCCCTTTTCCTCCATGCCCAGTGCTCTTTCAGAAGCTGTAGATCATTTTTAGAAGAGTTTAGAAGATGACAAGTTTTATTTCATTCTCTGGAGACCTTAAGTTACTCCATTACTGTGCAATATTTATTAAACGATGTTTCCAGGAGAAATGTGTAGCTTAGTAGAATATGTCCTTCTCAAAATATAAAAGTCCCTCTGTTTCTAACTTCTTCTAGCTGTGTAGAAACTAGTTGCATGTGACTGTCTGCTCCATACTTCAAAGCCATGTGGGAAGTCAGATGTACATGTGAAATCAGGCTGGTCACAGTTCTGGCTTGTGCTGCTCACCTTCACAACAAGAATTCTGATGGAGGAGTTGCAGGCATTTATTCAGCAAGTCTTTTTCTCTTACAAAAATAAAAACTGATACGAACTTCCCCTTTTAGTTGGTATTAGGATATCTATATAGTGGTGTAATTAATGTAGTGAAATCACACATCAGTTTTTGGTTTGTTCATTATTAGTACTACTTACTTTTTTATTATCTTATTGTCCAAAATTCATAGTGACAATGCAAGATGCTAATCAGCTAAATTATCTATGAACATCCTTTTTGGCAGAGGCACAGAGCTCTGTGTTATTTTACCATTACAAACTTGATTCTGTTCAAAACATGTATATATAAACCAAAATGTTTTTACACATTTCAAAAATGAACTGTAAAGGCAGAAAAGTAAAATGCAGTTATAGTTCAACCTGATCTGATACAACTCTAAAAGGTGGCATTTGGCAATGGCAAAGCTTTCAAAATAGCTCAAGGAGTTGAGCATCCAATTCCAAATAAAAATCAAAATATGTCATTGTTTATAAACACAGAAACATAATTTGCTGCCAACAATACATTAATGAACAATACATTCAAATTACCTAAATATCTAGTATCTAGTTCAAAGCAGCAGTCTGATAAAAACACATAGTCAGGATCTTTTTGTCCTATTTTCTATTTAAAGGCAAATTAAAACCTCTAAAAAATCTGCTTTCCTTGCACTGACAAACACCAATGGATTACATGGGCACCTTATTAAACTCTTGGAGACAACTTCTGCTTGCGAGCAGGACATCTGCTTTGCTAGAAAATCTCAGGAAAAACAGCTAGCCAGTGCTATTTGGCCCTTTTCAGTTCCTATGCTGTTGCCACCATCTTACAGAAGTGGATACCATCTATCCAGACAACAGCTGTGCTAATGTCAAAGCTCACTGCCCACCACAGAAACTAAAGCCAACTCCCGGCTTCTGCCAGGAGCCACCCTTCAGCTGGCTGAGGACTGGCCCCGGAGCCAAAGGCTCCTTGCCACCCCCCTGCTTCGGGCAGGGCAACAGTGGCAATGAATCCCAGCTGATGCACCTCAGCCAAGGGGCTGACTTTAAGTGATTCGCTGCCAAAACAAGTAGTATAACTTATACATTTTTCTATTCCCCTATTACATTTCAAATATGTTTCACATCTGAAAATCAAGTAAATTTATTTCTGGTTTACAGTTTGTAACTATCAGTGTCAATGACCCACTACCACCACTACATTTTTATGTACTTTTTCTATAACAACATCTGTATTTTTCCCCACTCTGGTCAAAAAAACCCACCAAAAGACCAAAGGGGTTTCATCTTAGCTCTGCACTCCTACCCTCCATTAAAAAATTCATAAAAATCATTAGTACATTCAATTAATACACACAGGAGGAGCTTGAAACTCATCACGGAATTTTCCCACAGTTTGTTCATCATATTCAAAATAACTACCTAATTAAATTGTTGGTGTAATGACCCAGTGATATTAGTTTGATTGGGTGCTGATGGCAATTGATCTGCAAGCTAGCTGGATTTAAAAGAAATACAATATAAATTCTCATCTTTTTCTTTCTAAAAAACAAATGCACTGTTTTTGTTGGTGAGGCTGATAATACCTATAGTAGTTATGTTGCTGTATTTTGACATTTAAATAAGTCTGTTTAAATTGTGTGTCCCAGACAAAAACCAAAACAGTGTTCCTACCTTGCCCTTGGAGTCATGCAGTAATCTGTCAAATGATTTTTTTTTAATACACATACATATTTGTGTTATGATAGAGTATTCTAGCCCTAGATACTATGCTTGGGATGTCACTAATGGGCACTAAATAAAAACTGCCTAATACCAACACATTACAAAGTTAGAGCCCACAGTTTCCAAGAACTTCACTAAGATGTGCCTCTCCCTGCTCATTACTGACAGTGTCAGGTAGACAATATACCACAGCATTGCATTTTAAACATAAAGAACATCTATTTAATAACTATTTTTCTATTTTTTATCAGGTATACATGAGCAAGTGTTACAGTATAAGAGTGATACTACTACATCAGAGCTTCATATGCTCATTCCTTTCATTTATATTAACATAAAGCTACACCAGAACAGGCCCTTCTTTCTCAACATCCACTAGCAGAAGAAAATACAGAGAGAGCACATAAGAGCCACTGCCACCATATCGAAAGTTACTTTGTCAAGTCACATATACTCTTTTTCATTCATAAACCTTGAGCAACTACCAAAACATGTATTACCACAGAGTTCTGAACACACTTAAAAATGTTTCTAACAGGCGTGATCTTAACTCAGGTTTGATCAAAATGTGCCCATCTCTGAAAGCGTTTGGTTTTTTGAGAGTTGAATAATATTTAGATGGATTATAAAGTACACTGTTGTATTTCCGCTTTTAATCCATTTTTTTTCAGCAAATAAAGAAAATAATTTCATTTCTGAAATATGCTGCCATCCTTCTTGTATACGCTGGATTACAGCTTTTCATCTGAGGCTGAGGCATTAAACCCAAAATGGCTGAAGCACTGGCCAAAGACAAATCTCCTCTAAAAAATTTAGCAAGCTACATTATTCAAAACTATTCAGCAAGCATTCAAGCTACAACATGATGGATGCGCAGGCCAGTCTGGGTATACAGCTAATCAATATCACCCTCATGAATAGTCACTGCATAGTGTGGAGCCTGATGTGGAGGAGACAGGCGCATGTGCTTAATATTCGGTGCCACAAGCAGTGCCCCTGACTTCAGCCCAATCACTCGCTACAAATCCCAGCTACACCCACACAGCTTTGTAAGAAGAGGCAGGGCACAGGTTTTATGACACTTGTGGTAAACACTTAAGAAATAACAAAAGCCCTTGGATAGCTGTGCTTTTGTGAACTTTCAGAAAAGGCTACTTATTTACTGCAGTCCTGATTTAATGACAACTAACTGTATAAAACCATTCGGTTTTCAATGAGCTATGGCACAACACAAGCACACAACTCATGTACATTAATGTGCATTACTTGAATAAATTCCCCCCTGCTTATACCACTGAATATAAAGGTTTTCCTCATACATTTGACTAATCAATACTTGGAATCAAATACATCTTGTTTCATGAGGGAAAAGGAAAATGAATGAGGTTAAATTAATGCTGCCACTTTCTATAAACCGGCAATAGTTTCCCGCTACAGAAACCACTAACTTCATTATTTTGCAATAGGAAATCAACGCTGCAGCATGTTTTAAAAGTCTAATTTACTAGAGCAATAAAAAGGCACCCTCAAGGCTCATCATGTATGTCATATTATGCTTAATTTTAAGCATTCCAGCTTAAGAACAGTAGGCAAAACTCTCAGCGAATCAAGTTGATTAGTATTTTGAATTTGTATGCTGTAGTGCTCTCCACTCACTAAGTACTATATAAATATTATTTTATTAAATTACAAAGCAATTGTGTTAGGCGGGATAATAAAATGTCTCTGTCTTACATTCTTTATCTCGACAATACAGCCTTTAAAACAGAAGCAAAAGCAGTAAATTAAAGCAGTAAACTCACAGGGAGAAGGTCAGAAGTTAGGGTATTCAAGACTTCTGAAGCTGTGCTAGGACTAGCAGGGCACAGAAATCTACATCCAAAGTAGAAGCATCTGCCTGAGGGGTTTGCAAGTATCTCCTTATCTTCTATTGCATGGTTAGAGAAAAGGTTTGGGTTTTTTTTTTATTATTTTCTAGTACTCATCAGGGTTCACAGCACCCTTTTGCAGGAACCCTATTTCATGAGGATGCTGCTGGAGAGCAACTAGCTCATTAGGGAAAAGCTGAGAGGATAGAATAAGAACACAGGTAAAAAATGAGTTGGAGTAATGAATAAATAAAAAACCAAACACAAACAATGAAAGAGGTAACAGATCTTTGCCTCTTTCTCCTTTCTAACTCTATATTTTAATTAATACAGTGTTCCACTTTCTGGAACAATGTCTCCTTGCCTGCCAACTGGCTCCTCGCTCCTCTTTAAAAAACTCCTTAATAGCCATTTCTCCCAGAAATCCTTCTAATAGAATCTTATTTCCTATTCATAAATGGTCCCTAAAATTATGGTTGATTGATATGATACAATTCTTTTGTTAAATTATTATTATATTGTAAACTTCAGTACAAAGTCAAAGACATATCCTCACCCTGGCAAATACTGTTCTTTACAACCGCAGCAGCTAAATGTAAAAAATACTGTAAATCGTGTCTTAAATAAAAAATTTCTAAAAAACTAAAACTCCTAATAACATTTAAGAGATTTCTCAATTTGCCATTAACCAGCCAACTGTATTTATTAACTGTGGCACTATGCTTCAGAATCGTTATGTTTCAATGACACAGCTTGCTGTGTACAGCCTCCCGACCAAGGAATAGTTTGTGATAGTCAAGTTAAAAATGCAATGTTAGGCCTTGTATTTGTGTAATTTCTCATTAAAGATTTTCATAGGCTTTTGAAGTTTACTTATCCTTAGCTATTCCCTAGTTATCCCTCTGCAACAACTGAAGAAAGAACTGAATTCTTTTAAAATTATACCTCTTCATATTTCAATGTATTTTTTAAAATACTGAAAGGAGCTTCTCTTGGAACATTTCTCCCTACAGTAATTCCCCACAGAATTGCTTACTGGGAGCCACATGAGGCAGAAGTGAATTGTAATATGGCTCTAGGACTGCAGGCCTTAGCCAAATAAATGCTATAATCAGCATCAGTATGTAGAACATCAACAGGATTTTTTCTGTACTGCAAATAGTCACAGTAGTGTTAATAACTCTGACTTTCAGAAGAGAAGAATTTTAACTTTTCCATGCAAGACACAGCATTTTCTATCATATTTTTACACTCAAACACCTTCATTTTTATAACAGACATAGAACACTCCCAGATGACTTCAGTATGATACACATGTGAATGTCAGATACAAAGATCCCTTTCAAGTATTTGAGAAACCCAAGGAACTTGTTGAGAAAGTAAACAAATACAGTAACCACTGAAATATGTAAAGCTGACATAACATAGGGCTGAATCTTATATATGACAGCACATACCAGTAGGGAAAAAAAGGCTCACAAACCTGTATGTCTGATTGTGTTGACTGAATTTTAGTGAGGCAAGCCACAGGTAAACTGTCAAGCCCACTGTCTTAAAGAAGCCTTTATAAAGAGTTCAACAAACCTACTACCACCAGAAATTATGAAAAATCAACTACTCTTCAGGCCACTCACATACTCAAAGAATTAAGAAGCCCCTTGGTTTTATTCAAATTCAATTAAAATAATATATTCTACCATAACAGTGCTGGCTCATTCTCTGTGTGTAATTTGTTGTCCTCTTGTTTCTGAAGGGGGCAAGATTAAAGATCTTAAAAGACAGAGTGCTTCCCAATTACCTGAAAGAGCTTATATGTACATGTCCAGAAATATGATCATTTTCAATTTGCTGAGTTTTTAAAAGGTTAAAGTTCTGCATTACACTAATTGTATATCTTCAAAATGCTTGATCACTTGATCACTTCTGTATTCCAGTGCTTATTTAAAAAATCACATCAATAATATTTGATTATGTATTCTAACTGAAGAAGTTTATAAGAATTCTATTTAGGTAGGAATGGAGAGGCCGAAAGTGAAAACAGGGAATGGATTGACTTGGAACTGTTAAAAAGAATTTTGGTTGAAAAGTCTTAGATCCTGGAAGTGGGCAATAGCTTAACGCAGGAATCAGAAAAGCAACTTTTAAAAAATGTTTAGGTGTCAGTATCTAACTCAAGGGTTTTCTGTACTGCAGTGGTATGCAAATGCTAAAAAACTCTGCAAATCAAGCCTCTTACCTCAATATCTTAAATTAAGAGGATGACTTACAATCACACTAATCATTTTGTGCCAGATCCTAACACAACATAAAGACATCAGCTTTATTGTGTCAACATATCAAATTGTGTCAACATATACTGTGGCTCTATCCTACCAACTCTTTCTTCCAATTGAATGACTCAAAACCAACAGTGATGGCTAGGCAAATCCTAAATTTTTTGCAGACAGACCCACCACCAAACAAATAAATCAAAGAGCAAATATTACTAAGATAAACACATTTGTTTTTAAAGACAATGTGCACACTGCAACATAAGTCTCTACATTACTGCTCAGAATAGGAATGGTCATCATTCTTCAAAGGGCAGTGCAGATCTCTGTTTTAAAAGCACCTCATTTGCTCTGGATAATGAGCCAAGAGTAGAAAGATCATGTGTCATATCACATCTCCATCTTAATTACTTCTCTATCAAGTATAATGTCATTTAGGCATTATGATCTCAGTTGTTCCAGAAGCTGCTATAAATCTTTGTAATCATACACTGGACATGACTTTTCCTTCACTGTTAATTCAGTGCTTTGTAAATATAAAAAAAGGAGGAAAAACACATGTGAGGCCAAGCGCAACATGTTAGGGAAGTTTATTTATGGAAAATGGTTCTGCCAGTTAATTTGTTTCCAAGAGGTCCAGGGAATAAACAAGTCAAAATGCTATGATTTCTTATAAAATGTTAACGTTTGTTTTAAGCTATTTAAAGCATGTTTCCCATGCGTTGACTTTCTGCAACCAGTTAATAGCATTATTCAGTCCAGGTTAGAAAGGGCCTTTTCTGTGCAGTTCATTTGTTGCATCCTAACTCCCAGTAATTTAGGAAACAGTGATCATGCACATATTGCTGCTACAACCCTCCACAATCTCTACCAAATAAAATAGATGTTTCATCATATATGTAGATATGCCGACAAGTTTAAAAAGCACAGTACAATGGTTAAACAGAATTATCATACAGATAATTCAGATATGTTCACAGAATAATCATACACAGAAAATTTGAAACAAGAGCATAGTTCAAGCAGTTTAACTGTAACCATTGCTAAATTTGCATCAAAGAAGGGCCCAAAACTGCAGATGGCACATACCAGCCAGCACATGGCTCAAAAACCCCACTTTCATGTGAGTCTGCAGGAATGGGCACTATTGGCACCTATGTGGGTGAATGGACAAACAGGGGTCAGAAAACAGCAAGTAAAAGAGAGGGTGAGAATTATTCCTGCTTAAAAAACAGAGTAACACAACAGAATACAAAATCAAAACTCTACCTGTGATCAAGTACAAATCTCATGTATGATTTAAGACTCTCCAAACCCTTTTGCATTGGCAGGACTTTTCATATTCACGGACTAGACACTACACTGCCCCACATCACAGCCAAAGGAAATGCAGCGTTTGTCAGGTGACACAACTTAGCATAACCTTGCATAATCCTATTATAAAACTGTACTGAACACTCTATGAATTGACCTTGTTTATTGCTACTAATCAAGGCAGTGCAACAGGGCTTTAACCAACCCATGAGAGAAACGATCAAGTTACGCTCACGTATCAAGTCAAACCTTCTTTATCTGAAGATTATTCTGGCACACACAAAATGTGATTGCAATTATATCAGCAATGCTCTTTTTGTAAATGCCTGGGGTAGGCAGCAGTCATTTTAAGTATCTAGAAAAACAGATGGGTCTGCCCTTGGCGCTGAAATTCTTACATAGCTGTAAAAATCAATTCCATTTCATAACTGACCATATGAAGTCCAAATGCAGTGTAAAGAGCATTTTTTCTGATCAATTACACATATAGAAATAACACAACAAAATGCATACTGCTATTCCCCTTCCAAAAAAATTACTTCTTTTTATTTCCAAGTAATTGTACTGAAAACATTTACTTTATATTTCTAGAATAATAGTACCTCATTGAAGAGGGTCAGTATTTATCTGACTTACCAGAACGATGGTGATGTTGTTCTTCTAGGAACTCCAAGTCAAGCATTAGGTCATCTTCATCCAACTCACAGGAACCCAAGTTATTCAAAACATCCTAATATATATTAAAAAAAAAAAAAACCAAAAAACATTTAGATAGAAGTGTTAGCCATATTGCTCTGCATAAAATAATTATCAATCAGATCTAGAAAATACGTTTAAGCAGGAGCTATAGAAAGTTTTTCTGCAAACACTGGACCAGTGAAAAACAGTACGAAACAACTGTCCAAATGTTTTTGTCACCACTCTCTCTTTGTAGAGGATCTCAAATATTTAACCAAAAAATCCCAAAGTACAAGTAATACCATTTATACATCTTTTTAAAACATTCAGTGATGGGTGTCTTTGTAACTCTAATCATAACTTCTTATGAAGACAAAAAGTGTTATTCTTAGCACAACATAAAAGTTTCAGTACTTGTTTTTTATTAAATTTTGAAATTCTAAGCACTGCCTGCCCTTAGCAATATACTCTGAAGAGGGATTTACTGTTCTATTTATCCAAAGGATAAAGAGACACAAATTTAGGATAAACAGGAAATTCAGGCATGAATTATCAACTCGTGAATTTTTAAGTATTTCTGTGGGTGGCAAAGGCTAACACAGACAGACAAGAAAGCCTGACTGTGAAGTGTAGCTGCTTAGGTTCCCCATTTCCCAAGTTTTAACCACAGACAGATAAGGCAGCTTTACACAATGCATCCTCTGAAAAGATAAAATGGGTAGAGGGGCTACAATTAAAACAGAGCAAAATAGTAGCTTTTCACACTACCTAATCCCTACAGGATTACCTTCTCAGAAGATAAAATGACTAGTTATTTCTCAGGTAGATATCTTTACTCTGTAAACTCTGAGTACAGCAATATCACTATTTAGGTTTCATCTGGGGTCATGAAATGGTGTTAGCTCGGCCTTCGCAAAGCCCTGCCTGGAAAACCAGGGTCTGTAGCCAGACACAGGAATGACAGTCAGTCTCAGAAGAGACAAACTGCTGACAGGGGACAGAGAGGCACCCTGGGAGCCATGGCTGAAGAAAACCTCTCCTCTGCCATCTGGGGAGCAGGCAACACACACCAGGAGAGTTCACTGTCTTGTTCCCTGTTCCTATGCTCACCACAGGCAACTTTGGAAAATGAAGCAATGAGGCAATTTTCTTCTCTAGCCCCCACCAACCTCAAGTGGCTATACTCAATGTATTAAAAGTGATAGTCATACTCCATTTTCTTCCCATGTATATTTTATTCTAAAGTCATTTCTTTTGATGTGATATTATGATTTTCTCCACAGTCACCAACATCTAATCAAAGCTATTCATGCACTCTCCAGCTGGCATTTTGTTTGAATCTACAAGCAATATTGCATAGCCCAATTCTTCAATTCACCCACAAGCAAAAAAGGTCAGTAGATCCTGCATGAGATGCTGGCACTCCTTACATTTCACATGCTCCCAACATCAATGTAACCCAGACAACATAGCAAATCAGCGTGAAGGAGGCCACGCTATTGTCCCAAAGTATCAAGCTGTCTGTGAGATCTCCATATAGCAATCTGCTGCATAGAAAGCAGAGAAAAATAACAGTTACATACATTAAACTAGTCAAGGCCCTTCCTGACTTCAGTTCTAACCATTTTTTTTTGGTTCCTTCTAATTCTTTGAAGTCTTTTCCCACCACAACAGATGTCAACTCTTATTCACACTCACCACTTGTACCTAATTCAATTCTTTTGAATAATTATTTCTTCAAACTCTTTCAAAAACAACACACAGGCAACACAAGGACTTTTTCTTGCATTCTTTCCCTGACTTACGATCAGGGCAGGAAAACTTCTTCTGAGATACAGAACACACTGCTATTACTATATTTTTGCTCCCTTTTTAAATTTAGATGCTCAAGCTTGAGCAAATGGCATATTAAACAACTCAGAAAGTACAACATACCTTGCTTATATATTGTTTTATTAATGTAAGAAAAAGACTTGGAGAAAAAGTCCATGGGAATAATCCTTGCAGTTTTTAAGCAACAGCTAAATGTTTTTCATACCAGTAGAAGTAAAAGATCAAAAGGTTGAAGTACACAGGTTTGTCTATCCAACTGACTCCACACTGATATTAAAGCTGAGAATCCTTTGATAAGCTATACCAGCAGTAAGGAGCATGATTTCATGCTAATTGAGCATCTTCTACATTTTGTGCAGTAACTTATGCGTGGTCTGAAATCTTAGGAGATTGCCTGTGAAAACAGTGATTCACAGCCCTCATCAAGAAACAAATTCCATTTGATTTGGAAAAAACAAACAAACACAAACAGAACCACAGTTTCTAAATTAAAAAAACTCCTGTATAAGATAGACCAAAAGGAAAATGTTTGTATACAACCCTTCTCCTTATTGTTGCACTTCAGGATCGTCTTCACTTGCAACCTCCAGAGAGGAGGTAAACCATGCTCCATCTATCCTCTCTATCCTGTGAGGCTGAAGTACACCCTGCTCAACACAACACCTCTTCTTGTCCACCTGAACTAAGGGTTCCCAGCTGCCCTCCCAATGCATCCTTGCCCTGCCTTGCCTACAGCCTCTTCAATTGCACCAACAGCAGGGCAAGCTACAGTGACAAAGAAAAGCTCCTCCAGGTTTATTCTTCTCATAAGTACCTCCTCTGAGGAAATAGTCTCCCTCTATTCCCAGAAGCTCACTTGTTCTTTATAAAGGGGCAAACGACAGAACTGGGACCCAACAAATTAGAGCAGCTACTCTCCACCATGGCAAGAACGAGGGTTTGACAGAGCTGCTCCCCTGCCAAGGATGTCAGCGATGGCACTGCAGCTGCTTTCCTGCTCTGATCACCCACCTGCGGGCAGAGTTCTTCCACAGAGACAAACCAAAACCGAACTCACAAATGTATAAAAGCCCACCCCACCAGAGAGCATTAGTTAAGTTCCCAGGGCTGTTCTGAGTAATATTTTCTGAAAACATATAATTAGAAAATAAGAGAGCCAGGTTCCTAAAATGACCTGCCTAATGTCACAGAACAGCTCAGCAGTACCACTGTGAGTGCACACTAACCTCCACCCCTCTGCTTCCTCACCAGGATCCATTACTCCTTTGTTGCTATGACAATTAGTAAAAATTGTCTTTTTTTTTTCAAAGTTTAATATCTCTTGACCTTTTTCCTGTTCTCCCCCTCACCACCGATGCTGCGTCCTTTGAAGAATAATGCAATTAAATATTAAAAAAAAATAAGAGAGATCAAGCCCTAAAGAGCATTCCAAGTAAATAGCTTCAAGGTTTTGCTACCTAAAGAAAAAGAAATTAATGCTTTCATCAAGGTCTCAAGGAACCATTTGTTGTCTATTTATGGTAGCATACCTTTCATTTTTTTTAGGAGGCAAACCATTTAGTTGAGGCAGAACCTTGTAGCAAAAACCTCTTTATTGACTCTGTAATAGCCCCTTAGAAGTCTTAAGACATACTTCCTAGTTCTGCTGTCTGCCTGACTTCTATCATCATTTTGCCTTTATAATATATTCAAAATTAACATAATGATGCTTTTTTCTTCTAGTTAGTCTCAAAGTTGATCACAACTTGTGAGAAGCGCATGTGAACACAGTCAATCATTTGCCTACATCTCTCAGTTTTTCCTGGTCAACACAGGTCACAACCAGTTTAAAAACTGGTAAACCCAGTTTACCAACCACCCTTTCCACCATTGACTTGATTAACTATGACTACTATTTAAATATTTCTATTTAAACAAGAATTTAGTAGAGATAATTTAAACATTACTAATTAAGAAAAAATAGCAGCAGAACAAAAGTAAAATGGTTTAGGATGCTTTTCATAACTGATAATGGTTGTAGCAGAACAGAATGCTAATCCAAGAATATTTCAAGGCATCAGTAACTTCTTACTAATAAATTCCATATTTAAAATTCTTTCAGCAACAACAAGAAGTATAAACTTCTATTTTCATCCAACAGTTAGGTATCTTACTCATGGTTCCTTGAACTCAATGATACTCAACTTAGTTGTGACCGGGCCCAGAACTTCTTAACATTCTTAAGTAATATGACCTAAGAAGAGTTTTAGTATGAAAAGATGCTCAGTGATTTGCATGGATAGAATTCAGAAAAAGCTGAAACATTTTAGTGATAGAGATGTATTAGACATGCAGTTCCTCTCAGCCAGATGATGTGTATCTGGACAATAAGTTCACTCAGGGTTGCTAAATGGTGTTTCCTTTCTCCTTTATTACCTTCCCTATCTCCCATCTCTCTTTCCAGCTTCCCTTCCTATAACCACTCAAAGGAAATCTAATGCATAATACATAAATTTCAGTACCTTTCCACAATAGTCAAGTATTTAATTATTTGTATACCTGTTCAGTACTTAAAATGAGTTTGAAAGCTGGAACAAATAACGACAGCTTTAGTAGTCAATACATATAAAATGAATGCGATAACATGTCTCCAATTACTGGGCTTAATCAAATAACAAAAAGTAAATAACATTTCTTTATAAAGGGTCCTTTACTATGTTTTTTTCTTTCAAATCATAATTCCAAATAATCATCTTACACATAGTGAAATTACTGCTTATGGAATTACAGTAAAAATTGACTACTCTGGTATTAAAAAATGGTAATAAAACACACATATGAATATGCAAATACACTAAAGCATATTATTTTGTTAAGCAATGTAACTCAATTCCACATGGACCCAGCAAAACTGTATCAATTGCACAATATACATAAACAAAGCAGGGTAAATCCATGTAGAACTGAGTATTTACGACTAAGAGACAAACCAAGATTAAGAATTGGGTTTAGGTAACAAATTTGCCCATTTAAATCAGCCAGTAAGCAGTGACACCAGTCGAAAGATTAATTTCTTTGTTCTCACACATTTTTATTCTAGACTTCTTGCTCCTATACAATTGAAATTAAATAATTATTGAAATAATAAGCAAGGTTCTAAAGGCTACAGAAACATGTTCTCTATCATTATCAGCATCTTTGGAGGGCTGTATACGTTATATTATAATTTATTCTAATTAACATGCTCAATATGATATTCAATGGCTTCTGTATAGTTTTCATGTTCTATTCTGGTATCTTGGGGGAGATTCGGCCCTGACAAATCTTGTTTTGCTGAGCAAGAGGATGTATGGGTTTTTTTCCTAACCAGTGTTTTGTGTTACCACACAGGCCTTGCATTTTCCAGTGTATTTCAAGATTCTTTGACACAATTTGAGATTTCCATTTCATTACTGTATTGTAATACTGCAACAAAATCTTGACTATTGCTTAGAGATGGTTCAAGGCTTTGAGAACCTGAGGTCCAGCAAGCAACTTAATGAAGCTACAAGACTGAAGCACTGGTGTGTTTGCAATTTCTCAGTTCATAAACATTTCTCTCAGACATATCCATGGCTGAAGACGGTATACGCAGAAGCCACTGAAAGTTAACTCAAGTTATAAATACATTGATATAACCTTTCTATCGTGAACTTGAACATATTGACTACATTTTAATCTTTAACATATCTTTTGGTCAAGCTTTGCATCTGTGCTCAACAAAACCACTATTTTTTTCCTCTAAAGCATTTTGTCATTTGTGCTTCCTCTGATGGGTGCCTTGCAAAATATTCACCACTGCTGCAACTCAAACTGAGCAGATGAGCTTTGGTCACAGGCATCCCTCTCTGAAACCCATGTTTTCATCATCACCTTTATTGTATACAGATGCATTTCTCCTCAACTGTCTGTAATTCTACTTTGCTGCCTCTCTAGACTATACCAGATAAGTCCTAAACCTCAGGGAAGGGAGTAATTCTTTAAAGCTTTTTTCCCCCTGAAATAATAATAAATGTCTCTTTTGCATAACGGATTATGCAGCAATCACTGGATTTTCACAGATATTTTTAGAACTACAAGAACAAAATTTTAAATTCACTTTTCAAAATATGCTTAGGGTTCTGTTTTGTCTGTCTTTCCCCCTACACTGGCCTCTAGACATCTTCTGGATTGCCTTCCTCTGTGTTATTGTTCTTAACTATTTTCTAAATACAGATTTTCATATATTAGGGGGTGGGGGAGGGGCATTTCCAAAAGGTAAGGAGTTAGTGTTCATACCTCCCCATTGAAATGATGCACTAAATGTGGTTTATAAAATTCCTCTCAGAGTATAACAGTGTGTTAATATTTAATATTATAGAATCCTTTTTTCCTTCATTGTAGAAATATATGTGGGAGGCTATTTAAAATCAATGCCTTTGCAAGAGTACATAGAAAATACACTCTAGGGAGAATAATTTGTTTTTTTGTAAAGTCACATGTATGACAATTCACCTGTATCTCCTCAGGGTCACTGCACATCTGATGCTGGAAAAGATCAGAATTAAATACTTATTTCAAGACTGAAACGATTTCTAAAGATTGCCGAAGGATAGTACTTCATCAAAATTGTATTCAGCAAAGAAACACGGCATACAATCAGCATAAGAATGAAAACTGAGACATACTCAAGGAAAAAGAAAGACCTTGAGCTATTTAAAGTAATGTTAGAAGCTCGAACTGTACCTGAATAATTCATGGACATAATGAAGTATTTCCCCTTCTGCTCTCTCCCACACACTTCAAAGGGAAAATGAAAGTACATGAAATCCAGCAAACAGAAGAACTTTTAAAAACATGGAATCCCTGCCAACAGCTTAAAAATCTTTGTATCAAATGTAAAGCTTATACATTACTTTCATATACCAAGACCAGCTTAAAAGCGTTCTTTTTTCCTGAATAGCACCACCCAAAAACCATTCCCCATACAAATAAATTAGAGACTTCACAAAGGAAAAAAGTAAATGTCATAATGTTCAGTAAGAACATTTTCTGTAGCTATCGTGTGGAAACCCATTTATATTATAAATTAATGTGCCCTTAAGAACCAAAGACAGAAAATTAGCAATGGAGGGAACTGTCTAACTATTAAGCTCAGATCCATCACACTATTCTCCAAAATATTTTCCGCGTTGCACTCTTTTGGCTGTGTAAGGGAAGTGCAGTATTTCCTGTCCTACTGTTGTCACTGCCCTTTCGATTCTCTCTGTGCATTAAATCAATGTCTGCAATGATGCTCCTTTTGCCTGAGTGATTATAACTAATGTACTCTCCTAACAGGTCTCAGGTTCGCACTCGTCCACACAGGGTTCCCTCAGTCACAGCACGGTCAGCTCCCTGAAGCCACACAGGTGTAACACAGCCCAGCCCAGGCACCACTGGTGGCAGGAACAGGGTCTGAGCATGCTCCTGTCCTGCCACAGTGTCGGTTAAGACCAGATGACAGGGAAGTGGTACCTACCTTCAGAAGTCCACAGGGAAAAGCATTTGAACAAACATCGTGCTGATGTATGGCACCAGTGTACCCCTCTCCCCTTCTTAATCAGCTTCCCTGTCACCAGGACAGCAAGCATAGAGATCATAGGGTAGGGAACTTCAGTCAGGGGTCACTAGCCCACCTCCCACGGCAAACCTACAAGGGATTATCTTCCTACATAGCAACTGTAGATGCTGCCAGCAGGTCTTGGATATATTCTCTGCTGTGGAACAATTCAAACACCACAAAGCTGGTGACAATAACATGCAGCTATTGATCATAGCTGTAACCTGTCTGTAATAACACTGGTCAATGTCAGTGGACTCACCTTTGCAGGAGTAACCAAAGCCACACTCAGTATTTGCTTGCCTTGAACTCAGATATATGCCCACAAAAACAGAGGGGCCAAAGCCAGTGTTTTTGTAGCACAGTAATGCCACTAACAGTGTAAATGGTAACAACACACAAGTATTTTTTAACACTGCTAAGCACAGGAATATAAATAACATTTAGTTCCAAAAACTCAAACAAAGGACAGTGACATATTTGCACAAACTATGTACAGGAAAACATGCAAACAAAAAAAATCTCAAAGTTGATAGCAAAGGTGGTACAAAATGCAGGAAAGGTGTGTGATGGAATCAGAACTAGTGCTGATCCCAAAAATAAGATAACCTATAGGGGAGGCATATAAGGTTCCCTCCCTTTCTTTTTGTGGAGGAAGCTAAGAAAGACAAATACACCAAGGGTGAGTAAGCAAAGATGAGGAAGGAAGAAGTAGCACAGTTTGGCACCAGTTTCCAACACCTGAAAGTACAGGAGCCTGGCCTCCACAGCCTCAGTGAGGGCAATGCCAACGATCACTGCCATCACCAGTACTCACATCCCAGCAAGACTGGCCTTGTTTCTCACTCTCCTAAACACTCACACTTTCGACATCTTTAATACATGCACTTACATACTTATATGTATGTGCATATACCTACTTGCACCACACAGTCACAGATAAACAGCTCTTAAGAGAGCTAGGAGACAACAGATGCCCTCAGCATTTAAATTTTAGCACACTTTATGCATCTATTAAGTATTTGAAATCCATGTTCAAGTCAACCCTAGATAAGGATCAGCTTCTGACAAACCAGATAAAGACAGCAACCACCTAACCCTGAATTCGCTATCTGGCAAGAATATCAAAGTAAAAGCCACATTTGAAATGTGCACAGCCTTATGCACACCAGAAACTTTGAGAGACTGTTTGCCATTCTTTCAAATAATTCTAGAGCACTCAGATTCACTTTGGTTGTAAACAGAATCAAGACAACTGGATTCTCTGTGTTCAAAAGGGTGTATACATTTTTCATCAGAATCCTAGGGAAAAAAACCCACTCTTTAGAAAGTATGAAAATGCAGTCAAAGAAATGCAATAAAGCTTAAAAGGACCAAATAAAGCCTCCTTTAATAGATTTTTTTTTCCCCTTCACTCATACACACATATGCTTTCCTCCCAGCAGAGGGATACATCTGCAGCACGTAATTTGCTTTGTGGATTAGTTAATGTTTTTACAGCTTTTGTAATGGGCAAAGCGTTATGCAAGCGTTCTAGTGCAGTCATTATCATCACATAGCTTTGGGAAAGTTTTCTAAACTTGTGCCAGATTTTTCTGCCAAACACAGAAAAAGTTCCTTGAGCATCTCTATCCTGCATTTATATAGGATATCATTTATACCATTTTTTGAAGCTTATTTGTATATACCTTAAAGATGTGAGTACAAAAGTGAGTACATTATTCAGCACATGGAATGGTGAGGTAGATTTTTCCAAAACCATTCAAATTAAACACATAACTTGTATCTAAACATTTTGTCAGTTGAAACTTTGTCTGTGTCCTGAGAGCACCTAAGTCAATGCTCTGGTCAGTATTTAAAGGGTCAAAATTGCTTTGTGACAGCTAAACAATCTTCAATTTTATTTTTACCTTTTCTCAGCCAGTGGTACACACAGAGGAAAACAAACAAAAGAAAAAGGAAATAACCATAAGAACTAGTGAAGCCCTCGGTGCCAAAAGGAACAACATTTAAATTCAGGGGATACACGAAGGAGACCCTCAGTATCATGATAAACCACTACCATCCTATATCAAACTCTTACTTAAAGAATATTATTGTTCTGACAAACCACATCTGGTACACACAGCTGAATTCAAAACCCATTTCCCCAAATCAAGCTCAAAGGCTGATTGATTTTTCTTGCAACTAAAAGAATGTCCCAATTTTAGTTGTATCGTGTATACTGTTGGAGTCAGCATTTTTGGATGTCAAATGACAATAATCTATTTTATGGCTTGAGCATGATTTTGTTTCTAAGAAAAGACTAAGAACTTGCTACATATAAAAAACTCAAAACTCTTCTAGACATACGATTAAATAAATATTTTTTCTAGTAACAGGAGAATTCAATACTTTTTTCTTCCCAATATTATTATAAGGCAATTCAAGGCTGAACCTTCCATTTCTAATTCTAATTTCTAGCCTGTAATATCGGCGATAAATCACTAAAAAGTGAGCTCTGTAAATGAAACCACAAGTGACCCCTTACTATAGTGTCATTAATGCAATATATAATAGATATGCTATTGCTAATATTATTTGAATTCCTTCTGTTTCCATGGCAACGTTGGCCTACGGCTGCTCTGGTAAACAGGGTTTTATATCATTCTTTGAGAAACGCTTCTGCTCATGTCATTTTTCCACTAGTGCATACTCTTCTCCACTTTCTTTGTTTTGGTTTTTTTTTAAAGAAAAATTGTAATGGCAATTACTGGTCCAGAAGAAAGTGGTTTTTTTATTATTTTTTTTTTAGTTATTGCAGTTGGACAGCCAGTGAATTAGGAATTTGAAGCAAGATAACCTGTTACAAGCTTTGTCAGCAGTACAAAATACAACACTCCACCTAAATGGAGCAGTATCTAGCAGTATCCGAATCTAACAGAGACAGAAACCATAACCACTTGCTCGAGATTCTGCAATGCATACATTTTATGGGCTTTGCTACTTCTCCCTTGTACTTTCAAAACTATTTGATGCTTAAGATAACAACCTCTTTCAGTATTTACATGTGCATGTTCTTCTTACAAATACTTCATTATGAAGGGGGTGATCTCCTTGCCAGAGTGAAGTGGAAAGACCTGAGAACACAACACTCCTGGAGAGGTATAACACTCCTTGAACTAAGGACAGAGAAGATACTTAAGACTAGTCTTGAAGCTTTTAGGCACCCCTGTCTGTCCAGGCTAACCCAACAACAGCACTAGTTTTATCACTGCTTCAGAGCGTAAAGAAGATGCTGAAGATGCTTCCCTTTGTAAAGCAATGAACTCCCAGTTCATCTTCAGTACAACATAATCCTTAGTAATGTTAATTGCATCACAGACTGTTACTTGCTGGCAGGACATCCAATCCTTCAGTAATTTGAGTCAACATAGCTGTTTACAAATCAGGCTGATGTCAGGTTTATGAAACTGGGAAAATGTAATTGCTGATGCATTCTAACCAGTGAAAGCTAAAATAATAATGTTACATAAAACATATGTTACATATACATGCATAAGGAACTCAAATAATGTTATATGCATATTGTAGAAACTGGATCAGTGTCTGGTCGTTCAGAAGAAAACAACATTCTAAAAAATTACGTACTGGATTTGCCACAAAGCAAAGCAAAAAACTTGTTTTTCACTCTGCTTATAGGTCTTTCACCCCCAGTTCTGGTTCCTTGTATTTCTGTTCACTGTGTGGCTTGGCAGTTTAAATGGCACCTGCAATATTTCTTTGACAATTCCCATTCTTCCTATAAATTTAATAGAAATAATGTGCATATAATGAAGAATAGCAAAGAAATAGCACATTTTTGGTTTAAAAGGACAGTGAATGAAAAAATGCAGTCACTGAATCAGCAACTTACTTCTTAAAGGCTCTCTGGTTTGCCATTAAATATCATATATCAAGTCACAGAATTCCTCATCCTGAGCACGTGACATGTCTGCTATTTGAACGAATGGGGATGGGTAGCTTATTACACTGACAAGTCAGACCTCAGATCAGGAAAGACTTGGCTCTGCTAGAAAGTACTCCAAAGACCTTTTCCACTAATCAACATTTATGCATCTTCAGTACAGAGAGCAACTGAAACTATCTGAGGTCATGGTGACACTGTCAGAAACTTTCTCAAATCCTTACCAAAAAAAGACTGTCATTATAATGATTTTCACTTGCCATTAATTCCCAGCTGCCTAATTTAGTACGGTAGAAAGCAGTCCCCCCAGTACTAATTGGAATAAATTTTTAATTTAATAGTCTAATGTGCTCCAGTTTGGGGTTTTTTTTCCTTTCATCGAATCAATGCACTCATTATTTGCTAACGCCTAGGTGCTCAGGGCAAATTGTTAAGAAGCCTAAAAAAAGATAGCCTCTTGGTCAAGTCTAGATTTAAAAAGAGTCAGCAATACATCATCACAGGATAGGTTATGATTTTCTTTCAGAATGAGGTAAAACACAGTCTTCTCTTTTGGATAGTGGCATTTATAGGTTCAGATAACAAATGTTGCTGTTTCGTTCCCACTCTAAACAGGCAATACCACAAAAATCCAGACTCTCTCAGTGCTAAAGACAGGTTTTTATCCCATTACATGAATAAACTGAATTCTCATGGACTAAGCTTCAGTAGGGCCATCACAATAAACTCATCCTGAGAATACTTGCCAAATAATGTTATTCAGCATATAACAACGCACAAACTTAATGTTCAAATTTATACTAAGAAGAACTTACTCTCTTAAATGAGACCAGAACTCAATGCTTAAGTAGTCAGGACTTCAGAGAATAAACTGAATTATTACACAGTAAATATCTGCTGTCTTAGGGATGGCAGATTGACGTTATTTTCAAATATTTACTAGAATGAGGAAGTACTCGTACTATACTTTCGAGTATCTTACTCCAGAATATTTGCACTATACCAATTTTATGTGGTGATTTGATTTTCACCGAGGTTCTAAACTCACTTCAGTCAATAACACCTTTTACAAGGATTAGCAGACATCTTCACACATCCAAAATAGAGGGACATGTTTTGTCTTGGTCAATATCCCTATTTTTAAGATGTTTTTCTGCATGTAACCTCTTTCTCTAGTTGCATTGCTTTTAGTGTAAAATAAAAGGAAAGTACAAAGGTAAAGAGGTTTTAGAAGCATGCAGCAGAATCTACACAAAGACTAGATACTACTGAATCTGCTGAGCAAAAAATTCTGATCAAATATCAAAGCTCATACCTTCTGCAGCCTTAATTCTGTATATATGGACTGGATTAACCAAAAATTAGTTTTTGTTTTCTTTCCACTTATTGGAGTCATTAAGCAAACAATCATTGTGTAAAAGCCAGTACATGTAAATACTGTTCTGGAGTTCAATACTATGCAGTACTATTATTCCCAGCTCTGCAGTGGAAGAGTGTACGTACTTTTACAAATGACAACTTAATAGGTTTTCTTACAGTGTTTCCTACAGAATAAGGTTGATGTCATCCCACTGTCTAAGCACAAACTTTTTTTGGCCTTTCCCTGGGAAGTTTTGAACCTCTTTAGCAACACTAACTAAAATTGGACAGGAAAGCGACGGTCTTAAAGGCAAAATGCAGAAGCTGAGCTACAGAGGATATTTGGATGGAAAAGTGAGATTCTGCACTGCATCTGCTACGAGCAAAAGCCAGGTGGAAAATAGAGAGCTGTAACTGCCTCAGCCATAATAGTTTCTTTCGCTTGTAGCATCCTATGCCTATGCAGAATGCCAAGCATGTCTTTTGATCAATGTCTTTATATATTAAAAATAATAACAAAATAAATCACAATTTAGTGCAGTAATAAACAAAGAAAGTTCACATAATGTCTTTTACTTTGCATCATGTCATTTTGCATGAAATTTAGCTCTTTCATTTGTGTACAATGTCCATGTGCTATTAAATCATTCTTTGCTGAAATGTCTTGAGACAATGCATAGTAAAAAGGAAAGCTCTGTTATGCCTCAATACAGTAGGATTTTATTTTCCCCTCCATATAGTACTTGCATTGCTACCAAGCAACAGCTTTGAACAATTGGATCCTCTCACTCTGCTACTCAAAAAGCTGCAAATTTCTTTTACAGCCTGTTGATGCTTACAGAGGCAGAGTAAAAGAGTGCTAA
Source organism: Pipra filicauda (assembly GCF_003945595.2). Classification (NCBI taxonomy): domain Eukaryota; kingdom Metazoa; phylum Chordata; class Aves; order Passeriformes; family Pipridae; genus Pipra; species Pipra filicauda. The sequence goes on along the minus strand of NW_024103563.1, from coordinate 411,059 downwards.
GCCAGCCTGTCCATCACTTCACTCACAGCCTTTCTACACATCAAAAGAACTCCTTAGCCTACCAGTTGCCCAGCACCTTTAGGCATCTCTTGCCCTTGGGCCACACCACAGAACTCTGAAGTTGAAGGTTGGCACTGCACAGCTTCAACATAAGAATCTGACTTGCCATGGTATTTTATCTGTCAGGAGATCTGTCAGGATCTCCTGAGACATCTCAGATCCTTCCCAATTCCAAGCACAATGCACTGCCAATTTCATAGCATCACAGGGTTACTGTTCCCTGCCCGTGACAGTGGCACCATCAGAACTAAAAACCTCAAAGAGGCTTCCTTGCCACAGGCCTCACCTGCTGAGAAATTCGAGTACCCTACTCACTTTCTTCCTGACACTTCAACACGGTTCTTCTACGCTGCAGAGTGGCATGCTGTTCCTAAATGCTTCCAAAATATTGAGACCACTATTTGTATAAAATAAGGGAAATATAATTCATGTTTTAATCAAAAGGCTTAGCTATCATACTACACAAGAAACAGAACAGCCTTCTACTCCAAAGCACAGGCACATTTTACATCAGCTTTTACAGTTCCGAAGAAGCCTAGTGCCACCAAGTGGCTAAGAGCAAAAGTGAGTTCCTTGGTAAAACGTATTGTATCTGCAGAAAGCAGATGTGTTTCCCAAAAGAATAACTTCTGAGTTGCAGTTGGCAGTCTGTTTGCGTTAAGAAAATCAGGTAATCAAAAATTAATTTCTAGGCACAACAATCAACAGAAATCTTCATGGATCTCTGAGAGAGACAAATGGTGTCCTGATACCACAGCATAATTGCCTTCAATTTCTGCCTCAGGGTTCTGTATCAAATTTAGAGTATAATGGAAAGGTTTATACATTTAAATATTAATGCTACCCAGAATGTAAGAAGTACATCATAATTGCTGTTATCAGTGGCAGAGCTGAGAGCTTCCTGGCATCCTTTTAAAGTAACTCTGAGTGCAGAAGCTCCAAGCACATTCTCTGTTCTATTTGGATTTCAAGCAAACACACAAGTGCTTTCTTTTCAAACTAAACCCAGGATGATATGCTACTGTCTTTTGTCCTTGATATATACGAACTTTATATCCAAACTGTATTTCAAAAAAGCAAGTTTCTAAAAAGTGAATTAAAGAAAAGTTATGCCAAAAGGGTTTTTTAAATACTCGGAAAAACATCCCCTTTTTAAAAAAAAGCACTCAAATTGTGACTGACAATCACCTGTCTCATTGCTCATTTCTTCATGGGAGCTCTTAAACTGAGCATAATCTTTATACAGGACTCTGGGCCACTCCTGGTGATTCAAAGATCCTATGAAACACAATGCAAGTTCTTCAGGTGTGACTTGTCATTTTCTCTTACTGATAATTAAAAAAACCCTGAGTATAATAATCGTACCAACTTTCTGTATCCATACACATTCTATCACATGGTTATGCACTGCACCACATAGATAATCCAAATTTCTCTGTTCCATTGTCAATAAAAATAACAGCTCAGGATAGTGAACACTGTTTTCTGTTTCCTGTGATACACCATACTAGCTGATGATTTCAACTCCAGCACAAAGCAAAGAAAAATTATGTTTTCAGATTTATTTTTGCACATCTGAAAACTCTTTCCACTGAGGTCAGGGAAAATTAACAGACTCTGACATGCAATCTTACTGTTCTCTAAGTCAGTTAATGGGCAAAAAGAAAAGCTTCTAAAGACTGCACTTCTTTTTGAATACTGGGTGGTAGTTAAATTCCATATCAAGATAACTCCATAGATTGTCTGTGCACTCAGAAAAGAATTTTTAATTTAATCTCTACAGTATAACTAATAATCTTTGCTGCTTTAGTTGATAATACAGCCCTTAACACAATGTGATACAAATGGAAGTAAAAGCAGCCCATCATTAGTGTTGAGAAGGTTAGAGAGAAGAGAGGACACAGTACAAAGACAAGAGGTAACAGAGAGATACATTGCAACACCAGGGAAATAAGGAGAAACTCATTCTACAAGAAGACAGTACTGAAACAGTTCCTTGAGGCTGTGCAGTCTCCAGCCTTGGAGACTTTCAAGACCCAGCTGCATCAAGCCTGGAACAACCTGGTCTGATCTCACAGGGCCCTCTCAGGCCCTGTTGTGAGCAGGAGGTCAGATCAGAGATCTCAGAAGGTCCCTTCCAACTTGAACGACCCTGTAATTGTACAAGAAACAATATACATAAGGCATATACAGACAAGAGACCTATCTTCCTGTTTGGTATTTTAAATTAAGCTGGTAAGAAAAAAATCATGAAAACATCAGAAACAGAAAACATCTCAAACAAGAGATAACAAGGCATTTCCAAAAGCAATATTAGGAAAACACACTTGACAGAAAATACCATAGTAAGTATATTGCTGTTTATGGCATGTGATCATATTTCAGTACTGGTAAGGTAATAAAACTAGAGGTTTTTTCTCAGACAACTCTCATATTAAATACATGTACAAGCAGAGGTTCCCATCTGTAGAAGCCCAAAGACTTTTTTGGAATTTATTAGGGCAAGTTAGATGGCATTTCTTACCAAATAAGGTCCTTTCCATGATCTCCAAGCATTTGCAATATTATGCATATCACATTTCATCCTATTCTTTCACTTACTATCACCAAACTTCTTATATTATACTTCTTTTTTTTAATCATTGATTGCATTTTGTGTTTAGATTTAAGAGAAGTCCTTCCTTATCTAGTTGCGTGCAAAGTCTGTAAAAGCTTGATTTCTAGTCAGGCTGGTAAACCTTCTTGGTTCCCAGATCATGGTTGAGGGTCAACAAACAGCAATTACAAATACAAATTATAAGTAACTATTTCCCTGAGGACATGGTACAAAAGGAGAGATTAATTCAGACAACATTTAAATCAGCAACCAAAGCATCTTCTCCATTCTGTGGTTGTTTGATGCACAGAACATTCTCCTATGATTGTGAAAAAACAGTCTTCTCTTCAGAATGAGACTCCAAATTTATGAGTTATGAAATTACTTTATGACACCACAGTTTCTTATTACAGTACTGCTGAAGAAAAATTTCAAACCCATTTGCATCTGCTGATACAACATCACGTTTTATGCTGACAGGCAAGGGACTCATTACTACTACTACTAAACTTCAAGAATAAAAGTTAGCAAAAAAATGAAGATGACAGGTTTTCATAATTAATTTTGAAGCTTGATTTCAGTCTCTGAACAGTAAATTCTAACAAGGAGTAAAACTCTCTAAGTAAAATCTGAGTTATTTGTGGTCTGTCCACAGGTATATTCAGAGCTCACATTACAAAAAGTCCACAACACAGTACGTGCTCTGCAGATTTATCCAAAGGTGAGCAGTGGCACCAGGTGACTTGCTTATTTCCTACAAAACACCTCACTGAATCAGCTGCTTGGCAGAGACAACAAAAGCAGTTATGAGTTTACATGCAGTGTCCCTTGGATTATCCTGCAACTCCACAGACTTGCAAACTAATCAAGCGCCATCCAAGAACATTTTCAACTATTCCTTATCCACAGATAAGTGTCATGAAACTCCTTTAAACAGAAGCTGGTTTTCAGAACACAGATGTTATACTCTACCAAATTAAAATGCAAGGCTAATCATATTTCAGGAAGGGTTTTTGGACTGGAACTATGCACTGACTAACAGGAGCCAGGAATAGACTAAAAAAACGTATTTTTTAATTTATTCATTTATGGATGAAACAACTTCCCCAACAGTGCAGTCTCCATTGAAAAACACTTCTACCTTTAAGGAAGGAGTGGGCAGCAGAAATGTGCAACTAACAAGTGTGATTATTTCAAAGTGCTTTCAAAGCAGGTCTGTAACTGAGCATGTTAACATCACTGCCCCACCTGGATGTTTTAGATAGGCCCTTTACTTACTGTTTTGGGGAAGTCTGTTTAGTGGTTTCAGACAGGCTCACATCAAACAGCAGCACTGTTTAACAGTTTTACTGTGCAGGCCTAAGTTCTCTTCTCACTCTTTAAATTACCAAAAACAAGTTGAGTGAAATGGATTTTTTTGTCAGAGGGATTGATAATATTTTCAAACTCCCAGAAGCTGAAACTATAAAGTAAATTTGGTGAAATATACTTTCTTTTAAAACCAATAAAATTCAGAATCTTCCTACCCACACTTTACTTTAGCTGGATATTCAGCCCTTGTTTCCCCAAATTCCTTACAGTTTGATACAACCATAAGCATATGCTTTTCTTTCCTTACTATCACTGTGACATCTTCCATGCCAGGTTTTTCAGTTTTGTTTTGCAGTTGTGATGGGGGGGGGGGTAGGATATAAACCTAATAAGTTCCTTATTTTCAAAAGTGAAATCACAGACATACTAGGCCGATCTTACATGAACACTAATCAATTCCATATCATTAGCAATCAGATCTTCCACCTTTTTTAGCAATGTCCAAGGTTGTTGTAAAGAGGACACTGCTGCCTTACAATTTCCACAAGTATAATTTGACCATATGGAATAATCTGAAAAGGTTCCAGTTTTGACTCAGCTCATTTGATTATCATCCAATCCAAGTACCAACATCAACACTCTCGACCAAAGCCAACCTTAGCAAGCAACGTTTTGCACTTCTTTCATTTTTCATCTCAGGATCCAGATAATTCAGGACACAAATAACAAGTAGACAGAAATGCTGTTTTTCTCAAATGCCCATGGGCTTTTACTGGCATCACACAGTAAACAAAGAAAGCCAGGTTCTCCATTCTTGTGCTACAGCCAATTCTGCACGAGTACAGCTTTATCAAAATGGGCCTATCACCAAATTTTTATTTAAATAAAGTAAAACCTCCAAGTACTGTATTACTACTAATTCTGTAGTGTTAGGCTTCAGACCAAGATAAATTCCCCAATAAAAGTATAAAAAGCTACAATTTCATCAGTGGTCATCACAGATAAAAATTAAGACAAAGACTGCCTCAATGCCCAGCAGATTTTTGGGGGCTGGGGGAACAAATGACCCACATATGGTATTACATCAGCATATCATTAAAGTGAAGTTCTGATCTGAAATTAATCACATTCTTATAAGGTGGCACACTGACTAATAAGAAAAAGTACTTGCTGGAGGCTGCAATTTTTTCCTGTTAGTAATGCTTCTACTCATCCCAATTATTCTCATGAGCACCATAGCACAGTATTTAATCAAGGGTAGAAAGAGAAAGGGAATAGAAAATGAAGTGGTAAATGGGGAAAATGATGGGACACCCTCAGCAGAGCTATCTCCCCTCTTAAAATATTGAGTATTTCTCTTCAAAACTGCAGATAATACATTCAATGAATACTAATACATTCTTTTAACTATCTAAAATGCAATCTACTTCATAAATTTATTGCTGCAGGACTTTCAGACAATTCTATAACCAAGACAATAACCTTACACAGCAATATCTTCTGTATGGGAGGTGGGAAGGATTAAAACATTACTTTGTTCCTTGAAAGATCTGGCCAACGTTTTTTTGGGAAGAGACATAATGCAAACTCTACTTCTGAACACAAGACAAGTTATCACCTTTTCCACTCATTAAGAAAACGATAAGAGCATTTCTTCATACACAGGCTCAGTTTCAGATTGCTTCAATTCTGTCAAAGTCACTCTACCTAGTTTTTGCTATTGCTGGTTGTCTCAAGGCTCTGCAGTAGCCAACAGGCAGCACTAAAGACAGAAAAAAAAATGAGTGGAATTTAGGATGATTGGTCCTGCCACCCGAAACATCTGAAGCCACAAAACAGAAAATTTTGCTCCTGGAAAAACAGAGCAGGATTATATCAGTTTGGTGGACAAAAGCGGTGCTTAGTTTTCCACCAGTTTGCTGGTGCGACAGCGTAACATGATACGTGTAACTGAGGAAGTTTGTAAAATGTCACTGTAGGAATTATTTGCAAAAATACACTGGTTGCTAAAGTTAAAAAAAAAAAAAACTCTAAGACATTTGAAATGTAGTTTTCCTGAGCAACTGTGATGCAAAAACACGTTCTACAACAGCTGTTATTTCTGAACATTTGAACTCATGATAAATTCATGTAATTACACATACATATATGCACACGAGTCAATATAAAACTATTAACGTCCCACACAGATATACACTCCAGAACCTCTCTCAGACACAAGATATGGGTCCAATGACTTAACAGACCAAATGTAAAAAACATTTTCAGTTAATGGTGCTTTCAATGAGTACTTCAGCTTCTTGCTGATTCTCTGGCATTGCCTCCTGTAGTAACAGGTTTTTCTTCCTCCTCCACTCCTGTGACACATGTACAAAATAAATGAATTGTCTGTTGGAAATCCTGCCTTTTTTGACTTGGCACCTTCTGCATACAACAACTTTACCTGCTGGCAAGCCGCACTGAAGCTTCATAACTGCCCACAGAGCACACAGTACATAAGTCATAATCATGCAAAGATGTAGAAAGGCTAAAGCAGGATAAAAGAAGTTACTGAGTCAAGTCTGCTACACCAACACAGTAGAAAATACAGCTATATAATTTCTATCCAATATGTTCTGCTTATCCAATACGTTCTTAGAGATTTCCAGTCATGTAGATTCCACAATACCCTTAGTCAGACTGTCTGGTTTTTACCATACTTACCATCAGAAACCATTTCCTAATATATCTCCTGGTCACTCCTTAATGCAAACTATGACAAATACTTGTCCTAATATCATAATTTTAATATTTTGACTATAGAGAATATATTATTTTCTCCATGCCAGCACACTTCAATGTATTTGAAAGTAATTATTATTTTCTTCTCAAATTTCTCAAGCTATTTGATCTCAAATCATCCAATATTGCCCAGAGTTTTCTTTGATCGTTCCTATTGCTTCTCCTTCCCCTATGCCTCACAAATGCTTGAAATATGGGTGCCTGAACTGAATGTAGTACTCTATGTTGAAAACTGAGTTCTTGTTTCTGCATATCAGAATCAGGGAGTATCCCTCCCAAATACAAGGAGTTTTCCAGTAACACCTATTCAGAGTTATGCAACTTTCAGGACCACATTAAGTACTGCTATACAGTATACTCTCTAAATCAGGATATGGATATTAACACTATGTTATATTCAAAATAATGTTTTTAGCTCAGCAGTTTCTGAACTTACAGATATAAGATCTGTGCTGAACTGGGGTCACGTAGCACTGATGTATCATCCCCTTAAACTGCTGAGTAAAAACAGGTACAGTTTTCATCACAACTGTTCTCATGAGTATTTCCCAATCTCATTGCTATACTGGCTGAAAGAAATTAAAAACCATCTTCACTCAGTGAAAACATCAATGATATCTTTGATATCTTTACTTTCTCCATGAACGTACCAGAGCATTAAAGTTATTCAAGTTATTCAGCAGAACAGAACAGAAATTAAAACAAAACCAAACAAATAAAAAAACCAACACAAAAAAAACAACCCCAAACCCAGAAAAACCCACATAAAAAAATCCATCAAAATAATGAACATTAAAAAGAAGCCCATCAAGAAACACAAAGGAACCAACAAACCAGATGTACTAGAGTATACATAAGTTAAAATGGAGATATTAAGATATAAGATACAATAAAGATGAGTTTGAGATGCATTAGAAAAAAAGCCACAGAAAGGTGGCCAATTGCTTGACTTCTGCTGGGTATTCCCAGGCTGCCACTTACGGACACGCATCATGACTGTAACACCACTGACATTTAAGAAAGCCAAATTTTAACTATTCCCATTTTAAGCCCTTTCCTCTTGTCACTAGTAACTTTGCCCACGTCTTTCACAGAGATAGTTCTTTTCAAGTTAGCATAACACACCAAACTAAGTTACTGTTAGTTTTGCAAGAATGTTGGCACTAATGAACATCAATTAGTGTCTAAAAACTAAACATATGAATTTCAATACCAAAGGAGGCTATAGATGGGGTGTGGGATGATGTACCAGCAGAGGAGCTTGCTTCAACTTCCTCTGATGCAATAAGCACAGAATTGGGCCTAGCTTTTCATATTTAGAGAGACTCTTCTTCTGAATATAAGCATATAGGACATACAGCCTCCCAGGGCTCACACTGCCCACCAGCAATGTGTTTTTTGTCTGCTGGACCAAGTTTAATACAACTGAAAAATCGTGTTCTAAAAAACACTATTTCATAACTTGTGCCTGAAGCAGCAATATTTTTGTAGCACTTTATTTACCTCCAACAGGCTGTATGGAGTTCAGCATCAGTATCTCTTAATCTATAAAAGTGTGGTTTATTATTGTACTGGTGAGTGAAAGACTAGCTACCTCACTGTGTAATATACCATCCTGCAAATCCAAACTCAGGTTTCTCATCCGCAGTTCTGCAGTCTGTGCTGATCTGTGAGATTAGAGCAGAGCCCAGCCTGAGAAGATTGCTCCCCTGGTGATATAGAATTTCGTTAACTTGATCAAGGGTTGTATTAAAGCATTAAGTAAAACCTTAAATCACTGCCTGTTGCAGCTCTTGCACAGACACTCGCACACCTCAAATGTATTAGTATGGGCAATCATATTGATAAAAACAACATATGAAACACACAACAGCAAGTAAAACTGCCTAAAATTGTACTTCTCAGTGGATGCACAGAATTAACAGCAGCTTATTCTCCATCCTCCATAGAGAAATTCAAGATGTTTTTTTCCTCTATTTCAACATTCCCTTCACTTTCTTTTTATAGATATACACATAAAAGTCAAGAACACAAACCCATGTGGTTCTGTACACTGCAATGAGAAATTTAAATGCTTCATTCTGCCTATCTGTCCTTAGAGTATGATTTAGATGCTGTTATCTCATGTCCATTTCATTCATATCCAAATTACCTAAAGATAAGCAAATGAAATATAGTACTGCAAATGGAAAAAGCAAAACTCACCACATGTACTTGCCAGGGGACCACAGCTTGCAACACTGATCTCAATTCAAAAGGGGAAAACAGTTTAATCTAGTAATCTGGAGAAAATCACTCTTCCACTTTGAGCATACAGAATCAATTCAGCCTAAACCCAGCATTTTTCACATAAACTACTAAAAAGTTCAAAAGGGGGGGGAGAGGGCCATTTGGTTTTTTAATTATATTAATATAATATAATTTTGGTCCTCTGCCATAGATAAGTTGCTTCTCTACTCATACATGATATGTACGCCAAGTAACACTTCAAGGTTTCCAGAAAAGTAAAAGTCATTTAAACAAAGCAAAATTTCATGTTATAATACTTTAACCAACTTTGACTGAATGTTCCCAATGACTCCATTGAACATCACAGTCCCTGATGTCCCAGTGAGCTGCAGTCAAACCACATCTGAAGTACAAAATGTAATAGGTTTCAGATGCCTCCTTCAAATTGTTTCTCTGGAGGTGCCATTCCAGCAAGGTCCTGTTTTTCATTTCAAAATAGAATATTCATTCTCATGCTGAGGTTTTTTGCCTCCAAACTGTTGTATATTCTAAGGTGACTATTATGTGCTTCTACATAACACCTGCAGGATTAATGGCAAATTTTAATATATTTATACAGAGAAAAAGAAATGCAACTACCTATCAGATAGTTCTAAAAACCAAAAAACTGGTGTCCTCATAAACAGTAGCTCTATCACTAGCATGAAAGCCTCTAACTGAAAAAGAAATAGATTATTAGTTCATCTTCATGGTACTTTGCTACATTTCTCTTACAGGTCTGCTTACCAAATTTATTCTACATACATGTAATTTTCTGCTCCAGATAAATAGCCTAGGCTCATCGTAACAGCTCAGCCACGCCTGCAGGCTAACTGGAGTCAGAGTTTTCATTTTCAACCTCAGATTGGATGCGCTTGGCCAGTCAATGCACCACAAACCTCATTTTTTTTCCTCTAGTAATACAAACGCAATAAAGCCACTGAAGTTAATGGAGGTTTGCACTACAGTAAAAACTAGGAGAACAGGGTTGGCTGGGTAGACAGCTGGTTGGTTTTTAAATGCAACAGAAAAGACGTACAAAGATAATTTCCTTTCCAGGTTAAGGAAATCTAACATTTTCCTTAAGCAAATGACTTAAGTATTTCCTTCACCCATGGGAATATTAATTCTTAAAATAAATAAACAAAGAGATTTTTGTTTATTGATTGTAAGGCTAACAGAAAAAAATTAACTCTTGACAAATGTCACTGGGCTGAAGTGTCAATAGTCTCATAACACAGACTGATATCTATAGATTAGCTATGTATTTTTAATGAATGGAAAATTCTGAACAATATAATAGTAACTTTACTTGCTGAACCAACATTTTGAAGTATATTTTCAATCTCAAAACCACCTGTAGAACTATAGCAATAATAACCTGAAAAACATAACATGAAATAGCTACCTCAGAATTACAAGCATAAAATCTTTATCTTTCCTTTGCCATGCATGATACACAGCTCCTTCTGATTCTATTCATTACAGCAAATTCCACAGTTTATACAGGCCTTTAACTCTGGCACACATTCAGACATTAGAACTGAAGAACACAGATTAGGAGATAGCAAAACCCTTCAGCAAAATATCATTAATCACCTTACATTTCTGGGGAAAATTACCCCTCATTACATCAGCAACTTCACAGCCAGCAAGATGACTGTACTTTTTTTTTCAGAGACGAAAAAAATAAGTCATTTAAGCAACTTAGCTCAGGCTGTGCAGCAAGCTTGTAAGAGAGGCTAAGGGAGAGCCTCACAGTTAACAGCTTCTCATCTTTTTACAACCTACAATTCCAGGCACTGCAAATCGAAGTCCTTCTCCAAGAAACACAAACTCAAAAAAATATGTCCAGGTTTTACTACTATCCCTTCACTGTAGTATCTCAGAAAAACAAGAGACTTCATGCTATATTCCATCATATGTACAGAGAGTATAACTAATATTAGTATGAAATACTGTCTGCTATTGTAAACAAACCTGTACTACCCAAAGATCTGGATGAAATTACGACAAATATTTTAAAGCTTGTACAGCACTCCAAGCATACCACAAGCTTTATACAGACATAAAGATAATGCTGTGACAATAAAGAGCGTTCAAGTTACACACATCAGATACACAGAGCTCTCTATCAGTCCTGGACACAGAAAACAGAAACTGAAAATAAACATGACTGATGATGTTTCATTAATAACCATGATGGAGTGTTCCAAGCAAGAAAACTATGAATAAGAATTATTTAGGGGCATAGAGACTGCAAGATTTTCCAAAAAGAAATGAGATAATTTAATAAGCAGGCCATAACTTTCTTACTACAATGTTAAGCTTCCTATTTATAATGTATGTATTTGTGTTAAGGAGCCAAATATCTGTAATGCTATGAGAATTTCTGGGGGAGTCAACTATGCACAATGACCATCAACGTGCATTTTTTATTTTTATTTTTAACACCTTTATCTGCCATTACAATGCACAGTTGATCCTTCTTCCACTCTTCTTACACAGTGTTTAGCTCATTGTAAGGAAAGACAGCAAGGAGGAAGCCTCTAATTCCTAAAGGTCCTATTTATGAGTTGTCAACTTAAGAAGACCTACAACCATTTGTCTTTTTTAAGAATGTAATGGGTGGAATGTAGTGTATCAAGCCCAAAACAGATTTCACCCTGGAATCAGTAAGCAGGAACACTGAAGGAGATGATAATGTGTTATATAATATGCGAGTATTTAGAAATAAATCCCAAAAGTAGAAGAAAACCAAAATACCCTAATACATCAATCAACAGAGGGAAGCAGGTAATGAAAGAGTAATACTTGCTCACTAAATATTCAGCTTTTATCTCTTAATCTGTTATTTCCATATTCTTCATTTTTACCTCCACCTGTATTTTCATCTTATTGGCTAAACTGAGATAAAAATTGTTCTGCCTTAAAAGGGTATTTTAATATCTGCTTACAATCCCAGTAATCTACTTCCTATTTCTGTTGCAGCTTTTTCAACCCTCTATGAGGGGCCATTGAAACAGCAAGCATTTTTCATCTCAGATCTTTTTCCAGCAGTAGGCACATTTACTACAAGCTCTTGTCAGTCCTTTTGCAAAAATGAGAAAATTCTTGTACTACCACAGGCATTTTTGAGAGCAATGCTACTTTTTGCTTTTCCTGACCCTTTTTTCCTAGAGAGTATGTTAAGAAAAAAGGGACTTGAAGTACTGTTTTGAAAGCAATTTTATTTTCTCAGGCAAAAAGCAATCTGCTTGCTTAGTGATTTGACATTTCGAAGTTGATAATATTAAAGGTTTATTTACACACCACAAAAATCTAGTGTGTTCCTTCATTCATTTCTCAGGTCTTCAATTCCAGCATCATACAATAAGAGGGTATAGTATTGCTTCACTTCATGTAAGAATTCATAAAAATATAACCTCATTAAAAAGAACCCTTTGACTAAATTTGTAAGCAAGCAATCTGAACTGCAGGTGCTTTCCAGGTTTTGACAATGCAGTTTATATTTGAATGTCATGAAGAACAATGGTATGATACTTGGCTATATCCAAGCATTTACACCATATCTCTCCTCATGCAAAATTTCAATTGATTTTATTAGAATTTCCCCAATACATTTCTTCTAGTCTAATAAAAAATGCAATCCTAAGACAAAATGTCATGTGTTCTGTACACAATGATGCTCTAGAAAATAAAAAGGGTGTGTATATTTTTCTTCTAAGGTTACAGAACCATATTTCAAATAACACCAAGAACTACCTCCTTGACATGCAGTCTGAAGTATATTAAGAAACACTTATCTGTCAGAGAGAAATATTTTGTTGCAGGCTTGCAGGATGAAACTGGGACTGACTTCTGCAGTTGCTCTGAAATTCATAGATTGATAACAGACTTCAGTTGCTTGAGATCAACAGAGATGGGTGAGGCCAGGATGAACAGTATGTAAGTGTGCAGTAACCACATGCTTTTTAGACTGCTGAATTCAAGTCCATTTTCAGGTATGAGTATGGCCTCCTGACTTCAAGGATCACAGACTAATGGGAGGAAAACTGTCCTGGAAAACCCTGCTGTCATTTGGTGGTTTGCTTTGCAGTTTATAGTATTTATGCTAGTAGCTAACTCAAATAATGTTTCTACCATGTCTGTTAATGATGAGTAACACCCTAGTGCTGGACACTGGAATTTCTAGATGACATCTACTGTTATAAAGTTGTCTTCCTTCTCCTCTCCCTGAGTCCATCCCTTTACCAAAAACCTCTAAGGATAGCAAATCATATGAAAACCTGAAATGATTTTTTCTCACTGACTTGCTGCAACTGTTTGTGATGCCCTCTGATATCCTTATAGTTAGGATTTTTGGATTTTTTTTTTGGAAACGTTTAGCAATAAGGCAAAGACTGTAGGACGCAAAATCTCCTGACAATTATGAACAAACAACAAGAAAAAAAAAACCCAAACACATTTCCAGAGAAAAACACAAATCCAAAGCAGGGTAGCATAAAAAAATGCTGGCTCACATCTATTATACATGGCAGTAGCAATCAGTATGTATAGGAAAAAGACCTCTGTAAAATGTGACGGAGCATTTATTTAGCTATATTAAACCAAGTCCCATTTAATGAAATGTGACCTTACTGTGTGCAGAATCTCAAGTGGAACCTCAAACAGTGTCAACTGGCTCAGATCAGATGAAGTTAAAAACCTGCCTCATTTACATAATGAGTACCAAAACACATTGCAGATCCTTAAGAATCCAGCTAACCCAACATTACAGGGAAGAAAGGGGACAAACGCTATCCCAGTTGAAATGGATAACCGTTGGGTTGGATCCACACAGCACAAGATTTGTCATCACAGAAAACAAATCAGTAAAACTGGGTCAAATGCTTTAATAGTGAACCAGCCCAATAAGGCAAATCTTTTACAGTCCTCTCAACAGTCAGCAAGGGAGAACAGTCAGAAAACTTACACATGGTTCAGAAGGTAGGTTAAGACATCAGCCACTGTTACTTATCTGCTGGAGGAGCCTTTTTCTCCACTCACTACAAAATACACCAGGGATATTAACCATAAGTCAAAGTTAAGTTTTACAAATAGGTCCTACCAGGTACTTGCTATACAAGAACACAGAGGACAGATGTCCAGTGTTGGGAGATGGGAGACTTGAATCCATATGCAGTAGAAATAAGACAATATATAAGAATTTTACTTATTTATTACACTGAAGTTAATACAAAATATTCTAGAGAGTTGGCAAAAGTTTCTTGTCCTTTAACTCTAGGTTCAAAGACTCACCTCATAAGAAATCAGACGTAAATCTCAGCATATAAATGAGAAATGTTGGGAAGATATGCAAAATATAATGAACTCTGCTTGCTAGCTGCAAGATGGCCCAGAAGGAATAAAGCTCTTCATGCCTATCCCCTGAAACACACAGCCAAGCCTTTAGCAAAGACAAGTGAAAAGGAAGCAGGAAAATACTGTCTGAAGCCCTACAAGGAGTAAAAAGCACGAGCAGTCCTTCAGCATGAAAGAACCATTAGGGTTAGTGATCTTATACATCAAAGAAGGAAATATGTGGGGCCAACAACAGACCTTGAAGAGAGAGCAAACAGGTTCATTCTTCAATGGGCTTGTGCATTCACACACACTTTTGTTATCTTAAAAGGAGGGGACTCCTCTGGACTCACAGAGGGAGAACCAAAGCAAGTGCCAGATCACTGCAGCTACCAAACAGGAACAGCTCTACTCAACCCCTTCACCACCTTCTTTTTTAGGGAAGGGGAAGAAATGGCAAGCAAGCATAATAAGAACTTCAGCTGATAATATCTTTGCTCTCTGGAGAGCAATCAGAAGCTAAAAAGCTCTCTAAAGAGTTAATCAGAAACAGCACAATGAAACCAAAAAGGTCAGAGGTTAACAATATCTAGTGCAGAAAGCTTCATCTCCAAAAGCCATAAAAGATTTATCTTGCCACTCTTTTACATGGCAAGTTTTCTTTCCTTGTGGTCTCTTCTCAGCATTTATTCCTGTGCATATCTACATAATTTTTCTACTGTTGTTAACAGAAATGCTTTTAAAACACAGTTTTGCAGCCATCACATCCACAACAGGGACATAAGGGTGAAGAGTGGCTTTCGATTCTTTATCATGAGTGATGGGTGTGTGATTAGTAGAGAAACTTGCAATCAGTCCAGCCAGATCGAGTACCTGCTTGATTGTTCTCTGCTGTCCACATCTCTTAGGAGAAACGACCCTGTCAGACAGGACCAGCGAGACAGCAGCAGTCTCTGCAGCTATCACACTAAGATACACAAAGCATCCTTAATTATAACGCTATCAAAGTGCAAGTCCCTGAGCTCATCACTTCCACTACCTACAAATGAGATTTTCTGTTACCATGAACTCCCTCTATTAGCTTATGTCACCTCCTGCAGCCCCTCATGTGCAAATGTTATAAGAGCACTTTACAGGTTGACAGTTCAAGTTAACAAGTGTAGAGAAAATAACATGACAAGCGTGTGGAAATGACACAAGTATCCCCCTTGTGAGCTTAGGCCCCTAATAGAGCTTGGCAGTTTTCACCTACAAATGTAAATGATGAAAGCTGCCAAATTAAGAAAGGCACTATCTTTTCTTTTTTTTTAATCCAGAAAATAAATAAAAAGAAATAGGAGTTTGCAGTGAATAGTTGCAGTGGGAGATGAGCAATAGCATAATCTTGGTAAAAAGCAGCCATATAAAAAGTTGATAAACTGGGTATATATTTTAAATTTTTCTGATCTATTACTGTTTTTCTAGACTTTTACATGTGTGAAAAATAGCTTACATTCTGTTTGTATTGGTTGAAGGCACATAAAAATACGGAGATGAGCTGCTGAAAAACTACATTAGCAGAATTGTTGCAAGCATGATTGACTAAAAATCTAGGAAAGCCAAGGTTTACTAGAAGAAACAATATCTTTTACTGGACCAATTTTACAGCTAAAAAAACCAGACACAAACACTTCTTCCAGGATAATTTCTTATTACCTAAGGAACTGGCCCTAACAAGGATTTATGCGACAAAAGCTTGTTCATTTTTTCCTCTATTTCAATTAGACTATTAAAATATATTACCTGTACTGCTCATTTCTTTCTGCACCGTGGTGCACCACATCTTTTGACAAAAACAAATATCCCTTCCCAGCACCTGTGGAATTGAATGCAAGTGGATGAAAGATGAATTAACAGATGAAGAATACTCACTTAAATGCTGACAGACAAGCAGTTATGATCAGCAGCCCCTCCAGAAAATATACATGTAGCTCTCAGACAAATAAAAACCATTAAGAACAGCTGCAACGAAGAGAATCCAATGCCAATTATTTCCCATAACACACTGGATTAATTTCATATGTCATCCCACTGAGCTACAAACAGGACTCCGACTTCAATGAATTCAACTGATAACACAAAATGTGTGTTGCTGCCTGCACTTTATTTTCTCTAATGCATGATAGTTGTATTGGCTTCACAGGAAATAGCATAGTGGAAAATTATCAATTCTGCACAAATTTACAAAGAGCTACTCTCTTAACTGAGCAAAATGCTTTACGAGGGACACATCATTTGCATGAGCAACATCCACGTGAAGTCAATATACCTTGCAGCAAAGAATTCATCTTCTTGGGAGGTGCAGTTTATTTTACTCTGGAGATTAAGGTATTCACTGCTACTGCAGTTATCAACTATACATACAAGAGTAGCACAGGGACGAGGTGGTGATTTTTGTCTTTCTCTACCAGTTATTTTCACAAATGCTGTTAGAATCAAACAGGGTTGGGTTTTTTTCCTTTTGCTTAACCTACCCTCCCACAAAAAAATTCATGCAGCCAAGTAAAAATCATAAAACCAACACAAAGACTCCAAATATTCTGCAAGTAAGATATGCAAAGACCCCAGTCTGTTCAAATAAAAAAAAAAAAAAAAAAGGATTTACCAAGAAGATACCTTTGTTTATAACTTACAAGTAGCTTTAATGGACAGGAAAATGCCAGTTACTAAAAAATGCCCTTAAGTCTAAGTACAAAAGACAAACTGAGGCCTAATGGCTGGAAGTAAAAACACAGTTACCATTAATTTAGGAATCAGGCCTGGTTTTTTTCATACTCTTGTTTTTAGTGGTTTGGTTCCTTGGCTGTTGTTTAGGTTGTTGTTTGTTTTTTAAATCTTACACCTTGGGAATAACCTAGCAAGTGAAGGAACAGTTGTTCCATCTCTTAAGAAGGAAATATTAGTAGATGTATATTCTTTCAATTTTATGCAGGAATATCATTTACATACATAGCCCTATTCAAGTTCATATTTATTGTGAAGTCATCCATGAGTCAAAACTACTATGATTTCAGTCTTCACCACATTACATATTGTTTGAAAGTTGAAGTATGACCATTCACTAGAAATACCTGTTAGCCTGTGGCTTTTGTAATGCTAGTGTGCAAACCCTGTATGTAGCAATAGCATATCAAAATGGAACTCAGATCTGAAATAAAGTCCTAATTCATGTTAGGATCTGCTAAGCCCTTCTGTTCACCTTGAATATGAAAATAACTTGCATCTATGCAAAAAATGTTATCTACCTTTGAAATACGCAGAATGAATGAAAATGGAAATTTCCTTTATTTGCCAAACAATTCTAAGCATAAACAAAGCCCCTGACGGATTCTGCACTGTTTGTTCTATTTTTGTTAAATAAATACTGTTTGCCATCACAACACAGAGACAGAATAACAAGCGATGAGTTTGTTCACCAGCTATTAAAACATGCAATAATGATTAAAGCATCTGATCATGAAAAAGTTTTTACCTACCCATAGGAACATTGGCTTTTCTTTCCATACAACAACAGCAACCAGGTTCATGAACAAATTAATTTGGGTAGTTTTATGTGCTAGCTCCAAAATGGAGAGCTCCATTAAACAAACTGAAATGTGCATTACAGAGACAACAAAGCATCCTAAAACCTTTTTAACAGACACCCTGCTGCATGGAATTTTTTTAAAAAAATAAATATTGAACAACAAGAGATATCTTTGAACTTCTCTGATTAACAGACCTTACAGGCCTCCTACCAAGCAGCAATAAATATGCCCCAAGAAATCAGTCTATCACTTCATACCATTTAATAACGCCACAATTGCTTTTGTTATGCAGACTGCATAGAAGGGAGAATGCTATCCGAGAGCAAAATCATGCATTAATAGTGCCTTTCTTTCTTGTGTTAGTCAGCATAGCATCCCTGCTTTAGTTCTATTCTCTTCCACCTGTAGATTCTTCCAGTAGACAGCTGAGTCCACTTAAAGCATTGAGATAGAATAGTTTGGCATCCACTTTCCCAACTCAAGTTATTAAAATGAACTACTGTGATTCATGAACCATAGCTGAGTGGCTGACTATTCCTTTCACTTAGGTTCAAGATTTTTATTCATGTATCTGTATCTCTTTGAAATA
This sequence comes from Pipra filicauda, assembly GCF_003945595.2. Taxonomy (NCBI): domain Eukaryota; kingdom Metazoa; phylum Chordata; class Aves; order Passeriformes; family Pipridae; genus Pipra; species Pipra filicauda. The sequence goes on along the minus strand of NW_024103563.1, from coordinate 392,545 downwards.
AAAACCTCACAAAGACACCAACACGCTGAGATTCAATGTCTCATCTTATCAGTGCCTAATACTGGCAATGAAGAATCTGACATTCACCAACCTCCATCCTAAAGCTGTCTGTTCTGATGATATCATTTGCACAAATAAGCTTTGTTGGTCACTAGTCACTTCTCAATGGGCTATTTTACTCCTGATTTTGTGTCTGGGCACAGTAAAGTAAAAAGGACATTTTACTATTCCGTTATTTTTTATTATTAATATTCTAACATTAGTTCTGGTCATATTTTGTTACTTAACTACTGTTTAGAGGAATTAACTTTATTTTTGGATCCTTTCTGCTCCTAGAAATCTGGAAAGCAGTATGAATAGCTTGAAAGCTTGCCTCTGAAATAGAGGTAGTTCTCTGTCATTGATGATGCTTCTTTTTTGTTTAAAAGACATATAAATTTTCCTACTGTGATCAAATCATAGAAAATAGACCACTTGTTTTTTAAACTCTTCTTTCAACAGTAAACTTTAGAAGTGATTCAGTGTAAAAACAAGTTAACCTATGCATAATTTCACAGTTGATTGAGTACTAATTTACATTAATTAGACATAAAACACACATCCTTAACATGTGCTTGGGTGCAAGTAAAATCTAAAGCCCAGAAATGACTGTGTCTTATTTTCCTTTATTAATTTTTCTTTCTGCATAATCTTTAATAACTGCACACACGCTTCCTCTGGCACAGGAATGGGGAATACAAAGAATATTCTAAGAGGAAAGCAAAAGTTTCCCAAAAGCTACCTTCTGTCTGATATGGGGAAAAAAAAATTGCACTGACTCTGTACCTCTGACGATTAGTTTAATAGTGTAGGTGTGAACAAGGCAGATTAATTAGGCACCTCAGAAAATCTTTTAATCACTATGAGATCCACTTAATACCTCACCAGCAGCAACCAGTCCCTAATCACCAGCACAAGGCTGTAGTTTGACATGCATTTTAACAGCTATGATAAAAAACATGTTTCCTCAGCTTGCCACCCTCAACCAGCAATTCCCCTATGCCCACACCATTCCCTACAGCACGGTGCCGTGACTGCAGTAAACCAAACCTGGGCCAATTAATCCAGCTGTTACTTGGTTATTTTTGACCAAAGAATCTTCCAACCAGTAGAAGCCCCGAAGCATCCGCATCAGGTTAGAACAATAAAAATACAATATGAATAAACAGGTGACACCACATCTTTTCCTAATTCCCTTAGAAACATCTACACATTAGACACACAGAATTCATTTCAGAAGCTTAATTTTATATCTGCAGGTATATGCTCTGATGGATACAATTCTGTCCATAAAACAGTGTACATTTACACTTCATGTAAATTCATTCAATACAGCCTCCCTCTTGTTCTGAAACTCTCAATAAATTCTTTTTAATGTGTCATAGTTATATTTTCAGATATTGTCCTGAAGAATGCCAACTCATATCAGGCAACAATTCATCACATAAGCCTTAATCACAGACTCAAGAAAAAATATTTTCCATGTTACAGGCTTACAAAATAAGGAACACAATGGTGATGTCTAAACAATAGGGTGAAAACAGTTGCACCTGGTGAAAACTGGGTGAAAGGAGAAAAAGATAGAGAAAAATAAATGCTGTGGTCTACTGCAAAAAGAGCACATAATTGTCACATCAGAAAGTAGAAAACATATTTTGTATAAAGACTTGAATTAACAAATTAGGGAAGATGTCAGTGCCGGGGATACTTTGTGATTTAACTTTAATCAGAGCCAACATGAATGGAGATTATGGGCATAAATCTTTATGAATAAAGATGCAAATATATTCCTTTTCCTTTTTTTCTTTCCCCTTTTACAGGCTGTGAGAAGGTACAGCGTTTCAAAGAAAAGGTATAGCTTTGATAAAAAGATCAAACTGCTTTAACCATGTCACATGAGTCCTTAAAGAGTAAAGACAAAAATGACAAGATTTATACTCATCTGGAGGAAAAATTCTGCTAAAATGTGACTAATGAAAATACTTACACTATTGTGCACAGTGCCACGCTTACAGCAGGAAAATTTCATTACTTCCCTCTTTCAGCTGCAATGCCTGACAGGTTTTTGCCAACAATGCATATTTTACAGGCTGCTTTATTTTCTTCTGAACAATGTCCCCTACAGGGAATATTCACAAAAAAAAAAAAATAACCCCTAAATTTTGCTATTTCAGGCAATAGAAAGATTTCAATTTTTTCCTGGCAACCAGTCCTGTAAACTCTTGACCTGTTTAGTTCCCAGCTTCTCCCTTGATTTCTTTCTGATTGATAAAATTATGGAAAGCCTCTCCCATCTTTCCAGCTTATTTCACTGACCTACTTCCTATCCCCTTAAATTTCAGAGCTCCTAGTCCCAAACTTCTCCTGAACTTCTTTGCTTCCCAATGCCTCATCCCTTCCTTTTCCACAGTACCTGTACTGAACTTCATCTCATACTTAATTGCAGTTTTCTTATATTCAACCCTTCCTCTCTTATCATCAGCACTTTATAATTCCATCCATTTTCTAATGGGAACATAGCCTAGCCTCCAGTAAATCCTACTCTAATCTCCTTGCTTCTCTCTGGATGAGGTTCTCAGTTTCCTTACTCTCACTTCCTCCACTCCAGTAAAGAGACACATTTCAAATGTTGGCAAATTTAGAAAGACAAAAGTCTTCTAGGGTAACAGTCTGCCAAGTCTACAGATTTGTAAAAACAATTTCATTTAACTAAGTGTTCCCTCCCACTATTTACTCATTTTTCTTCACATAACATGAGTTTCACAGTGCTTATTTTGGGATAGTTTCTTCAAAATATATTCCAAACACATACAATCTGATCATTTCAGGTTAGAGTAACTAAGTTAAAAAAGGGTGGATTTTACTTTTATCAACTACAGGATGCCAAAAAGAGATGACAGGAGACTTCTGATTTTTGGAGCAGTCAAAATTAACCTCATTTCCTTTGATATACTCCAAAAAGTTATTCAGTGAACAATCTTGTAGAAGTCATTTTTAGGAGACATGAATTCTGCTACTGAGCTGCCTGTTTCCCAGTATCACACATAACAGGATGGGTATGTGGGAGTAACTTAAAACATATATATATGAATAAAAAATCAATTAAGTAAGAAAAACTGAAGCCCTTCTTTTTGTCCAAGATCTCTGAACAATAGAAACAGGCTTTGGTGAACAACCTTCCGTTACATTTCAACTGATTAAAACTCCCTATCCCACTGCGGATGTTCAAGATCCAGTGGGATGCTGTTACTAAGCATTTTAACTCCCCTCCCCAGGTTTTCTTGCAATATTGCATTTTGTGATGTGCATTGAATTGCTCCAGCTATTACTAACTACTACTTCTCAAGTATCGATGTTTGTCTGACTGTAAATCAGCTCCAAATTGTAACAGCTATCCAAACTGTTTATGCATCTATAAATCTCAGACAATTATCCATATTAATATTCTCCGAAGTCAAGAAAGCTGCTCATAGCACAAAATCACAAAACATTTCGGGTTTTTTTCAAGAATTTGAATAAAAAATACACATTCCTGAAATTTAAGTGCAATAATTTCAGAAAAGTTTGTATTGTTTGGGGGGTTGTGTGCAGTTTGCTCATGGAAATATCTATTCAGTGAGTTATGAAAATTTTACAACATCGATATTAAGTTATTCACCAGGTCTGTTATTTCAATGAATTTTATTAGTTTTACTGAATGAATGCTATGAATACAGAAAATTATCTCTGAGGCAACAAAATACGTTTTAACATCTCATTCCTTTCCTGAATTACATACTTTTGCCTATTCCTCCATTAAAAGGTGAATTAACCTACACAAACATTCCTAATTTCCATATATCAATCAGTAATACAGCTCACAAAATGTGGTCCTGAGTCTTTAATGGGCTAGCATGCACTTGACTTAAAATCAGAGAAATCTCCTGTTCTAAATAGCAAGCTTCTGGGTCTACAGCTAGTTTTCTAGCCACGGCCACGTTCTTAACCCAGGGTTCATCTAGTATTGCCTCCAGCAACACACTGGCAAGACAAGAAGGACTGCAAATATAAATGACCTAACAAGTGACCCAACAGCATTTCGATTTCTCACCCCATTACCTTCTTTTTATCAATCAAAGGGATCAAAGGCCTAGGAGAAGCACCTGACCCTGAATTGCTATGGCCTGGGGGAAAAAATATTGTATTTATTCTGAGTTTATTCTCACATAAGCAAAAGAATACAAATAGGCAGCTTATGGGAAAGCATTCCAGATCTCTCTCTGCAAGACTGCTCTTGGTCACACTGTTTGAGGGAGCTACACAGCAGGAAATGATGTGGACAGGAAAGGACAGGGGCTAAATTAGTCACTCTAAGAACAAAGCCAGGGCAATTTTCAAGTTTTATTTTCATAACAAGTGAGTGCAAACTACCTATGAATCATCTGACCTACAGAATGATAAACCCAAGACTGCTGGATTTGTATTCATTAGTCATAAATTTCAAGTTCAGTGAATTAGCTCTCTGTTAACTGTCTCCCTTAGAAAAACCTTCTGAAGATTTCTGTTTTCCTATTGTATGCATTATTTGCATATGCTAACCCGAGAAGATATACCACAGCTGAAAAATACTGCCCATGCTAAGGGCATCTCCCAAGATAAGAGACATGACAGTAACCTTCTAGCTTATAGCAGAAATTCAATTAAAAAATAATTTACCTTTCATTTCTTAACAAGTACTTTCTTTTACCGGTACTGGAAAGAAAGATTTTTCCACTTAAATATTATTCATTGCACAAAGGCCCCTCTTTTATTTAAAAATCCCGTGTAGTAATCAAAATACAGACATCAGATCAGCCACACTAGGTCACTTAACCCTATAACCTATCTCCACCAATGATAACTTTCAGGTTGCCCTGACCTGTGTCCCTTCTGTGGAGAAGAGATCCCAGTACGCAAGCACACAAGAGTACATCAGGTTGTAATACCTCTTCCAATTTTTTCAGAAACACTTGTTAGGGGCCTGGTTGCCTCCCCACCCTCTCATGCTTCTATTCCCATCCGCCATCATAGCATATCACAGGAACTCCTTGTCAACCACTTCCTTTCTCTGGCACACCAGCTCCATACAGTAGGATGAAGACATATAAGAAGCTGAGTGTAAACATGGGGATGAACCCACTTCCTGTGAGTTTAAAATTTCTACCCAACGCAGCAAGTCTGCAGGCAGAGCATGACTGGGCAGAGCACACGGGTACAACAAATTAGTTGGGAGCCTGTGGAGGTGTCAAAGGAGCTCTGTTCAGCATACCCTGCAGTTCCCTATCTTCCCATTTCAATACTGGACTCTCATCTCTTTTCACTATCAAAGGACTTTGAGCATCTGACATACAAGGGCGGTCGCGGGGTGTAATGAAGACAGAGCCAGACTCCTCTTAGTGGTGCCCAGTGAATAGAGACAAAGGTGCAAAATGAAATTCAAGAAATCGAGTTAAAAGCTGTGTTTTTTTTCAAATCGTAAGGCTAGACAAACACCTGGACAGGCTGCCAAGAGAGGTTCTGCAGTCCTCTACCATCACAGAGACTTTGAACCCAGCTACATGCATCCCTGGGTAAATCCTACCTGACCCTGGTTTAAGCAGAGCTGTTGGATCACATAATCCCCAGAGGTGCCTTCCAGCATCCGAGATTCTATTTCTCTCCTACTACTGATTAATGCATTGTGAGAGTGGGTAGGGAGTATTCATTAGATTTGTCATAAGACTGTTTAATCCTTGAGAAATTACTGACCCCTCTCACAGGTCCACAGCATGACAAGCACTGAACAGAAGGTAAAGGTCTTCACCACAAATGAGTTGTTTCTTTGGAGTTGGCACTATAGGCAGTGACATACAGATTTTAGTGGCCCACACACAAAACCAGATTGAATGTTTTTCTTCAAAAGCACTACATAACAATTCTGCTACAGTACTCGTCTGTAGTCAGAACATGCTGTGCTTGTGGAAAATACGATAATGAATAGGAAAGAAATGTAAAAGTCAAAATAGAATAGAAAAACAACCAAGCTGCTTTTGTTTGACAAATATAGCTGTTTAAACAATATTAATCATTAGTGTGTATTTTAATACACTAACAGATACTTCTGTACAGAAAAAAATCTTTCCCTTCATGTGGGAAAAGAAATCCCTAAAAATATTGATGCCTCAGAGTTTTTTGATTTTTTCCATTTTTATAGATTTTAGAATTAATTATGCAGTGGATGTAGATTCTAATGTATCAGTAGAACTTTCTAGTAGAAGTAACTACAGCAGCACACAACTCAGGTATCATTTCCACACTGAGGTCTCTACCAGCATAATTAACATGCATTCTTTTACTGTTTCACTGTATTATATCTCTTACCAGTATTTTCCAGTAAAAGTAACGGCAGTAGCTTAACGGTTGCACATACCAAACCCCATCCCATATCAATTCCTCAAAATTCTGTTAGCTGTTTAGTCTTCAAGTTGGAACTGCAGAAAAACACCTTAAGGTGTTTCAGTCACACAAGGTGTGGGGATGGTCCTGTAGAAGACTAAGGGTTGGACTCTATGATCCTTGTGGGCCCCTTCCAACTCGGCATATTCTGCGATTCTGTGTAATTCTGTTCTATTTTCACTGCATAACAAACACATCCATCTATTACCATGTTTACTCTGGGATGTAAAATTGCCATTTAAAATTGCCAGTAACTCACTCTAACTTCGACCTCTATTAATGTAACTCCATTTAACTGAAATTATAACACCAATGTTAGTTTACTCTTTTTTGGGCTATAATGATTATGTCCTTAAACAAGTGCATAAAACATTACATCACAACCATTAAGTCACATCTAAATTAATTTCTGTTAGTTATTTGATCTCAAGAATTAATTCAAAGTGTCTAACAACTGCAATCTGATTTTCACAAGCCCTTAATTTGTTAAGAAATGTATAGTACACTACAGACGTTAATTTCTCCATCTTCTAGTTGACCTAAAAATCACGGACTAAATGCTGAAATCCCCATTTGCCATTTCGACTTTTTTTATGCTATTAGTATGTGAAAGGCACTTTCTCCATGCCAAACTAAGAATACAAGGCTCAAATTACTACTTACCTGCAGTCAGCAGTTTATTCCTATTTAGATAGCACTGTTCAGCCTTATGCTATCAAAGTAGTCCTGACAGTTCTTGCTTTAAGTGGCTTCCACAGTTTCTTTCCACAAAGGAGCAAAACACCAAATTCATTGCAAAAGGGGAAATTTTGTTACGTTAGTACAAAGCTAGTTATAAATGAATGCTGTCAGGTCCACTTCACATGAAGGGTGAACTACTGCCTTACAGGGTTTGCTTGAACAGTTCAATAAGAATTGATGTTCCTAAATATTCTCCCTCGAGAAGCCCAGCATAGCAGAGAAGAATTTGAATTAAGCAAAAATCCCATAATTCAGTGACAGAAAAAAAAGGAACATCTACTTCAGCTATGAAAAAGCTTTTGTGAACACCACAAATACCAAAGATAATACACGCAGAGCAAGTTAACAACAGGCTGCAGTTATTCAGAAAAAACATAACCTAGGAAGGTTCTTTCCTGTGCAAAAGACATTAAAGAAGTGTATGCATTTTACTTACCTAGTTCATATTTTTATAAGTTTCAGTGTATCTGAAAAAGGCCGTTCTGTCTGAGGTTTTTTTTCAACCTGAGTTGAAGCCCTGAGCACTCGAATTCTCCTTTCATTCACTACCTTTCTAAAGCAGGCTGTTAAAACATTAATCATTAATCTCTGTAGATGGAGAGTGTACCCCATAAGATTTTCTCAGGCCTCTACAGGTCACATTTACAGGCCACAAAAACAGCCACCTTCAATTCCACTTTCAAATCTACTGGTCGGTCACCCACTGAAACTCATTCAACTCAAGTATTTTCAACAGCATCTTCCACCTCATGTATTAGCCACAAATTGCATAAAAATCTCGGCTTCCAATTCTCAGTGCAGATTGTCAGAGGTATGAAGCAGAAGGTCAAGTCCATACTCAAGGAGAAAAGTGCAGAAGAAAATGTTAAAGTAACCTGAAATGAATACGAAAATCACTTCAATCCTCTCTAGACTAGCAGTCAACCTAGTCTGACTCACACTCTCAGCGCTACAAGCCACCAGCAAAATAGCATGCTATTCAGTATAGAGAAGAGGAACACAAAAAAACATTTTAGCCCTTACTCATGTACAGTCACTGAAGTCCATGGGGGCACAGAATCCTGTTGTTTCTATCATGATGTAGCAACTATATTAAAACTGGTGCTTCATAATAAGACTACTCAGATAACATTAAAAATAAAGTCATCTATGAGAAGCAATGAACAAGCTTTCATGATTGAAATTCATTATAGATCTGGATACAGCTTCATAAGGTACAGTAACAAAAATAAGGATATATTTTAATACAGTGGCTTGGATAATTGCTCCATCATTGCAAGTACTATTTCTAAAGTATACTAGAAACCTGACTATTAATTGCTAAGTCGCCCCAAATCACTTTGGTAACAAAACCAAGGTACAGTTACACACACAGAATATCCAGGACACCAACTACAATTTAGACACCAACTGCTAATTAGGTAATTATCACAGATGTTCTGGTCAGAACACATTTTTGTTAGTGATCTATGTTTTAACTTTCTGCTCCCTCCAGAGATACATTAGGAGTCTCAAATACTTGCAGGTAATATCTCCTTTGCAAGCATCTCACTGTTTTTGTGTCAATCATTTACCTTTGTTCTATCCTCCTGAAGTTTCAGATGACCCACTCTGTAATAAATTAGTCAATTATTAATTTTTCAAATTTAACACTTAATTGACATATTCAACCCCTTCCATTATCAAACTGAATTCCTGCCCGTGAAATATTACCCTATATTCCAACACTGCTTTTTCCATACACTGTTCTTAATTTATGTTATAAGCATACTTACTGAGATGTTTGGTACTCAGAGCATCCTCACGTAATAAGCACAGTACAAGCAGGAGGAAGAGGGGATTTTGGCTAAGCATCAGCATTGGATGGGTAAGCAAAAAAAAGCTCAGTAAAAAACCTCAGTAATACAGTACCAGCAGGCATCTTGAAAAATTATCTTTAGAAAAGGCAAAAAATTAAAATGAAAATTGAGAAGGGAAATAAAGCAAGTTTTGTGGCAACTGCAGTTACTCTAGTTCATGATACTCTAGTTCTAGTATGGGAGAAAATGTGAATGCCACTATCTGACATCTTGACAACAGGGCAATGAAGACTTGTATCACTGTTAAAGCTGAGGGAAAAAAGCTGGGATGTCCTTAGGCCTTGAAAGTCCTGGGCAACGAGCGGTTTTATCTAATATATAGGAACCACAGGAAAGATGCAAAGAAAGAAATGGTACAGTCAAAGCAACAATCGGGAAAACTAAGTTGTGCAGTTCTAATTGTGCTGACACAAGTAGGTAAGGCTGCCTTGCTCTTGGCAAAAGAAGTGGATGATGCAGCATTCAGGGCAAGCATAAAAATTTTACCTGCAAGGGTGAAAAGTTGTAGCTGAACTTAAGAGATAAAAACCAGGCAACATCTAGAGAAGATTCAAGTATGAGAAACTGAAGAAAAGACTGTGCTGAAGAGTGCCCGGAAAAATACAGTCCCGCAGAACAGAATGCTCACCCACTGAGACAAGAAACAGTTGAAAGATAAAGTTTCTTTTAGTTATATAGCACATATAGATAGATGGGTGTTGGCAACAGAGCAGTCACTAAGACAAATAAGTATTTTCCTTGTAAATAATAGCAGAGAGGCAGAAAGGTAGGTTTGTGAGAGTAAAATATAAGTGGGCAGTCTCATTCTACTGCTTGCATACAGTCATATTTCTAGACAGAGTGAAAACATGTATGCATGCAGCACAGTGCAGTTTGTTTCTTGAAGTTGGGCAGTGTGGTCTAGGGGCTCCAAATCTGAACTTTTTTTATCTTGCAGTAACACACAGTTACTTCCATTTATATCATCCTTCATGACTATCTGGTTTTAATAACTGTAATTTGTTACCATTTCAAAATCTTTATCAGCAACTTAAAAACAAAAAAAAAGGGCAATTTTTTTAACATTTTCTCTTTGTACTGATAAATGTGATACTCAGGATAGTCATCTTTCCATATCAGCCACTACTATGAGAAGTGATGGATAATTTTGTTGCTCCCACACATCTCGATTTCTGTTAATTCTAAGTACTGTAGCACATCAAGTCTTTTTTTTTTTTTCCTGCTCTTCTGACTCTTGATCCTCTTAAAGAACTTAATTACAGTGGTTTGGTGGTCTGATCTAATTTTTTTTCCATGTGGTTATTCTAATTATCTCCTGTATTTCAACTATCCAGGTTTGCATTGTTTTCACTGGTCTTGCAGGGCTGCATATTTCAGACCATTTAGGTCTTCTACCATGCTGCTTTGCATTTTTCTTTCTTTTTGCCTCTCTTACCCACTGCAAAAGAAGAACCACTGAGGTAGAAATCGAGCTGTCAGACATAGCCTCTACCAGCCTTCTGAGACATAGTTAACTAGTCTACATGTTATGTCTGAATATTTAAAGCTGTAACTGATGAGTTCATATTTGGAACATTTGAATGACCAGAGTTTCTACAGCAACATCCACCTCTTTAAATTGCATCAATATCAACAATTTTCATTTGAAAAGTGTCTATTATACAGCATAGGCTAATAACATTGAACTGTTCCAACAAGAGTCCTGAATTGCCATTGTCACCTTCTGGGCAACTGTGACACATGAGTCCAAAACCATTTTTAGGGAAATGGTTCTCTCTTGTGGCAGAAATTGGTCACTGCAAGAACGCCGGTTTAGTAATCCAAGCAGTTCGTCTCCAGCGTCCCTTTCAGATCGTTACTTACATTACCAGGAAACTGGCACGTTCACAGAGTTATTTTGAAAGATTTTTTTTCTTTCCCTAAATCTCATTGATGAGCAGCACTGCTCTTGGCCAGATTATAAATTACTTTCAGCATCTCACAAGTGAGTTAATGGCCCACTTGGGGGAAGCGGTGACCATTTCTGCAGGTTTCATACATATTCTCCCAGTATTTAGGAGATCAGTCTATCTAAGCTTTTACCTATCACCTTTGAAACAAGAACTGACAATTATGCAGGAATACGCTACTACACCTGCTACTATGGTGTTAAACATTAATTGCTTGTGACAAGCTTTGAAGAGGCTTTTTTATTGTTCAAATATGTATTATTACGAACATTCAATTTCTTAAATTTTTTTATTCTTTTACTTCCAGGGAACTCTGTTAATTCTTTTGCCTTCTGGTTGTCTGTGGGGAGGGAGTGGTTAGTGTACGGGGCAGTGGTTTCAGGTTTGGTTTTGTTTGATTTACTTCTTAAACTTTGCTTTTTACTAAAAAAGTTTTTATTTTCTTAAGATAGGAAAATGATATCCATATGTATTGGGGGGAAAGGAAAAATAATTTTACCCTTCACTCATGAGTATGCTCTCTAATCTTGTTTTAAAAGTCCTTGGTTTGTGACTGTAATACAAATAAGCTTGAGTAAAAACCTGTAAATTTGTGGACAATCTTGCTAATGGAAGTGGGGGGGGAAAAAACCCTGGATTTCATATACAAAACGAAGAAGGGACTCAGATTACTACCTAAACCCATCTACACTTTGCTTACTTCATGTTGTTACTGGGTTGTCACCTTCCCAATTCCACCATTAATACAGGGCTAAATAGAATAAAGTGCTACAGCATCAATCTAGCCCGGTATTTAAATAAACAAAGAGGTCTACCTAACAGCTTGGGTCTAAAAATCCAAGTAAGGTTTACAGGTCTGAGCCAAGGTTAAGCAGTATTTTATGGCATGAACTACATCCGCATAATGCTCTGTATGAAACAGCATCTTTGAATGCCATCATGTTCTTCCTGGCTTTGAAAAATAAAATGTTATTCACTGATATCTGGATGCAAACTTCCTACAAAAACAGACAAATATGCAAAAGCTCAGTTCTTTTTTAGCACAAAGGTTTCTTCTACTATTTAGCAGTTCTATGTCTCTATTCCTGTGCTGTATCTCTGGGTGCAATAATCCAGTGGATACCAAAAAAAAAATTTAAAAATCAATTTTTTTTGGTAAAAATAAATTTTCGTTGAAATAAATTTTGAATTACCGTACTACTTCATTTGACAAGCTGACAACAATCTAGAAACAAGAAAGGAAGGTGTGCAAAATTTCCTCCTTCCTAAAATTAATTTGCCTCCTGCCCTTTCAGGTAGCATAAAATTAATCTGATAAATCTGCACAATCTGATCCTGCTAAGAAGAGAATAATCCTGCTGGTAGTCCAATCTGCCTAGGTTACCCTTGTATTGGTAAGATTTTTCTGCAAAAGACATCAAGTAACTCCATTTTAGTTGAGTGTTTTAGCAACCATTGCTTCAGGACACTGGTACCCAGTGAAATCTGTTGTGCACCAGCCACACGTTCACAGAATGTGCTTGGCTACTGATATAATTTTCTCTTGCCATCCTCAGCAGCATTTTCAAGTCCAGCCACAAAGGTGATACGTTCAGACACGTGGATGAGATTTATCAAGACAACAGATGGGTTTCACATCCTCTTGAGAAACCCCCAAACCTGAATTTCCTGCCAGTTTCTGTAAGGGGATTTCACAGTAAATCAGATTCCTTCTCAGGACCTGGTTTTATTAAATGATCAATCAGGAACAGAGAAAGACAATTCTAGTCTTCCTTGGTTTCTCAAGTGGAAGAGAAGATGTTAAGTTTAGTGTTAGCCAAAGTAGCATAAAAGTTGCCTTAAGCACTGGTATGAGTTGTTGACTTCTGGTAATGGCCTGCAAAAATACATCAAAAGAGTGCGTAACTGGAAATCTAAGATCAGTTTGCACCAATCCATTTCCCATCTCTATGGAACTGTAAAAATTCTCTCTTACAAAAGGCAGTTGTGGTCAAATCTGAATGTCTCGGAGATGTGTTTGGTCCTGCATAAGAGCTATTACATAAACCTGAAAAGGAAAAGCCTTTTTATACATCTGGTCAGCAAATATAGGTAGGGGTAAGAAACTTGCACCTTTTTGCTTTCCACGAAAAGCTGTGTTTGGATACAAGTACAAACTGAATCCTCCTTTTTTTCAGTCAACATGGTTAATAAAATATTTCAAACTAATAATGACCATAAAGCTTGTTTTAATGATTCCCATAAGCTAAAGAGTGAATTCCATTGCTGCAGTATTCAATCTCACCATCTTTGTTATTTCTTTCACTGGAGAGCACATGCATAAATATAAATTACACTCACCTTAAAATATTTATTCTCATTCGCTATAGGAAAGCACTTGTCAGTCCGTTCCTTCTACTACTGTTTCAAAAACTCTCCTGCAGTTATCTGATCTGCCTTAGCTTTTCCAGTCCTCTGGACTCTCCAAGGGTTCTCGTAAAGAATCCTTTCTCCTCTTTACCTTGTGCTCACTGAAAGCACTCAAACTTCTCACCAGTTTCAAAAGGGACCACTCAGACCTCTCAGATGAGCCTCTTTACAGACAACTTCCTCTCTATCCAATTTCTGATCTGATCTCACCCATACCAGACAAGCACATGAAGTAACTACCACAATAACAATAAAATGTTGCCACAGAGTAGCCCACTGCATTTAACCTCAGAAATAGTTGTACAGAATTTTGCTGCAGTTCCCTCTCCCGGTTTTTCTCCCAGACAATGTGTGACAAGAAGAAACTCTTCACAGAAAGTATGAAAACCTTTTCACATTGCCATATCCTGCAAAAAAATACTTTTAATAGCTGTAGCTGAGCATAGATTACATTTTGGAAGCCTGAGACAGCTCCCCCTGTCTTTATTGCTGATAGTTACTTGCAAAGACACTGCTTCTCACTGTACTTAGTTACACCACTCACAGAAAAACATGAACATATGTATATTGGAGTAAAACTCACCATGCTGTTCATTTTTGAAGAGGACGAGTTTGCCCTCTGCTTCCGTAGGCTGTTTAGCTCCTCTGCATTTCCATCCTTTGGTTTTATGATCAGCCGACTGCCTCCAGCAGTACCTTCCGAAGAGGATCTCAACCGCTTCTCAACAAATCTGCCTTCTCGGCATGGACTGAAGCTGTTGGCAAGATCAACTACAAACAGAGAAGCAATCAGCAATCATTACAGGGACTTACTCTGTATAACTGTTTTCTTAATCAGAACACTTCTTTGCTTGAAATGCTTACATTGAAAGGGAATCCCCTAAGAGATGTTCTGTAGAAAGCAGACTGCTTTTACTTAGATAAAAGTGTCACCTGGGCCACCGGTTCACTGCTCAGCCCTCAACGAATTGCACACTCAGCACACTACAGCCCAGTCCATGGCTCCTCATAGAATCCAGAAGGGTCTTTCTCCATCCTTTTCTTTCTCCCCTTGCTATAGGACACTTTCGAACTCCTGTTCAGTAAAATCCATCAGAGAAACTATCACTGTTTCACTGGTGCCAAAACTCAACCTGCCTTACCCTCCATCCCAAGGCAAGTCCACGTTTTGTAGGGCCAGGTCACAACTTTGTTATCCCCACATAGGACAGGGATGCACATTGGTTTCTGTTTCTGTTCAGCCTTCCCAGCTCAGTTCTGCCCCTGCACCCTCCAAACTGAGCCTGCAGTCAGTGGGCTGAATCCCAGTCCCCAACTCCAGTTAAACAATAACAAAATAAGAAAGGAGGACAAAAAATACATTTTGAAGTGTTAGAGCAAATTTAGAGATGGGGAAAGATAAAAAGCATGATAGCATAATAAATGTCACAAAGAAAACCTTATCTTCTTTTGCATTTTGCAAGAGAAGAGACATTTTCTCCAAGGGTTCTCAAAAAAATCCAGATCACATAAAAATATACAAACCTGCTCATACATTAATGTCATGTTCACAATGCTATCTATAATGATATCAGCTATGAGACCAGATACAGAAAAGAAAATACCTATTAACAAAGAAAAAGCAGAGAAATATTTTGTATTCACATCTGGGTTTAAATACTGTTTTAGAAAACCAAATGTTTAAACCCGTCTGTTGCAACAGATATAACTACTTATCTTATTGAATGCCATGTAAGCTTTTCCTGTATTTGCTTCATTTCATATGGCAGGATTTTATATCTTTTTTTTCAATGGTCCTTTTGTATGCTTGGCCAGTTTCTAATTTGAAATACATTCTTCACCACACACAAAAAAAAATTGTATTTTGAACAGCACTATAAAAACATAACAATTAATCATTAACTTTTATATAGCGCAGTATTAGCTCTAGTGTTTCTGTGAACACAAATCCAATTTACAAAAATCCCTCTATCACAATCTCAACTCCAGTTAGCTGCGTTCCAGAAATACAGATTAAGTATACATTGCCAGCACATGAGTCTGAAACACACTGGGCATTTCTAAACATCCCTCCAAGTTGCTCACTCGCTCTTCTGCAGTACACTCTAGTAAGGCAGAACCAAAAATATGAGCTCGTTCACAGATGAGACAATGTGGCAAGGAAGACAAACGGGGTGCTCAGGACTGGTAATATACATAAATGGAAATATTTTTTCTCCAGAGTGTCTAAGGTTCTGAGGGAAAGAGTTGCCTTCTGGTGAAAGCTAATTTAGTGGATTAATTTGTCTTTATGTTGCCATTTATGTACAAGATATCTAACCAAGCCTCGCAGTGACTAATAATTCAAAAAGCAAAATTGTTTTTGATTGCTTATAATCTTATATGCCTAGATAAACATCCAAGCAAAAAGACGGGTGTGAATACATATGAGTTTACTTGAAGTCATTCATCTTCTAATACAAACACTATATACACCGCCTTGTTATCTCTTAAAAATTTTGTCCCACCAGATACAGCCTCAGGATTATTCAAGAAAGCACCAGTCATTAAGTTTGTTTAAGAACATCAACTGTCAGAGATAAATGTTTTCTGCAGGTGTCCTTCACTCAGGGGTCGTGTGCCTTACTTATCAGCATTTCTATTGACTTGGATTTCTAGGCACAGTCTTTCCACTTAATCTTGTTAGTATTTCCAAATTCCTTTTCATAAACTAAAGACACAATGTGAAATCTAGATAGTAATTAACTCTCTCAGTTTCACAGATTACACAATGACAATTTGGACGTTTATTTGAGATGGAAGCAGAAATAGGATCTCTCGTACTCTGCCACAGAAATATCCACTCTAAGCTACTCCATAACGTAGTTGAACAGGGAAAGAAAGACTGGTAATTTCAAAACCTAGATCAATATAAGGTAAACCATGTCATTTTTCATAACCAGAGTACAAGAAGGTTTATTTCTCTGGTGATGTTTCCATCCCAAATTTCATAATTTGTACAAAGTCCAAAATAGGTATGCCTCAAAAAAATCCCAGCTTCAGCCTTTAACAAGAGTCAAGAATCAATACTCTCTTTCTTAATTTGTTTTCTACCACAAGAAAGCATAGCTACGAACAGCAGTGATGGGTGTTCGCAAACTGTACAACATCAATTCAAAAAATCATAGACTTTTTGTTTAATTCCTACAATTTTGGGAGGCGGACACAATTTGTAACTTTTTTAATTCCTAGCTAGCTCCTGCAAATGTACAAAACCACTTTATGACAACCAATCCCAACAGAAAAACTGAGACCAAAAAAACCCCCCCCCAAACCCAAAAATAAGAAGACCGTAAGACATACCTTTAGGATTGTTCGTTTCATAACCCTGCTGTGTTTTAAAGGACTGAGGTTCAGAACATGGAACGCTCTTAGACTCCGTTACAGGAATTGGGCCTCTTGTGTGCTTGGATGGCGTTCTTTCATCTCTGTCCCCAGTCGCCCCTCCTGCCTTTGGAGAGAGTATCACTGGTTCTTCACTACGCTGTAATACAAAGGTTTCTAAATGTGCATTGTCCACATTAATTTTTTCTATGTGCCTGGCATCATTAATATGCAGTCCATTGGCTTGCAACAGTACTTTTGCTTGATTAGCAGCTGAGGTTTTGAATAAGGTATTAGATCCGACAGTACATGAGCTCACGTGACTCGCAGGAGATACACCAGCAGAACAGACAGTACTTTCCACAAAATCCGTTTCCCTTGCAGGAGCAGCATCAGGATTAAAGAAGACGTGAGAGGTAGAGACATCCTGGCCAAAATCCTCTGCGAGCAGCGCACCAGGCCCACTGCTGGGCAGACCATCAACCTCTGAAACAGAATCCTCCGTCAGGGCGACAAAGTCAGAGGGGGTCTGGGCAGCTGTGAGGTCAGCTGAGAGCAGAGGGGACTGCAAGGAGCTTCCCATGCACTCTGTTGTCTCGGCTGAGCATGGAGGAGAGGACTTGGCAATGACAGGTTCACTTTCCACATAGGATTTAACTTCCAGCAAGCACCTGGACTGCTGCACAGAGGAAACTGACTGACTCTCTGGAACTGGTTTGGAAAATCTGTAGTGTGATGAAAAAGATTTAGTGAGAAGTTTTCGTGTGGACTGTTTGACAGAATATCGGCTCTGCTCCTCCGCAAAGCCCGAATCATCACCCTCATTCTTCCCAGAGCTTATGCAATTTATGAAGACATTTTTATTAGCTGAGGGCTCCTTTCCCTTTTCAAAATCGTCTGTTAAAGACCTTGTTATCTTCTTGCTACGTGAGCTGCCAAAGCCAACTGAATGTCTTCCTCTGCTTTTTATGTGCTCCTCTAAGCTGAGTTTTTGAAAAGTGCTGAGAGAGGACTGGGCACCATTCGAGATGTTAACATTTTGATTAGCTGAGTCCTGCTTCTGCTCACTCCCTTTCTTGTTATGGAAGCTAATGGAAGGAGTGCGGAAAATACTCCGGCGCTTTCCTGTGCTCCCTGAGCTGGAGTTTGTGCTGGATGGAGAGGAGGTGTGGGCACCGATAGCATTAGCAGAAGAAGGTGAGGAAGGAAGGGAGTCGTGTCTCCGGCTAACACTTCTCCTGAATATTGGCAACCGAGATACTAGAGTCGATCGTCTGGATCCTGAGTCCCCCATCAGGGCACAAAGTGTCCGTGGTTCCTCACGGCCAATAAACTAACCTGGAATTAGAGAAGAAAAAAAGGGAGGGGGGGAGATAAATAATTCAGCCTCAAAGCCCGCTTGAACAGACTCTTAAGTCAGCCTAAATAAATGAGATGTCAACATCAATTTTGTGTATAGCTGCAAGTTACTGCTTATGCATTACTGAAGACTTCTAGAATTTCAAAGTGATGTTCAATAAGCAGCACTGAAAACCCAGTAACTGAGGAAAGACGTGGCTCAAAACATTCCACAGATGAAAGATACAGTTTTATATATGGTATTGTACAACACAGATCATAGTGGGTAATAGCATAAAATCTAAACACCAGAAGTTATACAAGCATATCACCCAAAATGTCCTTGTTTTTGTAAGGTTTTAGAACAAGTCGTCTTCTAAACTGTAAGCTTTCTTAGAAAATATTTGATTTTTCATCATCTGAGTAGAACAAATCATTATTTTATGTTTCTATATACTCAGATTTTCGCATGAAAGAAGAGGATTTAAATTTTCCCATCTTCATTGAACTTTCAGTTGGATTTTTAATTGCCTCATGTGCTCCTCCTAAAGGCTGCATGTATCACTTTGCAGCAGAGAAAATGACAGGATTGCAGTCCAGTCAGAATATGTACCACCAAAAATTCTTCCTCAGAAACTGTAAGTTCTGGGAATTTATTGTCAAAATACAGGATCACGTTTCTATATTGGAACTTTGATGTTTCCTTTGAACACTCCTCTAAAATCCTCCCACAGCATATTTGCTTATAATTGACTAATTTTTCAGGGTTTTTCTGAAATTAGTGAAAAGTGTTTCACACACAGGCACTTAAATATTTTTATAAATGTTTAAGCAATAAAGACTTATTTTGATCAGCACCATAGATGTACTAGAAGAACATTAATCATTATGAAATATATACCAGTTCTATCTCCTTTTTGTTCTCATTATAATAAACCATCACTGAGAAAGACAGCACCACAGAGGGAGCAATAAAAACATGTACTATATAATTAAAAGAACAAGAGAGGCTATAGGTATAATGCCCAAGCGTAACTTCATGAGCTGCTGGTATTCAGCATACAGAAATAAAATCCAAGTCATTTACCTAAACAATGTTTGTCTGTCAAGTGCAAAAACAAAGTAATTCATCTGATGAGAAATTTGTGTTATGTGGTCACAACAAGGATCTTAACTATATAGATATAAATTTATGTAGTGTATATATACACACATATATATATAAAATGGGAACAGAATATTTAAGCAGTAATAAAACTACATATCTAACTGTGAAAGACAAGGTAAAGAGTAAGTTCAGAGACTGTTTCTGACTAGATATCAGACTGTACATAGTGTTGTTAACATTTTTTTTTTAAATGCTAGTATGGCTGAACATACAATGCCAAGCAGCCACACTATTCACAAGCACCAGGAATCAATAAGTAATTTTGTACTTTAAGATGAGAGAAACAGCTTGGGAATAGTCACTAATTGCTAAAAGTCATTGGTGATCTCTGATGACAAGCTAAAACCCAACCTAGACAATACCCAGGTTCTGTGATTGAAACTCCAATTCGAATTCAGTCTGACCAGGGTAAAACTGACAATACAGAACCCCACAGAGTTATCAGAACAACTTTACATCCACCAAATGAACTAATGCACAGAAGCCGTTCCATTTCACTGACAATAAGAAAGTTGGAATTCACACCACTGTGTAAGAGCAGCTGCAGAGTGACAGCACAGAGAAGCCAGGGCCCTGTGAACTCACACAGGGGTTGGTGTTTTACCAGCTTGTTCACCTGTCCACAATTCAGCCTACTGAAAAGGGGTTTTTGAAAGCCACACGCAACCTTCTCCACCCTTCCCCCTACAAACTTCTCTTACTTCTTTAACCACTTTAGGACCTAATTGTTTTGGGTTTTCTTTGCTTTTCTGGACATC
Organism: Pipra filicauda; assembly: GCF_003945595.2. Classification (NCBI taxonomy): domain Eukaryota; kingdom Metazoa; phylum Chordata; class Aves; order Passeriformes; family Pipridae; genus Pipra; species Pipra filicauda. The sequence continues at coordinate 372,468 of NW_024103563.1, read as the reverse complement.
TACTTGCAGGCATACTGATATGTATGGATAAGCACACATACACAAGAGATTGTGAGGGTTCTCCCTTCTACGGTAAGCACAGATCGTAACTGTCGAAAAAAAAAAGACTTCAGAATGCAGTTTTACAACAGCAGCAGATGAGTAAACTATTTTTAAAATACGTTGGATCACTACAGACATTTTATGGTCAGACAAAACATTTGCTGTCATCATTCTCTCTCTTGCCCACACCTTAATTGTCAGTTCACTGAAGAACAAGCCATCCTGGCTTATAATTATGAAATTCTCCAAATTGAGAGCAGAGGGAAGCAGAAAACTGAGCAAAAAAAGCACATGCTGTAGGCTTGCACTGGAAATACAAAGGTTGTGCCTAAATAATAACAGAGATTATTTCTAATAAGTGAATAAACGCAACCTTAGCTTTCCAGGTGGTAACAAATACACTGCCTCAAACTGCAGATAACAAAATGGCATTTATTCAGTCATTATTCCTTTCTTTTCTCTTGAAGGAAGAGCACAAATAAACCGTCAGAAATTCTCACCCATAAAATATGAACTAAGTATAAGATACTGTTTCTTCTATCTTCTTCAGTAGCTATCAGAGGACATTTCTTAAAACATATACATCCATGTATACATGCATATAGGACTGCTTATGTGCATATATATAGTTTGAATACTTTGAATGTTGTGAATATATTAGTAATATTTTTAATATTATTTTATATACACAAACACACATTTTGCAGCATTAAACTGCGAAAGTTGAGCACTGAGTTAAAGTCACAACTCTTCTACTTGCAACACAGGGAAAAATAACCTGAATTTCAAGATACCAGTACCCCAAGACACTAATGAAATCTGATCTTTTATCAATTTCTTTTCCTTATTGCAGAGGAGTTATAAACATATGTCTTATTTTGCTTATATGAGCAAAATAGGAAGTGTTTCCTTTCAGTCTCCACATTTAACATAATTATTTCTGCTTACAACTTTATAGCAGTAACCCTTGCAGAGTGAACTTCACTCCAGCTACATCTTCTCTACAAAATCATTAACGTTCTCTATCTAACATCCTTGTCCCTACTGCATTATTCTTAAAATCTGAAACAAAGAAAAAAGAAAACAGCAAAGAAAGTCACCTCTGTAATGGTATTATGTCATTCCAGACACCTCTTTCAAATTTAAACTGGACAACAATTCTGATCCTACACAATCAATTGAGGAACTAATACAAAGCTCTCTGTAAAGTAAATTATTGTGCCTTTAGAATACTAACAAGAAGCCAAGTAAACACAAAGCATCAAGGACAAGTGACAGTCTAGGAAGGCTTCTGTCCTATGCAGGGCCAGGAGTTGGACTCAGTGATCTTGATCTGATGGGTCCCTTCCAACTTAGTATATTCTATGATTCTAAGACTGTCAATTAGATCAGGCTCCTTGTTTAGGACAAAATATATTTTGCATCATTATCACATAATGAGAACACTCAAGAAAACAGTCACAGTATTCTGTATGGAGGTTTGAATCTTGGTCAAATACAGAATCATTACTTTGTAATACTTTCTAATTCTAAAATCCAGCTATTGCCTGAAACTGTTTACTCAGTGCTGCAGAAGACAGACATTTAAATTTTGCATTTTATGGAATGGATTTTTGATGCACATTTTTGCAGCTGGTATTACACAAGACAGAGGTTCAATATAATGAAGGAAAATGAGTAAAGTACTTTGAAAACAACTGCAGCCAGAGTAATAGTGGGTTATTTTAGAATCTGCACTTCCCCAAGAGCTTGTCTACAGCTCAGTTGCTGAGCTCCTGTGCTCAAAATTAATGTAAATGATGAAGTGTGAACAAAATATTTTCCCTCTTATTGGCAATTTTAAAAGCTAATCAAATAGAAATAGTTTTCTTTCATGTTGGTCTTCACAAAAATGCTGGAAAATGCAAATTAATCTCAAAAATACCTTACAGTTATGTATTTAATTGCCAGAGAAAACCAGGAGGTCAAGTTTTTTTATACTTGGGGTTCATTCTTTCCCCACAGGAGATCTCTGGAGGAACCATCCAGCTATACTATATTAGGCCTTTATCTTGCCTACAGCAGTTGCATGATTATGAAAAACACGCATGTACAGGGTAAAAATTACACGGGTAGCTCTGCATTATGCATATTGCTGTATCTTGTCAAAAGAAACAAACTGTTCAACATTCAGACAGTGAATGTAACTGCAGAGAAAATCCACAAGATTTAAAATAAGTAAAATTATCAAAATATTACACCAATATCTCCAGAGAAAGTTACTCCTCCAATCTACCAGCTGAAAAATAAAACCCAGTACTTTTTATTTCAGCTTCTGCCAAGCAGTTACTCTCACAAGTGTGCCAGAGTGCAGTGCATTCAATATATACCTACTCCTCGTGCTGCTGTTTTTGAACCCCAGTAGATGGAGCTATGGATCTACTTTTTCAATGACTGTGACTACGAAAAAGCAACAGTCAGTGCCTTCTACATTTCTCATTGCCTTTGAGGCAAAATTTAGGAATTGGAACTATTTGTGAATTTTACCATTATCATAATTTCAAGTACATAACAAGAGATAATATATGCTTATTCAACACTGCAATGTGTGAGTGCAAACACTCTTTATGAATAAACCAACCCGTATTTTTCAACACTCTTTAAACAACGCTCTCCTAAAGATGTTCTCCTTTAAGATGCACCTCCTAGAAATATCAAACAGTATCTTTCACACAAAGAACAAAACTGAATTAGCTATCAGAGTTTAAACTGGGAGATGACATGTCATAGCTGAAGGGCCCCAACCTTTAATCACAGCAGAATATCAATATGCATCTGCTCCCTACCTCTGCTCTCCACAGCTGTTACGATTTTTAGACAGGACTCATAGTTTAAGGATGATGACACATTTTCTTTACTGCTTTGAATCAGGAACTGTATAATAAAGCAACAGACACAAGACTAACATGTAAATCTGCGAATATACTCCATTCCTCAAGTGAGCACTACCATACAGCAGGAGGCAAAAACCATGTCACACACATAGTCTCTGTAGACTAGCTGGCTCCAGTCTCACACAGAAATTAAATTTACCTCAGGATGCTACAAATAGCCACAAAACCACTTGAAAATAAATATTTTTAACTGGTGAGTCAATAGAAGTCCTAATGCAGCTGATGCACTCATAAAGAGCCGTCCTTTAGCCCAACAGTGAATATCGTAGCCTGTGACTGCCACCTGAATCATAAAGCATTACTACCTTGAATACAGTTCTAATTTTATCCCAGTATTATTTGTCTCTCTAGCATGTTTGTGACTGAGTTTTATCTGCACAGCTCCCAAAGGACACTACGTGTGCACAATCCTGTACATGAGAAGAATATAAGAATCTAAAAAAGCCATTAAAATACCAGTTTACATTTAAAACAAAAGCAAACAAATAAGTACCTGCATATAAATACTCAGGAGTTTAGCTGTTACCAAGGACAATGTAACTGAACTAATATTAATTACTGAAATATTAGCAAAGCCAAATACCTGAACAACAGAAGGCTCTAGCTAAGAAAGGTGGGATTGTGACAGTGAAGCAATCTAGTTTTGCAAATTAAACAAGTGAAACTCCTCCTAATACATAACGGTTCCATTTACTTTTGAGAATAACACTCTTTCCTTTCCTTGTGCACGTAACCCTTGCAGCATCATACAGAGATCAAGAATGTATTTTGTGGAACAGCAGTCGAAGTCAATTCTCGGTGTGAAATTTCTAAGCTACTACCATGTCCCCACTTGCTTGTAGCTTAATTTTTCTTAACAGTCTTTATAAAAAAGAAGAACACCTAAAACAGGGAGCTAGACTTTTAAAAGTTATGTATGTCTATACACGCACACACATACAACTCTACACTTTTTCCCTCTGTACTGAAAACCAATTGTCCAAAATAGATTTTTCATATTTGGCATCAGCTTTCATATATTTGGAAAAAAAAATAATAATACAAACACTGAGTTATACTAAGTCAAGACATGATATTTCTTTTTAGTTTCCTGTGTTCTGCAGCCCAGGCCCAACTTTATTTTCAAACACTTCTGTGCTTTCAGAAAACAACAGAGGAAGCAAGCAAGTAAATTTGCAATAAAGTCTGAAGCCACACATATATATTAAAATCCCATCTCTGATTTTGACTAGTCTTGTACCAGTTGAAGACTCTGATTTCATATATCATTAACTGCTATTCCCAGTGCTGAGATTAAATTAGAGGTGTAACAAACATACAAAGATGACAGCTGGAGATAAGTTATCTATATATCCTCTTTAGACTTTAAATTAGCCAGAAGGCAAATGTTAAATGAGACAGGTCACACACGACTCAGTCTTTCCTTCATTATCACTGGGTATTTAAATTCATCCCTCTTGTACCAGGTGAACTGCAGGTTTACTAAAAGAGAACAGAAACTGATGTCTAGAAATCTAGAGGTCACAGTTCACTCCCATTTAAATCATACCCTACTTCTAGTGTTGCTGTTGTTGATTGTGTGAAGAAGATAAGCAATTAACTTTCATCCATTCAACAATGAAACACAAGAGAGGTCAGAAATGGGGTAAGGACCACACCACAGTGAAGCAGAAGTCACATTTGTTTCGGTGTGTTGTGCTGATTTTTTAATAGAAGAGAAACCACATCTCTTACCTCTGCCACTTATCTGAATTCTGGACAAGTGTACAATGCATTTCTTAAAAATTTGGTATTCACAATACTTATAGTTTAATTAGAAACAGTTACAAGTATAAATAATAACCTGGAAATGCAAATATCAAAGAGTATATGCTTGCTTTGTGATTCAAATGTCAATGGCATCCACTCCCCTGATTAGCATTCCCAAATGTGCTTGTATGCACTGAATTATTCACTTTTAACAAGTGAAGTGGACTTACACAGGTCCCTGAGTACACATGGAAATTATACCATAATGGGACAAAAAGAAATAGGCTAATTTTGAGATATCTCTGGTGGACATGGAGATGGCAGTCTAGGGACTAGGAAGGATTCAAGAGGATCAAATAGCATCTTTCTCTCCCTTCACATCCTTCTCTCCTCTCACGCCCATTCCTGTTGCACATGGTAGTGTTTTTAGGATGTTTAGAGACAACAGAAAATTATGTTCTAGTAACACTTTAAGGAAAATAATTATGTTTGGACTTCACACTAAATACTAGTATTTCATCATAAATACAGGATATGTTCATATATAGACAGCGATTTGACTTCTGGCTGCATTTTATTTTAACCAAAAGGGAAAAGTAACCTAGAAAGAATCAGATCTTTTCTTCTTTCATGCATGATAAAGAGGTGTAAGATGCCTACTAGAGCACTAACTCACGTGCATGCTGAAAAACAGCAGATCTAGCATTTGCCTCAGCCCAGGACATAAAGAGAGGGAAAAACTCCTTGCCAGCCATTTGCTCTGGATTTCAAGTGGAACAGATCACTGCTGCACAAGACAGCTGGTATTCTCATGAGGAAAATACCTGGAATAACATAGCCCTAGCTCTGTATCCATCGTGCACTGTTCACTGCATAAAATTTGCCAGTAGAGTGAAGCAAAGCATCAATACAACTCCCACAGGTATTCAAAGCATCTCTATCAGAGCCCCTACAAAAAAGCTGCCAAAATTTCCTAAAAATATTCTGATGACTCACAAGACATCGTAAAGGTCTCTAAAGCATAATCCATCTGATTTTCACAGTTAGTAGTCAATTCAAGCTCCACTTTAATATACTCCTTCTAAAATCTGCACACCTCTTGCTCACCCCCATGGAACCATCTTGTAACTCTCTCAGCACTACACAGTCCCAGCAGAACTGTGAGTCTTTGTTCAGTGCTCTCCTGTGTCTGTGCCTCTTGTCTTCCTGAATCACAACTTCAGTGTCATCAGCAATTTATTTTTTATGCTAAAGTTTCCTGCACATTTCCAAGTCTGGCTGCTTTTCAGTCTCAAGTGCTGTCTGCTTCTGCTGTGTATATGGCAACCAACAAGGGCTGGAGTCATTTATTACCTCTGTCACCAGTTCAATGAGTGACCTTAATGGCATTAAAAAGGACCAAATCCTCATCGGTTGTAAATTCAACAGGCTCCAGTGAAGTGAATCATGCTGATTTAAGCCATTTGGCCTTTCATCCTTGTAAGCCTCAATCACCCTATCTGTAATTCTTCTTTAACTCTTGCAGAAGCAATACTTGGACATGCATGATCCAACCACTCCTAGTACAGACTCACAATTTAAGTGGATGGAAGCAGGGTTTTCTTTGTGTCTTTTTTTTTTTTCTGACTAAGTACAGAATCCCTTAATGGATTATAGTGAAAACTGATAAAACCTTAACAAACTAATCATGCAATTCTGAAGATCCATACAACACCTGTGCTCCATTCCTACTTCTGCCTAAGCACCTTAGAGCTGTTGTTGGAAAGAGAGTACCGAGATAGAGACCCATGGTCCACCTTACATTCTCACAGTGAAAAAGGCTGGGCACTAAGAACTCTTTCAGGAGACCCAGAGAAGTGAAAGGATTTTAAAAATAAAACAAACAAATGTGGCTAATATTATTCTTGAAAGCAAACTGTAAAAGCTCTGCCTAACATAGGCAGTCTAATTTACAGATTGGTCTCTTGATTAATAAAAAGGTAATTGTAGTACATCACTGTTGCAGCTGTTGAATGTATTAGCACAAAATAATAAAACAGCAACTTTTCCAAATTCCTCTAAGCTTAACAGAAAAGAACAACAATTCCCAACTCATGCTTTGAAAGAAATCTGGTGATGTAAAATGAACTGATAATCCTCAGACTGAGGATTCAGACTGACTGAGACATTCCAGGCAAACTACTCTCAGCTTAATAAACTCTAATGAAAGGGAACCACATGATTACTGTTCCCTGTAGTTTTTGCCACACATGAGATGCATGCCTTGTGGGGCTGAATATTAAATACATTCATAATTACCATCCCCAATATTGTGTAATTTTGTTATTTTAATTGCAAACTAACTACTTTTGTTTCTTTATATGTTAATGTACTCCACTGGACACTACTTATAAAAATACATTTTTAGGAATCAAGTGTACTACATTTAGAAATAAATTATGATACTTATCACATTCTACCTAAGACTTCCATGAACCTTAGCAAAGACTCAGGCAAGCCCCCTTTTGCTATACTGAAAATATAATTATTTCTAGGTTAGATTTATCACACTCATTTTCATCTGTCTCTTTCTAGTAAAAACAATGAAAGAGAAGAGCACTCAAGACAACTCAATATATTCATATACTCAAATTCTAATTGCAAGTTGTTAATCAAGCAATAAAACACAATAGCTCACATTTCTGTGGCAATGAGTATAGCACACATCAGGAAAATCAAGTGCCATAGCAGTAATGCCCAGAACCTCGTATACCAAGTTTGCCCACACACAGTAAAGACCTGCATTTCATTTTGAAAACTGAAGGTTAAGAAGGTCTAAGCATTGATTCCCACAAAACAAGCATAGAAAGAAGTAAATTAAACCAGCTTGCAAACTCTGAAGTGCCTAAACAGAAAAAAAAAACATCATGGAAGTTCATAAGAATTCTAGAAAAAATAAACATCTAATTTAATTTGTTTAGGAATCCAATTATCTGGAAATTCAGAGCTAGTAGTCACAACACAACACCAACTTCCATTAATGTTAGAATTCAAACCCAAGTTCAACATAGCAAATTTACAAAAAGATGGTATATCACAGTTTCCATTTACCCCAACTACTATATAAATAGCCTGGTGTTAAGTGGAAGAGTCTCTGAAGCCATCAGCTTCTGATCACAAACTCGGGGAAGAAAATCAGCTCACTTTTCAACCTATAAAAAGATAAATGCATAGAACAGAGAGTTAAAGAAAAAGCAGGTGGAAATGCAAAATAAATTTTAAGAGTTAATAAAAGAGACAAAGATGGAAAATAGAAGTCGATGATAAAACCACATCCGAATGAGGAAGAGTCCTAAAGTCATCCTGATTTATTTTTTTTTTAATTCCATTGAAAGACATATCACAGAAGAGTTCACTGACTTACTCCATGACATTCTCTCACAGCTGGTCAAACTCCCCTGGAACTTAAAAAAAGGACCTTCTGAACAAGCGCATGTTACAAGGTTCAGTTTTTCTTGTGGTAATTCATAGATGTTAACTAACTCAATTCTGCCAAGCACTTAAGCACATGCTTGACTTGGAGAATAATCTCATCCCTATTCAGTAAAACACTTAAAAGCACACACTTCTTTCAAAACATGAGTGGTCCCATTGACTTCAATGGGACATAAGCACAGTGCTGAGTGCTTTGCTGGATCAGTGCACAGAGACATAATTTAGCCCCCTTCACTGGATGATTTGGATACCCTGTCTCTTGTCATTTCATAATAAAAGAAAAAAAAGTAAAGAAAACCTTTAAAGGTAAAATTAACTATACAGTAACTGTAACCCAAATTGTCCTATTCTGAATGCTTTTTAGGGTTATTGTAAAAGCTGAAATGAATTGTTTTACATTTTATACACTAAGAACAAATGAATACATTATTTTCTCAAATTTATGCACAAGCCTAATTGCTATGCAGGCACAATTAAGAAGATCTAAGAAATGCAAAACCAAGATACCATATGGCTCTCAGTTCCAAAAATCAGCGACATAAGAGAAGATTTCACACACTTGTGTGTGAACACAAAACTCCGATTAAAAGACAGCTAAATACAGCAGGTTTCTATGCTTGCCTGAGTTTTTTAAATACAGTTTTGAATGCATTAAAGAGCTGTCAAAAAACAAGTCTGGGTATTTCCCAATTACCTCCATCATGCTTAATAAGTAAACAGTTCGCACGGTAATCATTTAAAGGATAATAATTTCACATCAAAAAATTGATTTACAGGCACATATTACTCCATTTCTGCATATATACTTATGAGATGCCAACATCTATATATCCCTGACCTCTGACTCTATACAGATTTGAAGTTTTGCTGATTTAGTTATGCTCTTTTGAGATAAGTGAGATGACCAGTTTTGCACACTGCTCATTTAACACAAGTACATTTTGGCTGCCTTAGTAGCACTGGCGAGTCTGAAGTTGCATGGGGGAGACACCAATAAACAGGAGGGAAAACTCAGAAAATTAAGGTGGTTCATCTCAGTTACTATGTCAGCACTCACAACAGAGCAACCAAAAGCCCACAGCTAGAAGTTTTGGATGGCTTTAAGTTTTAGCTCGTGGTAGTGTCTATTCATTACTTACTCCATCACGCGTAAGCTCTACAAAATTAAATAGCACTAGCGTTTCCATACTTTCAAAGTTGCCTACAAATATCAGAAAGCATGTCTCTTTGTACAGTCTCAAAGCTGTTGCAAAAGCAGTTATTCAAGGCCCATTCTTTTTCCGTGGCCCTCAGGTGATCAGATAATAAAAGTCACACTCCCACCAGTAAGCCTTATTCCTACTGCAGTATGTATTACAAAGACTGGCCTTTCTCATTATAAGGGTTTGCTTTATCATAGTCAATAATTTTAGCTTCTTCTGCTTAGATGTATCTCCTTCAAAGTGGAAAATGTCAGTTAGAAAGCTTTATTGCACTTGAAAGTGAAGCCAAAAAAGATTCATTACAGTCAATAGCTCAGTGTCCAAGTGGATATCAGTAGCAAGTCACATCCCTCAAGGATGGGACCAACATTATTGAGTATCTTCAGCAACAACACAAGACAGTGGGATTGAGTGCACCCTCAGCAAGTTTGTGGATGACACCAAGCAGAGCGGGATACGCTAGAGGGGAGGGATGCCACCCAGAGGGACCTTGACAGGCTTGAGAAGTGAGCCCATGCAAAATCCTGACATTCAACAAATTCAAGTGCAAGGTCCTGTACCTGGGTTGGGGCAATCTCCAATACCAGTACAGACTGGGGAGTGCATGAATGGATTAAGGGCAGCCCTATGAAGGATGGGGGATACTGGGATGGAACACTGGACAGAGAAAGATTGAGAATCAGAGTTATTCAGCCTAGAGAAGAGAAGGCTCTGGGGAGACCTTATTGCAACCTTTTAATACTTTAAAGGAGATTATAATTAAAAGAGAAAGAGACTTTTCACCAGGGCCTGTAGTGACAGGGGAAGAAGCAAGACCTTTAAACGGAAAGCATGTAGGTTTAGATCAAACATAAGGAAGAAATTTTTTATACTGAGGATGGTGACATATTGGAACAAGTTGCCCAGAGAAGCTGTGGATGTCCCATCCCTGGAAGTGTTCAAGGTCAAGATGGATGGGGCTTTGAGCAACCTGGTCTAGCGGAAGGTGTTGCTGCCCATGGCAGGGGGGTTGGAACAAGGCAATATTTAAAGGTCCCTTTCAACGCAAACCTTTCTGTGAGTCTGCCCAATTCCCAGAGCTGCAAAGAAATGCTGAAAGGCACCTAAAAGCTGTCAGCTGCAAAAAGCCTGCTGGAATAACTCCATAAAGCAAGAGACACAGCATGCTAGTGTCAAACATAAATTCCAGGTGATTGTCAAAGGTGTCCCAGAACTGATATATGTAGCTCTGGAAAAGCCCCTTAATGATCAACACAAAAAATGAAAATAAGCCAGTGACATGATTCAGATTCTGCACACTAGGAGGGAAAACATCTTCTGTTTAGAACTGCTTAATACAGCTGCTGAGCCAGGCCCTCCTACACTGTAGCACAACATGTGAATGTATTCCCAAAACACAGCCCATTTACATCTGAATACTAAAATATTTACTTATCTCCATATATTCTAATTTCCACGTATGCCTTGATCTTTTTATTTGTTACATAATGAAGCTTTCAAACTGGAACAAACAAGTAAGTAAAGAGCCAGAACAAGGACATTTAAGCTACTGTTATTACCAACTTCTGTGAATAAGAACTCTTGTTACTACACAAAATGAGCATACTTGCTCAACAGTGAATCTCTCTGCATATTTGCTCTCCTTGTATTTTCATGAATTTATTTCTCCAGAAATGGAAAGTGTTCCTTGATTATTTTTCTTCAGAAAAAAAAAAAAAAGACAAAATTATCTAACCAAAACACTCTACTATTTGTTAAATACAGAAATGGGGAATGTTCTGTTAGAAGATGGAAACTGCAACTAAAATTCAAGAGTAACATCGCTGAATTCCAACAGTGGTAGTCAGATTAAGCAACTTTATTTAAAGCATGTTCTGAACCCTGGTATGGTACACCTATTCTTGTGGGGATATACATAGATGACTATACACAGACACCCAAAATACAGACAGCATGAATCAGGAGCAAGCACACATTATTTAGAAGTCTCAACAGGATGGTGAGTATATTAACACAGCCTAGTAGCTCCTGTTAGTCCCTGTCAACTGCACGGGTTAGACGACAAGCAGTCACTTTGCACTTGTAAATGCCACACTGAAGCAAGCATCCTGCTCGCAGACTCTCTTTGCACGCTGCAAAAACAATGCTAAGAAAAGGACGTGGAGAGAAGGAGTTAACCTCCACAGAGAGGAAAGAATTGGAAGTAATGAAGCAGAGCTCTGTTCCTGGACAGCATACTGCCAGCTTCAGAGCCAGAAACGAAACTCTCTTCTTCAGCAGAGCAGGATATATTCTGTATGGAAGTTCTAGAACCCGAAAAGTGTTACCAAGAAATTGAATTACTGACAGCACTGTGCCATCCGCTGGCTTGGATGAGATGTTCAAAAACATCTGATGCACAGCAGCCTTAACTAGTCAGTCTTGCTAAGATCTTTTGAAAAATCAATTTTATGCAGACGGACAATGAGGACTTCTAAAAATCTACTTTAGCTACTATAAAAATCTACTGTATCTTACTACTGCTTACATAGACCATAGCAAAAAGCTGCATCAACTTCATGAGATAATTTCCCAGAGTGCAGCATTCAATGTCTTTATGTTCAGTGATGACAGAGGGTGATAACAGCAAATCTCCCTCATTTTCTTCTGTCAAGAACATATGTCACAAAGGCAAATCTCACACATACCACATGCAGGAGATGACTAAGAAATGAGGCAATAATCTTCCAGCATCTGACAGCAACCAGACAGTGCAACTTTGTAAAGGAAAACACTGAATGAAAATGAAGTCTTTTCTTAGAAATAAAAATGCTGCTACAAGAAGCTTCAAGATGTTTTTTCTTCTTCAACTGGTGACAAAAGTATCTAGTATTAAAAAAAAAAAAGAGCTTCTTATTTCAGAAACCATGTGTTATTTTGATTAGATCAATGCCTGTAGGTCCCATCTCAGTCACCTTATTTATTTAATCAAAAATATGGTCAATACTTCAACAAGTTTACAATTCAAACAAAAACCAGATATCTGAACTGGACAAAGGTACAGGATGAAATTGAAAGAATGGTAGAGGAACTACAGGTATTTTGTGATGGTGTAAAGTTTCCTATTATGGTTCTAAGTTTTAGAAACAGGGATTACATATCATATAGACCTCCAATGGAAGTCAGTAGAAACTGGTCTTCCTTCTCCCCTGCTTTGATTCTAGAGATACTATAGGTATTTTGCAACTTTTTCAGTTAACCACAACCTCTTCTTTCATCCTAACATTAGGTTTTCTTCTCATTGCCTATAACTCAAATCAGGATTTCTTGGGGATACTAGGATGGAACACTGGACAGAGAAAGACTGAGAATCAGGGCTGTTCAGCCTAGAGAAGAAAAGGTTCTGGCGAGCACCTCTTGTGCTCACACCAATCTGCATTCACCAAGTACCTCAAGGCAGTGGAAAAATCATTCAATTTTCCTCTGTTTCTTCCCCTTGTTGTCTTTTGCCATTCCCTGCTAAATCTACTATGCAGATCACAGTCCCTGAGGGATTCCAAAAGTGTCCCTTGAGACATAGTTCTAAGCCTTTAGTTGTCTATGTTGCTTCTTATTTAATGCCCAATTATCGATTCAATTAAAAAAATTTTTGTAGTTGTTTTACACATATGAAATTTTAAATTTTACTCATGTTTTTGAAAGATTGCATATCTTATCTTTGTCTCTCTCTTTCTGTCTTTAACCTAAATGAAAAGTGGATGGAGTCCTTTAATTTCCATCCCATGTGGAAAATTACACTATTGCTGTATTACTTTTCCCTTAATGAGATCAATAAAATTAACACCTCTGCTTTAGTCCTAAATTCCTGTCAAGCAGGGCAGAGATTGCACTCTCTGTTACCTCTTAAGCTCATTACTGCACTAATAATTATGTCAAAGGTTACAACATTTTTGGCTGTGGGCCAAAGGCCATTCTGTAAAATATAGTGATGAGTTTTCTTTTCAGTCTGTTTTTTGGATCCCACCACAAACCATTTCAGAAGAGATAGCTAGATGAAAAATAGCTGTAGCTCCAGGATAGTCTAACAGCAGCTAACAGCAGCCCTGATCTTCACAAGTTACTTTCCCTTTGTTATGTACGCACCATAAATACAAGCCACACAATTCTTCACCTCGCTAAAATAAATATATATATATATATATTCTCTCAGATCCCTACGGTCAGGCCTCAATTTCACTCTTAGATTTATCTGTCTTAGAGCAATAGTGCAGGACATGGCTTTTCTGATGTCAAGACCCTAGCTGACTGCTTTTATGTGCTATCTCATCCTTCACAACAAAAGTCTGGTAAAATGAACACGCGTGACACTTTTACAACACTTAGATATATGATCATGGGAAATATTTTATTGACTACTTCTTCATATTAAACTTTTGTTATATGACTCTACATATTGCACCAGGATGCGCTAAAAGGCATAGGGAGGTGGCTGGGTTACACCAGAAGGCACTTGGAGGGGGGGACCTTGGGCACCACGAAAGGGGCAGAACCACACCTGGGTGCTTGCTCCAAGAGACACACAGAGGCCCCCAGGGCACAAGCAAGGCTCAGACAAGGCCTTTGCCTGGCACCGAGGGAGCACGGAGGGCCACGTCAAGGAAACAGGGTCTGAGAAACCCCCTCTCAGCCTGCTGCTCTGTCTCCCCGCAGCTCACCATGTGCAGCCTCAGGTCTCCGTGTGGTCGCTCTCTTCCCTGGCAGCCTTGGCCTTTTCAGCCATCGTGTCTTTGCCACACTCATGTAGGATGTCCCTCTCCAGGACCTGGAGCAGCAAGACACAGGGAGTCAGTCCTCCTCCGCCCAGCGGGCTGTAACCCTGAGGTCCTTGAAGGTGGCCTGTTTGAGCAGCTCAGTGGGGTTTGGCTCATCTGCTGCCTTCGCAGACAAGCCCAGAGACACTCAAGAGCGGTGAGTGATGGGGTTCAGCCAGATGGGATGGTGCCAGGTGGCTGGGAGCCAGGATTCGGGCCAACCACATGTAGGGCAAGGACTAAGAGCCCACATGGAGGAGAAAGCTTGGGTAGGTGCCAAAGCTTCTCTGCCTCCTTCCCAGCCCTTTCCCCAACCCCAGGAGGCAGAGGTAGGTCTCAGCCACTGCAGAGTAAACAAGGATGGGCTGACCAACAAGAGGAACAAGACAGAGTCTGCCTGAGGTCTTTTCCACATGATCTGCTGCCTGGGACAGCCCAGCCAGACCCAGGTTTCTCCAGGAGTGTCAAAGCCCAGACAGAGAGGTCTCAGGCCCTTGAGGCACCCCCTTGCCCCTTCCATTGTGCTCCCTGCTCTGTGCCTCCCAGGAGATGGGCCAGACACCCTCAGCTTCTCCAGGGACATGCTGCCAGGGTGAGTGCTCCTGCAAGAACTATGAATTGATCTGCTGGTTGAAGGGAAACCCTGACTTGGTGAAGATGTACCTAAGGCACCTGCGCCACTGCTACTCACACAGAGACATTCTCCAGAGACAAAAGGAGCAATTAGTAGGACCTACTCAACCTTTAATGGCCCCATATGGCCAGTGTGAAAGTCTAATGGAGAATGGAGATTAACAGAGTATTGTGACGTGAATGAAATCACACTGCTGCTGAGTGCTGCTGTACAGGACACGCTGGAACTTCAATAGGAACTGGAGCCAAAGGCAGCCCAGTGGTGCCACAACTGATATCACTGGTGTGTTCCTCCGAATCCCTTTGGTGACAGAGCTCGCTTGCACTTAGAGGGAGCACAGTAGAAGTCAAGTCAACAGACAGCTTTCATAAAATCACACAATATCCCAAATTGGAAAGGATCCACAAGGTTCATAGGTCCAATTTCTGGCCCTTCACAGGACAACCCAAAGAATCACACCATATGACTTTAGCAGACAGGAAAGTTAATGACAGAGCAACTTTCTCATCCTCATAACAACTTTCGTTTTGCTAAAGCTGATCTTCATTAAATTGCACTTCTTTCTACTAATGGTCAGAGTTAAAACTCTGCAGGGCCAGGATTTCATATTTGCATCCAGTAGAAAGTCAGCTTAGAGCAGCTGCACATTATTTGTGTTTTACTTGCACTTTTAACTCCACAAGGATCATCAGAATGGTTGGACAAGGGGGGTCGGGGGGGGGGGGGGGAGGGAAACAAACAAACAAACCAACCAACCAATCAACGAAAACAAAACAAAACAAAAAAAGGAAAAAAAAAAGCCTTCCAAGAAGTAAAACATTATCATTCTATGAATGCAGCTGTGAGTAACTGCAGACAATCCATGTCCCTAAAGACAGCCACTGGATAGGTTTGAGGCAAAAAAAGCTAACAGTATGGCATATATTTTGGAATTGAATCTGACTGGGTCAAGATCTGGAATGGTGACAGAACTAGGCCAAAGTGGGAATGATTTTGAGAGACTGCTCCTTCAGCTCCATTAGAATAGCAAGTGCAGTCCAACAGGTAAAATGTGCTGAATGCTAAACTTAATGACTGTCTTCCTAGTGAAAATAATACCCATGCCTCACCATCTAACTACAGTGCACATCCCAGAAAAGTGCAGAATATTAATGCAACTAATGCAGTCTTACATGGTTTGATCACTCATCCAGATCATCAAGAAATATCACTGAATAAAGGAAGGATTTTTTTCTTGTATTTTATCCTCAGAAGACACTTTGAATACCACAGTGGCCCAATCAGGCAAGAGTCCAAGAGGCGACAAATAAATCTATCAGAAATTTGTTCATGTACAAAAAAAACCTTGGTTTGTTCCCATTTGTTGCACCCATTTGCTCATAAATTTGTGCAAAACAAAGAAAAGAGTATTCAGCCTTGATTCATCCTCAGTTAGATAAGGGAGAGAGATCAAACATCTACAGCCTGCAAAATTACTATCAAGAAAAGATCTGACAATTACTAGTTGGCTTAAGCAGAATTAAAGGAAAAAAAAAACTAGTCATGGATTTCTAATGAACTGTAAACAAACCATTGAAAGAGACAATGACACTTTGTAGGGAATAGATCAAGTTTCACACTTGACAAAACTGATAAAAGAGTTTTTACAGTTAGAAAATACCCATTAAAACAGAATCCTTTTCCCTTTTTTGCACCTTCGGTACTTTTCCAAGAATTTAAGAATCAGAGTCCTATAAGACTACATATCTCTCTAGCAAAGGGCTATGCAAGAAGGTCACAAGATCATCAGTTTTCCGCTGAAGGAAATATTATCCACATTTTTACACATTATACTCATAATGGATATTTTTCCACAGAACCGTAAGGCTGAATTGAAAAAAAGAAGTTAATCAATACATTCCTCGGGAGGCTATGAAGGCTAACATACTATTCACAACAAACAATACAAGATTCCTCTTAAAGAACGTGACCAGACAGGAACAATTTTAACCGACACTTTTAAAAATAGATCCTATTATAGCCAGTCAGCCCCTCTTCGACTTCCAAAAGCAAGGCTGATTTTAGTGAACTCTGAATTAAGATTATATTCTTCAGGCTACTACAAGGCTGAGCTGAGCTATCAAAACTTGCAGAGGAAATTTGGCATTTTCCCCTGATCTCATTATCTTGCACTCTAGTCTGATGTAACTTTATACCTACCTTCCATGGCATTAGAAAGCAAGTACCTTCTATCACTATAGAATACTAGAATTAAAATCCAGTTTCTGGAACTCCCTTTATTAATGAAATACACAGTACTCAATAGGAGTGAAGAGACTGAGGAGACAATGTCTTTCAGCACTGCCTCCAAGGTGGTACTGTGTCATTTAACAGATGCTATGCCCTTTGGCAGCTTCCCATCGACCCCACAGCTTTGGGGTCTGAAGACAGAAACATCAGTCTTCAAGACACCAGTGGTGTCCCCCTGCATCTCTATGGTGCCTTGTGTGATTTTGGGAAAGTCACCTAGCCATTCAAGCATTAAAATGGCTAATGCTTTCTGCATTATTGTAAAGATATAATGAAATGTCTACATAAGAGCTCTAAAATTTTTAACTGACAAACCCTTCGGAAACAAACAGGTGCAGCAAAAAATGGGGACAAATAGCACCAAAAAAGAAAAACAGCCCTATTAATGGCATACAAAGTAATTATTTACTAACACTCACATGGGAAAGTTCCATTGCTAAATGTTAGACCACACATCTGCTGTTTGCTGAGAGCATATGGTGCAAATGTAAGAGGAATTGCTGACTAAGCACTTTATTTGGACAATGAAGCATAACTTCAAAAGGACTTGCAATGCTCATCATCCTTCACTAACCACATACAAGTTGTTCTACCATTCATAGAACCATAGAATGGTTTGGGTTGAAAAGTGACCTTAAAGTTTCAATCCCCCTGCCATGGACAGGGACACCTTTCACTAGACCAGGTTGCTCAAAGACCCATCCAACCTGGCCTCGAACACTTCCAGTAACAGGGCATCCACAGCTTCTCTGGGCAACCTATTCCAGTGCCTCACCTCCCTTGCAGTAAAGAATTTCTTCCAAATATCTCAAGTTACTCTGCTTCAGTTTGAAGCCATTATCCCTTGTCTATCCCCCCACATGCCCTTGTAAAAAATGTCCCTCTCTGACTTCCTCATAGGCCCCACTCAAGGTATTAGAAGGTCCTATATTGTCTCCTCAGAGCCTTCTCTTCTCTGGGCCAAACAACCTCAACTCCCTCAGCCCATTCATGAAGGAGAGGTGCTCCAGCCCTCTGATCATCTTCATGGCTTCCCCTGGACCCACTCTAACATGTCCATGTCCTTCTTATGTTTGGGGCCACAGAGCTGGATGCAGCATTCCAGGTGGGGTGTCACCAGAACGGAATAGAGGGGAGAATCCCCTCTCTCAACCTGCAGGCCATGCTGCTTTTGATGCAGCCCAGGATACAACTGGCTTTCTGGGCTGCAAGTGCATATTGCTGGCTCATGTCCAGCCTCTCATTCGCCAGCATTTGTAAGTCCTTCTTCCCAGGGCTGCTCTCAGTCCATTTGCCACTCACTGAGTATCAGGATTCGAGTACATGTTGGCAGGGCTCTGTTTTGAACTCTTCACGCTGTATCTCTTATTTTTTTCCTTTCTGAATATGTAGCTAGGCCACAAAGTCACTCAAGACCAAACAATACTGAAGTAAAGGACATCTCTCAGGCTAAACTCCAGAGAAAATAGGTATTTTCAGAATTATCTTTCTTTTGATAATTTATTTAAAAAAAGAAAAAAAGACTTCAGGTGACAGTGTCAGACTTACGATCTATCCTGAAAGTCAAACCAAACTCAACAAGCAAGATATGCCCATCAAAAACCTTTTAACTACTCTGTGCTAGTTTAACAAATTTAGATTGTATGGATAAATGTAAACGATTTCATATTTACTTGAACTTATTACTTCAGTTCTCCACCACCACCACCAGCATGCAAAACACTTCTGTGTGTATTTAAGCAGATGAATTGTCTCATTTGACACAACAGTGCATGGTCATATGGGATGCTATGGGTTAGTCCTACTGTGTTTCATCTCCTTTCAACAGACAAAAAGGATATTCAGCATCTTACTGCTCCTTTTATTAAGACTTCTGTTTTCCTGACATTCTTGCAATGAATTACAAAATGTATGTTTTCCTCTTATTCAGCTCTGACAAATTAGCAGTCTGAATTTGCCAAGCACAGGAATTCAGCCTTCCACACTTTACTGAATGAGGAAGTCATTAGTAGGTCAAAGCTCAAATGCTGGCAAACCCTTTTGAAGTTATTTACATTCTTATACAAATACTTCAGGGGCATGCAGTGCATATGGCCCTTTCACACACTCACTCCTGTCTGATTTGAGGTTACCACATGCAAGGAAATATTTGCAATGTTCAGGTCAATAGGTTATATTAACTGTTATGGTCTTATCTTCTGACTGAAGCTTTCAGAGTATCCTCTATAAATAGAGGAGGATCAGAGGATCTTCAGAGGATCTGAAGAAAGTTTCAAACAAAAGACCAACACACTCATGAGATGGAGAAAACAGCCAATTACTCAGATGCTAAACTTTGGCTATTTCAATATAGCTATTTCAATATGGCTATTTCAATACAAGGAACAAAATACGCAGGATTGTAAATGAAAAATACAAGAACAGTGAGTTTTAGGAGCAAGGTAACTAAAAACAGAGGTGGAGCTGAACTATCAAAGTATTCCTTAAGATTCTTAAGAGATTTGATTGGACAGACAAGTCAGATTGTACCGAAAATTTAATTAAAGTTATTTAATAGGAAATAGCATTATAGTTTATTACAGCACAACACAAACTTTTAGCCCACAAAAGCAAAGCATTGCTGGGAATATCCACACAAGAGACACTAGTAAAAATTTAGAAGCTAAAGGGCAGCCTTGCTGCAGCTGATTTCAAGCTCTTATATAGACATACATGTACTTGTAATACACATATCTGTTCTTTAATCCAGACCAGCTGAAGTTACATGGCAATAACAAATCATCGAGCGCTAATCCTACCCCTGATCAGCCAGTTCACACGTCATCAGTGATCACTAAAACTGCTGTGGAAGAATAGTCTTGTTTGAAAGAAGAGGAGAATCCTCTCTGTTTTTGCAATTCCTGCTCGAATCTTATTTTCTACAGGATAGTAGTTTATGCTGCATAAAGTTTGCAAGCTTGGGACATCAGTGCAAGGCACACAGCTGCATGGTTGCTCCTGCTCTGGCCCTAACACCTGTCCATTGCTCCAGCAGAACTCTTTTGCACTATGCCCAGTGACCTACGACAAAAAAATTCCCCAGCTTCAGACTGTAACATCTGAAAGTCCTCCAAAAACTTCATAAGTGAATAGCCAAAATGACAGCTATAATCCTCAAGCTCTGACAAATAGAAATTACAAATTATAATGGCCAAATAGCACAAATGCAAGTTTCCCCTGCAGTTTCTGAAGCTGAGAAGACTAGGCAGCACCAATGAGCTTTTGGAAAATAAATGCAGAAGGTGCTGTGCCAAAGCAAAAGTAATGCCTTGAGACACTTAAATTTCAGGGCAACATAGACTCTGTCCAGACGATACCAGTAAAATATAACATTATGTTATGCTCATACTGCTCCTGTAGAGATTATAAAAACACCAAATCTCAGTGCTGTGAACAGGAGTGCTACAGTACGTAAGGCAGACCAAGTGAAAGACTTAAATTTTATAAAATGTCTTGTCTATCTTTTTACACAACTAAAGACATTTAATAGTTTCAAGAGTTACTGTTCACAAGTTAAAGGCAATGTTGAATGACAGAGGGGAACACTTGTAAGTTTGGCCAGGAACACTTACTTGAGTTATGCCCCCATTTAGGAATGCACTATACAGGAATACAATACCTTTAGGAAGCATTTCCAAAGTAAAAACTAGAGGAGAAGCTGGAAACAATTCCTTGATGCTCTCTTTGGGCTACATGAACTATTTTGCCTCTTTATTTGAAGGAAGTAAAAATACTTGAGAGAAATAAAATCCCACAGACAAGCTCCTATTTCAATAACCTCTTTTTACATCACATGAGAAAAGCCAATTGCAAAGTTCATCCCATTAAGCTGTAATTAATTTAGTCAATAAAAGGTCGAATCAACCCCTGCTTCTGAGAATATATGCAACCCTACTATGAGGAAGGAGGAAATATTTATTGTGCTGACAAACAAGCCAGGTGCAGTGATGGTATAAAGATGTGAACACTCCCAGAAGAGGACAGCTGCAGCCGTGCCACAAGAATATCGCACATCAACTGAAATGACATCAACCTGACAGCAGTCAGCAACAAGGGTCTATGAAACTTCATCTGTAAACGCAGAACACAACTCACCACCAGAACTGCCCGAGGACATGCAGTAACAGAGTGCCCAACTCACACTACTTTGTACAAGGAAGGATGGATTATACCCAATTATATCTTGCTTACCCATCTACTCCCATCATTTACGGTTAATGTGTTATTATATTGCTTCCACTTCAAAATCAAGAGAAGCTTTGTTTTGCAGCCAGGCTTTACAAGTTCAGGCATACTGAACTCTATCTGAAACACAGATGTTCATTATCCATTACTACTATGGCTTGTTTGCTCATTAAGTGACAAACAACTGGGTTTTGGAACACCTTTGTTCAGTGCTGTTTTTGCCAGTAAGCTGTAAATAGCACCCATCAGACTACCACAACCATCAATACAGGACAAACTTAGCAACAGTAAGAAAACTGCACAGCAGTGGTTGTAGGGCACAGCACAGTTTTCACTTTGATGTCTCTTTCTGACCTGTTATTTTGGTGGTATCAGTATCAAAGGACTAGAAATGACCGACTGCTCTCAAATTGAACTGTGAATGCACACACTCTCCCTCGCACCTAAAAATCAATACTGTTACTTAGGTTAGCAACAAGGAACTGTATACATTGCTCCTGGGCTAGATGCCAGGGGTAAAGCACCACTTTCCCACTGGCTTTTATAACAGCATAAACATGGTTGCAAGTCAAAGGCAGCCTATGGATACTTCAGAGGATTTCTCAAGGACTTGATCTGAAGAAGCAGCCATCTATAAGAATGCAAGCCTATGACTTCAAGCCTTCAGTCTTTACTACGCATTTTCCAGTCATTTTTCCCCACAAATGAACATTAGCAGGAGAGGACACCCAGTAACATCAATACCAGAAAGTGGCAATTTTCTTAATTTATATCATAAAGGAAAGGATACTTTGCATTATGAGTCATTACAGCCATGTTTATGAATCCACACGCAAAAAACAAGTAGTTCCTTTCACCTCTATAACAGCCAAAGAAATCAAACCATGTTTCAGTTAGTACAAAACTGCTTACTTACAGGAAAAAAAATACAATTTTGCTCTTTTTTTTTCCCCTACTAATGAAGTAACGCTAATTAAACCATATAATTACTGAATACTGAATAAAACCTTTTTTAAATATTTGTGGAGATTTCTTTATTTTTCCTTACACTATTAACACCTAAAAAGTAAAACTGAAGTTAATTTTATACAGGACTATTTACTCAAAGTATTCTTATAAAGTTATTGATCAACGTTTGAAGCATAGTGTATGTCTCAGTAGCAAAGTAATCAACAATTGGCTGAATAGTCATCAGAAAAGCAGTTATTTTTAAGAGGATTACATCCTTGAAGACATATAAACACTATTGTGACTTACCTCAAATTGTCCATTTACTACACAAAATTATAATTAAAAGGTACTTTTTCATCCCATACTGAAAGTATGTTGTAAAAATCACAGGCAAACCCTGAAGAAGTCTGTCATTACCAGCAATCTTTTCTACATTCTTCCTATCCTGAAAGTCTTGTTGCAGATGAGTCTGACAGTTAAAGCACAATTAAATCAACTCTCAGATGGACAATGACAATAGAGGTTTCAACACTAGTCCAACATGAAATATGTTTAGAAACCAAGACATATAATAGCTAATAATCACATATAAAAGTACTAGTTGTTCATGAATGCATTTTTATGTGCTTAAAAACCTAATTCTAAAATATCCCTGCTAAGATGACTAGGTTGGTATTATCAGTTATTGTACTGGCAACATCTTCATGACCCAGAAAAGAAGTCCAGCTGCTGCTAGAGACTGAAGATAACTCTGGTCTAGCTAATGAAGTCTGTGCAACCCAGTGCTCACTTAGGAATGGCAGCTTACCTAGGAAAGGATTTGTTCCCTAGATAAACTGTCAAGATTGCACATCCAATGCCAGTTCAAGCTCCTTGCTCACACCAAGTCAAACTCGATTAACTATTTTCTATAGTCTGAAATAAACAAGTTGGAAAAATGTTTATGTTATGACACAGCAGAATGGAAAATGGACAGACTTCAAAAACCTGGGTCACTGGTATATCAGTCTTCCACACTGTTTGGGAAGTATTGTTGTGAAGACTTTGCCACTATAACCTATGCATGAAAATACTAGTGCTTCAAAGTACAGCTTGTTTCTTGTTTTAAAGATCTTTTTAACAAAAAGTAATAATTACCATTTTTAACAGTGCTAATACTTCCTCAATTGCCTCGAATAACACTGGCTTTTGTCTAGTGTAAGAATGAAATTCTTTTTCCTTTTAAAGAAACAGATATAACTGCAAATGCATTAGGACACACTTTCTGTGCAGGCTATACAGCCATAATGATAGGAAGACACTGTTTCATACATTAGCTGACGTGCTCAGTAAGAACAGCAGATGCAAGTTCCCCTTCAATGGCATTATACCACATTTCCACTCAGAAAGGGATTTTTGCTAGCCTGGGTTCAACTACCTTATTATTACAGGTTCTATTCTAATCACTGTAATTAAGGAACTGACAGCACTTCCATTATGAATTCTTTTCCAGGGGTTAATAATTGAGCTGTAAAATTTGCTCTGGGATAGAATTTTACATCTGGGTGTGAAAGCCTTTTTCAATGCAAGCAGAAAAGGGGTCTGGGTTTTTCCACTTTTCTCTGAATAGACAATTATAATGCTTAAAAACATCTGAAAGCATTCTGAAATACAGCACCTATAACAACAGTGCAGCACTTTCAGAGTTTAAGAAAGTAATTCAATACAAATCTCTTATTTTGGTTCTGTGGACATAACACAGAAAAGTGATGTATGAGATGTGGAGTCAGTTCCCGCCAGCACTCTCCTGTGTCTTTAGGCAGGTAATGTCCCTGTGCTTCACCTTCCCTATCTCTGGAAGGAGGATAATTAGCATAATGATCTACACATGAATGCACTCACTGAAACCTAGGGAACACACTGTGCAGCTGACATGGCTTTTTTTAATATAATATGCAACTGTTGACCCCTGCACATCTGCAGACTCTCCATGCTTCCTTCACATGCATTCAACATCGATGCTGTGCCTATGACAAGTTAGGCCACCTACAGATGTCATCTTCATAAATATACTTGTCCTATATAATCAATGAGAAGGCTAATATCAAAGTTTCAGGACCCTGATTACGCCTGAAAATTGCAGGCTTAACTACAGGAGTCTAGAGAGCTTAATATGCATATTACAGTAGCCTAACTGTTTGTAACTACCCACATAGCCTCTCCACAAAAATTTTTCTATGCTGTTTAATCAGACACGAAAAAAGTGTGAACGAGGTTTTAGCTTAGTCCAAGATTTTAAAAGTTATCACTGCTGGTATTACCTTTTGCCATCTCCCTATCCTACCTGATTTGCCTTGCCATACCTGATCAGAAATCCGCATTATAAAAATATATCTTTTTAAATTCTACAGAACTTCTTTGCCTCTCAAAAGCAGAATCTCTCATATACGAAAGGTAAATCAACAACAGAACAGCTCTTGGAAGTAGCACCATTAGAAGAATTGCCCTACTTTCAAAACTCCGAACGAATTAGCTCTTCTAGGCAGTATTCATCAGTGTACTTCTTTCCTGAGGGTTTTTTAACAGAAGGATTCACATCAAGAGATCTGATGTCTGATGCCACAGTCATGCCATCAACAGAATTTCAGGGTAGTTTGTGAACACAGATATTGCAGTTATCAGTCTCTTCAATGCTGTATTTTCTCTGCTTGCCTTGATACACAGTCATTGAGGACTGTGGTTATCACTATCCATGGCATAATACTGACCAGAATAAAGTACCATTATATCTGCACAGGGAAAACAGGTTTTGGGCTTTAATCCTCTGACACTACATTCACAATCACTTAATACTTGCAGTGCTATTTCTCTAAGATTATAACAGCACCCTTAAAAACATAAAAAAGACTTTCTTAAGTACTTAAGGCACAAGCTAAATGACAGCAGAAATCTTCACTGTAGCAAAACAACTTAAAATATACACACATTCTCACTTCAAATAAAAAACATAATATTTGATTATAACTATGGTTTTCAGGAAACATGTTAAAAATATTACCTTTCTAACAGTAAATTACTGTTAGAGTTACATTATTCCTTAAAATAAACCCAAACAAGGGGAAAAAAAATTCCTTGTTTTACTGCAGGGAAACGCAGTAAATCATTTAAGTCCTTATAGGTCAGGTAGGACAGAGCTCTGAGCAACCTTGTCTAATGGAAGGCGTCCCTACCCACAGCACAGAGGTTGGAACTAGATAACCTTTAAGGTCCCTTCAAACCCAAGCCATTTTATGATTCTTACTACTACACAACAGGATCTGAATATCCAAATTCCGGGTACTCCTCAGAAGCCTGGAACCACAGGATGCGAAGAGGGGAACCACCAGTACAACTGTTAGTGACACTTCAATAGATAAAACACCCCTGCTTTCCTTTACATCTCTGCTTTCTCGTAACAGAGAAGAAGTACAAAAAAACAAAAAAAGCTCAGGTAAGCCACTGTTTACAACAAAAAACCCTACAATAAGGTTTAAGTAGATCTCAGTAGTGATCAACTTGAAAATGAACCCATACCTGAATCTGGTGTAAGAAGACTATGTTAAACTGACAAGCAAATGACCACGCCTATCTTTCCTTAAAAAAGCCAAAGGTCCTCTTTCTACTTTCTTTTGATTGAAATACCAAGTATTTTAATAAAGTCTTGCTGACATCACTACTTGATGAACCCTGCACTTAACTAGATTGTGTGAACTGTATTGCAGAACCCAGGAGGTCATTACCTTGTTTGTGCCTCTTCAGCACTTCATCAAACCATTGAAGAGGAACAGGAAAAGCATCTCCCAAAAGGTGTTGTCCACAAGGAGCCAGTGTCACCAGCCTGTCTCTCTCTCTCTATCAGTTCGAAAGCAGAGGTAGCTTACAGAGTCTACCAAACACTAGAGTTCATATTATATAAAACAAGATGACTCAGCAACTTACAGGAACAAAAAAAGCTTCATGTTTTACAACTGAAATCAGATTCCCAGTAAAATCTGCAAGCAATAAAGAACCTCCAATAAACCTATTACAAGAAAATCACACTTAGAAATAACTGCACAAGGCCAGATGAATTCCTTTCAATATAATTTTAAAGAAGGTTTCAGGAGGAGAGAAATTAACAAACACAAAATAAACACACCAAAAAACCGCACCACAACCCTCAAAAAACAAAAAAAACCCCACAGTCAAACCTCAAAGTGCTGTTTGAAAAACTACACTGTAAAATTATCATCCATTCAAAGACTTCTCAGAATTTTTTCATCCAAATAGCCTGGGCATTTTGTAAGTGTTCTTTTAAGTCACACACGCACCTTACAGACAATGTCATTACAGAAGGATAAACAGAGACAAAGGATACAAGGTTTTCACTGATGGTCAAACACCAAAACAGCATCAGAGTTGAAAGGAGTTTCCCACTCTGTGAAAGTATTTCCCCAAATATCAATCATGGCAATTTTCAGAATAAAATTTGTTCATTGTTAAAAATAAGAGTATATGTATGTGTCTGTGTGTGGATCTCCAACCAAATTTACTTCTTGTACAGTAAACTACACAAAAATCTTATTTTTTCACTATTTTCTTTCTTCTAAATATCAAGTAAATTTTGCTGAAACATCTTCAGGAAGCACAAAGTTCAGACAGCTCATTTAGTCTGTTACAAACCTCACTACCAAATTACAACTGTAGTTTGAATGAAGAAATGAGCCAATATGTCCTGACTGGCCTCTTCCATAAGCAAATACAGTAAGAAGTTTATCTCCCCAAAATCAATATTGATAAAGAAAATCCATACCACCAACGAAAGTTAATACCCCGTTGATTTAAAAAGGTGAAAAATTACTGCATCTTTGCTTTTTACCTGAAAGCAAATAGACCAAATATTTGCAGAATGAGTTGTAATTGGAATTAGTCAGCTGCTAAATTTTGTACACTGCTTCACGGTCTCTTAGTAAATATACAGATGTGTAAACTGAATACTTCTAAAAGTTCCAGAGAAGCCAATTCAACTGTTCCAGAGAAGCCAATTTCCTAAAGCAAAATCTTACCGTACCTCAAATAAGAGCAAAGCACCTCAAAGTTTTACTGTAAATACTGTCAGATGATATTCTTTCAAAGTAAAAAACCTTGTGAAACAAGAAAATAACTTCTGAACTACCTGGCCCTACCTCTTAAACAAGCTGTCTGTCATAAGATTTACTGCAGAATTCAGCAGAACAGGACAGTATATGAAGAAATAAATTAATTGGAATCTAAACAACAGTCATGAAAAAAAAGTCAGTTTTAAATTTAAATATAATTTTAAATATATAAATATATAAAGCACCAGGACAGAGAAAATTATGCTGCTGCATTTCTGGTCCACACATATTCATGTGCACACTTCATTTCTTAGGGTGTTTTTTTTGTTTGGGTTTTTCTTTTTTACAAAGAAAAACAGTGTTTCTTGAACAAGTTCCACCAACCACGTTCTTTTTGCCCTAAGGCAAACAGGCTAAGAACTGTTCCTCTGGGACTCAGCTCCAGACATTCAAATGTGCTTCTGGGTGGTGCCAGATAGGTTTGTAGAAATTGCAGGGTGTCAGAAGCAGTGATCAATCATAAGACAGTAAGCAAAAACAGTAGAGTTAGCAGGAAAGGTTACTGCTAAAAATCCTACAGGAACCCTGAGGAAAAGAAGAGCATTGAGGGGGGAAAAAAAAGAGGGGAAAGGATGATAAGGGAAAATAAGTTTTGTAGATGAAAGTGAGCTTAGAAAGAGGAGAGTGAGGAATGTTAGAAGACACAAAGACTATGACATTTAAGAGAGAAAAAAAAACTTACTGCTAACAGAAACGCTGAAGCAGAATTCTGGTTTCCTCATTTTATTTTTGGAAGCTCAGCTACCTTCAATCTGCCTCATTTCGGCTTCCTATGCACAGATCCCAGGCCTTACACGGAGCTTGCACGAATTTAACTGAACACTGAACTATTACATCTGTGCAGATTAGACCAAAGAAACAAAGCCTGATTCACTTTCTAAATGGCACAGTAATTTGATCAATTTTAGGGGCAGAGAAGGCATTACTAAAACTGTATCAGAACATTATTAAAATAGTGTAACCTTACTCCACAGTTCCATATCATCCATCTCTTCCTTGTTCCCCTGCCACATATACCCATTCCTTCTCCTCCAGCCCAAGCCCACATCCTCACAGTCCATTTATTTTCATTAGTCTTTCATTCCTATGCCCTTTAATTCCATATTCTAAGTGGTCTTCTGAACACAATTCTTCTATCTGCAACTGCATCATTGTGTAGGCTGTAATCCTTGAAAGTAAAATCAGATCAAGAAAATTTCTTTTTTTAAAAACTTATCCACTGCCTAGCAGGGAAAACAGGAAGCACTGCTCACCTCACAGATTTTCCACCTTCTGCAACACCTGTAAGAGTTCACCCGTGTTCTGAGCTTCCTGTCCCTTCCCTCTTGCTTTTCACCCAGGTGAATGCAGTTATCCTCCAGGTGTAGCTGATCCAGTAACTGAAGGAGGCAGGCAGGCAGAAAGGTCTTAGGACAGGCTGAACAACAACCTGGCCCTTGGCAAGGTCACAACTATCTTCCATGAAGAAGAGCCAAATCCAACTGCCTGGGACAGGGAAGACTCAGGCTGCAGGTTCCCTCTCTGTGTGATTCCTAGCAGAGATGTGAACCGAGGACTGATTGCCAGGCAGTGTCTCACTGACAGGGTGTGATGATCTTGGGAACTCTCCCCAACAGTCTCTCCTGTCAAACCAATTCCATTTTGCACCAAACACATACATATGCACTCAGTAGGAGAAAGAAAGAGAAAGCTGTCCCACTGAAGTGAGTGATCCCAGAGTCACCTATCTCACAGAAGTCAAATCAGGACACTTGAGGGAGAAGATAAGTATCAACAGTCCTATCTTTTTTCCTGCAAACTCCTAGGAACCTTATTTTTTTTGTTTCTATTGAAAAGTGTCCAAGAATCCTAATAAAACATTGATTTTCTGTCTTAATAAAACACTTTTTTAGCTTATGTCAGTCTGCCATATAATGAAGCAATAATTCTTGTTGGCTAATGTTTTTTCTTTCATTTATATCATAGCTCAGCCTCCAAACTAAACATTAAATAAATTTCAGACCTCAGACTTTGTTTCATACCTCAGTACAACTCCTACAGCTCTCAAGTATTAAGATATCTAGAAGCCAAAGATCAATTATTTGTTCAAAACCCTACCTGTGTAACAGCTCATCACACTTATTTTTTCATCTCTGATTTAAGCATTTTTGAAAGAAGCACATTCTATAATAAATTAAAAGAGAACAGACATAGTATGATGCACAGAAGCATAAAGAAGTATAAACGACATTCCTTATAGTAACAGAAACCAATCCACTTCATTCTTAAAACCCACTAAACCTCTTATCCAATCTTTAAAATACACAATGCTCATTATACAATACGTAAGCACTGCCAACATTCATAAAAACACTCACAGTACATTCTAAACACATGCAGTAAATGCACTCCTATTAAACTGAAAACAACAGTGCTGTCACACAGGCAATAAATCTCCCTTTTTACTGAAAGAATGTTTTCTACAAGGGAGCAAAAATCTCAAAATTAAGTGGAAAGGTTCATGTGATGTTTTTACATGCAATTATACTTTAAGTCAGCAGACTGCAACATGCAGAGTAATAGGTATTCACAGAGAAAAAAATTAATATTAAGTTACACTTATATGTACATAGGGTGATAGATTAGCAGAACTGTGTGTACTGTACACATATCAAAGAAAAAGAAAACAATCCTCAATCTTTTCCACTTCTCGGTACAAAGTATCACACCTTGTACATGTAACCATGAAGTTGGTTCTAATGAATTATGGCATTAAGGTGAGTTAAATCAACAGAAGAGCCTGGAGCCAGGAAAGTTTCAATACACGTATGTACAAATATACTTTTCTACCCTTCCTAAATAAAGCTGGTGTCAAAATGAAGCTTTATATTAATCCAGCAGCTCTTGCAACTACTGAAATCATGAACTGGACTGACAATTCAGATCAGAATTGCTGTATCATTTTCTAAGTCTTCAAATTGATTGTGGTGCAACTGTATTCCCACTACAAGGTTCCCAAGGCAAAAAACATGTAAAGACCTGACTGTGAGACAGTGTGGACCTCACATTTACCAACTACATCATCCAGTCAAAATGAAGCTACGTGTATCAGCTAACACATAAACACAACCAGCAATCTACTTCAGAGAGATGCCACTTCTGACTGAAGTTTTACGATTTTGAGATCTGCTCTACAGAATCAGGACCCAGACTTCTCCCAGTCCACGAATTACTGCTTTTAACCTTGGAGATTTTGTTTGTTGAATTTACATGGCAGCTGCAGCCTAAGGTGCAATAAAACTGCATGTAGCAGAAGCATAAATCACCTCCTTCCTAGATATATTCACAAAAGCTGGAAACAAAGAATTTTTTACACATCAATGAGCAGGAAATACATATTGTTAAATGTATCACTTGAATCTATTATTAAAGGAGGTACTTTCACGTTTTATTTAATGATTACCATAAGAGTAATTTATATGCTGAAAAAATTATGTTGAGTTTTGTCTGTCCATTTGTGGGATCTTTTACATATTTTCCAAAACCTATTTTTTCTTCTTTCCTTGTACCATTCACGCATTCAGAAAAATGCTTCCTGAATTTTAATTTGGAATCTGTAATAAGGTTCAAACAAGTGACTCTGACTATCATTTATCAATTAACATTTTATCATAGCAAATCACAATGCAGCTGTGTTTCAGAGAGAAAGCATTTTCATGGATGAGATGAGAGGTAGCAATTTCAGTGAAAAAAAAATTAATAAGCATCACCACCAACCTTAATGTATATTCTGAGAATGCAATTAGAGTGATCTCAACATACAATAGGTCTGAACCACTGAACTGCAATTAGCAAAACCCTTTTCAAATGTGCTGTATGGACAGAAGATACAGAATACATACCAGATTTAGACAGCGCAGCTGGGCTTAGTAAAGTACTAAATTAACTGAAAAAAATAAAAGAGCTAACTCAAGGACTTGTTTACCAAGTGTTAAATACGTTTTACACAACTTCACTGGGTTGTGGAAAGAGAGTCATCAAACTAAGAAATGGGAATTCTACCTGTCAGCAATGCACTGGCCACACAAAACAGTTATGTACTTGGCAATGCCCTAAAACACAAAAGCGGAGATCAGACAAGCCCTGAGGTCTGAAAAAAAGGAAATTCCTATGGAGCCTCACATTCCTCTGCTGTAATCCTTCATACAAGGCCAGCTGAGGGAGGGGGTTTAAAGACCAGCACTTAGAAGTGAGGTCCAGTTTGGAATTGCAGAGGGAGTCAGAACAACATCTGGAGAAGGAGGTGCAACCCGCATCCTAAGCAATTTACACTACTTAGCTGGTGCACCAGCATATTTAGCCACAGTTGGAAATTCCTCCTGGCTGTCACACTGCTGTCCAGACATGATGCCTTCCATTAAGGAAGCTTAACAGTGATAAATGTGTGTACCCCAGAAATATTCAGAAAGTAAAAGAATCGTGATTACAGACCAAGTCTAGTAGCGTGAATCTGATCCTTGTTTTCAGTACTGAAATATGTTAATAGTTTTTCTTTATTTTTTCCTTTTTAATTATTTTCTTTCTTAATGGTAGAAAAAAAACACAGTGTTTAGTTTACTTTATGCTTTTTTTTCAGATCTGAAAAAAATCCCCAAATCCCCAGCCAAATCGCCCAGCAAAGAGTTGAGAGGCACTTCAACCTATCCTCCCATTGCAAATGGGCTCTGGCCTCCTCTCCCACCCAGCTGAGTCTCACTGCCCCCTCTTCCTTTCCTTCTGGCATGGGCAGAATTAGAGCACAGAATAAATCAAATCAGAGAACTTAACTACTTGAAATCTAATCAGGCAAAAGCAAAGTGAATTCTCCACAGGCTTAGTTATGATGTTGCAATGATGAGGAAGAGCCACACAATGAATGCTAAGGCCTGGGACAAAGACAACAGCAAGAATATTCCTCTGGTGGCAGCACGGACATCTGAGGAATTTAAGCAATTCTGACCATGGCTGCATCATGTAATAATGTCCAACAGTCAAAAATGAAGTGGCAGTCCACTGTCTTGTTATAATTATCCACAGTTTAATTTTAAAACATGTCTCAAACGGTTTATTCACCCTGACCCTCTAGGGGTTGACTTAGGTAAAGCTTTGTCAAAAGCACTAAACATCAATATTCTTTGCTTCTAATTTGCTACCCTTATGAAAAGCATCCCTGTCCATCTTAGCAAACTGTGTCAAAAAAAGGTTTTGTAACAAAGTGAGTAATGCTAGTGTACACTATAGCTGAAAAGCTGATCATTACTTCTCCAACTGCAAGCCCCAGAAAAGCTGATTTTCCTATTTGGCCCCAGAGAATGCCCAAAGATATGCAAAACTATACACTAATATATGGATGGATATATCAGATTCTCTCCAGGAAACACCTGTGTACGAGTAAGGGAACTCTACCATTTCCGCAAAGTTTCAAACAAATTATTTCTTCCTTCCTTTTAGAGGGAATGGCTAAAATTTGTTCATCTGTGAGATGAGTAAAGGATAACATTTTAACCTTTACACATTTCCAAATTCTTGCAGGAAGTTTTCATGCTGCTCTCACCATCTCTTTCCTGTAACCGTAAGGCTACACAAAGACCTTCCTTCTTCACATATATTCTGCAGCAGAGAGATTTTTGCAAGCTAATCTGCGCTGGTTTGCAAACAGAACTCTGCACACAGGAAGGCTGCCCTGTCACCACTAATCACATTCTAGATACAATAACTGTGCAGGCAGCACTGGCCAAACCTAGGATACACACATCCTCACACTTACCAAGCATCCTAATTTGAGTGGCTGTCAAATCTTATCCTACATTTACCTTACACCCTCAATAGCACTGTGACTACTTCCAAGAAGGGGGAAGACTTTGTGAATTTTCACATCATTTCCTATTTAGGGTCGTATCTGCTCATGCTACCTCAAGAGAACAGTATTTATCCCCTTAAACACAGTGTTAAGAACCAACGTGATACTTATTACATGCCTACTATCCTTTAGGGATGAACAGAGAAGAAATTTGCACCTTCCAGGTCCAATCTTGTGCCTCACTTCTTGTGCTTCCTCTATGGGAGGGGACTGAAGAACTGTCCAGAGCAGTTCTGCCCCCAGGATTTGAAGGAAAGTAGCATATATTGTTTAATGCTAGGATATCATTTCATAGAAAATGTATATTTCTGGAAAGCTATTAGGGAAATTAATTCCTCTAGAAACTCTAATTTTAAGCTGTCCATACCATTCATTTTTACATTTTGAAAGAGTAACTTCCATTAGTCAAAACAGATAAAGAAACTGTTTTATTACCTGATACCTGGTAGTTTTCCAAAACAATCGCTTTTGTGCTCAAGGAAAATCAGCTCTCTAGAGAAAAAGAGGCACCACAAAGAAAAGCAGCATTTTGTTATATGTCTTTTGTCAAAAAAAAAAAAAAGGTATCAAAACCACAGTCCACTTTTTCTACCTGTTTTCCTTCCTCCTTCTCAGTCTTCCACTGCACTTTGATAGCAGATGCATTTGATTAATTATGTGCTGGCTCTGGGTCTAAAGCACAAATGAAGGCTATTTCCTTGAGGGCTATTTGCCAGAGAAATTCGTAGGGAAAAAGAACTTGCTCATGCCAGAACTTCAGCTCCCCCTGGCCTATGCTGAGGATGGCAAGAGACGTCACATGGAAGATCTGTACCAAACAGAGATGTTGGAAAGCTTTTATCACATTACTATTAGAAGTATGGCAAAAAAAGGCTCCAAAATTGCAGGAAGATATCCTGAGGATACATCTTGCTCTTCCTGTTCTATCACTTCTGCTCTAATAAAACTTCTCCACAGTTTTAATGAATCTTTAAGGATAATCAGTATATTTTACTGTTTATAGTTACACTTACTGTTTTGAATACTTTTTTCAGACTGTTTTCAATAAATTAGAACAGCAGAACCAATATAAGGCCAATTCTGAGTCCTATGACCATTTCTTAAATGCATTGCCTTTCTTTTTTGCTATGCTTTTCACTTTTTCTTCATTATAGATCTATTCTTTTAGGGCTTCTACTACAATTGCTTGCAGAAACAAGGAAGTTATGGAATTCTACCACATTCTTTTCTTTCTCAGAAATTATACGGAAACTTCAAAGCTATTTTACTGACAACTAGTGCAATATGAAATAACAACACAGGATCATAATCTAAGAAGCCTTAGAAAAGATGTCCCTGAGATAAGACACTTCTGTTAAATAGTTCTTAAGAGCAGATGTTAACAGGGATGTTAAACATCACAAGCTTACCTTCAAAGAAACAAACTAGGAATACCAGCTCATTTTACATTTGCCACTGAAAAGCTGACAGGTGGTGCCAACTAAAGGATGCTGTTCAGGAGACTTTGACTAAATATATCCAAATCCAATAGTAGTGTACAAATAGCTGTATTAAATGAACACTGCATTTGGTCTGGAAACATTACAGCTTACTATCAGTGTGCTGGATCCTACCTCCTTTGACCTCAACTCTCCTCACACACTCATCCATGCAAGGTTTACATTAAAAGGTAAGATTCCTGGAACCATTTCTTTTAGCATGTTCAATCCTACTTACAAGCTCCTTTTTATAGCTGTAAGAAGACATAAGTTTATTACATTTCAAGCCATTTTCCTCTGAACACAAAATGCAGGCAGGCACCAGTTAGGAGAATATTGAAATTAGGCTCATGAATGCCTTTAAAAATGTGCATCATTAAAATTAGTGTTTTAAATAGCAGATGAACAATACTCCACCTCTGAGACAACTTCTTTGTATAGAAAAACTGTATCTACTATGACAGTGCCTTAATTTTAACATTCACCTTCTTTCTGAAGGAGGGTTAGTAGCCCCATGACTAAAGTGCCTGTCACAATGACATTTTTCTTGAAGTTGGAAGCTGAGAGTCAGTTTAACCCCATCAAAGAATTACAGAAATTGGAGGACCCTGCTTTCAAACACATGCCTTTCAATTGCATCAAGAAATGTTCATGAAATAAAAATACTATCGCAGTGTTTGAGAAGCCTGGTGCTCCCACCAACTGGCTATAAAATTTCTATCATTAGCTACACTTGATCAACCCCCGCACCTCAGTGTGTCGTACCAAACAGAACTGACATCGTTTGATGCAAATGCTTCTTGAAGGGGAAAGAATCCTGCAAAAGAATGAGTTCGGAGTTACAGGGCAATGAACTGAATATTTAACACAAGCTGGGCTCTGCAGGAGGAATGTTTTAACAGCTACCATCCTAGTTGTCCTTTGTAAGCTAGGACCTGAGCTTTCCCTCACTGCAGTGTTGAAACACAATGCAGCTAAAAAGTAAGGACTGAAGCTGATTTTTATTGATTCTGCACCATTTCAACATCACATCTCTGTGTTCAGACTGCATGTTAAATATGTATTTGATGTAACATATACATCTTGGTGATTGATTTGGAGCACTAAACAGAAAACTAGAAGGTCACAATGTGACATTCGGTTTTCACTCATTATTTTCTTGAAAAGCTGAGAAAATGCACTTGAAAAAAAGGCAACTTAATTTAATAGACACAGCTTTAAACTAAATGAATATGAGAAAAATAACTCAGAAATAATTTCAGAAAGGGGATTACAAATCACTTTCAATTGCACTTTAAATTCTCTCAGTCTCAATACTGGCTACATATGCTCACAAATGTGATCTGATATGCCACTTCAAGGACAGATGCCCTCAGGGTACAAACATTTACACCAAGTATAATTCTGGATTTATCAGAATCTGGCTATTGCTCTGGGAAGGTCTGGTCCTGCACTGCATAAAGAATGTGCTTGTAGAGATTGAAGTCATCTCAGTGCTTGTCTCTCTGCGGCACAGTTCAGAGGCTTTGCATAGCATACTTACCCAGAGGAGAAAGAAATTAAAAAATTTCCATAAGAGTGCAAACACTTGTTAAACAACTTGTAAAAATGGGTTAAACTCAAGATACAGTATTATGATAAAATCACCCAATTAGATTTAATTAAATCTGCCATTCATCAACTTCTTAAGCAAGCAATATCTGTACTACTGCATAGTAACAGCAAACTGGGCATTCCAAAGTCTTATTGACATCTAGTCTATAATACAATAAAAACACTATGCTAATTATAAGACTCTTACTAAAAATAAAAAAGAGGGCTCATTTTAAAAAAGATGCCAGCTTTTCAAAACTCTGTGATCTTCAAACAAAAAGCAATAAACAAGTTTGCACACTTCTCATTCTCCTTGCCAGCCTATGCTTCTCTATTTTAGAGTTGCCACAGACAGAATTAGTAACTTGAGTGATTGGGCAATGCATTTTTTCTTGTAATTTTTTTAAATGTCTCAAGTATTTCTGGCATATATTTAATATTTCTGAGCAAATATATCTTTATTGAGTGCAGTGAGATGCATATACAACAGCTTGACTTTTGCACTTGAAAATGAATGTGTATGTGGATGAGTAAGCATGAGAGATTATAATTAGCCCTGTTGTTCCCTGTTCTGTCTTCACAGATTGGCATAAAATCAGGAGCAGTCTATATGACTGAATCTTATATGATATGACTGACTACTTTTGCAAATAATGAAAAGAATATTCCATATATATGAGATGAAAATTTCCATTTCAACATTCTCAAAGTAATGAGGTTTGAAGTCAAAATGATTATTTGCAGAAAATAGCTGTTCCCAAGAAAATACTAGTGTCTTTAGATTTAAGACAGAGAAAACTGCTAGTCTGCCTTCCCTTCTATTAAAAAAATATTTTTCATTTCAACCTAATTTATTTCCAAGTAAAAGCTGGAAATATCCTTAAAACCATTGTCAAAAAACAAACAAACTAAAAAAAAAAAAACAAAACAAAACAAAACAAAAAAACAAACAAAAAAAAAAAACCAGATTCCATCAAAACATTCTGCAAAAAGACACCACTGCAACCCAAACCTATATCCTCTTTTCATAATCCAATCTAGCAGACTATCATATCAAGTTATTTAAAAGAAACTCTGTAAGATGCCATCCTGTACAACAAAACTGTTACTAGCAGATTCAAAAACGGATACTCAGAAATCAAACACTTTGCCAATTTTTTGTAATGGTCTTCTACTAATCCCTGTTTATGTACTTACTATCTTAAGTAAGTACACACTTGTATCTCCACAAATGACACAGAATAATGCTTATTCGTGACAGTGTATATTACCAATAGGCAACTTTCAAGTAGGAGTATCTAAGTTTGTAGGCACAGTTTTGCTGTCTTAGATTTTCAATATACGCACAGGGAGATCAAGAATAATTTTGCCACTTCATATGCTATGTGTGCCGTGTCCAGTGTTACTGGGTCACTAATAATCCAATTCAGATGGTTTTGTGAACTTTTAAAAGTTGCTTTTTCAACATGTAGAAAGCACAGCACAGCAAATGCCCCAGCTTGGGCCTGAGCCCGAACTGAAGCCAAGCAAAGGCTGTGCCAAGCTGGAAGGGGCGTTGCTGC
This sequence comes from Pipra filicauda, assembly GCF_003945595.2. Classification (NCBI taxonomy): domain Eukaryota; kingdom Metazoa; phylum Chordata; class Aves; order Passeriformes; family Pipridae; genus Pipra; species Pipra filicauda. The sequence goes on along the minus strand of NW_024103563.1, from coordinate 334,513 downwards.
CTCACTGAGCACTGATGAACAGGTGAGCCCCACTCCCAGGCTGCAGGGCTCTTCCCTCAGCAATGAGGATGCTATAAGTCATGCTGTCTGAGCTCTCAGGCCATTTTCCAGCGTTATGCACCTCTTTTTTTTGGTGCCATGTCTTTCATAGATTGGAAGGATGCCAAGAATAAAGCCAAAGCCTGTGTAGTCTATAATTAACTCAATCTTCTAAGTCAGACAGTGGCTTTCTTGATTTGAATTCCCTACATTTGCAAATTTGTGCTTCTGACAACATACCAGCTCTTAAATTCAGTCATTCAGACACTGTATTTTTATCTCCAGATATATGTATGTATTATCCTCCAAAAGTATGAAGTCTTGAAAGTCCACTGTGTTCACTTAGCATCATATAAACTATTCTAAGACTATTTTATTTATGTTTGCCTCTACTGTAAGCCCAAATATTCCCAGGAAAGAATTATAGTTCATTAAAATATTTTTCTATTTAATGTCCTTTCTGACAAGCCACACTTGTCAAATGAATGTACTACTCTCTGATTTATAGGTTTGATTTTACTTTCATTATGGCATTATAAAGCAATGTGACTACATATTTCAAACCAACAACATAGCATATTAAACATTTTTTCTCATTTAATACTGCTGTCTAATGTCAGCCAAAGACTCTCTGGCCATTCTGCTGCTCTCCATGGCACATTTCTTTTGCATAAAAACACCAACTGTTCAATCAAGAGCATTAAGAATATGCTACTGCAAGAGGCAGGAGCAGCAGACAGTATAAACACTGTCAACTTGGGACTAATTTTTAACATTTCTTATTTCATATGAAAATCACCGAAGCAAGAAGTTCCAAGAATGTATTTTTGCATCTCAGTATGTTTTATTTCACCTTAATGAGAAACTCATTTGTTACATCAAAGTAAAAGAGGCATATATGCACAACTTGAGTAACTGATCTCACTGCAGCAACCTTTGGGCTCCCTTCCCGAGCACCACCACCTGCCACTGCCCTCCTGGTTCCCCTGGCCTCCTATCAGGGTGCAAGTCCCCAGGACTAAGAACTTCCTGCTTTTACTTTAAGAAACACAGAAAAATCTGAAATGAAGTATTAGCAAATGCCTGACAATGAGGTGACCCCTGTCAAGTCTTTTAAAAAAAAAAAAAACAAAAAAAAACAAAAAAAAAAAACAAAAAAACCACAACAAAAAAGTACCTCCCCACACCCAAAAAAAAAAATAAAAACCCCAACCCACCACACAAAAAAAAAAAACCAAACCAAAACAAAAACACACCAAAAAAGAAAAAATCCCCCTGAAATTGACAATTATAGAAAGTCAGAAAAAGAGATTATGAGAAATAGAGGTGGGACTCCTTGAGGAAGTGAACCGTTGACCCTGATCCAACAAAGCACTTTGCCAATTATTAACTTCAAGTACACAAAGTGATCCTACACAACTCTCCTGAGCTATTAAAAAAAAATCTGCTAAACTGTCAGCCAGGGAGAAAGCCTGACTGCTTACAATTATTCCTGCAGTTGTGTGCCAATTCTGCTGGTCAGATACAAAAGCACTGCTTCTTCTATACACTGTAACACTGTAATTGTTACCATTTTAATGTATTAGCAACTCAGATGACTCCAAACACTTGTACACACATCCTTACAACCACACACTAGAGAAGTTTTACTCATCAGTCAACAAATTACTTTATATAAAACAAAAAGCATGTGTATAATACTTCAAAAAGTGTCTCTGATCATCACTCCTTCCCAACTGCAAAACATCCAAAACTAAAATGCTTGTGTCACAGACAGCATTAGGGTTCTTTTTGCAGAGACATAATCACATACTCCTTACAATTGACTAAGTTCTTTTTGTCCCTCCCTCTTGTTGTAATAAATATTTTCAAGCATGTAGCACAATACTTCATTTAATATCCCATCTTGAATGAGATGTTCCAAAGCATGTGGAACTTGCTACTGTCAAAGACAATAGCAATACGTTAACACTAAGAAATTTTCAAAGTGCCATTTTATAGTAATTGCAATATTTTCTCATTATCACCAATTTTTTATGGAAAAGTCTGTCTAAAATGTAAAGGAAAGGCTTACTGTCACAATACCAAATTTTCAGGTGTTTTCCCACCATATAATGCAAATATATATTATTAACTAAGTTGGGTACAGGAGTTCCATCATACCTGACTTAAGAGAGTATATTATGAGTTTAGCCTCCCTAAGCTTTCTCTGTGAAGAACAGTGGGCTCCATAAGTGAGCAAATCAAGGAACTAATCCAATTTAGATGTTCTGAACTGCTTTACAGAGAAGCCTCTCAGTCTCCACTGACCACAGAGGAAAAACAGACTTCTAACATAAGAATCTGAGTTACATGGATAAAGCTAGATGTTGTGGACACTTCTTCCCCTCAAAAATGCACTTGAAAATCAAAACACATTCTGAAATATGACTACTTATTGCTTTATTCATGAAACTGAAGACATCTCAAAAAGCTAAGTCCCTATATAAATCTCACCTTCCCTAAAGAAGAACCAACTGGTGCAGGCAGGTCCCATCCCCTTGCTGATAATCAGTGTCAGCAGAACCTGCGGCAATTGCAGGGACACAGTTCCGTACTGTAACATGTAGTAACTCACGGGACCAGTTCACTCACTGGCTTGTAGCCCAAGTGTCTGTTGTTGAATAAAACCCTACTTGCTCCTCCAAGCAAGTAATCCAGAACCTGCTTTCTCCCCTGAGAAAGGACAAGTTTTTTACTATACACCCTCATCTTCCACTAGTAACATCAACCAAAATGCTGTTCTCACCTGTTCCTCACTTCACAACAACTTAAACATGCAGCAGAGGTGACAAGAAGCCCCCTTTTTCCCTCAAACTTTCTGTCTGAAGTCACTTGATTTTAGTTCAATAAAGCTAAAGCACCACCAGCAAACTCATTGCCATTGCCATCCTGGCTGAAAAGTATAAAATCTGATAATGTTAGGGTTGTCAGAAAGCATTATCGCCGCAGAGAGGTGGAAGTTTGTAGCCTGCATTTATTGAAACAGGAGATTATGAAGAGTATGGAGAAGGCATAATTTCCAGGAGGTTGTTCAACTATTGTCAAATTATTTTTTTATCTGCAGCGCTACACAGAGATTATCTTTGAAATCTTACAAATATGTTCCACTATATCTTAAGGGTAGCAGGAAATACTCCAAAGGTTTCCTTACACATACTAGAGGATTAAACCCAGAAAATTAACCCATTTGGCTAAATTAAGTTTAGTTGGCATTAGGCCAACCATCTGTCCTTAACCAATAGGAAAAATTAAAACATACACTAAAATGTAAAAAAAAAAAAAAAAATAAATCATCCATACTCACTATTTTGCCAAAATGTAACAAAATGTAATATAATCCATTGCATAAAACCTTGTAATTGCTGCCCACACAGTATTTTTAAATAAGGTTATTAAAAGGAAACATTTCTCCTGCCAAAACATTTAAATTAACAACATTACAATTACCAAATACAAGGAAATAGAACTCCTTGGTAGAAAATTGTAACGTTTCCATTTGGAGGTTGTTTCAGTGTAAGTAACACACAATGAACTTCACGTCAATTTTCAAGCAACAATTTCACTTGATTTCTTTAATTTTTTTTTTAAAGAAAAACACAAGACTTTAGGAGGAAAAGAAAAAGGAAGCAAACCAAGATCTTTCCAATGTGCGTTCATACCTCCCTTTACTATAACTTGCAGGTTGGTTCTGATTTAACCACTGCCAGAGTTTTTACTAGCTATACCCATTTTCTAGAAGCCAGTTTCTTTCTCCACAAGTGGTAATTCCTGTATGTTAAATGCATGTATCATATGAACCACTACAAGGCAGGCAGACTTTCGTCCTGGCAATGAATTTAGGGATCATTATAGTCTTTACTGCACAAACATTAGGCTGCTTCCAAGTGTGGCAACCACGTAGGCATTTCAACCTGTGGTCAGGTTAGAAGAGACGAGAACTCTCTAGCCCATATGCCACCAATATAATTTTCAAGGGAAATTTTGCATAGAAAGCTTAGTAACCATCCCCACCAAATTCCAAATAAAGTGCTGATAGGCTTCTCCTGCATAAGCCTTCACCTAAGACACTGGACTTACTCTTCTTTATTGAAGATGGTTTGGCATACACAAAGAGAATGCAATCACTTATTCCGATAATTAACAGAAACTCTACTTAGTATTTTCCCAACATTAGTACCATAGCTGCAATAGGAAAAGATGCTTCGGGTGCAAAAAATATGCACTTAGAAGTTACACCTAGCACAATACATAAATACACCCGTGTTTTGCTCTTTTCAAAGCTATGCAATACTTTTGTTAAAGTAACTTCACTATTCCTGGATGAATCAGTCAGTTTGTCCCTTCCTGAGGGGGCATAAGGAGCTTGAGACTTTTCAATTTTTAAAGGTTTGGGGGGTTTAATCATTATTTCTAGCAAGTTTTCACAAATCAAAGAGAATAAAAGTGCAAATATTTATATTTTCAGAGGACTGATGTGTAGCAATGCAGTCACGCTCAAAACCAAGCATTCCTTCTGTCTCCCATGCCTCTAATCTAAGCAATCAGATTTAAAAGGTCTCTGCAATTTCAAGGACTTAGGTTAAAATCCTTGCTGAAACCCTGATTTCTGTGCATTGTTCCTGACATTTCACAATGGCACCAAACTGCATACTCTCCATGAGATCTATCACAGTTATACAGGAAGTCATTTACTGTGTCCCATAACAGACTGCTAGTCCAATTTAAGTACATGAGAATTACAGTAACCAGCAGCATGAAAAAGGAGTTAGATACTCAATTAGATGAGGGGATTGTTTTTTGCTCTGAAGCTTAAGGTTCAGAAGAGGGGAGGGAATCCCTGTTACTAGCAGGCTTAAGACATCTGCATATCCCCAGCTTTTGTGGCTATTTTTTTGTACAGAATCAAAAAAAGGTAGAAAGGCGGGGAATCCTAAATCCCTCTACAATCCTCTACCAAGTTTTCTGTAAAATGAAACTAAAAAAAAAAAAAAACCCTATGTATATCTTTTTCTTCACTTAACCTTTAAATGTGCACAGCACGAACTTACCTTATTCATATAACAAGCCTGTAGCCCCAGTGCACCAAATGCTTAAGACAGATGTACTGCAGAGCAATAGCCCACATATGTCTGGGTACTCTATTCAATAAAACATCTCAGCCTAAGCAGGTTCCAATTTTCTAGTTAAATATACAATGAGGGATAAAGTTTAACTCTATAAGGCTTGAGAGAACACAGGTGGGGTTTTTTGGTTATTGTTTTGATTTAGTGTAGTAAAAATCCCATATTTTAGTTTACTGCAAGGACAATATACAGTAAACAATAGCTCAACACTTCCAATATTCCCTCATCGCCCTGTTAATTAAGGAGAGGTAGAAGAAAAAAAGGAAATGTAAAGAAATAAACAGACTTCCAACAAAATGTGGGGGGGAAAGTAGCAATTCAATACAAAGTAAGAAACAGACTATGAGAACAAATATTTTGTGTGATAAGGTAACTATGATTTAAGTCAACAGCTCCCCCTCAGTGTTGAAAATCTAACTATAATGAAATCTTACATATCCAGACTGATTATAGGAGTATAGTACGTTACAGCACATACTCAGCTCTTCAGTTAGCGTGTTTGAGCATCCGTTATTAATATCTCAAAAAACGTGGTACCTTCTGTTCAATCTTCATTCATAAAGTCCAGATCAACAGAGAACATGCTTAAAAATTGCACCCAGTCCTGAATAAACAGAAACTAAGAAGCAGACTTTTTTTTTTTCTCCCAAGTTGACTGTCTGGTGTATGTACCTTGACTCCTTCTCACATCACTAACTGATTGCAAATTTTATTTTAAAAGTATGATAAATCAACAAACAAACATTTTACTCAGTTTTAAATTCAATTTTTATTTCATGTTTCCTTGTGTGTACTCTTTCAGTAGTAAACAAACAGATTAAAGCTGTTCAGCTCTGATTAGCTCTTATAATAGTCTCAGTATGGCAGTTCTACACATCTTGTCCCAAAAGCTTAACAGATTCCCTTTATCCAGGTATCCATCTGTACTGACATGGAGATTAAGGGTTCTGAATCCACTTCTGAATTCTTTAACTCATACAAAGCTGCTCCAGTTACTTTACCCTAAATAATGTTTTGGGCAACGGAGTCAGGCAGAGCACTTTATCTTTCCACTGTGCTGCACCAATCCTCATGGAACATCTCTGCATGTCAAGCATCTCATTGGTATAGATTAAGTGATGGAACCTTCACTATATAAGTTGAGATCACTGAACTTTTACGTCTGCCACTATTCTTTTTACAAAGGTGATTCTGTAAGAGCTGTAAGAAAACAGCTCTTGTGCTGCTCTAAAGTGAGTACAGAAGGGAAGCAGCACCATAGGTCCCTACAGCAATCAGCTTATACAGCAAAGCATGATAACCTTTATCTTAGCCTGCGTAACTGCTGATGTTGTTAGGGGTTATTAAAGTATCCAGCTCTGTTAGAATCCAACTGCAACATTTAACTCTCTGACCTCCAGCAGGCAGTGTGCAGTGACATTTCCTGATAGAATATATCCCACAATTTAAATTGCAAAAATTGCTTGGGTATACAGTGTTTACGTTCAATGCTTCCATGAAGAATGTCCCTATACAGATGAAAAACACCTATCTCACCATTGTACTGATATTAACTTCCAGATGGTTAGAAAAAACAGGCTGTTCCTATCACTCCTTTTTTTTATATTCATTCATATTTTATTATGTCACATGGATGTCAACATCCTTAATAAAGCCAAACATTTTCAGTTCAATGGTTTCTAGTCTTTCTTTTATTGAACTAATTGCATAATCACCTATTTGGACAAACATAGAATAACCCTACTATCCTTGGCAGAGTTACTGCAGGCTCATAATAGCCTAAATTGGAAATAAAATTTTGCCTATTATCAGTCTTTCCACTATCTGAGGTGCTCCAAGAAACCCCTGATTGATCAGTGATCTACAACACCATGCTTATTTAGATACTGGAAAGCATAACTTTAACTGCATATACAATAGCCAAAGCACTTTTGTTGAGATATCTAATATTCCACTATCGTGAAATACATTTTTCAGGCTTCACAGATGCTATAACCTCTGTTAAGCCTCTAGGGCTACTATTTACAACACAATTCTGATAATTTGCTAAAACAGTTGTACAAATAAATCAGATCTGATATTCAGATGATTAAAATGCTCCAGCTTGTAAGTAAGAAATATCAGCATCATGACACTTTTTTTAAAAATTCCTGTTAGCTAATACAAAAATGCAGCTTTCTTAATAAGCAGCAACTGAGACCTCACATTTACAAAAAACTTCAGACTTCCTCCTCTGATCAGTAAGATCTAAGCTGCCAAAAAAAGAGAAAATCCTATGTTCCAAAGCTAAGTTTCTCAGTATAAGTAGCCAGAAAACAAAGAATTGTTTCTATGTATTCAGAAAAGACTAAAAATATAGGTATACGCATGGCCCTGCATTGCTCATATTCATATATAAACTATGCGTTAATTTGGCAATCCAAATATCAACTTAAGAACTTCACCACTGACCAGTTCAGATAAAATGTTCAGATAACATGTTAACCAAGTGTGATCAGACTACAGTGCAATAAGACACCAGAACAAGAGTAGAATTGCTGCTGCTTACTGAGGTGATGAACTGGATGTTTAATTACACCTATTGAGACCAGTCTTTTTAAAAAATTGTATTAGCTGCTTCAGTTTATTTCCCTCAAAATTCCTAAACATTAGTACGTACCATCACAGAGAAAGCTGCACACACAAAAATGGAGAGGACTTGAAAAGAAGTGGAGAGTATAATTAAGCAAAGATGAGTACAAAAACTCAAACCTAAAAGACAAAGTGAGCTTTTACTTATAACTAACCTGTGTACGTACATTACCTTTCCAGCTTACTATGATTTTTACAAGGTGCCTCTAACAACAGATATTTCTCCATTCTTAGCTGCCCTTTGAAGTGAGAGCATAAACAGACCAACACTGATGATAGTCTATTAATTATGCTGTTAAGAGCCTAGTTTTCTTTTTGCTCTAAAAAAAAAAAAAAATCCTCTGCCATTTAAGGATAATCGTTTTGCTAATAACAATCAAAATGGGTAATTCTGTGGGATTTTAGCACAATGTGGTGATTTATGTCTCCAGCTCTTGTTTCCAAGGATTGCAGATACCTGGCCCGTTACTAGTTGCAAAGGTTAGACTTTGGAATGAATAAACTGTGTTCAATTTTATGGAGAAGACAATGCTGATGACTAGAGTCTTTAATATCAAAGCATCCTATCCAAATATTTTTAAGTCTCAACTTTCAGGGACTTCTAGCAAGTCTCAAAAGCGCAAAGAATAAAAGCAATTGCTATGTAGGAATCGCATTTGCAACTCCTCCTAAAGCTACTGCCACTCCTAACTGTGTAAGGCAGAACACTGGACTAAACAGGCCACTGACTGATCTATTTCGGTCATATCTGCATTCTTATTCTGAAAAATGCCTAATAGAAAGTCCAAACCATAACTAAGATGTGCAGTAGAAGACAGAAAAGAAAGGCAATAACATATTTGACTGATTATTCTTAGTTAACAAATATGATAAAAATAACATATATTTGGTGGATTGAGAACTGGCTGAATGGCAGATATCATAGAGTCATAATCAGTGGCAGAGGGTCTAGCTGGAAGTCTGCCACTAGTCGTGTCCCTCAAGGGTCAATACTGGATCCAGTATTGTTTAACTTATTCATCAATTACTTAGATGAAGAGACAGATGCTTCCTAAGTGTGTTCATTGACAATACAAAGCTGGAGTGGCTGATACCCCAGAGGGCTATGCAGGACCTTGGCAGGCTGAAGAGATGGGCAGAGAACTGTCTGAAGTTCAACAAAGGTAAATGCAGGGTCCTGCACCTGAAGAAGATCAACCCCAGGCACTAGGACAGGCTGGGGACTGACCTTCTTCTGCAGAAGAGGACCTGGGGGTCCTGGTGGACAACAAGTTGTCCAGGAGCCAGCTGGTGGCCAAGAAGGCCAATGGTATCCTGGGGTGCATTAGGAAGAGCATTGCCAGCAAGTTGAGGGAGGTGTGGCCCCTGGTGAGGCCACATCTGGAGTGCTGTGTCCAGTTCTGGGATCCTCAGTAAAAGAGACATGCAGCTCCTTGAGCAAGTCCAGCAGAGGACAACAAATATGATGAGGGGACTGGAGCATCTCTCTCCAGGACAGGCTGAAGGAGCTGGGCCTGTTCAGCCTTCAGAAGAGACGACTGAGAGGGGATCTCATTAATATATGTAGTATCTGACAGGAGGGTGTCAAGAGGAGCCAAGCTCTTCTTGGGGTGACAAGAGGCAACAAGTAGAAGCTAATGAACAGGAAGTTCCACCTGAACATGAGAAAGAATTTCTTTACTGTGAAGATGACTGAGCAATGGGATCGTTTCAGCTGAGTCAGAATCCTCAAGAAATAATCATTTATAATAATCTTGAGCTAATCAAATTTTTGTTTCTGGAAAATCAAAAAAAATTGCCTTGAAATAGAAAGTAGATTTTTTTTGTTTAAATGCCAATGCCATTTCCTGAATCTGTAGCAGACATTGTTCTACAAAAACCTAATACCAGTTGAAAAAAAAAAAAAAAGCCTGACGCATTTGAACATTCATCTCCTTTCCTTGATTCATCTGCCTTTTCCTCATTTCTCAACACCTTCTTCCCTTTCCTATTCAAGCCCCTGTGGGATCATTGCAAAAGACATCCTCTTCTCCTTGGACAGGATGGGACAAGACACACAAAGAAAAGTGCACTTGAACTCAAACCTGGCAAGCTTCAGTCCAGGCAACTACTGCAGAAGATCATAGGGCTGCAGGAGTCCAGAGCACACAGAATAATCGTACCTCACCAAACACAGAGAAGCACAACACCAAAACTACGCCTATAATTGGCAGCTGGAGGTGAAGAGAATCTGTAACAGCAGCGTTCCTTCAGTGAAAAAGAGCACTGGAAAGAAGTGTTTCAGTGCTTCTGAAGTGAAGCAGAGTTTAATGGGCTTGGTAACAAAACTGGGATTTAAACAGAGATTTGCGCTGGTTCCTCTGCTGTTAAAAATCAACATAAGGTCCACTGAAGTGTACAGGGCAATGGCCATGCGTGTGGTCTGAGACAGTATTTTTTGCTGTTGTTACTCCATTAACTTACTTAGTCATTGCTAATCAATCTACTAAGGAAATTAAATAGCAATCATTTTCTACACAAATTCCCACATGTATGCACTCACTATCTTACTGTGAACCCAATCCAACATGCATGGATACTGGCTTTTCCTTTCCTCTGACTTAAGTGTGGGATGTGAAATATATTGCACCTCTTAACTTCTGTAATCTTGTTTTTTTAGACAATTCAAAGTACTTCTACTTTCCGTATTAAGATAATCTTATTCATTTACTTAGGGGAGAAGCTATTTGCCAGAAGTCCAGTATGCTATTTCCAATTCTGTCTTCTCTGAACTTTAATTTTTTTATGCATCTGCAAAACAGGGAAATGCCAACTTCATTAGGCTCCTCGAGATCACTATTTGGAAGGCACCACACAAATGCTAATCACCCCTAGTTTGAAGCATACTAAGAGAACACAGCAGTATTAGTTGTTTTCCAGTGAAAGCCTTAGTGGGTCTAAAACTATATGGGGGCAAGACTTAATAGTGTATTCTCAGAAGAGAGGTTCATTAAGAAATATGCAGGGTGGACTCCTCAAGTTACGAGCTATCAAGAAGGTAGGACCATGAAAGGCAGCTGGCACCTCAGACAATCATCTTTTCAACAGGAAATAATGAGGTGCAGCAAGATGCACTCTGCTCTGCCGGCCTGGTTGTCCCCACACCCCCACTGCTCCCACCCACATTCTGCACTGTGCAGCTTTTTCAATCTAGGAAAACAATTAATGGATATTTGTAAAGTGCTTTTGGAAAAGTCAAGCACTGTGTAAGCACTAAATGTAATTGCTATGGCAAGGAGACCGGAAAGGTTTTTAAGTAGCTGAAAAATATACGCTATCTGTTTTAATAAAGCATTATTTACTCTTATAGCAGAACAGATGTTCTTAAGTTTTACGCCACCTTACTTTTGATTATACCACAGTTCACAGATAAAAGTAAATTTAAAAAAAAACAAATAAGCTGTTTTTTAAGATCATCATTACTGCAGAAATCCCTTGACAAAAACATTTATTCAAACAGAACACACAATTTTCACCAGGCAGTTGTAAACCATAGAAATCATGTATGCAAAAGGATTGAAGTTTATGTAAATATGTGCATTTTGCACAGCATATATGCACAAACGCAGTGTAACTTATGTTTGCTCAGATTTTTTTTCCACAAAAAAAGAGAAGCAAAACAACATTCACTATCAACTGTCCATTTGACACTGGCACTGCTGCCTTTTCTCTGAAAACCTCTCTTGGTGCCCAACTGAAAACGCTCATTTCAAAGAATGATCCAGCTGTCCAGCTGTGATATGGCTAAAGGACCACCATTCAAGGTTAACAATCCTATTGTCATCCTCTAAGATACTGCCAACTCCAAGCACACAACCTATACATGTACACAAAACATCACTCTCCCCTTGATACCAAATTTCTCCATTTCCTCCTCACAGGCCCTTACTGCTGCCCCTCTCTACCAGTATCCCTCATCATTCACATCTTCCCCTTCTGATGCAGGCATCACCAAAGTCCTGAGGGTCCTTCTTATCATTTGCTACAGTTTATGCTGTGGTATTGAAGAAGTTGATCTAAACCAGTCCTGGAATTTATCCACCACAACTGACTGGGCAGAAACAAGGGCAATCCTTAGAGCAGGGCAACCCCATCCAAAACCCTCAGTCACCAAAATGCATACAACCAACCCCTCAGCTAGGAACCAGCGCTCCTGTTATAGTCTGTTTCTGACACGGCATCCCAGTAGTTTCAACTGATGCACAAAGGGCAGCCTTTGAACACACTCTTTACTTGCAATATCCTAAACATATCAGGTTCAGCTTTCCCACAGATGCTGTATTGTGTGATTTCATTTTTGTCATATTTCATTAGCATAGATTCAGCATTAAATAATATTGGGAGCCTCACACTTCAAGTCATTAAAATATTCCCCTCAATGTCATTAGCTGTGTATGTCTGCTGAGTCTTTAATTGTATTTTGAAGAACAAGAAATCACAGACATGGAAACCACATGAGAGAAATGGCCTCCATCCAAAATGAAACAATTTAACATCCTAAACTACATAACCGAGTAGTAGTTTAATTATAGCTTGTCTAATTATACTTTATGACACTACTCTGCAATACTGTAGTATAAAATCAGCTTGCTTTTACATATATATATACACACACACACACACACACACAATACAAAGAGCATTATGTTTGTGCTATACGCAAGAACATTAGAAGTTCATAGTCAGCCAAGAAACATGCCATATGCCCTCCATATACTTAACCCCATAAAATGCCTCCAGAACAACATTCTGAAGAACCCAGCTGCAGCAAAGTAGTGGACAATACACAGTATGCCTCAACTATCTACAAAGTTTTTCAGTTTGTGTCAACGTGTTTGAATAAAGATTTCTTTGGAGAAGTACCAAGAAATAAAGAAAGAAAAAAAAAGAAAAAGTATCATATGCTCGAGTCCAAAAAATACACAGAATCATGGTGGAAATAAATGAGAGACACCTGGTTAAATTAGGGTCTTTGTATTGGACAACTCAGATGAAAGACTGCTAATGCACACTCTTCATTTCTGTGGTTTCAAATTTACAGGTACATATTTAGACATCCACTAGAGTCCCAAAAATATCAACATGGGAACATGTTCATAACAGTTTCAAGCCATGTACTGATTGCATGAAGTGTCTGAAAAACTCCAGGTCAGCATCAAACCCCCTACAGAAACACTGACTCAATGCACTACAATACAGGAAAGTATAAATATTTCCCTCTTTAATCGCCAGATGATGATGGACTTTAATAGAGAGATGCCACCCATCTTTCATTTCAGTTAGCTGAAAGAACCAATTAGATGCACATTTTCATAATGAAAACGTGAATTCAATGTGAAGCTTTGTCTAACAACAGGCTTGTACAGCAAAGCCTAAGCAGAGTTAAGCCATGGTCTCCAAGGGCTTCTCCTGGCACAGAATGCTAATGCAGGATACAGAGTGACTAACTGCATGCATCCACAGATGTAAAAGGCAACAGGCCAGCAGATAACAAGAAAAGTGGATGCAGCCATGGGGGGGGGGGGGAAGAAACATAAGTTTCTAGTTAGCAAAATTCATAATCACTCCGCTTCTCAGTTAGAGAAATGCCTGACCTTTTTCGTTCAGCATTCTCAGGAAAGCAAGGCTTTAAGTGTACACATACACAAGAGAATTGTAAGCTTTTAGAAAACCCACTCACACCAGCAGGAGAAGCCCACCATGAACACTGGCTAAGCACGTGGACCATGCAGAGGACAGCCTGTGAGCTGTGCCAGGCACACGAGACACTTCCATCTGGCCCATCACCTGCAGGAGCCGCAGAACAGCTGCTCAGTGATCGCTGACCCAACAGCTGAACACCTCCTCTTGGACACAGTCCATACAACATAGGTGCCACTTCTTCCATGGCCTGGGGTATGACATTTGCTGCCAAGGATGGAGAGAAGCACTTTTCAGGTCCTGGATCCTCTTTTTACCCCAAAAACTTGAACAATCCTATCTCTTAGGACACATTAAAATAAGTTCCTCCAAACGCATTTTAAGCCAAATTTAACTCACTATATAGGCTTATAGAAAACAGTCTTCTATGAGAACATTAATTGTATCCATATTTATTTTTATAAGTCCCATGGAAACCAATTAAATTAATTAACCTCTCTCCATCAACTTTTCTGTTAAGTCTGTCCTCATGTGCAAGAATATGAAGATGGAAGAGGTTACATCATTTCCGTACTCGAAGCTGTAAAGAAAAAATAAATTAATGGACAGAGTAATCAGCATGAACACTTGAAAAATGCTTCCATTTTTAAAATATTTTAATCTTAAACAGAAGATGCCTGGACAGTGAACTCTTTAAAAACAATTACTTTTTTAATCCATCCATCACAGTGTCTTAAAATAAAATTTACTAAGTGATTGTGTGCATCCCAGGAATAAGTCTATTATTCTCAGATTTTAGGGATGGAGTAAGCAAGGTAAGCACTGCTTCCAGCCTCATATATAACACTCTGCACAAAGTACTTCTCTTGTATTCAGATTCTAGGTTTTACAGAAGCATTTTCTATACTTCCAACTACTAAAAATCACTCTATTTCAAGAACCTTCACCTAACCTGCACTTGCATTTCCAAATATACAGCAGGAAAAACACCTCCTTTATTTCTGCTCAGTACTCCCTCATGCAGAGATATATTGCAGCCTCATCCCCTGTATGACACAGGGATTGGTTACCCACTGCTTCAGTGAGTCACTGTTTTTCTTACATAGTTTAAGGGTGACCTAAACCTTTGCTTCCTATTAATGAAATGTTTCATTTAGCTTATTAAAATGAACCCTGTACAAGTGAGTTCATCTTACCAAGTAGCACAAATCACTCTCTGAAATTGAATTCCTCTTATTAGGTGTACACCCTTTTGTTCATGTAGAATCTGAAAGTTTAAGAACTGATTTTTGAAAAGAAGTGATGTTAGTCATGGCCAAGGTACTTTTCATATCATTATCTGTTAAAGGGTCAAACTGTGACAGATACACAGGATACCCAAGCAAGTAGGGGAGATAAGATTTAAAACACAAATACCTCTAGAGAGAGGATTTTTTTCTTCCTGTGAATAGAGTTGAGAGGCTAAAATACTATTAGCTGTTAGAAATCTAATGTTAATCTGAAGTCATGTTACAGAATCTGAAATTATTTCAGCTGCCAAGAAATTGCTGTCATCATTTGATACATAGAAAATAAGATCTCCCTTGTTTGGCCACGCGGGACAGTGGATTATCAAAGTTCAAAAAACAAAAAGAACATCAGCAGCATTCCCCTAGCTCACAGAATAAGACTGTCAGCTCATGCAATTTACATTACCTTGGGCACTGTGGACATATCTAGCTCTTGCAAAGACATTCAATTCTTAATTTCCATGATTTTAAACACTTAATTTGAGGATGCTTTGTGAATGCAGAATTTTAATCTGGTGCAGCCATTCCTACAATGTGCAGCCAGCTCACACACCCATCTCACACAGAGGCAAAATCTTATGCTCAGGAAGAACATAAGATAGCCACCCCACCCAACATATTTTAGGCATTAATATATATATATTAATATATATTATTATATAATATTATTATATAATAATATAATATAATTATATAGTATATCTATTAATATATATTATTTTATAATATAATAACATAATTTCTGGCATTTTCATGCCAGAATTTTTGCATACTTGGTAACACTCATTGGATTTCACTTCCATAAACTTGTCCTGCATTCCCTTGAAAACATAGAGGCTTTTAACTAATCACAACACACTGCAGCATGAAGCTTCAAGTTTACATACCCACTGTATGAAAAGCATGTTAGAAAAATTTATTTTGTTAGAACTGGCTACACCTAATTTAATTTGTCACAGCCAATGACAATCAATAAACAAAGATAGCATATTTTAAGCATAAAAAAACTTTACCAATATTATTTCTTACTATTTTTCAAACCACAATTGATCTAGAGAATACATACATTGGCAAGCCAAAAGTGAATAACTCTAAGTACAGCCTTTTCTCTGCAATCCACAACTTCATTATGAGTTAGAAAAATGTTTGATCCTTTTCATTCAGCATTCTCAGGAAAGCAAGGCTTTAAGTGTACACATACATAACAGAATTGCAAGCTTGATTTCCACCATGAAATTTAAAATCTTTTAGGTTTCTATCTATGCCTTACTGTGCCCAAGCAGTGACATCGGCCATTTCATGTCTTGAACCAATAATTCAATTTAATACAGCCTAATGGGTAGGAATAACAGCATACCTGAAACCTCTATCATGAACCAAAAAGATTAGAAAGAAAAATCCAAAGATGCAAGAGTTGCTGACATGGTGCTTTAAATACACTTTAAATATTTAAAATATTCTCGTAAAATATTCGGTGAATATTTAAAAATAGAGAGATTACTTCTCAGAGTTGGTATCCGTATATTATTTTCTTGATCTCCATCACTTGCCTGGTCTGTGATTTCTAGGGAAGAGTCCAGAAACCCCATTAACAGCCTGAATTACTTATGGATTTAGGTAGAGCTTAACCCAGCTTTTCAGCAATGACAGTTTTTCTCAAAAGCCCATGGTTGCTGTTACTAGCCTTAATGACAGATTGTTCATTAGATTCAGGACATTGACAAAGTGTGATTTAGATGAATGAGGTACTTCAGCTGGAAAAACATTGTTGTGAATTATGCACCTTCCTCAGCTCTTCCAAAGGAACACAGTCTGTTCCTCCACAGCAATCCTTTCAACTCATAAACACCATAAAGTAGGTCAGGAGCTGCTGGAAAGCTACTCTCCTTCTACAAGTGTATGCTATCCCCCTCCTTCCGTGGTTGCAAATCTAGCCAGACTTCCTCAACAGACAGAAACAGCAAAGCATCCAATGAAGATAACAGATGAGCACAATCCAGAGAGCTATCCAAAGGGTAGAGTAATTTACATGGTAGGGATCTGGAGATGCAGCCAGCTAACAAGGGTATGCAGGGTAAAATCATTCCATGAGCACTGAGATCATAAGAAGGAAAGCACATGGTTCCTCTTGCTAGAACAGACCTAGAAGACTTCTTCGGGATAACTCCACTGTGCAAGCTGTTATGAAGAGGTAAAGAGTAAAAATAAGGTCCCGAATCCAAAGCAAAGGATTCAAGGATCTACATTGTTCTGATGAAACAGAAGACCCACATGCTGCTCCATTTGAACAGACTAGAGTCCAAAAAAGACAGAAGGTAAAAGCAGCGTAAAAGGCCACAATACACAGGGAGTCTGTCAAGCTGCTCACAACACATCCTTACGGTGAATGAAGGGTAAGCACCAGGACAGATGGCAGAAACTTTTAAAGCCTACCAGTGGCCTTTTTTTCTTTTGTAATCAGATGTAGCTGTAGAGATTAACACAACATAGTAAACAGTTTGAGGATTACACTGAAATTCATCTCTGTATGTATACACTCCTAGACAAATCAACAAATACAAAATATATTCTGTTTCATCTCGAGCCAGGCTATGATTTCAATTTCCATCACATCTGACCTCTCAAGTAAATGTCACTCAGTTGGAAATCCCTCAGGGCACTAAATGGACTAAGTGAGGTATGTAAACACTGCATTGTAGTGTTGAGGAATACATCTGGTCCACGCACCTCAGCTTGCAAGCCTTGGACTGAGATGCAGATCGAAACACAGACTGAGCTCTAGGTGGGAACCCAAGAGAAGAGGCTGTGAACTGCCAACCTTTGGGTAACTAAGCCTGAAGATGGGTGATGCCAGCCAGGTGGATGAACACAGAGTGGGGGGCAGTAGCCGAAGACTCTGGAAGAAGAGCCAGACTTGTGCACAGGTAGACTCTGAGGGGATAAAGGCCCAGGGGTTCCTTTGTTGGAGGTCCTACTCAGAGGCACCCAGTTCGAATTCTTTCTGTGTTACTGTGCCATGAAAAAATGACTTCATGGAACGAGACATCGGAGACTTTGCTATGAGAAACCTGGGGTTGAACCAGTAAGGAAACCTGGTCTGAGTGGGGTGTGTGGGGAGTCAAGTGGGGCTCCTGTCATCTCACTGGAACCACCTGCCATGAAGGGGCTTCAGTCCCAGTAGTTAAGGTCTCTGGTATCAGGAGTGTGACTGCCAGGAATGCTCAGACTGGGAAGTTTCCTTAACAGTAGCACAGCATATGTCTCTGTGGATTTTCAGTTGATTTTGAAAACTAGATTCATGACAAAACACTGCAACCTTCAAAAAAAATCTTCACAGAATGATATGACAAGCTATGACTTAGCATTCATTAAAGGAAAACACCTGTTCCTTTGGCCTGGTTTCAGCTGGGATAGAGTTAATTTTCTTCTTAGTAATCATTTAGACATCATTTTTCATGCACTGGTTAATTAATGTCAAAAATCTACTTAACAGAGAAAAAAGAAAACCAACAAAGAAACTCATGAAAAAATATCTCCTGAAATAATTTCACCTATACATATCCCAGTGACTAGAGTCTTTCCCTTAATACCACAAATGTATGTAGAATATTGCCTTGTTCAGTTATATTGACAGCACTAGGAACATACTTTGAGAAAGGATTGTAGGACAGGGAATAAAGAGAATCACATTTTGTTCATAATAGCTTTTGACTTGGGAATCTAGAAGACATCTAAGCAGCATATTCTGGTTAATTTACTTTGATATGTGAAGATTAACTCCAGGGAAATAAAAATAATACATTCAAGGATTCTTCCCACCACCTCTATAATTGTTTCTATTGTCATAGATTCATTAAATCCCACTGGGAAACCCCTAAGTATTACAAGCTGCTCTATTCAAGATAATAAGTTAGCCCATGAAATAACTTTCCTCAATTACAATCATTCATAATAGATAAATTACAAAAGGTCTTTCTAATACACACATACAGTAACCAGAGCACAACCGAAGTCCAACCAGCACTGACTGAAGCACAACTAAAATGAACAAAGGCAAAACTATCACAATGCCAAAGCAAGAATCCCATCTTAAAGAGGGTGCCTCACCCTTGAGTCACTTTCTTGTACCCTGCATACCAGTTTATCTCAGCTGAAATTGTCATTCCAATAAACAGGTGCATTTTTGCACACTAGCTCAGCAAATGAAACACTGCAACACACCTGCCTGACAAAGCAAACCAAGCTCATTTTATATATAAACATGACTTGAGTAATTACTATAGTGCCCTGCCCAAACTGTTTTCCAAAATAAACACACATGGAGGGTTTGGATGTTGTTACCATGCCAAACACTTACACAATATAATTATTTTTTACCACAGTCACTCTCTTCATTTATTCTGTACGTTCTTCACCATAATTTGTGCTCAGGTACAGTTCAGAAAAGTAATATGCTTTCTAAATCTTAGCATTAAGAGTGAAATATTGAAATGTAACATTCCGTATGTTTGTTAAGCTACTCTTGACACAAAGACTCCCTTGCTTTATTTCTAAGCTCATTTTCTACTAGAGCAGCAAACCACTTAAAACACTTTCATAGGATTGCACATTATTTGAATACAAATATTTGGATTTTGCATTCAGTATTAATTGCTAAGTGTTTCGCTATTGCAGAGAAAAACAGATGCCTCTTCTTAATGCACACTCCTAAACCACAGGTACCAGACAGATGCTGAATGGCAACAGAACGTAGATTACTAGTTTCCCATCTTCAGCTGAGTATCTGTAACTGGGATCTTTCTTCAATTTATTACACTATGGTCAGCCAGCCCAATACATAGTTCTCTGAGTTGGCACAGCTTCTATTCTTCCAAGCACATAGGTGCATTCATTCAAAGCAAAACAAATTAATCTGCACCTTCTTGACAGCAGAGTTTGTTTGGGCTTTCCCCATCCTATTCTGACACAGTAGAAAAAAAAAAGAAGTCTGGTCTTTGCTCCTGTTGACAGATGTGCTGAATGTCAATGAAAACAGACTAACTTAAAAACCACAATACCTGTTACCTTCCCAGTCAAAAGCTGAGTTTAATAAAAGCTCCATACCAGCAACATACTTTCTTAAGGACTTCAGGTAGGTAAGTAATAAAAACAAAAAGAGAAGCAAATCTGCAGGTGCTGTAAATGGATACAGCACAAGGGCTTATACAAACCAATTCTCATCAGGCAGGCGTCAGTCCAACACCCTGAATGAGTGCTCCACCCTATGCTTTTGAAAAAGGTGATATAAAAATAACCCAAGGGGAGGGAGGAAGACCATTAAAAAAATAAAACCCCAAATGAACAACAACTTAAGAAAACCACTCAGGTTTTTTAAATCATACATCATTATGAACTCCAGATCTAACAAGGCCTAGTTAGCTACAGATTTGCATGTTGTAGTTAGTTCATTTTAATGTCTAAAAAGCTCCCAGCAGCCAGGACAAATACAAGACTCCTCTCCCAGGTTGACTCTTTGATACTGATCATAGAATGAACTCACCGGGCAGCTTTTCTCTCAGCCAGAGAATTTACAGGACTGTCTCTCCTCCAATTTCTCAAAACTTATTAAAACTTTAATTACATTTTAGGACTTCCGTTCTTTTGTCAAATACCGCTAAAAGCAAGCAGCAAGTTCAAAAATATCTGGTGCAGATTAATACACAAACAATACACCAGGACAGTAGGATAGCACAGGAAATCAGCCTAAGTTGCTTTCACTGCAATGTGTTTTCATTTATTGTCTGAGCAGCACAATTTAACAAAGGTTTGCAAGCTTCTTCAAGGACAAAAAAAACGGTTTCAAGACGAACAGAGGAGAACCAACACATACCAAGGGAATGATGCTACAGACACTGCCATTCAGAAGCTATTACATTTTCTACCTACTCCATCCTTCTTTCACTCAGCCATCAGCAGCCACTGCTCAGCCTAACAAATACGAGGCCAAACAGGAGCTACAACCATTACGTGTGTTTGGATCGACTAAAGGAAGAAGTGCTGTGACACTAACTGAGGATCTAGACCCATAAGTGTACATTTGAGAACAGTTTTAAATTCCTTCGTTATTTATTAATTTTAATAAAAAATTTCTACAGATCTCATATAGTGTTTACTATCTAAATTAGAAAGAAATAGTGGTTTCTGAAAACTTATTAACAAAAAAAATGGGCAACAAAAGGAGTTCAACTCCTGTATTTTTTTTTTTAATTGAAGGGGGTGGGCATTTTCACTGTCCTTTCAAGCCCTCCTCAAATCCTTCACTTGAAGCAGTTGTTCAGTTCCTCACAATTCCTCACCTACAGCTCTCATGCCTCTCTCTCAAGCTGTTCTGTGTCATGTCAAGTCTTGTTCTGTTTCAACTATACAAACCCTTTATGACAAGGACTTAGTCTATATTTAGAAAATGCTGCATAAACATATAGCGCCATGTAAGTGTTTTACAGTTTTACTGGTGTTCAACTTCAGCACTTTGCAAGTCACATGAATTGTCCTGGGCAACTGCAAACTATAAGGGAAAAAAGAATCATTTATGTGAGCAGGGAATTGCTTCTTTTATACATTCTTTTTTCACCCTTAACTATTTTCAAAGCATATAGAAACACAATGAAATATTTACAATGCAGGATCTCACTCAAATTCAAATGAAAGCATAAGAAAATAGACAAACTCTAAAATTCTCACACCCTTTTCCAGTAGTAACTTGTTGTTTGCCTTCTTCAATGAACAGTATCATCATAAGACCCTCTTAAACCAAGGCTACAAATAATGTGTGCATTTCCAACACACAGCTTTCAGAAACATCTTGCCCACAACATATTTAACTCCTTAAAACCAAAATAAAAAGCATTTTTTTTGTTTTATTATTTTCTTCCCATCCCCCACCTCCCAGTTATTGACTATTTAGAGATGTCAGAGCAGATTTTTAAACCTGCAAATTTGTTTCAATTTTACTGTTACTAAAGTAAATGAAAGAAATCCTTTTTTCTGAACCATTCACTATTCCTCATTTAGAACAGAGCATAGCCTTCAACGGAGCTTACCTTCTGACTTTGAGAACATTTTTATTTTATATATAAATATATATTTATATTTATTTATTTATTTATTTATATGTGTGTCTGTATGCAGTATTTACCACAGAAAATTGATCCCTACAGTGTCTTGGGAATATCGGTTATCCCTGCAAGCAACTCACAGGATGAGTTAGCTAAAAACTTCATTGAAGTCTAATTAACACCCTAGTCATCTTCATCTTCACTCTTAATTTGAAATTATTATAGGTAAAAATGACATGTGTCTCTTAACAAAGAGGATTCAGATGCATAACCAAGTTATCAGACCTTTAGCTATGCCACATAAGGTGGCTATTTGCATGTTCTTAGCTCTAAACACTAAATGAAACAAATTCAAACTAACTTTCCTGTACATTAGAAATAGACACAAGTGTAGCAAAGCTGCACATCTGACAGTCTAAAACAGCCTTTTGGCTTCTGGTTTTGATTTCTGCATGGTAAAAATTTAATCTGTAACAAAACCTACCATTAACAGACAATTGTACATTACTTCCTTATTAAGGGCCATGAGCAAGTACTAAAGACTGGTGTGAAATTTGCTGAGACTCTGCCACAGACAGCCAGCCACCAAAAACATAATTGGCCAAGATCAGGATGTTAAAATGAGGGTTTAGAGAGGATAGAGATTACCTTGCAGCTAATGTGACTAATCCCTAAATTTCTTCTAACACTTTTTTTGCGGTAGAGTAGAACAAAGGCATAGAGCTGAGAGAACAGAACAGCTGATTTTCCTTTTCATTCCCCACCAGCTCTCCTCTGTGTCTTTTTCTTTCCCATCTCAGCAGATGCCCTAGAGTTTGCTATCTGTAAAATAAAGATCAGCAGATAAAATGAAGACATTTGTGGTGTCAGCTCTTATCAGCTGACAAACTAATTTATTTATATTTCTTTTACTTTCTCCTCATCTACTCCACATGCATGTTTACCACAGCTCTCTACTCAATTTTATTCTTCCTTCTACTTTCCCATTCTTTATCAATTTCTGAAAATTTTAAATCCAGGGAATCATCTAAACAACTGTGATTTTCTGAACCTCTGCTATCAACATCATAAAAACTCTAAATGCCCGTATTGTGCCCTTGCATAATCACTACCAGTATAGAATAGATGCCTATTGGTACAAAGCACCTTATTTTCAGATGCACTGAACTTATATCAATTGTATTTGCAGTGTCTTAACCATTCTAGAATTCCTACTTTTCTGGACTTACTTACTGTAAGAAACATTTTCATAACCTAATGTTTAGAAGTACTAAGAATTTAATGATGTAACAAAACCCCATCAAAACAGTACAGGCTCAGTAACTTGAAAATCAGTCATTAATAAAATAATTATTGTACACAGCAAACTAACAGACACTAAAATATTATTATGGGTGTAATCAAGGTGTCATGAAAATCAGCAACAGTTTTGCTACTGGGTTATGGGACATTTCTCACAGAGCTCACAGCCGCTACATTGAAAAAATGGGTTCAAAACCATAACAAATTAGGATTCTTGAGTCTCCTCCCCACAATATAACCACTGTACGAACTGTACCTACAAAACACTACAGAATTGATATAAAACAAACCCACTTTATTTTCCTACTCACAGTAAGGGTAGAGCCTGCTATCACCTCTGCACACCACAGTCCTTACACCACATCTACTTTTACACTGGGAAACAGCAAAACCAGAAGAGAACAGCAGACACCCACATGGTTCTCCCAGCCCAGGAGATCCTTGGCAGCTCATTACCCTCTACCAGAAGAAATGCAGATGAATCAACTGGAATGCCTTCATAGGCTGCTTCTGCAAGACACACAGGTGTGCCTTCACATGCCAGGTGGGGGGTTATTTTAGCCAAGTAGTCATGCAATAAGTCAACGGTCTGGAACACAAGTCCTATGAGGAGAGGCTGAGGGTACTAGGGTTGTTTAGGCTGGAGAAAATGAAGCTCAAGGGAGACTTTATCACTCTCTGCAACTACCTGAAAGGAGGGTGTGGCAAGGTGAGGGGTTAGCCTCCTCTCTCAGGCGACTAGTGACAGGACAAGGTGAAAGAGCCTCAAGCTGTGCCAAGGGAAGTTCAGACTGGATATTAGGAAAGATTTCTTCACTGATAAAGTGGTTAAGCATTGGAACAGGCTGCCCAGGAAAGTGGTGGAGTCACCATTCCTGGAAGTGTCAAAAAAACATGGCACTTTGTGATATGGTTAAGTGGATACAGTGATATTTGGTAAAAGGTTTGACACAATCTTGGAGGTCATTTCCAAACTTAATAACTCCATATTCTATTATACCACAACACTGCACTTCTACATGCATATCGAACTAACACATTACATGATATCAATTTGTAAATGCCATTTCCTACAGACGCTATGTGTCCCAACTTAAAACATATTTAAGTATAAAGAAATATTAAAAGCTTAACGTCATTTTAAGCACATTTGATACCTTACACTCAAGCTGAAGGTATGATCTGCTCTCAAAGTATTTGAGAGGTCTGTGAATCTGAAAGAATGTACATCAACTTCCAGTATCAATTTACTTGAAATAAATATGGAGAAAACCACATCATTTTCCCTATTGCCATTTTCTGCCAGTTACCTCCCTTCAGCAACATCAAGAGTAAAAACATTAATATATCATTGGAAGAATGTCCTTTCCAAGGCAGTTTAATAATTTCTGAATGCAGCAAATGAAATTGTTAGCATTTTCATCCTTTCAATATACAGATTACGTTCTTATTTAAAGCTTCTGTGTTAACAACAGAATAAACAGTCTTGCATAGACTACAGTATTAAGCATAGTGGCAACTAATAAAGAAAATGAAACGCAATCTTATTTTTGGAAGAATTTTTATTCTATTTCCATTGTCTCTGTGCCACATGTTCAGTTGGTCATCAAGAATCCAGCCTTCATATTTTAAAGTATAAAACCTGATAAAACAGTTACCAGGGCTCCTATTCAAGTCAGTAGCAGTTTAGCCACTAGCTTAAACTTCCCCAAGAAGTGACAGCAAAAGTTTGCTCTTCTCCTCTTTCCTCACTTTCATATAGCAAAAAAATGAATACAAAATACTTGTATTAATAAATAAATGAGTCAGAATAGTGCAGAAATATAACCCCAGAAATTGGCACTGCACTAAATATAGCTAGAAGACACTGTAGAATTTGAAATTACTACCTAGCACACAGAACAAAATACAAAGCACTGCTGGTGTATTTGGTTACTGGCAGAGTGGGCAGGAGCTGTCACTACAACCTCAGCACAGCACACCCCTCTTGACCACCTTCTGGCTGTACCGGGTGACTCCCTCTTTGTCAGGGTCTGAGATTTTCCTGGCCTGGATGATGACAGGTTAACATCACTGGAAGGTGACATTTCCATAGACGTCATTGCTTCATAGATAAATGACCAAGTTTGGACTATGTCACAAGCAACACACAGATGAGAAACCTGTAGAATACTTCTGTACTATTACCCAAATCTAAATCTTACTGCACTATACAAAATCAGTAAATTACTTGAGAGCTGTTATTTTTGTATTAAAACATTTGAAGAGATCACATCAAGACGAAACATCAAAGGAGGATCAGCAAAGAGCCTCAAAACAAGAGTGAAAGAAGAAAAAAAGAGAAGAAAGCCAAAGCTGGAAATATATTAGAAATGAACGCTACACTTTCAGAAGCAAGGATTTGCACTACCAAAATTTATAGGAGAAGAGTGTTTTTAAAAGCTTCCTACCAGTCTGTCACAACTGGTTCTTCCCACTGGAAAACAGCTGTGACCCTCAGAAGCATTACTGACTGAGCTAGATCTCAAATTCCTGATATGCTAGAGCATTATAAAAAATTAAGTGGTATTTCCTTAAATAATGTAAAAGCATCATTACATTCTACGAGTGCAGAACTGCTTTCTCTCAAACATAACAACAAAATGAAATCCAGGAAAAACTTTTTTGCCTAGACTGAAAGAAATAATCCAATAGTATTTAGTCCTTGTGGAGAAAATGCTGCATAAATTTACACACAAGTCCTGGAATTGGATCTGTTAGGAAGTTTCCACATCTATGCCAAATTATCAAACAAGCTATATAAACACAATTAATCCATTAAAATAAGACTATGGGACTCAGGATGCATATTCCAGTTCAACTGCCTGTCTCTATCACAGATCAACTATATGACTTGAACATAATCACTGCTTCAATTTCATAGAATCATAGAATCGATTGGGTTGGAAAAGACCTCCGAGATCATCGAGTCCAACCCTTGGTCCAAATTTCCCACGTATGAGGAAAACAACTACACATTCATACTTCAACACTCACAAGGGCATTCATAACAATAACCAGGGCAAACAAATAGTACTGTCTATAGGCAATATAGAACATTTGGATACAAAATCATCATCACTCAGATCTTGTAATACCCCTCAATAGTGTATTTTTTCCTTTTAATCTTTAGCAAAAGACTACAGCGCACATTTAATAAAAATCTTACTTTTTCCACATTCAGGACATGACTGCTTTTCCCTATTGCTTGCCTGTAGTTTCTTTTCCCCTACACTATCATATATATTATAAAGCAACTACCTTCTACAGGACAGTCACATTTCAGGTAAAGACAGCAGACTTCACAGGAAGCATTATCATTTCATTGCCTTACAATGAAGAAATGATACTACAGTCTTCAGTCACAGAGTGTGTGAGTTAGTACTATCTAAGCAATACACTCCACTATGTAGTGGTGAGAGTTGTGGTGAGAACAAAATAAAAAGCAGTAAGTACAAGTAAACATTTAACTAGCAAACAGCTACAGAAGTTTAATATCATTGTTTGCAAAATATATGGCTGCATCTTCCATACTCTCAAAGTTATAGGCCTTTGATGAATACACAGGGAATAGGAATACACATGAAACATTACAAGTACAAACGACAATGCACATTTAAAGCACTTGCAGGTTCTGTATCTTACACGCCACCTCAGCCAGCTAAAGTCTAATACAAAAGCATATTTACTTTATCAAGGTAATCCAGTTTACTATCACTGCAAAAAACTGCCAAATAAATGCAATATTGTGAGAAAAACCTGATGAAACTGCAGTTATTTCTCAGGAAACAAACCCAGCCTCCACTTGCCATTATTTATGTACATATTTCCTTTTGTTCCCCCCACCCTATCCCATGATGAGCCCCTCCACTGGCAGTAAAACTATTCTTAAGGGGAAGACATGAGGCACTGAACCTTCTAACATAGAGTAACTTTTGCAAGATAGAAATATAGTTCAGTTCTTCCCCCTAACAAGCTGGTAGTTATTCCAAAACTAAAGTATGAATCGCTTAATAATTTGACTGTAAGCATTTATAAGGTTTCTTTTCCATTGATATGCTATTTCATCTCATGGTTTACTTGTGTCAATCAACCTCAGGAAAAACACTGTGCAACATTCACTTCTTCCCTTGATGCAAAGGTCTGTAACACTTGATAAATACACAGCCTCCTTTTATTAGAACAGCTCCAAAAGTACAGCGAAAACAATCCAGGAACTTAAAATACTAGGGAAAATGTCACGTCCTTAGAATATGCAGATTTACATTTTTCAAAATCTATCATTAAGTTTAATTTTACAAAATGCTTTTCCCAGTGACTTGTATCTGCTTCAATCCCAACAATTCATAAAAACCATACATTGGCCTATGCAACTCTGCCCTTTCAAATACTCCAGATGAGCTAATCCAACAAAACCATAGTATCTTCCATAAGCCTTCCTGGAGCAGTGGGAATTTCTTCAGATGGAACAATAGCTCTACATCTCTCTTTCAATTTATGAAACACTCCATTTAGCAAAAATAAAACCCCAAAACACTGAAAAACTTAAATTCAGCAATATCAAGTTATTAACTTTAAAGGCTTTTGTGAAGCATTATGTTCAAATATAAGAAGAAGAAAAAGACATTCAACCACACACAGCTTATGCAGCACAAGAGATCGTGCTGTCACGCAACCATATGCGCAGATCTGAAGATACGAGATGCTTTTTCAGCATCTTCTGTGACTAATAGACTTAAAAACCAAACACTACCTCCTGTAACCCAGACATGGTATATATCCTATACACTATTCCAGGTCCTCCTGGTACACCTCCCCATCTATACTCAGGCCTGCACTAAGCTCTCCAGAAGGCAGGCCTCGCTTAAGCCACCAGGTACTCCATGAAGTACTGCCAGGAATCAGAGCAACAGGACTTCACGCTGTGGGCTGACAGACGACTTTCCTACTGAACTAAATTCCCTCTCCAAAGTGTGGCAGAAAGCTGCTGCACTTAGTATCCCTCCAAACCCAACTGGGGAAGTTACTCAAACTACAGGGACCACTGCATTCCAGACTCCAAGAGGTAAAGGAAGCCCAATTTGCAGAAAATATCCCTTGTTCATATGCCTCGTTTTCAGCAGATTCTGAGACAGTGCTGCCTATTTAGGGGATGTTGCTCTCTGCTTGGGATGCAAGAGAGATGCTTCAGGGTGAAAAGTCATCATAATGTCTCTAAGAGGACTCTCTAAGGCTATTTGTTCCTCAGAGTTATTCCAGGTCTGAGTCAGCCCTTTCCATTTACATTTGCAAGAAAACATTCTTGAAATATTTTTTACTGTTTTTGTAATACTTTTCTGTCTTACAGCAGCCTCAAAAAACATGGCTAGAGCAAGCACTGCAGAGATAATCCCTAATATAAAAAAAAAAAGTATTACTACTACTTTCTGGTTAAATACAAATATTACTGTCTTTTATACCAATTGCAATTGTACTACAGGCACACATACAGTGAGGAGTTCTAAAGAGAATAAGAACCCTCCTGAATGATTAGGCACAATGTCTTTGCTATCTGAGCTTTTCCAGTTCATTAATATTTCACTTTTATATATTCCTCAGCTGCTTTTACAACATGTTCCTTTCTCTCCTTCTTAAGTATGAGCAAGGAGAATTGTTTGAAGTAACTAGTAGACCTTGCCTCACATCCCCACCTCCATGCCCCCTGAGAGTTTAACACTTCAAGTGCAATATATACTGGATAGAAAAACACATCTGGCGCAGAGAGGGATAAGAGGATATTCTGAGTCTCCTTTCTAGTTCCATTCAATAATAAAGGTGTGCAATAAGAAAACAGTGTACTGCAGTTTCTGTCTATGCCAAGACACTTAACTGCTGTCAATCCCAAAGGCAAGACAGAGACATAAAACTGGGTGGCAGGGGGTTCCCTTCTCTGTGGAAAAGCAAAATAACTGTTCTTTTGCAAGACAACTTGCAGCAACATTCTTTTCCTTGCCAAAAGTCGAAGATAACCTCTTAAGCCTGGAGAAGCAACACAAAAACTGTCTAGAGGAAATACAGGATTTTCATGAACCTTTTTCATAATGAGCACTATCATCACCATCTGCTCCACTTTTTAAGCATGCCA
Source organism: Pipra filicauda (assembly GCF_003945595.2). Taxonomy (NCBI): domain Eukaryota; kingdom Metazoa; phylum Chordata; class Aves; order Passeriformes; family Pipridae; genus Pipra; species Pipra filicauda. Next base: position 305,151 of record NW_024103563.1, on the reverse strand, counting down.
TGCGATTTTGGAAAACACAGGCAGCATCCTCCAGCTCCCGCCTTACAATCCATGGGAAATGTCACACACGACCGCGAGCGCCCTGGCCCTACCCATTCATATTTCTGAAACCACTTCTCCCTATCTTCTTCATAGCTTAACTGCAGATTGCTTAATAAACACCGAGGGAGAAAAAAAGGAAAAACATAGAGAGAAGAAACGCCAAAACCAACCAACCAAACAAAAAACAGACCCGCTCTTCTCCCCCGTCACCTGCCGCAGCGAGGCCGGAGCGACCGCCGGAGCGGTGCAGCCGCCCGGCACCGGCTCCCCGCAGGCCGGGCCCGACGGGCTCCGCGACGCCCCCGGGCCGCCCCCCGCGGCCCCGCCGCTGCCCCGGCCCCGGGACACACCTGCGGGCGCCGATCCCCGGCCGCCCCGCCACAAAGACGCCAGTGCCGCCGGTGTCCCCCCCGCCGCCCGCCCGCCCGCCCTCGCTAATCCCCGCCGCTACCGGAGCGCGGCTGCCGGGGATCAGCGCGGAGCTGCGGCACCGGCAGCCCCGATCCTCCGCCGCCGCAGCTGCGCCGCCGGTCGGCGCAGGGCGCCCCGCGGCCGCCGCCCCGCCGCCGGCAGAGGCGAGGCCAGGCAGGGGGGGCCGCCCGCGCCCCGGGGCGACACCCGCCGCATCACCTCGGCACCTGCCGTACGGGGCGAGGCGGCTGCGGGGCACTCGCACGCCGGGGACCCGGCGGCGCTCCACGGCCTGGGCCAGCTCTGCCCGGCGACACCACTCTGCCCAGCGTTACCTGGCCGGGCTCCTCCAGCGCCCGACGCGCTCACAGTCCGCCGGCGGGGGGCTGGGGACCCTCCTGGCAGCGCGGCGCGGCGCCGTCCCCGCCCCGCTGCGGGTCGCTGGGTCGGTGGTCTCCTGCGTCCCCCCGGCGCGCGGCGAATAATCCGTGCGGAGCAGCGGCGCCCCAGCCCGTCAGTCTGTCCGTCCGCCCGTCATGTTGCGGCCGGTGTGTGTGTGCGCGGCGGGCGGGGAGGGAGGGAGGGCAGGAGGGAGGGATGCGGGGGCGGTCCGGGGCGGTGCTTCCGCGCGTGTGCCGGTGCGGGGTGCGGGTGCCCGTGGGGCGGTGCGGGGCGGCCTCGGGCTCTGTGTGTCCGTGTGCGGTGGGTGATGAGCTTGTCCGTACGCGTGGGGGTGGGTCGTGTGTGTGTACGCGTACGCGTGTGTCATTGCGCGTCCCCGCGTCTGTCCGTGTGTCCCCGCGCGGAGCACCTTCCCCGGGCGAGAGGCGAGCTGGCGGAGAGGGGAAAAGTCCAAGTCCGTCCGTCCATTCCCCCCGCCACCCCGGGAGGAATTCAGCTCCTCTCCGGTGTGTTTACACTCACCATCTGCTCAGGGATTTGTATGTGTTTTTTTCCCTTTCCCGGAGGGCGGTGGAGCCCTCTGATTTCACTTCCTCGTCCTTTTTTTTTTTTTTTTCAAAAGAGACGTGTTTTGTAATTATTTCCCCGTTGCTCCATCGGCATCCCGACGCGTTCCTGGTCCTAGGGAGGGAACGAGGAAGTGAGGTTTAAGAAGC